>NC_073241.2:42915000-43540000 GCF_029281585.2 Gorilla gorilla gorilla
CGAGACTCCGTCTCAAAAAAAAAAGAAAGCTTTGAACTCTAGAACAAATAATGCATGCCCTATTCCTAAGTCATTAGGAGACAGGGTGTTTTGCAGCAGGAAAAGACATGTAGGAATAGAAGAGGGGGGAAGGCAGAGAGAAGGGGCTCTGTGGAGAGAATACTGCACTCATCCAAATGAGACAGGATGGTGGTTGGACTATGGTTCCATTAGCGAGGAGAGAGAAAAGGGTTAAAGCAGCAGGACCACATGTCTCTCCAGGTTGCCAGGAGTTGCCCCAGCTTGTGCCTGTTGCTCTGGTCTTATGATTAATAATGCTCTCTTTAACTCTAGTTAAAGGTGACACTGAGTTGGCTAAGCGCAAGGGAGCAGCAGTGAAAAAGAAACAGATTTTGGAGGAAAAACAGTCTGGTTGTGGCTATATTAATTTTGAGGTCCTGTTTGGGCTTCTGATGGAAAAAGGTGACAATAATACAAATGGCCATCATTTGAGTGCTTACTCTGTGCCAAACACAGTATTGACTCCTTCACTCTTCGCTGTCACGTTATGAAATGGTACTGCTATCCTCCTTGGATAGGTGATGAGACTGTGCAGAGAGTGTCATGTGGTCAGGAAACAGCTGAAAATTCCGGCCTTGCCCTGGGGCAAGGATTCAGAGACAAGGACTGGGGGCCTACCGGCCAAAAAGAGGTGGCCAAGGCCAAGGGGCTCAGTTCTGAGTTGTCACGGCAGGCTGGAGAGTGAAGCAAATGATAGGAAAGGAAACAAACATGGAAACAGCAGAAGAAGAGGAGGTCAGGAGACCCAGAGGGAAGGTTCAGCTGGAGGTGGAGAAAACAAAGTAACAGTGTCATGAGAACCCCGCAGGAGAAAAGCTAAGACTCTCACCAAACCTGCGTAGGAGGTGTTTGTTGTGCCTTCCAGGTGGTGATGAGTTAAAACCTGAGTGTTTTTATTACACTGTGTGCCTGCTACTGTTTTGAGTACTTGTTTTGCAGACTCTAGGAAATGCAATAGCTGTAAAGTTCCTTTTTTCTCTTGTTAGAAGTAATAAGTTACTCTGCTGGAACTACTGGTATTCCAAAATGTAAAATAGGTAAGAAATGATTTTCTCTTTCAGTTCATTTTGTATTCTTCCTCCTTGCTCCTTGAGGAACTTGATCCTTTTATGCTGAACCTATCTTTTGATTCAGGACAGAAATCGAGGATTTCTCAACCTAGGAACTATGGACACTTGGGGCTGAAACATTCTTTTTCTTTTATTTGAACATCATAAGATGTTCAGCAGCCTCCCTGGCCTCCACCCACCAGGTGCCAGTAGCAACCCTCCTTCCACAGCTGCGACAATAAAAAATGTCTCCGGACATTGCCTGTTGTCCCTGGGAGCAAAATCTCCCATTTGAGAACCACTGTGATAAGCTCATTAATACGAAGGTGTAGCGACTTAATATGTTATTTCTTCAATGAATCTTTCCCTTTTGCAAGTGGAACTAAGAAGAAGCCACGCAGGCCCGCAGAAATGTCAATTTCTTGATTTTTCTGCAGCCCAATGAATCTCTACTTTAAGCTTCCTCATGGCAGAAATACAATCTGTATAATGGATAGACTTGGTCATGTTCAGGATTGGATTTGACCAATTCATTTCAGGGTTTCTCCTTGAGTCCTGGGCCATTTGCACAGTGTTGTGACATCAGTCAGGAGGGAGCTGAGCTTCTTGTCACCACCTGCCATATATCTAGAGGGGAAGCAGCCAGTGCCTACTTCTCTTGTTTCATCTTCGCCTCCTTACCTTCCCTCTTTGCAAGCTTGGAGGAGGGGGGGGGAAAGGAAAGGATCTTGAGCTTAAAAGCCAAGAATCTACTGTCTTTGTTCTCTGGTTCTGCGAGGATAACTTCCCCCTAAGACAGTGATGAATCATTGCTAGCTGCCTGGCTGGAGGAAGGCCCTGGGGCCCAGTGGAGAAATTGACTGGAAAGAGAACACATGGCTTAATATCCTCCTGCCCTCCTCGCTTGGCACTCCTCTGTCTGCAGGTACCACTGCTCTGGGGATACATACAAAGCAGCAGTTTCCAGGCAGGGCTCCATAAGCCACATGACACTGCACAGGGGCCCTTCATGGATCTCATTCCACCGGGTTTTTGGATGGATAAATACAGGTCATAGGTATGGAACTTAAAAAATCCATTTCTCATCATCAGTCATCAAAACTACATTGAAATACATATTATAAAGCAGCAACTCTTCCACATCTCTACAGACCTGTGGATTACAATGAGAAATCTGGGAAGGTGTCAATATGAAGCCGAACGTTACTAAATGTATGTATTTGACCTATAGAGAACAATCATTCCCTTTATACTGGGGACACAGTAAGACAGTGAAAAATAGCACTGCCTTCCCACACCTATATTTAAGAATAAACAGCATCGAGCATTTATGCAGCACCGAAGAGCCTACCTCACGTGGTCTTATAATTACCAAGATAACTATCTTTCTTTAACCCTCCACACCTCCTACCCTATCCTTCCTCACAGTGATGAGCTTGCTTCCAATTTCACTGGGAAAATAGAAGCGGTGAGAACAGAGCTCACACAAGCTCCATCTGCCTGTGCCTGTGTTCCTTGTCTCTCTCCTGGTATCTGGAGGAACTGCCCAGGTTCCCAGCAAGACTAGACCCATCCTCATCATACCCATCTCTTCTCCTCCTTAAGAATTCCTTCATGCAAATGGATGGGCGTGGTGGTGGTTAACGCCTGTAATCCCAGCACTTTGGGAGGCCGAGGCGGGCGGATCACTTGAGATCAGGAGTTCAAGACCAGCCTGGCCAACATGGTGAAACGTTGTCTCTACCAAAAATACAAAAATTAGCCAGATGTGGTGGTGAGTGCCCAGCTACTTAGGAGACTGAGGCAGGAGAATCACTTGAACCTGGGAGGCGGAGCTTGCAGTGAGCCGAGATCGTGCCACTGCACTCCAACCCGGGAGACAGAGCGAGACTCCATCTCAAAAAAAAAAAAAAAAAAAAAAAGAATTCTTTCATGCAATTAATTCTCCTGGAAGTAAATTCACTCTTTTCTGTCTTGTCAGTCTTTTTATTGTTTTTTCCACATCAGAAGAGTAAATAAGATTTATTTTCTTCCATATCAAAGGGGGAAAAAACCCTCTATGGACTTTGTCTTCCCTCCCCTACCACTTGCTTTCTCTCCCTCCTCAGGGAGGGAGAAACCCCTCAGCAGGGTTGCTTAGTATTGCCTTCTCTGTTCTTTCATCAACTTGCCTGGTCAGCTTTGTGAGCAAAGGCACCAGGAATCTACAGTTGCTAAGCCCCATAGTCAGCACCCACTGCCCAGTCTCGAACATCACTCCCTTCTTCCTGACACTCCCTCTCCACTTGGAATCCAGAATCCCACAGTCTCTTCTCTTCCTCCCATTCTGCCTCGGTCTCCTGGCCATTTCCCTTTTTCTCCCACCTCTGCATATGGCAGAGTCTTTGGATGTGCTCTTGCTGTCTCTTGGAGAGCTCAGCTAGTTTTTTGACTTCGAATGCTCCTACTTACTGGTAACACCCCAAATTTATGTCTCCAGCCTGGACTTCAGACTTCAGTACACATCTACCTGCTTGGAATCTCCATCTGGATGCCTACAGACATCTGAAATGAAAATGCTTCGCCGGGTGCGGTGGCTTACGCCTGTAATCCCAACACTTTTGGAGGCCGAGACGGCCGGATCACAAGGTCAGGAGATCGAGACCATCCTGACTAACACGGTGAAACCCCCGTCTCTACTAAAAACACAAAAAAATTAGCCAGTTGTGGCGGCGGGCGCCTGTAGTCCCAGCTACTAGGGGAGGCTGAGGCAGGGGAATGACGTGAACCCAGGAGGTGGGGCTTGCAGTGAGCCGAGATCCTGCCACTGCCCTCCAGCCTGGGCGACTGAGCGAGACTCGTCTCCAAAAAAAAAAAAAAAAAAGAGAGAGAGAGAAAAAAAGAAAAGAAAATGTCTCAGGCAGAGCTCCTGCTCTCCCCCATCCACCTACCCCACCACTTCAAACCCGCCTCTCTACTTTGTCACCTGAGTGAATTGCAATTCTATCCTGCTGATTGATCAAGCCAAACACCAATGAGCAATTCTTGACTCTCTCCCGTAATCTATTAATACATGAGATCCATTGGCAATTTCTATCAGTTTTACCTTCAAAATTTATCCAAAATCTGAACACTTCTCACTTTCTGCACTGCCACCATCCTGGTGAGCCCACCATCCCGCCATTGACATTGCCCCCTCCCATCTCAACGCAAGAGGTGGGTTTGAATGGGAGTTCAAACTCGCATTAGACCTGTGGTCCTCACACGTTTGGTCTCAGAATACTTTCTTCCCTTAGAAGTGAGTGATTGAAGACCCCTAAAAGCTCTTGCCTATGTGGATTATATTTATTGATATTGCTGTATTAGAAATTAAAGCTAATCGCTTCTTGGCCTTTTGGCTAAGATCAAGTGTAAGAAATTAAAGCTGAAGTTTAAAAAATAATTCATTTTAAATAATAATAATAAACCTATTGCATGTTAACATAAGTGAAACAAATTTATAAAAAATAACTCAGCTGGGCGTGGTGGCTCACGCTTGTAATCCCAGCACTTTGGCAGGCCAAGGCGGGTGGATCACAAGGTCAGGAATTCGAGACCATCCTGGCTAACACGGTGAAACCCCGTCTCTACTAAAAATACAAAAAATTAGCCAGGCATGGTGGCGGGCACCTCTCAGGAGGCTGAGGCAGGAGAATTGCTTGAACCCAGGAGGCGGAGCTTACAGTGAGCCAAGATCGTGCCACTGCACTCCAGCCTGGGCGACAGAGCGAGACTCTGTCTCAAAAAGAGAAAAACAAAAAAAAAACAAAAAACAAAAAAACACTATTTTCCAAAACAAACAAACAAAAAAAACAGAAAAGTAGCAGTATATATTTTTGGAGAGTACATTTTGTAAGTCTCTTTAATGTCTGGATTAATAGATGAATTCTCCATTTTCTACTTTGAATCTGTTGCAGTATATGTCGTGTAGCCTCTAGAAAACTCAACTGTGTAGTTAAGAGAGAATGAGAACAAAAAGGGAAAATCATGTCTTATACTACTATGAAAATAATTTTGACCTCATGGGGATCTCTGAAAAAGTGTCGGGGGCTCCAGGAGTCACCCGATCATGCTTTGAAAAATGCTGGGGTAGAGCACATCACACTTCCACTCAAAACCCTGCAAAGGCTTCCGGACATAGGATGAATAACAGCCAGTGTCCTGACAGTGGGCTTCAAGAACCCGCATGGCCAGTGCCCTCCCTTCCTCTGTCCCTGGCACAGTGGCCACCCTGTGGGTCCTCGGACATTCTGGGCATGCTCCTGCCTCAGGATCCTTGCACCTTCTGTTCCCTCAGCCTAGTACACTTTCCCTTTGGTATCTTCTTGGCTGGCTCCCTCATCTCATTTCAGGATTTTACTCAGACGTCACCTGTTCAGTGAGGTTTACCTGGATGTCTCTCTAGTACTGCAACACTGCCCCTCCCCCACAGCTCCTTTGATGCTCCCCGACTCCCCCACCTACTTTATTTTTGCCTTAGCATCAATCTCCATCTAACTTACTGCTCATTTTACAATTTATTTTTGTTTACTTCTCCTCCACCTCCAATCACATCCCCACTAGACTGTGGGCACTAGAATGGTACAGTACATAGTAGGCGCTGAATAAAATTAGAAGCATGAATGAGCAAATGAATGTCTACATTCTAGCTGAGGAAGTAGAAACTTAGGGAGGGCACGACTTTCCCTGAGTCACAGAGCTAGTGGATAATACAGCTGAGTCCTGGAGGTGGGTCTGCTGGCTGCAAAGTCTGGGCTCTTTCAACCACACAGCCAAAAATGCAGGCACATGTGCACATTCAATTGCATGATTGAGTTCAGGCTGACTCGGAGGTCAGGTGTTTTCAAGGTCTAAAGGTGCACCCCTCTTTGGAGTGGCCCTGGCAATGGTGGAATATACCGTCTTCATTCTACAGGTGAGGACAGTGACCCAGAGATGTAACTGACTTGCCTAGAGTCACAGGATCCACAGCAGGAGTGAGAACCCCGTGGGGCTTCCTAATCCAGCGCTCCAAGGAAATGTAAGGATATTGGTCATGGGTGACTCAATTTAACCAACAGTAGCTTGGTTAGACAATCTGCCTTTGGATTCATTCATAGTTAATTTCTTCATGTTTGCTTGGATTCATGATGCCGTAATTCACGCTGTCTGGTATGGTTTGGCTACAGAGACATGCAATAGGGCATGTATTTTGTGGCTTGGTGACAAATCAGGACACACATGCAGTGCTGCTGTGAGCCAAGCCAGTTTCCTCAGGGTCAAGGCCTTGGCTGCTGAGCTCAGGTGCAAAACGCCTCTGCTCGAGCTGCTTAGAGCTGTGACCACTGCAAGAACTCACGCACTCCTCAGTGCAGCCATGAGCTGGTGATGACGATTCCAACTCAAGCTTGGAATGTTTAAGTAACTAGATAAAATTTGGAAGCTAGTGAGAAAACCAAGGGCACAACATACATCTTTCTGATTCTAAACTTCCTGCTACTGGCACCTCTTAAAGTAGGTTTAATGTGTCTGGCACTCCAAGTTCATAGGAAAAGCAGGAAGAGAGGGCTTAACTCACCCCCACGCAGCATCCCTAGGAGGGAGTCATGTTAGACAAGGAGAGGAAGGGAGTAGGCCTTATCTGCTGGCCTTTTCTTATACTTCTCTTCCTGTGTCTTATGTCAGATTTCCTTTCAAATACTCCAGGGGAAAAAAAAGGTGTGTGTGTGTGTGTGTGTGTGTGTGTGTGTGTGTGTGTGTGTGCTGGGGAAGGGACTTAGATGAAACAAGATTGACAAAATGTTGATGACTTTGAAGCTAGATAATGGAGCTGTGAGGATTCATTACACTATTCTCTTTATTTTGTGGATGTTCAGAATTTTTCATAATAAAAAGAAAAAGGGAAAGGAGATGCAGCTAAAAAAATGCTCATCCTCTGGTTGTTTATAATCATGAAATACAGGAAGTATTCAAAATATCTAACAATAAGGGATAAATTAAATAAAAAAGGCTGCATCTGATCCATGCATTTAGGTGGCTGTAATAATATAAATGTAATTTGTTGATGCTGAGACTATCCAAATGTGCTAGCCACAAATAAATAGTAATATTTAGGAAAAGATTTATATTAAAATTTCATTTCGATTTTAGGTGCATATTTTTATGTATATGCTTGTGTTTGTATATGCATTGAAAGAGATCTGGAAATAGTAGCTCTTCCTGCGAAGACTTAACTTTATATACTTAGGTAATGTATAAATTTTCCAAATAAGAATGAATCACTATTGCAGTTAAAATGTTTGACATTTTCTAAAAGCAGGTGAGAAAATGCCATGTATAATATCATCACATTTTTGTTTTTTAAAAAAGCAAGGAAAAAGAAGAGCATCGGAGTTGGATCCTGGACATAGGATGTGGACCAGAGCACATCAGCTGGGGGCATTCTGGGAGAAAACCTTCGACCTGTCACATTTCTGTTTACCCAGAACACAGAGCTGGGGAGGGGGTTTTAGTGCCCAGTGCAGTGCTGGACTCAGCTAATACTTACTAAATTTAAAAAGCTCCCCACTACTCTGCCCTGGGAATGTGCATTCCCTGAACAGAGGGGAGAATTGAGTTCATTATTTCCTAGACTGGAAAGCTCTGATGAAAAGGAGATCTCCTTTGAAGAGAGAAAGGCAGCAATAAACAGAACAGCAGGAGGAAGTCAGCTCCTGAGAATACTGCCGGCATCTGTCTAGTTGACAGCTCTACCAAGTAACAACGTGCAGCACCTTCCAGGGGAGAGGGAGCTGGGGCTGCCGATGCACTTTTACTCAAAGGAAAGGCCAGAGTATAAAGTAAACAACTGCATTAGAATGCCGTATGCACTCAAGGGGGTTGTAATTGTAGACATAATTGTAGCAGCAGATTCATGGTGTCCGGCTAAATAGAAAATCTGTAATTCAGGCCACGAAGTAGGCAGCTGGGTTTGTTGCTTTAGATAACATAAATCTAAGGTCAGAAATCTTACCCTGGATGTGCTACAGTGTGAAGCTCCCAGCCGTATCCGTTTGCCATCAAGGAGAAGATATGCTAATATGTCAATGCAATACTAATGGGACTCCATGGATTCTATTACTCAAGTGTCTCCAATCAATTAGGGGTTTTAACTTAGTCATACAGACATAAATATCCTTTAATACCAATTAAGGCCACTGTTCATCATCATGATGGCTTTATCATGGTGTGTGTTTTGTTTTGGTTTGGTTTTTTTTTGCTGCTGAAATTTTAACAGGGAGGAAGACAAGACATTCTGGACAGAGTGGAAGATTCCTGGTCCCTCGACCCACACTTGTGTCAAAGAATGAAAATCACTCTCGTGCTGTAAGTGTTCCATCTTCAAGTGCTCCTTAAGTTTGGGGAAGGCGAAAGAATTCAATGGGACAAATATTTTTCAATAACCTATTTTGAGTGAGGAACTCTGCTAGGACCTAGACTTATTTGTTACACCAAATACATAAATAAATTGAAAGCCCTCATCTTCTGATATGGTTTTCAAAGCTAAATAGCATGGTTATCAGTATTGCTCATTGGTATTAAAAATTACAACCCCTGCTTCAGGATTTAATTGAATCTATGACAAGGAGAAAACTCAATCCCAGAATCATGTTCATATTGCTTCTACTGTCACAACCTTTCCCTTCTTTCCATATAAAAATCTGCAGCAGGGGACTTTTCTGTTCCAATTGCCCTGCAATGGCATGATCCTCCTTGGGATATGTTGTTTGCAGTTTCAGGGAGTTCTCAGAGTCCCTGACACCTTTGTCTGAATCCCAGGTTAAAATAAGTATAAGTGAATACTGTTCATCTGACCATCTATCCATCCATCTATCCATCCATCCATCCATCCATCCATGCCCCATCCAACCTCCTATCCATCCTCCCACCCATCCATTCATCCAACTATCCATCCATCCATCCATCTCTCCATCCTCCCACCCATCCATTCATCCAACTGTCCATCCATCATCCATCTACCCATCCTCCTATCCATTATCCCATCCACTCAATTCTTCCATCCATCCATCTACCCAACCATCTACCCATCCACCCATCCATCCATCCATCCGCCCACCCATCCATTCTCCCATTTATTCATCTACCTGTTCACCTGTGAAACTCATTTTTACCCATCTTAGGAAGCGGAAATTGCCCTGAGACAAGGAAGACATTTGGTAAATCACAACTGACATCACATACATATTTAAATATTTATTAAAACTCATAAGGAGTTATATACAGTTCAGATGTTATATAATAAATATTCAGATCAATATGTTCAATGGAGTCAATGTTCCAAACATTTGTATTGTATACGTAATCAATAAAAAATGTTAAGCATCCTCAATATATAAAAATACATTCAGCCAGGCGCGGTGGCTCATGCCTGTAATCCCAGCACTTTGGGAGACTGAGGTGAGGGGATCATGAGGTCAGGAGATTGAGACCATCCTGACTAACATGGTGAAACCCCGTCTCTACTAAAAACAAATACAAAAAAATTAGCTAGGCGTGGTGGCCGGTGCCTGTAGTCCCAGATACTCAGGAGGCTGAGGCAGGAGAATGGTGTGAACCAGGGAAGCGGAGCTTGCAGTGAGCCGAGATCGCACCACTGTGCTCCAGCCTGGGCGACAGAGCGGGATTCCATCAAAAAAATAAAAGTCTACATATTTAGATGTATACGTATATAAATGCTAATATGTTACACAAATCATAAAGCATACATAAATCACAAATGTTTGAAGGATGACTTTAAACTAAATGGAAAGTCCTAATATTTTCTGCCCTCACCCTAATGATCATACTGTGTATCTTGGAGGTACACATTTCACCCTAGAGGCCCTGAGTTTGATGTTACTTTTTGCTGCCTGCTTGCATGAGTAGCAAATCCCATATTCTACACTTGAGGAGTTCTAAGAAATAAATACTTCTATTTTCTCCTGGACTCTTTGTTGGAAAGTGATATTTCCCTTGTCCTTTCATGTGAGCAGAGAGTGTTTTCTTGAAATGTATGGGGTGATCAACCTCTTTGTCCTCATAAGTTCAGTTTAACAGGAACTGGACACATTATAGGCAATAGGACAATGCCTCAGCATTCATGGAGCTTGGAGGTTTATCAGGGAGACGAACACACAAACAGATGGTTACGGCAGTGTGCTAAGGGCTGTTTGGGAGCACAGACGAAGGCGCTGTAAGTTGTCCATCCCTATCCTTCAGCAGATTGATGGTAAGACTCAGGCCACCGCCTAGACTTGCCATCGAGCTGCCTCTAAGAACTGTTGCTTCTTTGTAAACCCCAGTTAAATCACAAATTAGACTTCCGTACCAGAACTCCTATGTTGCACTCCTTGGCCATTTTGAGAGGAGAAACAAGCATATACATACAGAATAAACTAGCCATTCAACTATGTTCCTATAGTTCTTCTATCAATTCACTTACTTTTCCACCATTATCAATGTTGTCATCAACAGCCCACCTCTCTCCACAGTGGGTAGTGGCATCCCTAAACCATTATATCAATTAAAAAAATGAGGAATGGGCCGGGCGCGGTGGCTCTTGCCTGTAATCCCAGCACTTTGGGAGGCCGAGGTGGGGAGATCATCTGAGGTCAGAAGTTTGAGACAAGTCTGGCCAGCATGGCCGAAAACCCCGTCTCTACTAAAAATACAAAAATTAGCTGGGTGTGGTGGCAGACGGTGCCTGTAATCCCAGCTACTCGGGAAGCTGAGAATCACTTGAGCCCAGGAGGCGGAGGTTGCAGTGAGCCAAGATCGTGCCATGGCACTCCAGTCTGGGTGACAGAGCGAGACTCCATCTCAAAAAAAAAAATAATTGAGTAACGGAGACCACCAGCAACTTATGGTAAAGTGAGGGAGTGCAGGAGAGCTTTGTTTCCTCCCACGGAGATAAGAGGAGTGCCCCCCCATTTTATTTGCCCTCACCCAGCACAGCGCCTGGGACCTGATAGGATTTCTACCAATGTTGGATGAAGGCAACTGGACATGAGTAGTTCTGGATGTAAGTCAGCTTTTAGGGCAGAAGTGAAAAATTAGGTTGGGGAGACCTACAGACAGCGATGGAGCTTGGAATACTAAACCGAAGATAAGTGACCAGGGTAAGTTTTTGAAGCAAACGTGGGCAATAATGAAAATAATCTTGTCACCTACCTCCACTGGGCGTTCACCATACCCAGAGCACAATGCCAATTGCTCTGTCTCGGTAATCTCAATTATCTTCACAGAAGGCTTGGGAATTGGACATTTTCATTTTCATTACTTTATAGATGGAGAAACCAAGGCACAAAGAGGATGAGTAAGTTGGACACTAATAGAGAGCACAGCACCCTTCTACCCCAGCTCCCGAACCCTGCCCATCACATTAGCGCTCCTATCTGGGATTGATGCAGTCAAGCAACATCCGTTAAGAAAAGCCAAAGGAAAGAGATGGGGAAGCTACAGGCTGCTGGATCACTGTGATGATGGGGAAATAGACAATGCTGGGAGGCGACTGATTAGAACCAAGAGAGAGCAAGAGTCTTTCTGCCTGACTGTTTGCTTAAGCAGTCTTTGTGCAGATTCTCCTGGATGTCTGCACATCGCCAGAAAGTCAGGACAACATAAACCCGCAGCAAATTCCCCTCTACGCAGCATGCATGCAAGGTAAAGCCGCAAATCTGTGCCCACTGCATTTCCCTAGAAGGCTGCAGCCACAGGACAGCGGGCCGTGTTGCTCCTGTAAGGCGTTTTGAATACAAAACAAAATCTGATCATATCTTAATATGTTTTATCCAATTTGACCTTAGGAATATTCAGCAGTAGAAACATTTGCGGGTGTTGAATGACAGAGCAAATAGTCTATTTAGAGAGCGAGCCAATCAGTCCTTCTCTCAGGAGGTTTGATCCTCCTTCAGTGTTGCTGTAGTGGATCAATGTGGATTTTTACAGCTGCTGAGGGATTGATTTGGAAACACCTTTGCATGCAGTTTAAACAGCAGGGGTGACTTTTTTTATTTTTGAGAAAATAAAAACAACCTAAATCTTTTTGTTTCCTTTTCATGGGCTCATAGGTCTGAAACCCAGCTTCTTTTTGTTGTATGAGTTCGCTTTGTGCTTCTAGGGTGTGACACACACGTGAACATAGCAGATAGCTGAGCCCTACCTTTGGATCTTGGGTGGGTGACAGTGCCTAGTGTGCTCCTAAAAGGCCAAGACCTAGGCCCGCCTTTCTCAAGCCTGCTTCTGCAGAGATACAGAAGCTCCGGTGCAGCCCTGCTTAGAGAAAGGCTTTGCAGGAACTTTTAAAGAGCCAGGCCATCCATGTCATCTGACATCTTCGGTCCTAGCAGGTTGTTTTTGCCACAGTCATTCCCACTCCCCATCCCCTGTGGACCTCTGTTCCTTTTATTCACCATTTTCGAGGGTGGTGTCATTTTCCTGCAGAACAAATGGGATTTGATGGGACAGAGGAAGCACTGGAAGTTGTCCCCAGAGAGTCTGACCATAGGGCTATAGTGTTGAAAGCAGGGACTATGAACAAAGACCTGGATCCAGTCGCAGCTCTGACCTGTATCCATGTAGGACCCTAGGCATGTCATTTAGCCTCTCTGAACCTAAGTGTCTTCATGTGTCAAATGAGGAAAATAATAATATCTTGCTGGTACTCAGGCCTTTTTTTGTTACAAGAGACAGAGAATCCACTCAAAATTGCTTAACCAGAAATGGGGCATTGGCTCCTATACTACAAGGGCAGGGGTTGAGCTTAGGGCACACACACCTCGGGTTTGAATCTGTCCTGTCTTCCTCCTCATCATGTTACCTCATTCTCTCTGACTGTGTCATGCACATCACTGAGGCCAAGGCCACAGGGAACTCACATCCAGGCAACTGTGGGCCTGGGAGACAGAAGGGGCGTGTTCCCTCCAGGGCCAGCCAGAAAGTGCCCACAGCGGGGCTCTGACTGGGTTGGCTGTGGCCCCAATCCCATCCCTGAATCAAGCACTGGACAGGGCTGTGGCATAATTTAATGGGCCCAAATTCTCCCATGGAAGGATGTGGGGGAGGTGTGGTGAGTCAGCAAAGACTTGAGTCACCGTGTCACCTCACCGCATCATGGTCCAGGTAGAATGCACGTGTACAGAAAGCACCCAGGCGTATTGCCCAGTGCAGAGGAGTCACACCAGGACTGGTAGCTTATTCAAGGGGCAGGGGCCGGCCTAGGGATGCTGCTGCTGGGGATCTCCTGGGAGCTGGGGGTCGGTGTTTGTAGCTGGAGAGGAGCTGGAGGGTGTTACCTGGATGTGGTCTCAGGCAGCTGATGAAGCTGCACCTGGGCCCATGGACTGCTGTGGGAGTCTGTGGACACTTGTACACGCTCACCCACATACACTCACTTTCACACTAACACTGTTACATGCACTCACACACAGACACTTACAGGCCCTTACACACTCACACGTGCTTGTACATACACTTGTGCATGCTCATACACATGCACACACCTGCACACACTCATGTACCTGCTTGCACACACTTGCACACACTTGCTCAAATCCAGCCCCTCAACACCAGACTGCACTGCATTGCTGAGGCAGGGAAGGGGTCCTCTGGGAGTGGGGAGCATCCCCCTGAGGGCATGCCAGAAGATAGGTATTTGTTGAGATTTTGCTAGGAAAGAGACACACCTTAATGGGTGACTGAGGGGCCTTTTATAACAGGACTGCTTACAACAGCAGGGGCCCAATGTAGGAAAGCCAGGAAGACGAGCTGGAGCACACAGGGCTAAGTCACAACAGAGCAGGATGCCATCCTCAGGCCTGTGGGGGTGCAGGAGGGACTGCTGGCTGTGGGAGAGGGCTGACCCACAGGAGCTGGGGCTTTGGCAGAAGCAAAGAAGAAATCCCCCTGACCTCACTCTCCCACCCTCTGAGTTCTTGTCGCTGCCATCCATTGGTCCAACCCAGCTGGCCCCAGAGGGAAAAGCAGCTGGTTGAGAGGTTGAGACAGCCCATGCTGGTGGCTCCCAGAGCTCAGAGCAGGATGGGGAAGGTGGAAAGGGCATCCTAAGAGCAAAGGGAAAATAGCCAACACCACATCCAGGGGGAGTACTCCAGGGAATGAATGGGAGTCTCTCCCGACAGTCCCCAGGGTCAGAGGGATGTCCCAATGCCACCAGAATCGAATCCCTAGATATGCAGCTAGTTCAGTAGACTGCTCTCCCTTCACCCCATAGCCCTGGGCCCTGTGGGGTCAGGGGTTAAAGGATAGAGCCAACTGTTTGAATCCCCCTCTGCTGTGTGACTTTGGGCCAAAGCTAACCTTTAGGGGCCTCAGCTTTCTTCTCTGTGAAATGGGGATAATCCTGCCTCATAGGATTATGATAAGGATTTAGATAACACACGCAAAGCTCCCAGGACAGTGCTGGTAGATGTTCCCTATACTCTAGCTATTACTATTAGGTTTAAAGAGAAGTGACTTGGCAAGTAAATCCATGTTGAACATTTGTATGGCTTCAAAAATGCAAGGGAAACCTTCCTCTGTGGGCTCAATACACAAGAGCTTTCATGTAACATTTTGACCATGGATATAGTGCCTGAAACCAGGCTCTCTAACTTTGTTCTCTCCTTTTTTGACCACAGGCACAAAACTCCTTGGTGCTTTCTTGTTCTTTCTTTCTTTATTTTTGATGGAGTCTTGTGCTATTACCCAGGCTGGAGTGCAGTGGCGCAATCTCAGCTCACCGCAACCTCCACCTCCTGGGTTCAAGCCATTCTCCTGCCTCAGCCTCCCGGGTAGCTGGGATTGCAGGCATGTGCCACTACAGCTGGCTAATTTTTGTATTTTTCATACAGACAGGGTTTCACCATGTTAGCCAGGCTGGTCTTGAACTCCTGACCTCAAGTAGTCCGCCCGCCTCAGCCTCCCAAAGTGCTGGGATTACAGGCGTGAGCCACCATGCCGGACCACTTTTTTATTCTAACATGAAGCACTTACTGGTTGTCCATCATGGATATAGTAATGTAAAGATGGATTACACAGTCATAGGATTTCAAGCTAGAAGGAATATTGGAGATTATTTCATCAGTCTCCTATTCACAGTGAGAAACAGGCCCAGAGGAGTTGAAGGATAGCACAGGGCAGCACTCAGCTCTTTCCAGCCCTGATGATCTTCCCGTCCAGACCTCTTCTTGGTCTGGAATATTCTCTTATGGTGCAGGGGCTCCCACCCCTGACTGACCAGCAGAGGCACTTCGGGATCTTATTAAAGATTCATGAGCCTACCTGTGAAGATCTGGATTTTCCAGGTCTGGGTCCAGCCTAGGAAGCTGGATTTTGATCAATTGCCCCAGGAGTTTCTGATGTTCAGTCAGGTGTGTGAACCAACATAATGAAGCCCACGTAGGACATAGAAGGACTATGTAGACATGGAATAATGGAAAGAGCACCCAAGTTCTCACTGGCTTGGAGGAGGGCACTGGTTGTCCTTTCAGATGGATTTTATGGCTTTTTCCAGTCTAAACTCAGGGCGTTTTGGTACAGGCTCTCATCAACTTCACATCACACCCCAACATTCTTTGGGTTTTTTTTTTTTTGTTTGTGTGTTTGTTTGTTTCTTTTTTTGAGACGGAGTCTCGCTCAGTCACCCAGGCTGGAGTGCAGTGGCGCCATCTCAGCTCTCTGCAAGCTCTGCCTCCTGGGTTCAGGCCATTCTCCTGCTTCACCCTCCCCAGTAGCTGGGAATACAGGTGCCCGCCACCACGCCCAGCTAATTTTTTGTATTTTTAGTAGAGACGGGGTTTCACCATGTTAGCCAGGATGGTCTCGATCTCCTGACCTCGTGATCTACCCATCTCGGCCTCCCAAAGTGCTGGGATTACAGGCTTGAGCCAACGTGCCTAGCCCATTCTTTGATTTAACTGTTGTCTTTTTCTAGAACAATATCATGGGCTAGTTGTCCACCAAGAATAATTGTAGCTACACTACTTTGGCATAAACTAGAGGTTGAGTTACTCTGCATTATGGCTTATGGCTAAAGGTTGCATAACTTAGGAATTATGTTGTCATCCTTTACCTCAATAGTTCCACTCTCCTTGGAGAAGCTGGGAGGTTCTCTTATATTTAAGGTGTGTGTTTCTTTCTGAAGACAGGGTCTTGCTTTTTCACCCAGGCTGGAATGCAGTGGCGTGATCACAGGTCACTTCAGCCTCAACTTATTTGGCTCAAGCCTTCCTCCTGCACAGTCTCTCAAGTAGCTGAAACTACAGGTGTGGACTATTATGCCTGGCTAATTTTTTTTTTCTTTGAGATGGATTTTTGCTCTTGTTGCGCAGGCTGGAGTGCAAGGGCGCGATCTCGGGTCCCCGCAACCTCCGCCTCCCAGGTTCAAGCAATTCTCCTGCCTCAGCCTCCCGAGTAGCTGGGATTACAGGTATGCACCACTACTCCTGGCTATTTTTTTTTTTTTTTTGTATTTTTAGTAGAGATGGGGTTTCTCCATATTGGTCAGGCTGGTCTCGAATTCCAGACCTCAGGTGATCCGCCCACCTTGGCCTCCCAAAGTGCTGGGATTACAGGGGTGAGCCACTGTGCCTGGCCCATGCCTGGCTAATTTTTTATTTTATTTTTGTAGCAATGAGGTCTCACTATGTTGCCCTGGCTGGTTTTGAACTCCTGAGCTTAAGGGATCTTCCTGCCTCGGCCTCCCAAAGTGCTGGGTGTGAGCCACCGGGCTGGCTGACGTGAATGTTAGCCCCATCTTTTACAACACCTAATAGAGAAATACCATGTGACCTCTGATCCTGTCCCCCATTCCCACCCCCAGGCTGCTCTGGTTCTATCCCAATCTGGGGAGTGTTAAATGTCCTCTTTTAAAAATGCAAATCAGATTGAATCATTCCCTGGCATGGCTTCCCCTATTCCTTATCAAGACACACAAGCTGCTATGCTAAATTCACCTCTCTTGCCCTGTGCTCATTTTATTCTGGCCACAGGAGGCTTTCTTGAACTTGAACTTGCCAAGCCTGCACTTGCCTAGAGCAGAGATCGTGTGGATTGTCTTACATACATAGTGCAGGTGATTATTCCAGGCCATTCCAAGTAAAGTTGACCCTTCAACAACATTGGTTGGAATTACATGGGTCTACTTACTTATACTCGGATTTTTTTCAATAAATATATTGAAAAAATTTTGGAGATTTGTGATAATTTGAAAAAACTCACAGATAGATAAACTGCATGGCCTAGAAATAACAAAAAAAAGAAAAAACTGGGTATGTCATGAGTTCATATAATATATGTAGATACTAGTTTATCATTTACTATCATAAAATGTCTATTATAAAAAGTTAAAATTTATCAAAACTTACACACACAAACACAAACTGTACATGGAACCATTCACAGTCAAGAGAAATGTACACAAATGTAAAGATGCAGTATTCAATCATAATTGCATAAAACTAACTGTAGTACACACTGTATGGCTGTGATAAATCAGTAGTCATGTCTTGTTGCTGTTCCGGTGAGCTCAAGTGCTGTGAGTACCCGCTTAAAATGCTGTGTGACAGTAACCATCTCCACAAGAGCAGTTCATCCATCCAGTAAATTGCTTATTGTAGTAAAAAGATCTCTTGCAGCTCTTGTGTATTTTTCATCATGTTTAGTGCAATACCAGAAACCTTGTGTAACACCATGGGACCCAAATAAAGTGCTAGTAGTGATGCTGGAAGTGCCCCATGAAGCAGAGAAAAGTCATAACATTATCAGAAAAAATTGAATTGCTTGATATGCACTGTAGATTGAGGTCTGCAGCTGCAGTTGCCCGCCATTTCAAGATAAATGAATCCAGAATAAGGAACGCTGTAAAAAAAAGAAAAGGAAATTCCTGAAGCTACTGTTGCAGCTCTGCCAGCAGGCATGAAAACTTTGCACTTTTGGTGAAATACCTTTTTATCTTGTATTGAAAATGCAGCTTTTATATGGGTACAGGATTGCTGTAAGAAAGGCATTCCCATAGATTCTAATATGATTTGAGAAAAAGAGAAGTTATTATATAACTTAAAACAAAAGGAAGGTGAAGGATCTAAAGCTGGAGGATTGAATGCCAGCAAAGGATGGTTTGATAATTTTAGAAAGAGATTTGGCTTTTTAAAAATGTCAAGATAACAGGAGAAGCAGTTTTTGCTGACCAAGAGGCAGCAGATGAGTTCCCAGATGCAATTATCATTGAGGAGAAAAGATACCTGCTTGAACAGGTTTTTAATGCAGACAAAAGTGCCCTATTCTGGGGACAAAAATGCCACAAAGCACATTTATTAATAAGGAAGATAATCCGGCACCAGGATTCAGGCAGGAAGGGATAGGCTAACTCGACTGTTCTTTGCAAATGCAGTTGGCTTTATGATCAGGACTGTCCTTATCTATGAAGTAGCTAACCCCAGAGCCTTGAAGGGAAAAGATAAACACCACCTGCTAGTCTTTGGCTGTACAAAAAGAAGGCCTGGACAACAAGAGTCTGGATTGGTTTCATGAATACTTTGTCTCTGAAGTCAGAAAGTATTTTGCTAGTAAGAGATTTCCTTTTAAAGTTTTTTTTGATATTGGACAATGCCCCTGGCCACCCAGAACCCCATGAATTCAACCCTGAAGGCATTGAAGTGGTCTGCTTGCCCCCAAATGCAACATCTCATGCCAGACTCTAAATCAGGGAGCCATGAGGACCTTTAAAACTTATTGCACATGGCACTTTATGGAAAGGATGTCAACGCTATGGAGGAAAATGCAAGTCTGGAAGGATTATACCACTGAAGGTGTCGTTGTTGTAGAAAAAGCATGAACGCCATCAAGCCCAAAACAATTCCTCTTGGAGAAAACTGTTTCCAGATGTTGTGCATGGTTTCATAGGATTTTTGACAAAGTCAATCAAGGAAATCATGAAAGAGATTGTGGGTATGGTTTAAAAAGTAGCAGATAAAGGGTTTCCAGATGTGGATCTTGGAGAAATTCAAGTGCTAATAGATACAACACCAGAGGAATGAACACAAGACAACTTAACGGAGATGAGTGCTTCCAAACCAGCGCTAAGCTATGAGGAAGAAGGTTTAGGAGAAACGGTGCCAGAAAAAAATCGATATGAGACAATCTGGCAGAAGGGTTTTGATTATTCAAGACTCCTTTTGACTTATCTTACAACACAGACCCTTCCATGATATGGGCACTGAAACTAAAGCAAACAATGGAATAAGGATTGGTATCATACTGAAACATTTTTAGATAAATAAAAAAGCAAAAAAGATAGAAATGACAATGTTATTTCCATAAAGTTATGCCGAGTGTGCCTGCCTCTCCTGCCTCCTCTTCCATCTCTTCTACGTGCTCCAACTCTGCCATCCCTGAGACAGCAAGACCAACCTCTCCTCTTCCTCCTCCTCAGCCTACTTAACATGAAGACGATGAGGATGAAGACCTTTATAATGGTCCGTTTCCACTTGATGGATAATAAATATATTTTCTCTTCCTTATGATTTTCTTAATAACACTCTTAGCTTACTTTATTGTGAGAATACAGTATATAATACACATAAAATACAAAACGTGTCAATCGACTATTTAGGCTTCCTGTCAAGAATAGACTATTAGTAGTGAAGTTCGGGAGGAGTAAAAATTTATTGAATTTTTGGCTGTGCAGGGTATCGGTGCCCCTAGCCCCCAAGTTGCTTAAGGGTCAGATATAATTCCATTTCCCTGGTCAGTCATTGGCTCAGAAGTGGACAAGCCTAAACCAAGCTGGGCTGGCGAGAAGGAAGAGGAATTCAGCAGCGGAGCATCTAGGAAGAGCTTCCTCACTGCTAAGGGGTGGGGAGAGGGTCTCATAGAGGTGCCCCATCCTGCTGGATACCAAGAGTGGGTATTCATGATGAAAATGGCCAAGTAGAAAGACAGACCACATCATATTGCTGAGCTGCTAAATCAACTAACCCTGATGGTGGTCATATTTCTGAACTTCCTGTTGTGTGAGATGATAAATGTCCTTATTGTTAAAGGCATTATTTTTCTTCAGTAGAGATTTTTGCTTATAACCAAAAGCATCCAAAGTGTTTGCTGCTTTTCTCTCTGCCTTCCCATGATCCACTTATTATCATGATTCAGAATTCCCCTTTTCAGTTAGGCCATCTCTGTCTTATTTAAAACAGCAGCCCCTGCCCCTGATACAAATTGCCCTGGGACTTCTTTTTATGTCTTTCTTAGTGCCTGTGATGGTTAATTTTAGGTGTCAACTGGACTGGATTAAGGAATACCTAGAGAACTGCTAAAGCGTTACCTTGGGTGCGTCCATGAGGGCGTTTCCAGAGGAGACTGGTCAGTGAACTGAGTGGGGAAGATCTGCCTCAGCATGAACAGCACCATCCAACCAGCTGGGGACCCGGATAAAACAAAAAAAGGAGAGAAAAGGATGTTCTCTTTCTCTCTCCTGAAGCTGAAACATGCCCCACCTCCTACCCTTGGACATCAGAACTCCAGGCTCTCTGGCTTTGGGGTTCCAGCATTTATATCAGTGGCCCCCAGGTTCACTGGCCTTCAGCCTCTCACTGAGAGTTACGTCCTTGTAACTCTGTGATTGCAGAATCAGCATCCCTGATTCTGAGGCTTTGGAGTTAGACTGAGCCACACTACTGGCATCCTAGGGTCTCCAACTTGCAGAAGATAACCTGTCATAAGATTTCCCAGCCTCCATAGTTGTGTGAACCAATTCCCCTAATAAATTCCCTCTCATCTACCTATGAATCCATCTCTCTATCTACCTACCTACCTATCCATCCACACTACTGTTTCTGTCTCTCTGGAGAACCCCGACTAGCACAGCGCCTATCATCATGTTAAATTATATTATTTGTTGTTTATTCAGTGTTTATCTCCCTGACTAGATGTAAACTCCATAAGGGTAGACACTTTCTCCTGTTCACCACTGAACAGGAGACACTCTATCCCCCACACTGAAACAGTGACTAGCATGTAGTAGGTGCTCAATAAATATTTGTTGGGTTTTTTTCTAAATAAACATTCCTTGGTGGATAGAGGATTCTGCCTGGTGCTTCCTGTGGACCAGGGCATGAGAGAATACAGGAAGCTTGGGGTATTTCTTCCCTATTCTGAAGGGCATTCAGAGGCTAATTGGATGTTTCGTGAATATTTACTGAAAACAATAAAGATATAGAGCAATGCGCTATAAAATATTTCAACATATGTATTAGTTAGTGTTTCTCAAACTTCAAACCCAGGCTTCCTTTAATTACTATAGAAATCTGTCAGCACAGCCCATCTTTAGGAAATGTCTGGCATCCCCCACGGGTTTGGGCCCTTCCTAGGAACCACTGTGTCTCCTGCACATTCAACCAGGAGCCAAGAAGTTTTCTTCGATGTTTACTTTGGGTTGTTTGCATTATAAATCTAATAGACGTCCCCAGCACTCTCTTTCCCTTCCATGCTCCAGATACATAATTGGGTTAAGAACCACTAATTTTCAAGCAAGCATATATTTGCGTGCACTTTAGGAGTAATGTTATTTTCCAGTTTGGTTCAGGATCAAAATTGCCTTAGCCTCCCAGAGAACATTGCCATTGTGTGCAAGAATGTCAGTTACCCTTTATGGACAGCTTACAGAACGCCAGGCAGTGGCACTGTGTGTAGCTCTTTAACTGTTTTATCTGATTTCTCTTTTTTTTTTTTTTGAGATGGAGTCTTGCTCTGTCACCCAGTCTGCAGTGCAGTGGCGCAATCTCGGCTCGCTGCAAACTCCACCTCCCAGGTTCAAATGATTCTCTTGCCTCAGCCTCCTGAGTAGCTGGGATTACAGGCATGTGCCACCATGCCCAGCTAATTTTTGTATTTTTAGTAGAGATGGGGTTTCACCATGTTGGTCAGGCTGGTCTTGAACTCCTGGTCTTGTGATCCGCCTGCCTTGGCTTCCCAAAAGTGCTGGGACTATAGGCGTGAGCCACTGCGCCGGGTCCTAATCTGATTTCATCCTTAGTCAGTTCGGGCTGCTGTAACAAAGTGTCATGGACGGGGTGGCTTAGAAAGAACAGAAATCTATTTCCCACAGTTCTGGAGCCTGGAAGTCCAAGATCAGGTGCCCCCATGGTCAGGTTTTCTTTCGAGCTGCAGACTGCTGTCTTTTCACTGCGTCCTCACCTGGTGGAAAGAGTGCCAGAGAGCTCTCTGGGACCCCTTTGACAAAGGCACTAATCCCATTCATGAGGGCTCCAGCCTCGTGCCCTTATTACTTTCTACAGGCTGCACTTGCTAATACTATCACATGAGGGATTAGGATTTCCACATGTGAGTCTGGGAGAGACACCAACATTCAGTCCATAGCAGTCCCCTAAAGAATCAAATGAGGTAGGGAACAATATTCTAGATGAGGAAGTGAGGGTTAGGCAGATGCTGGCTAACTAGGCAAGGCTAGGCATGTCCCGGTCCTGAACCGGCACTCTGAACCATTTCTTTGTCACTCAGTATCCTATCGAAGCCCATGCGGCCTCCAGTGTCCCCTGAGACAGCGTGGAACCACCCTCTGGAGCGAAAGGAGTGACCAGGACCTCTACTCCCCTGTCTCATGCCTAATACACAGCCCTTGGCAGGAGGCAGCTGCAGCCAGCAGCTTCTGGCCCTGCGGTGGGGGTCTCCAGGGAGCCGTGCAGCAGGCCCCCTTGGAGGGTGACAGCACTATAGTTGAGATAAGAAATAATGCAATTCTCCAGGCAGAGCTGCAGTCTTCTAGCCCATATAAATGATTCCTTTAGTGATTTTGCCAAGGATTGTGTTATGTGTGCTTGGGGAACCAACATAGGCTGAGAAACCGTCAATATTTCTGGAGAAGGGCGAGTGTAATCAGTCAAGCATTCCAGAAAAAATGTAGTCAATGATTTTAACAGCAAGTGGTTTTGACTATGAAAAGATTCAACTATGGGATTTTTTTTTGTTTTTTTCTTTTTCCCCAAGAATCACTCTGAGCAATTTCTTAAAGAATTAAAATGAAATGTTTCTCGGGTAACAAATCACCCAGTCTTACAGCTTGGAGCTTTATCACTCTCCAGCTAATGGGTCTGAAGAGAGATTTCGGAAGATTCTCGAGACTGCCGTAGAGACCTTGCTGGCAGGAACACATGGAGCTGCTGTGAGGACATTACTGTTTTGGTTACAAGTTAGAAACAAGGAGAGGACTAATGGCACAGAGAATGAGAGAGAAGGAGTGCTTCCATCAAACCAGCTCAGGGCCTAGGTGCTCTCAGGGGCCAACTGGCTGATTAGGGGCTGTGGGTAAGAGTGGGCACAGCCAGGCTCTTAATGTACACACTCCACTAATATCTCCCTCTGTTACTCATCCAGATTTGGCTTGGTTTCTATAGTGGCTGTCTTATTATGGGGTCATTGGTCATTTTATGAAGAGCCAAAAGTGGATATCCATCCTAGAAGTGACATTTTCTTTGGAAAATAGAGTATAATGATTTACTACCAGGTTACTGAGTTTTGGAGACTGGCTTAAATTTGCAGTCCTAGGGAAACATTACTGACGGAACCTTGCCAGTTTCGGAAAAATATCCGCTAATGCCCTTGCCGTGGGAATTATCTTTGATGGGGAGAGAAGAGAAGGGTAAGCCAGGCTAAGAACAGAGCCAAATGACACCCAGTGGGACTGAGGAAGTTACGACAAGCCCGCCATGGTTTGAAAGGAGGGGCAATTGGCTTTGACCTTGACTGAACTGTCTCAGGCATCCGCAAGAAGGTTGCCCATTGTGAGCCCGGCTTGGAGTAAGTTCTGGCTTCCATGGCTTCACAGTGACCTGCATGTCTCTTGCATCCATCCTAGGTCTTGTCACACCTGTCATAGGCCACACCAGAATCAACACCCAGTTCCAAGTTCCAAGTTCCTGCCCTCTCGTGGCACTCAAATCTTCCCACAATAAGCTTACAGACTCCTATGTGCAGTTAACCCCCATGCCTCCAGCTTCCTAGCTTTCTGTAGGCCTCTTGTTCTTCCCTAATCTGTCTAGGCCCCACAGTTGATTATAAATCCTCTATTTCACCAAGACACTCCACCCCCTTTTGCCCTGTCTTGCAGAACCCTAGTCCTAGAGCATCCCCACAATCTGTTTTCCCTTCCATATCAGTTGACCCTACAATTGGCTGTGTGTAATAAAAGCTGACATCAGTGGCTTCATTAAATCGAGGTTTTATTTTATTCCCCCATAAAATAAATCTACAGGGCTAATAAGTACACATAGAATGCTCCCAACAGGCCCTTTCTCTTCATTCAGTCTTTGTTAGCATGTGGCTTTTGTCTTCGTGCTTGTTGCCTCCTGGTCACCATGTGGCTGCTTCACCTCCAGCACTGCATCTGCATTCCAGGCAGGAAAGGGGAAGGAAGGGTAAAGGGCAAAGGGCATGTGCCAGCTGAGCATTCCCACAAACAAAACACAAACCAATTTAAAAGAAAATCTTTTCTGGAAAGACAAGCTAAGGACTTCTGTGTCCACCCCATTGGCCAGAACTCTGACACAGCCTTCCCTGGATGCAGGAGAGGCTGAGACACGTGGAAGTTTTGGCTGGTCGCATCGCCTCTCCAAACAGAAGGAAAGAAAGAGGGTGGGTGGAGCTGGGCTACGCGGCCAGCCATCTCTGCTCTCCTCCCTCCCAGTCTGCAGCATAGAACAGCCACAGCAAATGCACGGGCTCCTGCCTGGCCCCTCACTCACTGCCCTGAGAGGCTGTCCCACACCTCACTATTGCCCTCAAGGCCCCTGCCCAAGCCCATCCACTTCATTGTTCCTTTTTTGACAAGAACATCCAACCGCCAGGGTAGGCCCTGCATGTGAACGCACTGACGTCTTCTTTCCTTACGTCTCAGTGGATGAGTTCTCCTTGCCACCTGCTCCGTCGAGCTTCCACCTCCCACTCCTCGTGGACTTTGTTCCACTCATCATCAGCTGGCACGCCCATTGCCAGCTTCTTCCTCTCTACCAGCAGTTTTCCCACAGCCTATCAGCAGGATAATAGAATCTGTATCTTGTTGTGAAGATGACCTGAATTAGTAAGGATTGGTGTTACAATGATGATTATTCTAAAAAATAAAGCAAAACAACAAAAACAGCCTTTAACCCTTTCTATGTCCATCTGCCTATGGCATCCAGTCGCTTGACTATCCCAGAAACACCCAGCTTTGACACGTTCTAAACCAAGGTCCTCCTCCTTCTCCGGCTCATTCACTGTTTTGGTGGATGGGACTCAAACCAGAACCCGAGGCCTATCCCAGCTCTTTCTTCTCCCACTCTGTCCCAACCCAGAAGTCATGAAATTGGTTGACTGAATCTCCTAAAGATTTTGGAGTTTGTTCCTTCCCTCTGCTCCTATACTCCCAGCCAGGTGGATCTAGCAGCATCCCGTGTGAACTCCCTGGTGTGGGGCCCGCTCCCCTCAAAGCTCCTCCACATCATTACCTGGGCACAATGTAAAACTCAGACCTGGCCCAGCGTGGTGGCTCACACCTGTAATCCCAGCACCTTGGGAGGCCGAGGTGGGCGGATCATGAGGTCAGGAGATCGAGACCATCCTGGCTAACATGGTGAAACCCTGTCTCTACTAAAAATAAAAAAATTAGCTGGATATGGTGGTGGGTGCCTGTAATCCCAGCTACTTAGGAGGCTGAGGCAGGAGAATCGCTTGAACCTGGGATGCAGAGGTTGCAGTGAGCCAAGATCATGCTACTGCACTTCAGCCTGGGTGACAGAGTGAGACTCTGTCTCAAAAACAAACAAGCAAACAAAAAAATTCAGACCTGCTCACTCACCCCACACAGCGGCAGGAGGGGCTTGCAGCAGCAGGGCTCATGGGTGTTTCTCCCAGAAAGCTTACTTGGATGATAGCTAAATAAAGTTTAAGCAAGAACTTTATTTGTGAAACTACTTATGTTTAAACAAACAACAACAAAAAAAAGCAGAGCTCCCTTCTCCCACATGGATCTAATGGACAGAATCTGGTTTGGAACACAATGCCTGGTCTGTTTGGGATGAGTGAGGGGTGCAGCTGGGAGCAGGCCCGTGGTCTCCTCCCCACTCGCCGCCCTTCTCACTTGCTGCAGTTAGCACTCTCTCATCTGGACTGAAATCCCGACAATAAGAAGCATTGCTTCCCCTGTGGGTGTTCAGGGGCAGAGCTACACAGTTCAGAACTGGAACTCATGGTATTTGTAAATCCATGTTAAGCCGGAAATCATCCTTGTAAGGATAAGGAGAAAGCCTGTCTTTAAGTGGGAACTTTTTGTCAAGGAGCTTACAGTTTTCTGATTTCAAGTCACTTTCCTAAAGTCTGTATTAGACTGTATTAGGTCAGCAAGGGGTGGGGATTATCATTGTCATCTGACAGAAGAGGAGACGAGATAACAGAGAGGAAGGTTAGGAGCAACTTGTCCATAGTGGTGGATCAGAAGGATTTGGACCAGATCGGATCCCACACAATAATCTCTTCACAGCTTACATTTCTTAGGTGAAATACAGCTTGCCATAAATCTGTAAGGGTGAAAGGCAGATTGTGGGTTGGGCATGCTACCAAATTAAGAAGGTTTTCAGGGTTAGCATAAGGGAAAATAGGAGGGGAAAACCTGTAATGTGGAAGACAGCTTCTTCCAGCTCTGCAAACACAGTGTGATGACCCTCTATCTTTCTGCTTGTAATCTTAAGGTTTCTGCCAATTTACCTAACAAATCATCTGTACATTCACCCCGAGAAAGTGCATTCTGATTCTGTGGGCTTTAGGGAGGAAAGGACATTCTGAGGCAAGGGCTAAGTGCCAGATTCTTCCCAGCAGTCAGCATGAGGCAGTGGGCCCAGTTCTGCTGGTGTTTTCTCATTCCTGGGGAGGAGAAGAGAGGATGGGTGGCAGATTGTGATCTACAGAGCCCAGGAGCTAGGTGGTGTGATGCAACTGGAGGCAAATAGGTGACAAATGAAAGAACTATCCTGGAACCACAGATTTTCCCTATTATGATCTAAAATCTTATATGTTAAAAGCCAGAGAAAAATAACCTGGAATAAAGGCCCCTTGGCTTTTGTCACTGCTTAAATCCCTATCTTTATCTTCTGCGTGCATTCCCAAGGGAACCCTCTGTCTCAGCCACACTGAGCCACACTTCATGAGCCACCCTCTCTGAGGCTTCTACCTCTACTATGCTAGCC
The DNA here is from genome assembly GCF_029281585.2 of Gorilla gorilla gorilla. Classification (NCBI taxonomy): domain Eukaryota; kingdom Metazoa; phylum Chordata; class Mammalia; order Primates; family Hominidae; genus Gorilla; species Gorilla gorilla. The sequence goes on from NC_073241.2 coordinate 42,942,374, forward strand.
CCACTTCCTGGGATGCTCTTTATTGCCTTCTCTGCATGCTTGACTTTTACTTGCATTGCAACATTCAGTTTTCCAGAACAGCAAAGCCTTTTGTATATCTACTCTCCTATAAAAGAAATAAAAACACTACCAAGAACTGCCAAAATCAATTTTGTTGGAATTCTGGAAATTAACTAAAGGCTTGCAACAATCTGAGGAGGGTTTATTCAAGAAAAACAGCAGAATCTCGTAAGAACAGGTTTGTGGCATCTTTACTTGCCCTAATCCCATGCCCCTCTTGAAAACCAGCAGCCACTAGAGGAGACAGATCAGGGCTGGAGTTCCCCTAAAGCCCCATCCCTAGAGAACTGTCACTATTTGACCTGTCTAGAAAATCACTGAAAAACTCAGTTTTTCAAGACTTGCCTTTATTTCACCTGACTCCGAGTTCCATCTCTGTGAACAGTTCTACCTCTAGGTAATTTGCAGAAAACAATCAGCAACAATTGTTTAATATTGGAGATTCCTGTGGCAATGTTAGCAGTTAGGACTAACAAGATGCTGACAAAAAGCTTAAAAGGATAATTATCCTGATCTGATTACTACACGTTATCACGTTATATACATATCAAAACATCAATATGTACCCCCATGAATATGTATAATTATTTTTCTATTAAAAAATAAAATTTAGGTTAGGAGTGGTGGCTCATGCCTGTAATCCCCACACTTTGGGAGGCCGAAGCGGGCAGATCATGAGGTCAGGAGATCAACACCATCAGGCAAACACAGTGAAACCCCATCTCTACTAAAAATAAAAATTAAAAAAAAAAATTAGCTGGGCGTGGTGGCAGGTGCCTGTAGTCCCAGCTACTCAGGAATCTGAGGCAGGTGAATGGCGTGAACCCGAGAGGCAGAGCTTGCAGTGAGCTGAGATTGCATCACTGCACTCCAGCCTGGGTGACAGAGTGAGACTCTGTCTCAAAAATAATAATAATAATAAATAAAAAATAATAAAATTTAATTAAAAAATACGTCTAAGCCCACAATTTTTTATTTTTTATTTTTATTTTTTGAGATGGAGTCTCCTTCTGTTGCCCAGGCTGGAGTGCAGTGGTGCCATCTCGGCTCACTGCAAGCTCCGCCTCCCGGGTTCACACCATTCTTCTGCCTCAGCCTCCCGAGTAGCTGGGACTACAGGCACCTGCCACCAAGCCCGGCTAATTTTTTTGTATTTTTAGTGGAGATGGGGTTTCGCCATGTCAGCCAGGATGGTCTCAATCTCCTGACCTCGTGATCTGCCCACCTCGGCCCCCCAAAGTGCTGGGATTACAGGTGTGAGCCACCGCGCCCGGCCACATTTTTAGAGATACAAAAAATAAAAAGCTTGGCCGGGCGCGGTGGCTCATGCCAGTAAATCCCAGCACTTTGAGAGGCCAAGGCAGGTGGATCACAAGGTCAGGAGATGGAGACCATCCTGGCTAACACGGTGAAACCCTGTCTCCACTAAAAATACAAAAAATTAGCCGGACATGGTGGCAGGCGCCTATAGTCCCAGCTACTCAGGAGGCTGAGGCAGGAGAATGGTGTGAACCCGGGAGGCGGAGCTTGCAGTGAGCCAAGATCGTGCCACTGCACTCCAGCCTGGGCGACAGAGCGAGACTGTCTCAAAAAGAAAAGAAAAGAAGAAACAAAAACAAAAGTTAGCTGGGCATGGTAGTGCACAGTGCATGCTGTAATCCCAGCTACTCAGGAAGCTGAGGCAGGAGAATCGCTTCAATCCAGGAGGTGGAGGTTGCAGTGAGCCAAGATTGCATCACTGCACTCCAGCCTGGACAAAAAGAGTGAGACTCCATCTAAGAAAAATGAAAAAAGAAAGTAACTAGGCAAACAAACAACAATACCTGCAACAAGAAAACCTAGGGAAGGGTGGGTAATCTGATATCCATAGTTGCCACATTCTATTATTTTAAATGCCCAGTTTTCAACAACAACAAAATGAAACAGACAAAAATCGGAATGTATGACTCATACACAGGTAGAAAAGCAGTCAATGCCTCTGACCTGGGTAGAGTGGCATCTGGCTGTGACATTCATCTCATATCAGCCAGGGACAAAGCAACCCCTTGTTTATTTCAGCTTGGCCTTTTGTCTGTGCCCATGCCTGGTTCATGCCTTGGACACACTGGGGGAACACAGTAAATACAAACTTTCCCTGAGGAAGCATAGACAACAGACTTACTAGACAAAGACTTTAAATTAGGTGCTATAAATAGGCTCAAAAACTAAAAGAAACTACGTTCAAATAATTAAAGATATGTATGAGAATGGTTTCACCAAACAGACAATATCAATAAAGAGAAGAAAATTATTTAAAAAGAACCAAGTAGAAATCCTGGAGTTGAAAATGAAAATAATCAAAATATGAAAAATTATCATCATATTCAAAGTAGATTTGAGCTCGTAAAAGAAAGAATCAGTGAGCTCCCTCTCCCTCTCCCTCTCCGTCTCCCTCTCCCTCTCCCTCTCCCTCTCCCTCTCCCTCTCCCTCTCCCTCTCCCTCTCCCTCTCCCTCTCCCTCTCCCTCTCCCTCTCCCTCTCCCTCTCCCTCTCCCTCTCCCTCTCCCTCTCCCTCTCCCTCTCCCTCTCCCTCTCCCTCTCCCTCTCCCTCTCCCTCTCCCTCTCCCTCTCCCTCTCCCTCTCCCTCTCCCTCTCCCCACGGTCTCCCTCTCCCTCTCTTTCCACGGTCTCCCTCTGGTGCCGAGCCGAAGCTGGACGGTACTGCTGCCATCTCAGCTCACTGCAGCCTCCCTGCCTGATTCTCCTGCCTCAGCCTGCCGAGCGCCTGCGATTGCAGGCGCGTGCCGCCACGCCTGGCTGGTTTTCGTGTTTTTTTGGTGGAGACGGGGCTTCGCTGTGTCGGCCGGGCTGGTCTCCAGCTCCTAACCACGAGTGATCTGCCAGCCTCAGCCTCCCGAGGTGCCGGGATTGCAGACAGAGTCTCATTAACTCGGTGCTCAATGGCGCCCATGCTGGAGTGCAGTGGCGTGATCTCGGCTCGCTACAACCACCTCCCAGCCGCCTGCCTTGGCCTCCCAAAGAGCCGAGATTGCAGCCTCTGCCCGGCGGACCCCCCGTCTGGGAAGCGTGGAGCGTCTCCACCTGGCCGCCCATTGTCTGGGATGTGAGGAGCCCCTCTGCCTGGCTGCCCAGTCTGGAAAGTGAGGAGCGTCTCTGCCCGGCCGCCATCCCATCTAGGAAGTGAGGAGTGCCTCTTCCCGGCCGCCATCCCATCTAGGAAGTGAGGAACGTCTCTGCCCGGCCGCCCATCGTCTGAGATGTGAGGAGCGTCTCTGCCCAACCGCCCCGTCTGAGAAGTGAGGAGACCCTCTGCCTGGCAACCGCCCCGTCTGATAAGTGAGCAGCCCCTCCGCCCCGCAGCCGCCCCGTCTGAGAAGTGAGGAGCCCCTCCGCCCAGCAGCCACCCCGTCTGGGAAGTGAGGAGCGTCTCCGCCCGGCAGCCACCCCGTCCGGGAGGGAGGTGGGGGGATCAGCCCCCCGCCCGGCCAGCCGCCCTGTCCGGGAGGTGAGGGGCGCCTCTGCCCGGCCACCCCTACTGGGAAGTGAGGATCCCCTCTGCCCGGCCAGCCGCTCCGTCCGGGAGGGAGGTGGGGGGGTCAGCCCCCCGCCCGGCCAGCCGCCCCGTCCGGGAGGGAGGTGGGGGGGTCAGCCCCCTGCCCGGCCAGCCGCCCCGTCCGGGAGGGAGGTGGGGGGGTTAGCCCGCCGCCTGGCCAGCCGCCCCCGTTCGGGAGGTGAGGGGCGCCTCTGCCTGGCCGCCCCTAATGGGAAGTGAGGAGCCACTCTGCCCGGCCAGCCGCCCCGTCCGGGAGGGAGGTGGGGGGGTCAGCCCCCCACCCGGCCAGCCGCCCCGTCCGGGAGGGAGGTGGGGGGGTCAGCCCCCCACCCGGCCAGCCGCCCCGTCCGGGAGGGAGGTGGGGGTGTCAGCCCCCCGCCCGGCCAGCCGCCCCGTCCGGGAGGGAGGTGGGGGTGTCAGCCCCCCGCCCGGCCAGCTGCCCCATCTGGGAGGGAGGTGGGGGGGTTAGCCCCCCGCCTGGCCAGCCGCCCCATCCAGGAGGTGAGGGGCGCCTCTGCCCGGCCGCCCCTACTGGGAAGTGAGGAGCCCCTCTGCCCGGCCAGCCGCCCCGTCCGGGAGGGAGGTGGGGGGTCAGCCCCCCTCCTGGCCAGCCGCCCTGTCCGGGAGGGAGGTGGGGGGGGTCAGCCCCCCGCCCGGCCAGCCACCCCGTCCGGGAGGTGAGGGGCGCCTCTGCCCGGCCGCCCCTACTGGGAAGTGAGGAGCCCCTCTGCCCGGCCAGCTGCCCCGTCCGGGAGGGAGGTGGGGGGGTCAGCCCCCCGCCTGGCCAGCCGCCCCCGTTCGGGAGGTGAGGGGCGCCTCTGCCTGGCCACCCCTACTGGGAAGTGAGGAGCCCCTCTGCCCGGCCAGCCGCCCCGTCCGGGAGGGAGGTGGGGGGTCAGCCCCCCGCCCGGCCAGCCGCCCCGTCTGGGTGGGAGGTGGGGGGGTCAGCCCTCCGCCCGGCCAGCCGCCCCGTCCGGGAGGGAGGTGGGGGAGTCAGCCCCCCGCCTGGCCAGCCGCCCCCGTTCAGGAGGTGAGGGGCGCCTCTGCCCGGCCACCCCTACTGGGAAGTGAGGAGCCCCTCTGCCCGGCCAGCCGCCCCGTCCGGGAGGGAGGTGGGGGGTCAGCCCCCCACCCAGCCAGCCGCCCCGTCTGGGTGGGAGGTGGGGGGGTCAGCCCTCCCGCCGGGCCAGCCGCCCTGTCCGGGAGGGAGGTGGGGGGGTCAGCCCCCCGCCCGGCCAGCCAACCCGTCCAGGAGGGAGGTGGGGGGGGTCAGCCCCCTGCCCGGCCAGCCACCCCGTCCGGGAGGTGAGGGGCGCCTCTGCCCGGCCGCCCCTACTGGGAAGGGAGGAGCCCCTCTGCCCGGCCACCACCCCGTCTGGGAGGTGTACCCAACAGCTCATTGAGAACGGGCCATGAAGCCAATGGCAGTTTTGTGGAATAGAAAGGGGAGAAAGGTGGGGAAAAGATTGGGAAATCGGATGGTTGCCGTGTCTGTGTAGAAAGAGGTAGACATGGGAGACTTCATTTTGTTCTGTACTAAGAAAAATTCTTCTGCCTTGGGATCCTGTTGATCTGTGACCTTACCCCCAACCCTGTGCTCTCTGAAACATGTGCTGTATCCACTCAGGGTTGAACGGATTAAGGGCGGTGCAAGATGTGCTTTGTTAACCAGATGCTTAAAGGCAGCATGCTCGTTAAGAGTCATCACCACTCCCTAATCTCAAGTACCCAGGGACACAAACACTGCGGAAGGCCGCAAGGTCCTCTGCCTAGGAAAACCAGAGAACTTTGTTCACTTGTTTATCTGCTGACCTTCCCTCCACTATTGTCCTGTGACCCTGCCAAATCCCCCTCTGCAAGAAACACCTAAGAATGATCAATAAAAAATAAAAACAAAAAAAAAAAAAAAAAAAAAAAAAAGAATCAGTGAACTTTAAGACAGGTCATTTGAGATTACCTAGTTTGAAAAATAAAAGGAAAAAAGAATGAAGGAAAATAAACAGTCTCGTATACCTATAGGACATCATCAAGTGTACCAATACAGGTAAAATGGAAGTCACAGAAGGAGAGGAGAGACAAAAGGAGAAGAAAGAATATTTAAAGAAATAAACTGAAAACTACACAAATTTGATTTAAAAAATCAATCTACACATTCAAGAATCTTAATGAATTCCAGCTGGGCACAGTGGCTCACGCCTGTAATCCTAGCACTTTGGGAGGCCAAGGCGGGAGGATCACCTGAGGTCAAGAGTTCAAGACCAGCCTGGCCAACATGGTGAAACTCCATCTCTACTAAAAATACAAAAATTAGTCGGGTGTGGTGGTGGGTGCTTGTAATTCCAGCTACTTGGGAGGCTGAAGCAGGAGAATTGCTTGAACCTGGGAGACGGGTTGCAGTGAGCCAAAATCGTATCATTGCACTCCAGCCTGGGTGACAGAGCAAGAGTCCATCTCAAAAAAAAAAAAAAAAAAAAGAATCTTAAAGAATTCCAAATAGAATAAATCCAAAGAGATCTACATGTAGACACATCATAATCAAGCTCTCAGAAGCCATAAATAGGACACCAATGCTCATATATCAGCGTTCTTCACAATAGCCAAAAGGTGTAAATTTCTCAAATGTCCATTGGCAGATGAATAGACAAACAAAATGTGGTATATCCATACCATGGAATATTATTTAGCTATGAAAGGAAGAAAATTCTCACACATACTATAGCGTAATGAATCTTGAAGATATTTTCCTTAATGAAATAAGCCAGGCACAAAAAGACAGATGTTGTATAATTCCACTTATATGAGGCACCTAAAACAGCCAAATGTATAAAGACAAAGAGTAGAATTCAGGTTTCCAGGCATTGGGAAGGTGGGAGATTTGGGAGTAATTGTTTAATAGGTGCTGAATTTTAGTTTGGGAGGATGAAAAACTTCTGGGGATGGATTGTGTGTTAGTCCATTTTGCATTACTGTAAAGGAATACCTGAGACTGGGTAATTTATAAAGAAAAGAGGTTTATTTGTCTCACAGGTCTGTAGGCTGTACAAGTATGGAAGCTGCATCTGCTCAGCTTCTAGTGAGGCCTCAGGAAACTTTTACTCATAGCAGAAGGGAAGGGGAGCTGGTATGTCACATAGCAAGAAAGGGAGCCAGAGAGAGGAAGAGAGGTGCCAGTCTCCTTTAAACGATTATCTCTTGCATGAACTACAGAACTCACTTATTACTATGTGGAGGGCACCAAGCCATTCATGAAGGATCCACCCCCACAACCCAAATACCTCCCACCAGACCCTACCTCCAACAAGGGAAATTATATCATTTCAACATGAGATTTGGAGAGGATGAATATGCAAATCACATCAGATGGTAGTGATGACTGAACAGCCATGTGAATTTACTTAATTTGAAATACATGTGTGCTTAATGTGAATGCCACAGAATTGTACACTTAAAATGGTTAAATGATAAATTTTATGTTATGTATATTTTACCAGAAACAAAAACAAAGACAAAGAATGAATCTTAAATGCAGCCAGAGAGAAGTTATTCACCACATGAAAGTTTATAAGTGACTTCTTATAAGAAACCATAGAAACCAAAAAGCAATGGGATTATATATCTAAGTATTGGAAAAACTGTCAACTAAAAATTCCATATTCAGCAAAACTATATTTTAAACAAAAATGAGAAATTAAGACATGCCCAAAAAAACAAAAATGAGAGAATTTGTTCACTAGTAGGTGTGTTCTACACTGAATACTTAAAAGGAATTATTTTGATTGGAATCGAAGGACCCTAGGGAGAGACTGATGTCTACATAAAGAAATAAAAAGCACTGGTAAAGATAAATACATAGGTAACTGTAAAAGATGGTATAAATATAGTTTTTGTAATTCTTTTTACTCCTATCTAATTTAAAAGGTAACTGTATAAAGCAATAATTTTAAAACTGTGTGAATGTGCTTATAAGGTACAAGGATATAATTTGTTTGAAATCATAATGAGAAATAAGGAGAAAGATAGTGGAGCTATATTGGAGCAAATTTTGGATACTATTGAAATTAAATTGGTATTAATCTGAGCTAGATAGTAGCAAGTTGTAACATTAACTGTAATCCTCAGAGCAACCACTAAGAAAATAATTCAAAAGCATGTAAGAAAAGAAGCAATAAGGGAATAAAGATGCTATACTAGAAAATATGCATTTAATTTAAAGAAGTCTGTAGTAGAAGAACAAAAAGACATAATATATACAGAAAGCAAATAGCCCAATGGCAGGCATAAATCCTATTTTATAATAATTACATTAAATGTAAATGAAATAAGTATTCCAATCAAAAGACAGAGGTTGGCAAAATGGAAATAAAAAACACCTGATACAACTATATGCTGTCTACAAGAGATATGCTTTAGATTAAAATCACAAACAGGTTGGAAGTGAAAGGCTAGAAAATATACGCCATAAAACAGTACTAAAGAGAGAGCCAGAGTGGAGCTAATATCAGACAAAACATACTTTAAGACAAGTTTTACTAGAGGAAAAGGAGGAGGTTTTAAAATAATGAGTCAATTCATCAGGAATATGTAACATTTATAAACATGCACACACCTAACAAGGGAGTCCCCAAAACAGATGAAGTAAAAACTGACAGAATTGAAGGGAGAAATAGATGATTCAACATTAATACTCCAAAACTCTAATATTTCATTTTCAATACTTGATAGAATGATTAGGGATAAGATCAACAAGGAAATAGAAGACTTGAAAACAGTATAAACCAACCAGCCTATGCAGACATTTGTGGAACACTCCACCCAACTATAGCAAAATTCACATTTTTGTCAAGTGAAACATTCTCAAGGATAGACAATATGGTAGGCTGTTCAACCAGTCTCAATAAATTTAAAATATTGAAATAATAAAGTATGTTTTCTAATTGCAGTGGAATGAAATTAGGTCTTTTAATAGAAGGAAATTTAGAAAATTTACTAATATGTGGAAATTAAATAACAAAATTCTAATAATAATAGGTCAAAGAAGAAATCATAAGAGAAATGAGAACATACTTTGAGATGGATGAAAATGAAAACAGCATACCAACGTTTATGGAATGCAGTGAAAACAGTGCTAAGAGGTAGATTTATAGCTGTAAAGGACTATATTAAAAAAGAGGAGAGATTTCAAATCTTTAAGTGAAACTTCTACCTTAAAAACGAGAAAAAGAAGAGAAAACTAAACCCAAAGCAAGTGGAAAGGAGGGAAACATAAAGATTAGAGTGGAGATGAATGAAATTGAGACTAGAAAAACAATAAAATGAAGCCAAAAGTTGATTCTTTGGAAAACTTAACAAAATTGACAAACTTTTAGCTAGAGTAACAAAATGAGAGAGAAGACTCAAATTACTAAAAGCAGGAGTGAAAGAGGGAATGTTACTACCAACCTTACAGAAATAAAAAACGGCTATAGGCCAGGCGCAGTGGCTCACGCCTGTAATTCCAGCACTTTGGGAGGCCGAGGCGGGCGGATCACGAGGTCAGGAGATCGAGACCATCCTGGCTAACACGGTGAAACCCCGTCTCTACTAAAAATACAAAAAATTAGCCGGGCATGGTGGCGGGCGTTTGTAGTCTCAGCTACTCGGGAGACTGAGGCAGGAGAGTGGTGTGAACCCGGGAGGTGGAGCTTGCAGTGAGCCGAGATCGCGCCACTGCACTCCAGCCTGGGAGAGGGAGCGAGACTCTGTCTCAAAAAAAAAAAAAAAAAAAAAAAAAAAGGCTATAAGGGAATACTATGAGCAAGAGTATGCCAGTAAATTAAACAACCAATATGAAATGGAAAAATTCCTCTAAAGACAAAATCTACCAAAACTGACCCAAGAAGAAACACATCTGAATATACCTATAACAAGAAAAAAGATTAAATTAGTAATGAAAAATCGTCCATAAAGAAAATGCCAGGCCAGATGTCTTCATTGTTGAATTTTATCAAATGTTTAAAGAAGAATTTTATCAAATGTTTAAAACACCAATCCTTAACAAACTTTTCCAAAAAATAGGAGTGAAACTTCCCAATTCATGAAGGGATCCCAGTTTTAACCCTGATATTCAGACACATACATAATAAAGGAAACTGTAGACAATATAGCTTATGAAAATAGATGCAGAAATCCTTAACAAAATACTAGCAAGTTTAATATAGCAATATATAAAAAGGATTATGCAATATCACCACGTGGGATTTATTCTAGTAATACAGGTTGGTTCAAAATACAAAATTAATCAGTGTAATGCATCATATTAATAGAATAAAAGACAAAAAACACATGATCATCTCAATGGATGTAAAAGCACTTTTAAAAATCCAACAGCCTTTCACATTAAAAGCATTAACTAACTGAGAATAAAAGTAAACTTACTCAACTTGATAAAACGCACAGCTAACATCATAATTATGAAAGACTGAATGCTGTCCCCCATCCCCAGATTAGGAACAAGATAGGAATGTCCACTCTCACCCCTTCTATTCAAAGTTGTACTTAAGTTCCAGCCAGGGAGAGAAGATGAGAAAGAGAAATAAGCCTCAAGATTGGAAAACTATCTTTATTCACAGATGACGTGAACTTGTATATTGAAAATCCTAAAGAATCCACGAGAAAATCTATTAGAACCAATAAAATATATTCAGCAAGGCTGCAGGATACAAACTCAATATACAAAATTTAACTGTATTTCTATATACTAGCAAAAAGCAAATCAAAAGTGAAATTAAGAAATCAATTCCATTTACCATAGCATCAAAAGGAATACATTTAACTAACAAAGTGCAAGACTTGAATACTGAAAACTATAAGACATAATCTGAAGACATTTAACAATACTGAAATAAATGGAAAGAAATCACATGTTTATGAATTGGTAGGCTTAACATTGATGTCAATAATCTCCCAAATGACCTACAAATTTAATGCAATCCTAAACAAAATTCCAATTGCCTTCTTGAAGAAATAGACAAGATGGTCCTAAAATTCGTGTGGAAATCCACAGAACCCAGAATAACCAAAACAATCTCAAAAAAGAACAACAAAATTAGAGGACTCATACTTCTCAATTTCAGACTTACTGTAAAGTTACGGTAATCGAGGTATGAGATATTGGCACAAAGATAGATAGACACATAGATAATTGCAACACAATTGAGAGTCCAGAAATAAACCCACATATTTAGGGTAAATTGATTTTCAAGAAAGCTCAAAAAATACAAAAGAATTAAGTTGTACCACTATCTGCATCTCGTACCATACACAAAAATTAACCTGAAATGCATAATAGACCTAAATGTAAGGCCTAAAACTGTAAAACCCTTAACAGTAAACATAGGCATAAATCTTTGTAAACATGGACTAGTCAATAGGTTCTTAGCTATCACACCAAAAGCATACCCAATAGAAGAAAAAAAAAATAGATCAACGGAACATCATTAAATAAAATAAAAATTTTTGGCTTCAAATGACACCATCAAGAAAATGAAAAGACAACCCAAAGAATGTGACAAAATATCTGCAAATCATGTATCTAATAAGGGACTTGTGTATATAAAAAAACTCTCACACTCAAACATGAAAATAACAGATAATCGGCCGGGCACGGTGGCTCACGCCTGTAATCCCAGCACTTTGGGAGGCCGAGGCAGGCGGATCACGAGGTCAGGAGGTCAAGACCACCCTGACTAACACGGTGAAACACCATCTCTACTAAAAATATGAAAAATTAGCCGGGCATGGTGGCGGGCACCTGTAGTCCCAGCTACTGGGGAGGCTGAGGCAGGAGAATGGCGTGAACCTGGGAGGCGGAGCTTGCATTGAGCAGAGATCGCGCCCCTGCACTCCAGCCTGGGTGACAGAGCGAGACTTCATCTCAAAAAAAAAAAAAAAAAATGTATAGATAATCGAATTAAAAATGGGCAAAGGATTTGAATAGACATTTCTCCAAAGAAGATATAAAATGGCCAACAAGCACAGGAAAAGAAAAGATGCTCAATACCATGAATCATTAGGGAAATGCAAATCAAAAACACAGTGAGATACCATTTCAGACCCACTAGAATTGCTAGAATAAAAAAAGATAGAGTATAGCAAGTATGAAATGTCCACAATAGGTAAAGACATAGAAACAGACACAGATTAGTGAGTGGTATGGGGTGTGCAGAATGAGGAGTGACAGCTAGTGCCTACGCATTTTAGGAGGGGGTGATAAAATTGTTTTGGGACTAGATAGTGGTAATGATTATGCTAAAATTACTGAGTCAGACACTTAAAAATTGTTGATTTTGGCCAGGTGCGGTGGCTCACGCCTGTAATCCCAGTACTTTGGGAGGCCGAGGCGGGCAGATCACCTGAGGTCAGAAGTTCAAGACCAGCCTGGCCAACATGGTGAAACCCCATCTCTACTAAAAATACAAAAATGAGTCGGGCATGGTGGCAGGTGCCTGTAATCCCAGCTACTCGGGAGGCTGAGGCAGGAGAATCACTAGAACCCAGGGGGTGGAAGTTGCAGTGAGCCGAGAATACGCCATTGCACTCCAGCCTGGGCGACAGAGCGACACTCTGTCTCAAAAAAAAAATAAGCTGATTTTTGATATGTAAATTACAGCACAATAAGCCTATTATATATACTTTAAAAAAATAGGATATCCAATGCAAGGCTCATCTTCTAATTCTCTTTTTCACTTTCCCCAGGCTTAACACACAATTCCCGCCCCTAGCATAATGAGCTTCTCCATCTCACTTGTTCTAATGGATTGCAATTGTTAAGCCACTTCTCTACCTTTATTTCTGAGTCACCAGCCCCTTATACAGTGACTAGCATAGCACAGTGAATAGTAATTTTGGAAGACATGAACGGCTTTTATATTATTTATTTTTTATTATTAAAAACACTTTTATTTTAGATTCAGGGGGCACATGTACAAATTTGTTACATAGGCATATTGTGTGATGCTGAGATTTGAGGTATGATTGATCCTGTCACCCAGGTACTGAGCATAGTATCCAATAGTTAGCTTTTCTCCCTTGCCTGCCTTCACAGTAGTCCCTGGTGTTTATCATTCCTATATTTATGACCATGAGTACCCAGTGTTTAGTTTCCACATATAAGTGAGAACATGCAGTATTGGGTTTTCTGTTCCTGAGTTAATTTGCTTAGGATAGTGGCCTCCACCTGCATCTATGTTGCTGCAAGAGACGTGATTTCATTCATTTTTATGGCTGTGTAGTATTCCATGGTGTATATGTACCACATTTTCTTTATCCAACCCACCATTGTTGGGCACCTAGATTGATTCCGTATCTTTGCTATTATGAATAGTGCTGCAATGAACATATGAATGCACGTGTCTTCTTGGTAGAACATTTTATTTTCTTTTGAATATAAACCCAATAAAGAGATTGCTGGGTTGAATGGTAGTTCTGTTCTAAGTTCTTTGAGAAATCTCCAAGCTGCTTTCCACTTGGAGCTTTCCAAGTGGCTGAACTAATTTACATTCCCACCAATAGTGTATAAGTGTTTCTTTTTTTTGTGCCACCTCACCAACATCACTTGTTTTTTGATTTTTTAACAATAAGTATTCTGACTGGTGTGGGATGGTATCTCATTATGGTTTTGATTTGCATTTCTCTGATGATTAGTGATGTGGAGTATTTCTTCATTTTTTTGGCCACTTCTATGTTTTCTTTTAAGTGTTTATTTATGTCTTTTGGCCATTTTTAATGGGGTTGTTTTTTGCTCAGCCTGCTAACGAAACCTGGCAAAGACATCACAAAAAAATAAAACTATACGACAATATCCCTGATGAACATAGATGCAAAAATCCTCAATGAAATATTGGCAAACCAAATCCAGTGGCACATCAAACAATTAATTCACCGTGATCAAGTAGGCTTCATTCCTGGGATCCAAGGTTGGTTCAACGTATATGAATCAATAAATGTGATTCACCACATAAACAGAATTACAAACAAAAACTGTATGATTATCTTAATAGACATGGAAAAGTTTTGATAAAATTCAACATCCCTTCATGATAAAAACCCTGAAGAAACTAGGCATCAAAGGAACATACCTCAAAATAATAAGAGCCATCCTTGACAAACACATAGTCAACATTATACTAAATGGGCAAAAACTTGAGCCATTCCCTTTAAGAACTGCAACAAGACAAGGTTGCCCACTCTCACCAGTCCTATTTAACATAGTACTAGAAGTCCTAGCCAGAGCAATTAGGCAAGAGAAGGAAATAAAAGGCTTTTAAACAGGAAAAGAAGTCAAACTATCTTTTTGCTGACAATATGATTCTATACCTAGAAAACCCTGAAGAAACCACCAAAAGACTCTTGGAAATAATAGATAACATCAGTAAAGTTTCAGGATACAAAATCAATGTACAAAAATCATAGCATTTCTACCAATAATGTTCAAGCAAAGTGCCAAATCAAGAATGCAGTCCCATTTACAATAGCCATAAAAAAAAATAAAATACTGGCTGGGCGTACTGGCTCACGCCTGTAATCCTAGCACTTTGGGAGGCCAAGGCAGGTGGATCACAGGTCAGGAGATCGAGACCATCCTGGCTAACACAGTGAAACCCCGTCTCTACTAAACATACAAAAAGAAATCAGCCAGGCATGGTGGAGGGTGCCCGAAGTCCCAGCTACTGGGGAGGCTGAGGCAGGAGAATGGCATGAACCTGGGAGGTGGAGCTTGCAGTGAGCCAAGATTGCGCCACTGCATTCCAGCCTGGGAGACAGTGGGAGACTCTGTCTCAAAAAAATAAATAAATAAAAAATAATAAAAAAATAAAAAAATAAATTACTGGCTGGGTGTGGTGGCTCACGCCTGTAATCCCAGCACTTTGGGAGGCTGAGGCAGGCAGATCACGAGGTCAGGAGATCGAGACCATCCTCGCTAACACGGTGAAACCCCGTCTCTACTAAAAATACAAAAAACTAGCCGGGCGTGGTGGTGGGCGCCTGTAAGCCCAGCTACTCAGGAGGCTGAGGCAGGAAAATGGCGTGAACCTGGGAGGTGGAGCTTGCAGTGAGCCAAGATCGCGCCACTGTACTCCAGCCTGGGCAACAGAGCAAGACTCTGTCTCAAAAAAAAATAAAATAAAATAATAAAAATTAAAATAAAATACCTACGAATACATCTAACCAAGGAGGTGGAAGATCTCTACAAGGAGAACTAACAAACACTGCTGAAAGAAATCACAGCTGACACAGACAAAGGAAATACATCCCATGCTCAAGGATTATAAGAATCAATATTGTGAAAATGACCATACTGCCCAAAGCAATCTACAGATTCACCATTGTTCCTATCAAACTATCAACATCCTTTCTCACAAACTTAGAAACAATGATTCTTTGGACTACTTAATGCTCAGATTGTTTTTGGAATGAGTTGACCAGTGTGGTCACCGTCTGGGAGAACTCAGGAAGCCCTCCCAGCCTCCGTGAGCAGAAGTGGGTTTCTCTGTGAAGGAAGTCTGACGATAATGCCCATTCTGGTTGTCTAGCTCCTCCCCACCTCCACAGCAAACTCGGGGTTCTGGGGCCATGGGCTTGGGTAGGGATTTGGGGTCTGGGCTGATGGAAGGAGCAGGGTGAGCAGTGCCCAGACAAGCACTAGGGTGTGGGATGGAGATCCCAGACCAGAGCGGAGGGTTTGAGCAGAGGGCAGGAAGCAAAACTTGCAGAGACTTCCTGAGCAGCTGAGTGCCAGCTGGGGGGTCTAAAATATCCACTGGGTTCCTGGGGACAGGGGAGAAACAGTCACAGGTTCTGAGCTGGCTGAATTATGGGTGTCTTAAGGACAGCCAGAGCCCTCATGTGTGAGAAGGGTGAGAGGTGTCTTTAAGAAATGGCCCCCTACGCCTGTAATAATATGGGTAGAGAGGAAAGGAAATAGCATTTTGTTGGCCCCTGGAGGCCACAGGGCAATGGATGGGAATCAATAGAGGCAAGAGATGCAGATATGAGCATGATTGCAATTCCCTAAAGGATGACATAAGGATGCTCACCATGTGCCTGGTATGGTGTTAGGCACGATTCAAGGATTCCTCATTTAATTCCCAAAACAACCCATAGGACAGGTACAATTATGTCACCATTGGAGATGAGAAAACTGAAGCTGGGGAAGTGGAAGTTAGTTACCCTGGTTCTCTCAACTAGTAGGTGCAGAGCTGGGATATACAGACCAAGTGCTACTCAGAGAGAAGACTCTGCTGGGGGCCTGCAACCAAGAGGTCTTGACAGCTCTCCTTCACCCTGGCTTAAGAGTAACAGGAGGAAGATGCACTTGAAACAATGGCAGCACCAGGCATATCTCTGGGTCCTTGCTCGATTAGATTTTTAAGTCTCTGTCTTGTACTTGCCACCTGCAAGCTCTGGATTTGGGAGGAGTCGAGAGGAGACAGGCTGAAGAGGGAGAGGCAGCAAATCCAGGTATTGTTTCACTGAGATTAAGGACAGAGAATAATAGCCTTCAAGTCTGTTTTGAACACTCAAAGTGCTTGCCCATCCAGAAAGACTGAGCTTTGAAATCTAAAACAAGTAGAATCAAATGTCTTTTGTAGCCAAAATGGAGAAAATTAATCAGCTTATAATATAATATATACCGAGGCACCTGCAGCCTAAAAGAAAGGAAACAAATCCAGGGATAAATTAGACCTTAAATTTCTCATGATTCTGATAGATGTGTATTTTTGAAAAGGAATGCTTTGGGTGTGTGTTTTGCTGGGAGAAACTAGGCCTGTTCAAAGCTGTTTTGGGGTGTTGTGGGTTGGGGGGTGGCAGCTTCTCCGTGCTCTTGTGTGCATTTCCCCAAAGCTATCACGGACATTGTGTCAGGGGCTGGGGCAGATCTGTGGTGCCTAAGTGATTTCTTTATAATCTTTCCGAAAGCATGTATCAGTGTTCATGTTATCAAACTAAAAGCATGTAATCCATTCTATACTTACATTTATATTAAAAGCCTCACAATATGAAGACTAATGTGAATGGGATATGTAATTTGATGATTAAATGATACAGATTTCACAGTGGAGAATTTATTTTCAGATTCTAATTAGAGCCAATCTGAGCCCTGTGGATTCTTGTTAACTCACACGGATTATCTTGTACATTATAATTTTTTTTTTTAGACAGAGTTTCACTCTTGTCGCTCAGGCTGGAGTGCAATGGTGCAATCTCAGCTCACTGCAACCTCTGTCTCCTGGGTTCAAGCAATTCTCCTGCCTCAGCCACCGGAGTAGCTGGGATTACAGACATGTGCCACCATGCCCGACTCATTTTTGTGTTTTTAGTAGAGAGGGGGTTTCACCATGTTGTGCAGGCTGCCTCGAAATCCTGACCGCAGGTGATCCACCCGCCTTCACCTCCCATAGTGCTGGGATTACAGGCGTCAGCCACTGCGCCCAGCCAGAACATTATAATGTTAATAAAACTCTTTTTCCTGTGTCATTTCTGGACAGAGAACCTAAGTGTGTGATTGGATTGAATGACTTTCCCCTGGGAGTTCCCAGTCTCTGGGGCCCGAGGACAGGTCTGCGGCTGATGCACACAGCATGGGAACCCTCACCAAAAGTCACCAAAGATCACAGGATTCTAGGGAAAGGACTCAGGCTTCCGATGGTGGCTGAACAGATGTCCCTGAGTCCCCTTACCACCCCGTCATCCCAGGAATCTATTTTCTTGAAGAGGTTACTTTGTGCACAGGTAGGGGAGAGTCAGGACTTGCTGTTTCTGCCAAAAGAGAGGATCCTTTCTCGGTGCTAAAAATGTGCAGTGATCAGAATTGCTGTTGACTTAGGTCATCTTCATCCCAGTGACAGGGTGGCTATGGTACACTTTTTTTCAAGGTGTTAGGCCAAATACCCTTGTGCCAAAACAAACCAGTGTCTCAGCTAATTGAGCATGCAGATGTCACCAATTCACCAGAGTCGTTAGTACGCACCGGCTCAGGACTTCTGAGGCTCCTGCTTACGTAGATGCGAGAAGTGTCTGAGAACCAGCAATGGGTCTCTCCTCATCCAGGTCACCTACAGGCAGCCCCAAGTCCTGAGGAGGGGGCTTCTCACATTCCACTGAAGAAAGAAGCTCCAGCAGAAAGCACCCAGGATGGAACCAGAAATTGGAAAGCTGACAGCCCCACCCCGCGTAATCCAACCTCCCCACCTCTCCCTGACCCCATCCTGGGGTGTAAATAAATAATTGAGAAAACACATTTTCTCCTGAAGTTTGTCTAATTTCCTGTTTCTAGAGACTGGGAGAGCACATGCATTGTTCTCTGCTGAAGACAGTTTACATATAAATAAGGGATTCACTGTGACTCCTTTCACTGAAGTTAAAATTCCATTTAAAAGTAAATTGAGTTCCTGAAATATATGTATTGGCAGCAGGGGCTACCACAGCTGGTATTACATTTTACATTTAATATAGTGCTGTGTGCTTTGACAGATTCCAGACTTTTTCCTACATAAATCAATAGAGTGATGTTTGAAGAGCTCAAATCTATCTTTCATTCTTCCCCCTACTCCAACCCTATATTCTGAAACCCATAAAGAAGTAACTTTCTAGCAGGTGTCATTTGGTTGGAGAGTATTTACAGCATTGGACTGACTGCAACACCGTCTGTAACTGTAAACTCACACAGGAAATGCTAGGAGGAAGAGCCAGGATTTTGCTTCTGAAAGGAAGCATTCTAATGCATTTTTTAATGGTATGTGTGTATATGTATGTGCAAGCATGTATGTGTGTGCACATATGTGTGTGTACATGGGATCATTTGTGGGGGGTGTGTTCATTATGTGCATGTGCATGCACATGTGTGTGCACTTGGGTGTGCAAAAGTGTATGTGTCCATGTGTATGTGTGTGTGTGTGCATGTATATGCATATAGGTGTGTGTAATCATATGTAATTTTTTCATGACTCCTGTGACCTGACCATGGTGGACATAAGTATTCTAGGGAGCCGCCAGCTGAGGCAAGAGCCATCAGGATCAGGCTTAAGGGTCTGGAGGAGGCAGGGGATGAACAGTGGTGGGAATCTAGAAGGTTCCCAGATGGTGTGACTTCTGCTTTTCAGGAAAAGAAGCCCTGCCCCTACCTTCTCTCACCCTCAGGAAGTCAGGATGCCGACCAGGTAATCACATTCTAGGTGGGAGAGCTGGTCTCATTTTGCATAGGATGGAGCTTGGAGCTCTACGCAAGCTCGTGCTGAGAAACGGGAGTCTTTCACTGGCCACATTATTTTTAATGTAACAGGAAGGTGAATCTTTGACTAGAATCTTTTTTTAAGACTAAGGATCCATAATTTTTTGCCCCAATGGAATGACGTGACTTGCAGCCTTATGTTCTACAATTGGCTGATAGATTTAAAACAATGGGTAAGTAAAGAACCCGCTAGGACTTTTGACTATTTAACATTTTAGATGAAGACAGAGTTGCCGGGTCATGACGGTGCTCCCTGATGGCTGTAAGCGAAAGCAAGGGTAGGAAGGGAAGACAGCAGAAATTTCGAGCTAGGAGCTGACCCAGTTGTTCATGTCTGCATAGCCCAAAGAATGAAGCAAGTACAGAGCTGTCGCAGCAATTCTGATATTTCAGGAGATCTTCATTGTTCTCCTCCCCAGCTTGTCTTTGAAGAGAATATTTTTTCTTTTGTTTTAGTCTGAAACCTGATTATAAAAATTCACAGAATATTTCATCTCTTTCTGTAATGGTTAATTTTTTGTGTCAACTTGACTGGGTTAAGGGATGCTCAGATAGCTGGTAACATATTGTTTCAGGGTGTGTCTGTGAGGGTGTTTCTGGAAGAGATGAGGATTTGAATCAGTGGACTGAGTAAAGCAGATCCGCCCTCACCAGTGTGAATGGGCCTCATCCAATCCATGCAGGACCCAGATCAAATAAAAAGATGAAGGGCGATTTGTGCTCTCTCCTCTTGAGCAGAGTCAGCCCTCCTCTCCTGTCCTCAGACATTGGGGCTCCTGATTCTCAGGGCCTTCAGACTCTGGGACTTACAACAGTGCCTGACCTGAATCCCTGTTCTTGGGCCTTTGGCCTGACTGAATCACACCATCAGCCTTCCTGGCATACCAGCTTGCAGATGACATATTGTCACTTCTCATATTCTCATATTGGGACTTCTCAGCCTTCATAATCATGTGAGCAAATTTCCACAATAAATCTTCTTTTATCTATCTGTCTGTCTATCTATCTATCTATCTATCTATCTATCTATCTATCTATCTATCTATCTATCCATCCATCCGTCCATCCATCTATCCTACTGGTTCTGTTTTTTGGAGAACACTAACACACTTTCCTTGGCTCTGTGGTGTAGATTTTCACATACTTTATTCTTTTCAATAAATGATATTCATTAGTAAGTTTGAGAAAAGAAAAACAGCTCTGGGTAGTCTGAGCTCTGTGACATTTGCAGGCCCAGAGAGAAATGAGTATGCAGCTTCAGTCATGCCCATGTCCAGGGGCAATTGTTTAAAGTCATTTTGTTCCCAACTAACTGCCTAGCCCATTATCTTCGTGTTCCTGGAATTTGTGATACAAAGAACAATGTATTGCCAATCAATAGCTTATGCTATTTTAGTGAAATTTCTGGAAAACAACTAAATAATTTCCTCCTCTTGTTCTTTGAAAATCCACTTGTAACTACCACTAATAAGAGTGTATATTCAGGGCAACTTGAATCTAGGCTCCAGGGTTGTAATTCTCAAGTCTGGCCCATATAAACTCTCTACTTGTATTAATTTTGCCTCAATTTCTTTCTTTTAGATTGGCAGATTGTATTCCTTGACAGTCGGTATATTCTAATTTTGGGGTCAGAAATGAGAGTCCCTCCTGTGACTCCCTAGGAAAGAGGAGTTGTCTCTGTCCCCTTGACTCCACCATCACTGCCCACATTGGCCCACATGCTGGAGCACCAGAAAAAGCCACGTTTTCACGTGGGTTGAGCTTGGAGCTACACATACGTTTTTCCTAGGAAATGAGAACTCTCTGGTCTAGTTCTTATGTATTCTGGAATATATATATTTGGTCTTTCTTGGTGGAGCACAATAATCTGAAATTTAGTTTCTTGCAGGGAGAGAAAAGCAGCTACTTAGATCCCAGGCCTGGACAAATGAGTGTTTGCCAGATCCAGCTCCAGCCCCGCATAGTGGAGTTCTGCTTTGAGATTTGGGATAAAGCCATAGGCAATTCAAACAATCCTTAGCCTTTGATTTTGCTAATCACTGTCCCTCAGAGACACAGGAGGGGGCTGTGATCAAGGGTTTAGTATGGACACTCCTGACTCCTCGATCAAACTCTCTCAAAATACTTCCTGGTACTTTCTATCTCATTATCTAACAGCTCTACCAACAGGTCCCATGAAGAAATAGACTGTGGGAGGGAGGTGGGAAGAGAATTGAATCAACCAGGATGCATGGCTAAAAAATTGAATTAGAGGAATCTCACTTAAATTCACCAGCCAAAGAGAAGTAATTTCGTTGACACAGAGGAAACTAATGCCATCTACTACTCACTGTCCCTTGGACTGTCTAGCTCAATTCTCTACAAAGATGAGATAGAAGGCGTTAAACAATTGGCTGGCTCCATGGAGGTGTCTGATGAGTTGTTACCAGCATACTTTGCTCTTCCTCCTGCTAGGTATGCTCTAAAATGAGACCCCCAAAGTGCAAAGCACAGAGCATCCATCACTAGTATCCAAATCCTCCTCATTCTTCAAGATCCAGTTCAATTTCAAAACCTCCCCTATGTGCCAGGCCATAGCGATCCTTCCAGCACCATTCAGACCATGATGTGACTGCTCATGCTGTTTCTTAAGTGCTTATTTTCATCCAATATGATTCCTCTTCTCAACTAACTTATAAACACCTTAAGTGTTGCTACCATAGTTTATATTTCTCTGTTCCTTACACAGAGTTTAGCACAGTGCCTTGAATATAACATGTGCTCATATACCATTAATGGATTTTTAAATGAAGAGTCTAAAAAAACCTGGGATTGAAAGAATCTGCTTGGATTTTTCATTTAAAAAAAAGGAAAACCAACGGCTCAAATCTTCATCAGCAAGGCTAGTCCTGAATTGCAGTGAGGGCTTCCTTCGAAATCTTCCTGGCACATTATCACTCCCACCTACTTGTCTCAAACATCAGTAAATTAGTTAGAAAATGATCTGTTTTTTGGATAGAAAGTCCGTCAATTCAAAATACATGGTTTTTTTCTTTCATTTTTAACCCTAAAATTGGGATGCATTTTCGACTGATGGCCCTTACAACTGGCAGCACGGTTTCCCCATCTTAATGTTATATAAAATAATGGTGCATCTTATAATCAATGGTGACTTAAAGCTGATGAAATATGGTGTGTTTACATCTATCATTTATCATATGCTTATCTAGAAATTAATCTATGCAGTGGCCTTTGCATGATGAATGAATGTGGAAGGTGTCCATAACTTTCATTAAAATGGGACAGTCCTGGCTAGGCGCGGTGGCCCGTGCCTGTAATCCCAGCACTTTGGGAGGCTGAGGCGGGCGGATCACCTGAGGTTGGGAGTTCAAGACCAGCCTGATCAACAAGGAGAAACGCCGTTTCTACTAAAAATACAAAATTAGCCAGGCTTGGTAGCTCATGCCTGTAATCCCAGCTACTTGGGAGGCTGAGGCAGGAGAATCGCTTGAACCTGGGAGGTGGAGGTTGTGGTGAGCCAAGATCACACACCATTGCACTCCAGCCTGGGCAACAAGAGCGAAACTTCGTCTCAAAAAAAAAAAAAAAAAGGGACAGTCCTTTATGCCATTCCTTCCTCCTGGTGCTACTGCCATGCATGTTCTTAGGTGTCCCCTGAGAGGTTGTAGGACATCAGTGGACTCAAAAGTGGGGAAAGAGAAATTGCATAAATGGAAGGAACAGTGAGGAAGGCATTCAGGGGGAGATGCCCAGGCACAGTTGAATCCAGGCATAGCTGGTTTGCTTGTCATTTCTACTTCCATTTTACCCTCCCTTTATTATTTATTTGTGTTTATACTGCCTGAAATTTCACCAACCTGTGATGTATTGAAACTTTGGGATTGAAATAATGATCTTCATTAAAAACAGAAATATCAGAGTTAGTGATTTCTCAACCTTAATGTGTCTTACTCTGTTCTTCTTACATCAGCTGAAATCAACAACATCAATGGGGTAGTACTATGGTTTGGGATCTAGCTTGTTTGACTAAATTTGATCCCCAGTGTGGTGGTGTTAGGAGGTGGGGCCTTGTGGGAGGTGTTGGGTGTGAATCCCTTATGAATGGCTTGATGCTGTCCTCACGGTAATGAGTTCTTGCCCTTGGGAGACTGGATTAGTTCTCAGAGAAACAGATTATTTCCTGTGAGAGTGGGTTGTTATAAAGCCTGGATGCCCCTCAGTTTTTCCCATATTTGCATGTATCTATCTTCTCCGCCATGTTGTGACACAGCATAAAAGTTCTCGCAAAAAGCCAGGGCTGTACCCTTGAATTTTTCAGCCTGCAGAACCAAGAGCTAAATAAACCTCTTTCTGTTATAAATTACCCAGTCTCAGGTATTCTTTTATAGCAATGCAAAATGGACTAAGACAGGGAGAGTGGAAGAGAGGAACAGATGGCATGAAATACTCTGGGGAATTGGATGGGTTATTTGGGACTAAGTCTTCAAAATAGGAGTTTCGATGTGGACAACTTTGGCCTCAGTAAAAGCATGGATGTGCTGCAAAGAGGAAGGATGGGGAAATTGGAGGTTTTCAAGCTGGCCTTAAGCAAGAAAAAGGAGAGAAAACACATCTCCCTCTTGCTTCTTTCTCTAGCACAGGTGTGGCAAATGAGATTGCTGCATTGGCTGTCCAGCATTTATCCTCTCTTGCTTTTTCTTTTTCATTCAGGCATTGACCATTTCCTATACAGTCCAGGAGCTTCAGGGAGAGTGTATACCTTCCCCATTTCCTGATTGGCTTAAGTCAATGAGCACATCCCATCCTAGAGAAAGTGTTTAAAAATGGACATATGACCCAATGTGGGGACAATGAGATTGGTATGTCTGAGAAAGAATCTTCTCTCTGCTTCTGAGAAACCCAGTGGAAGGAAAATTAGCTTTGGACAGTATAGGGTAAGGCTGTGATGTCCCATCCTATTTTAGGTGACATGAAATTTTGCAGGTTGATCTGGAAGCCTAACCAACGTGTATATCTATTTTTTTTTTTTTTTGAGTCTTGCTCTGTCACACAGGCTGGAGTGCAGTGGCGCAGCGGCACGATCTTGACTCACTGCAACCTCCGCCTCCTGGGTTCAAGCGATTCCCCTGCCTCAGCTTCCTGAGTAGCTGGGATTACAGGCACCTGTCACCATACCTGGCTAATTTTTTGTATTTTTAGTAGAGACTGAGTTTCACCGTAGTAGCCAGGATGGTCTTGATCTCCTGACCTCATGATCCACCCGCCCTCGGCCTCCCAAAGTGCTGGGATTACAGGCGTGAGCCACCGCGCCCAGCCATGTATATCATTTTTACAGTAGAACATTTTCCTCTTGGGAAAAACAGTTGACTTCAAATAAACTTTTGGAAACCAACCTGTTCATCAATTGGAGAGTAACAGTGGTAATTTTTGAATAATAAGAGTCATTGATATGTACCAAAGAAGTGAAGAATATTTTTTACAATATTTCAAAAATTTAAAATGACATTGTGTCCTGAAGTGATATATTAGAATTGAAGGGAATATGACACTCTGATTTAAAAATGCAAGAAACTGAAGTAATTTATGAAGTGCTGGCAGCTAGCTTCACATCCCCTCTCACTGCGTGGGCTTAAAATTACTTTGGAGGCTTTGGTGAGAAGCTTTAGTGCATTGTGTTATGAAAGTACCAGATTCAGGCTCCAACAGCAGGAAGCAAGCGCTGGCCCAGCTCTTGGGAAGAGATCTGCACAGCCTGGTCTTGACATATACAGAGATTAGGTCTTTTTCAGTCCAATCTTGTCCAAGGAAGGGGCCCTAGAACCTCTGAAGGTTGAGATCCATTTGGATCCAGAATGATCTGAAAGGTCTGCTTTAGCTGTGGGTAATCTTCACACTCACATGATAAAGAAATAAAATAATAATAATAGCCAATGGTTTTAGGGTTCTTTACAGTTTGTAAAGTGCTTTTACATGCATTATCTCATTTGTGCTCAGGATAAGTAGGTCCCTGCTCCAGACAGCAGCAAGCAGGTCACGGAAGCTCACATGTAGTACTAAGGGTCTCACAGCAGAAAAGGGATCTGACGGGCTTTCCTGACTCACAAACTTAAAACTCAATCTTATGAATGAATCCAGGTGCCTCCACCATATCTTGCCTTGTGCTTTACCAAAAAAAATTGGGACCACCATGTTGAGTTCCCTTATTTTCCATCTTCTACATTTTGATGTATCCTCACAATCATCTGCACTCTTTCCTTTTTCTCTCATCTTCACTGAAAGGAAAGATCACCCCCTACTCCCACCTAAAGCAAATAAGTTTGCCCGTGTTAATCCCTCCTGTATCCTTCCTTAGGTCATCTTTTTGTCTTGTCTCCTGCCTCCTTCCTCTGTGTCTACAATGTGTTGACCTCTGCCCTATACTAACAAAGCTTTTATCTGTGGCCACTAGCCTTACCCTTTTGCTTCCTTCCTTTTCTTTCCTTGCTGTTTAGAAAAAAGCAATCTCTACGTGCAGCCTCACCAAGCATCCTTCTCCCTTCCCCATATATCCAGTCTCTCCCCAAGAGTTGTCAGCCCACTTTTGTTCCTTTAGATTGATTTCTTCTTCATGCCCCAGAAAACCATCCTAATACAAGCCTTTATTACCTCTGTTATGGGCTAAATTGTGTCTCCCCCAAATTCATATGTTGAAATCCTAACCCTAGTATTTCAGAATGTGACTATATTTGGAGACAGGTCTTTAAAGAGATAATTAAGGTAAAATGAGGTCATACAGGCCAGCCCCCAACTGGTATAACTGATGTCCTTATAAAAAGAGGAGATTAGGACACAGACATGCACAGAGAGAAGACCATGTGAGGACACAGTAAGAAGGCGGCCGTCTACAAGCCAAGGAGAGAGGCCTCAGAAGACACCAATCCTGCCAACACCTTGACCTCAGACTTCCAGCCTCTAAAACTGTGCAATAGTAAATTTCTGTCATTTAAGCCACTCAGTCTGTGGTACTTTGTTAGGGCAGCCCTAGCCCTCTAGTACACCTAATTAGCTGACTAGCCATTTGCTGTGCTCCCAGTTCCTTCCCTTCCAATGACAATGTCCTTCTGCATGACCAAGGACAAGAATAATTTTCCCAAGTTGCCATGTTAACCATGTGATTCCCCTTCTCAAAAAGTTCCAATGGCACCCTTCTTACCTGCATAAGTTTGAAGTGCTTCATCCTGATATTTAAGGTGCCCACAATTTTGCTACCATTGTCCTTTCCAGAATCAGATTCTTTAACGTCCTACCTGAACTTTCTGCTTCTTTATTTTATTTTATTTTATCTATTTTTTTATTTTTTGAGACGGAGTCTCGCTCTGTCGCCCAGGCTGGAGTGCAGTGGTGCGATCTCAGCTCACTGCAAGCTCCGCCTCCTGGGTTCACACCATTCTCCTGCCTCAGCCTCCCGAGTAGCTGGGACTACAGGCACCCACCACCACACCCGGCTAATTTTTTGTATTTTTTAGTAGAGACGGGGTTTCACTGTATTAGCCAGGATGGTCTCGATCTCCCGACCTCGTGATCCGCCCGCCTCGGCCTCCCAAAGTGCTGGGATTACAGGCATGAGCCGCCGTGCCCGGCAACTTTCTGCTTCTTTCATATTCATCTCTGCTTCTTCTGTGCACATCCCGTCCCCGCCATCCCTCCGCATCCCCATTGATGGAATCCTGTCCACATTTCAAGGCCAGGACCAAATGACACCTCCAAAAAGCCTTGCCACAATTTATTTTTCTTCTAAATTACAGAGGACAATAATATGTATTTCACTCACAGGACATATAATCCACTTTGCCTAATTTTATTGTTATGAACACTCTGGGAATAATTCATCAACTAGACTGTAATCACCTGGAGGACAGAAATGAATATTTTATACTTTTTTTCTTTTTGTATTCTCTCTACTTCTTGCTAGAATGTTTTATACATTGCAAGGGATCCATAACTATTGGTAACAAATTAATAAAACCAAAGTACAGGTTAAAATGAGTATCTATTATTCCCTCCTTCCAAGACAACACAAATGATATTTTGGAAGATGTTGAAATGTGGGATCCAGCTCTATATTCTACAATGGTTCTTATTTATTTTTATCTACCTATTGTCTTAGTTTTTTATTTCTCTATCTCCTATATCTTACCTATGGATTGTTTTGGTTTGTATTGGTTGTGAAGAAGTGTTAAAATACTGCTCTTCTCTGCTTGGGTTCTCAATTACTTTTGTAATATATTCATTGCATTATTTGAAGTAAGCAGTTCCTGTATAACTTCCAAGACAGAGTGTACTCATATCATGAAGATTAGAAAAATGGATAGCAAACTATTTTTATTATATGAGTTATTAAGGAAAGCATACCATTGCTTTGTAACCTTTTATTCAGAGAGGCTTTACTTTTGTTTACTGTATTGCTGCATAATTCCCCTGCTCCCTACCCCAACGACACTCCAGAATAGCTATAGCTTTGGCAGTGCTTGCTGGCTACACAAATATATCACTGCAATTGGAAAAATATCACTGGAGGGACAGGTCCAGGTTTGAAAATAGGGCAATTAGCTCTCAGCATGAAAAGGTGTGTCAGATGCTCCTGAAACTGAATGACAGATAATGCTGGCTTGAGCCAGGCATAACACCAAGGGCCGATGGTGGTCACATAGAATTCCTCCTGGCTTGTTTCTGCCAAAGAAGATCACTTCTGAACTGAATTCCACTGCTCACCCCAGGAGAATTTGCCAGTAGGTAGTTGTGCAGACGTGTGTATATATGGGGTCAAACATTTATGATCTCTCATTGTTTTCTTTATTATTATGAGGAATTCTGCTGCACAAATCATATGTTACTCTTCAGAACAAACCATCATGGTAAACAGTTGGTGCCTGCATCAACAATAGTCCCTTCCTTTGGAAGACTGCCTTGCCCCAGCTCCTGCTGATTTGCCCTAGCTCCTGTTGATTTGCCCCAGCTCCTGTTGATTCTGGGTTTGTGGTGGGGATTCCAATCATATTCCTGAACACCCGACTAACCGCCCTGCAAAATCCTAACACCAGCCTCACACCTGATGACAGGTCAAAGTAGGGAAATGTCACCCAAGCTGGGCCAATGAGAGACTGTCCCTGGGAATTCCCTATACTGAAGCAGGAGTGAGCGGCTCTTTCCTTTGGGGTTGCTACTCTTGACAGGACATAAGCCTGGTTTTAGCAGTACCCCATGACAAATAGATCTAATCTGTTTGGATTAGGGTGGGGGAAAGAAGCCAATTTACAAAGATAAGCAAAGATAGACTGGGAGAGAGAGAGAGAGAACGGTGACATTATTTGCATTGCTGTACCCACCTTTCCCTAAGACCATCTCTCCAACTGTCTCCCCAGTCACATGCGTGGACAAATCCTCTTTTCTTCATTTCCATATTAGGCTAAAGAGCTAGATTCTGGAGAAGAGGGTGGTGGTGGTGATGGGCTGTGGAAAGGTGGGGCACCGCCTTGCAGTGAGTATCAGCCCTTTGCTTGGATGTGCCAGGAAAGGTTAACAGGGGGTCTGGAGTGGTCCCGTGGTGTCCTGGGTCAGTCTCATGTGAGCTGGGCTACCAGGTAGGACAGCCACAGTGGCTGGCTGTGCATGGCTTTCTAGCATATAGCTTCTATTCCCGATTCTTTCAATCTAGCCAAGGAGATAAGACTTAACACTCCAAGTAATAGAGAACAATCGGGGCATGCTGGTCAGTCCTCCAGCATTCGCAGCATGCCCATTGATGCTGCAGGGCTGTGGAGATGAGGGACAGGTGAACTTGTAGAGTCACTGGGCTGTTACTTCATCTTGTAGGTCCTTGATCATGGACCAGCCTGAAGGCTGACTAGAGTTGGTTCTCAAATGGAATCCCAACTGTTTAGGTGACAGGATAAAGCTATTATTCTCTTGACCCTTTAGAATTAGAATAGCTCGCAGTGTTTGATTCCTACTTTTCTTGAAGGTTCTTCTTTTTGTCTTACTCTGTAATTTTCCCAAGGATTATTAGGGTGACACCAAACGTGCAGGGCAGACTCTGTGCTAATCCTGGTTTTGGCCAAACAGGGCACCTCTCTCTCACACTGTAGAGAAAAGTGTGTCTGTGGCAGGGAACAGTGGCTCACGCCTGTAATCCCAGCACTTTGGGAGGCCAAGGTGGGTGGATCACGAGGTCAGAAGTTCGAGACCAGCCTGACCAACATGGTGAAACCCCGTCTCTACAAAAAATGCAAAAAAAGTAGCCAGGTGTGGTGGCAGGTGCCTGTAATCCCAGCTACTCAGGGGGCTGAGGCAGGGGAATTGCTTGAACCAGGGATATGGAGGTTGCAGTGAGCCGAGATCGTGCCACTGCACTCCAGCCTGGGTGACAGAGTGAGACTCCATCACAAAAAAAAAAAAAAAAAAAAAAAATTGTGTCTGCTTCCCATGAGGTCAAACGGGGGATGCTGATACTTGTTCTACCTACCTCACAGTATTATTGTGACAACCAATGAGGCAGTCCATGAGATAGCACTAAAGAAGAGCAAATAGCATAAAAAGTATTATCCACTGATGCCTCTCAGCTCCAACACCAGACACTTTACCCAAATCAAAGAATTATAACCTTGCAAATTTGCTCTGCATGGTTCAGCATGGTCCTTTCTCAGAAATGCCAGGACCAGATGGATGAGGTGGCCTCCATCCAGCCACTGTCACGGCCGATGATCCTGACAGGTCCTTTGACTTTTCAGTATTTACTCTGAAAGAACTTATGCAAGAAATCATAAATGAGACACTATAATAAAGCATTCGCTTAACTCTCTCCAATGTATAAAACTTTTATATTTACAAACTCACAAGATAATGCATCTTTAAAACAGATTAAAACTTTTTTAAAAAGATAAAGAGGGGGAAATAGAGCAGAGAGAAAAAGCATATCTGTGGCAAGCACTCTTCAAAACAATTTAAAGTCTCAGGGACTAAATTCTTTCCCTACATTATCAGGAACCCCTGGGAAGACAGAATTGATGTGGCCACCTCAATCCACCCCATGTGGGTACTTACATCGGGAGTGAAATAGTGAACAGCTTTTAAAGAGATGAATCCTCATTTCAGGAATGAATATTAAATTTCACATTTCATAAAAGTCTTGAGCCAGATCTACTACATGAAAAGTGACTCTCAGTTATTGTCATCTGCAATGAAAGAGGGGACCCTCCACTTGTTTCTTATTTGCATTGCCTGGATCATATTGGCAAAAAAAAAAGCCGTTTTCTCCTCATTTTCACCTCAGCTGTCCCTTGTATACTAAAGACACTATAAGGATATTTTAAACTCTGGCAGGGCAAAGAGGTCTCTGAATCTCTCATCTCTCATCTCTCAATATTTATCTAAATCTAACTTTGGTCATCAAGAAATGTATAGAATATGGTCTCCTGAGCTTCTTAAAACTTGTCTACCTAGTAAATGTGGTAAAATAAGACTAACCCTGTTGAATAAAGTGACTTTATGGTGGGGTATGCCTTTTTGTCTGTATTTCCTCCCATCCTCAGAATGAATATGGGTTTGCTCAGGAAAACAAAGACCATTCTAGTTAGGTCAAGCAGGAAGGGATTTCATGGAGGGGCCTGGGTGCTTATCACACTATTGGAAGTCTAAAGGAGCAACAACCTAGGGGCCACCATGACATTCAGGTTTGCTGTTAGAGTTAAGAGTTGATGTTGCCTAGAGTGGATGAAACTAGAGACAATTGCTACAGAGTTCACAGACCCTCTGTAGACATGACATAAACAAGATGTCGAGGCTGAGGCTGCTGAATAACGCCTGTCTGGCGAGAGCATGACCATAACTTCCAGAGAAAGAGACAAAACAAGGCTTCTGTCACGCTTCCACCTTCCAAATATCAAGTGAGTTTATCTCATTGATAGAATTAAAGATGTATGCAAAGCACCTGTAGCAAGGGAGAAGGGGAAATGTCGTTTTCAAGCTTCTGGGCTGTGAAGCATAAGAAAAAAACAGAAGGCAATATATTGCCAAAGATAAACCAGATATAACCTTCATCTTAAATATTTCTGGTCTGGTGGCCAGGCGCGGTGGCTCACGCCTGTAATCTCAGCACTTTGGGAGGCCGAGGTGGGAGGATCATGAGGTCAGGAGATCGAGACCACGGTGAAACCCTGTCTCTACTAAAAATACAAAAAATTAGCCGGGCGTGGTGGCGGGCACCTGTAGTCCCAGCTACTTGGGAGGCTGAGGCAGGAGAGTGGTGTGAACCTGGGAGGCAGAGCTTGCAGTGAGCTGAGATCGCGCCACTGCTCTCCAGCCTGGAAGACAGAGGGAGACGCCGTCTCAAAAAAAAAAAAATTCTGGTCTGGTATCTTTCCTTCACCAACCACCCACCTTCCTGTCCCTCTCAGTCACTGTAGGCTTCAGGTTGGTCTTGCCCATTGTTGCTTATTGTCCAGTGCATTTCCTAGGTAAAAGGAAGTGGCCACGTAGTCTTCAAAATAATTTCCCATTCACTTCCGTTTTCTCACCTTTGGACCTCAACCTTCCCAATCCCTTCTACCTCTACTTTCCCCAAATTTAGAAAAAATGCAGGCCAGGTGCAGTGGCTTACGCTTGTAATCCTAGCAACTTGGGAGGTCAAGGCAGTTGGATCACCTGAGGTCAGGAGTTCGAGACCAGCCTGGCCAACATGGTGAAACCCTGTCTCAACTAAATATACAAAAATTAGCTAGGAAACCCTGTCTCTACTAAAAATACAAAAATTAGCTGGGCGTGTTGGCGGGCACCTGTAATCCCAGGCTGAGGCAGGGGAATCGCTTGAACCCAGGAGGCGGAGGTTGCAGTGAGCCGAGATCGTGCCATTGCACTCCACCCTGGGCAACAGAGTGAGATTCCATCTCAAAAAAATAAAGAAAAAATGCAGGCCAGCTTCGGTGGCTCACGCCTGTAATCCCAGCACTTTGGGAGGCTGAGGTGGGTGGATCACCTGAGGTCAGGAGTTCAAGACCAGCCTGGCAAACATGGTGAAACTCCGTCTCTACTAAAAATACAAAAATTAGTTGGGGATGGTGGCACAGGCCTGTAATCCCAGCTACCCGGGAGGCTGAGGCACCCAGGAGGCGGAGGCTGCAGTGAGCCAAGATCATGCCACTGCACTCCAGCCTAGGTGACAGAGAAAGACTGTCTCAAAAAAAAGAAAGAAAGAAAGAAAAAGAAAAGAAAAAAATGCATAAGTAAACATCCTATCAAAGAATGGAAATGCCAATACCTATGAAATTGATTAGATTTAACAAGGAAGACGTTACCATCATGATGAAAGCTGTTGAAAAGCATAGTAGCTAGGTCTAGTTTAAAAGTGCATTAATTCAACTCAACATGTACATTTTCATGCAACAAAAGACCCACAGTGGCATTTTGATATGCTTCCCTCCCCTTGGATCCGATTTGTATGAAAAGTAAAACCATACTAAGAGACCATGAGGATGTCATGGGTGCGGGGGCTGTGACTAGATAGAGTGAGGAAATTTTATAAGGAACTTCTGGCAAAAGAGAGGAAATAAGCTGTGCTATGGTGTGACCTTTAGTGAAATTTTATGTCACATTTGAGCAATAAAAGGAAATAAGTCAACCGACTCCCTTCTCCCGTCTAGGCTGGGAGCCATGTGCTGAGGACCAATACTCCAGTCCCACTCGCTCCCTCTCCCGCCACTGCTAGGCTGGGTCACAGCCCAGGGGGGTGAGAATGCGGTTCTGTGAGTGTGCCAGGGACTCAACTATTGTCTCAGGGCTCCAAATCCCGTCTGCGCTCCGCCCTCTGAGGGTGGGGTTGAACTGTGAGCCACATCCTTGCTGTGCCTCCAGCTTCCTGTCAGGCTGTGCCAGTGGAAGGTGCTAGAAGGAACTGGTAAGGAGGGAAGAGCAAGGAGAGACTTGATTTTCCTGTCCATTCCCCATTCTTGAGTGTTCACACTCCCTCCCAGCCGTGTCAGTACCTCACCGTAGCAGCAGCTGAATCCAGTTTGCAGTGTTCCTAACACTCACAGAACCAACCTCATCACACACTCCCGGAGACCAGCAGCAGCTGAGCAGCTCTGCGGGCCCCTGAGCTTTTAGGTCCTGGTGTCTCCAGCCTCAGGGTTGGCAGCCGCTCCCTGCTGTTACCTCCTCCCTGGCATCCACCATTATCCTTTTGTTTTTTTAGTTCCCCGGCTTCAACCGAATGCATGGTTTACAATACTTTATTATTACATTGTCTCTCTTCAGATAACTGGTGTGGCTTCTGTTCCCTGGCTGAACGCTGGCTGATACCATAAACAAAATGGAGTTTTTGGAATAGTGGAGGCTTTGCATGAGTATTTGCTGAATGAATGAGTGAGTGAAGGAGTGAGTGAGCCACTGCTCCCACTGCTGTCTGTAGCTGTCCATGCCCTTTGCACCTCGCAGTAGGAAACCAAGGCGCAGCTCAGAGCCCTCAGCCTCAGACTCAGCCTCCCTCGCCTTGTTGCCGGGACTTTCATCCAGCTTTGGGGCTCCCTCCTGTGGGCTCTGCTGGTCTCAGACAGGGCAGCAGACACAGTCTGGGCACCCCAGGGTAAACATAGCCCCGGCCAGACGCGGCCTTGTGTCTGCACGAGGCCACTTGGAGCTAACGGGGAGGGCCAGTCGAGCTCTGCGTGTAAAACACAGCGTTTCTGTTGTTTCTGCCAGGCCTTCACATACAGCTCCCAAACTCCGGCAAATCTCAAACGTAAATACCCTGCTCTAGGAAAGAAAGTAGCCAGGGGGAGAAGTCTGGTTGACTATTACCCAATTGAAGTCCCACAGTAGGAAGTAAATGAACCTGATTAAAGAAAATGGAGTACATTTCTGGCTTGGCAGAGAAAAAAATATATAAATAAATTTTTATATGGGCCCGAAATTTTCCCTTGTTACTTACTTAGGAGCTGGAATCCTAAAACGAGAGTGCCACCTGCTGACCATCGTCAGACTCCGACCCGAACATCGCGGGTATTTCAAGGCAGGTGCCCTGAGTGGCACAATGGGGGCCAAAGCATTCTATGTGAACACCGCACAAAGGATTCTAGGCGTGACTGCCGTGGCCATGTAGTTTCCACAGGGTGTTTGGCCCTGCCCAGAGTATGTGGACTTGTTACCTGTCCAGCACCAGGCACTCCTCTGTAAAAGTGCCTCTGTGAGGCCGGGCCCGGTGGCTCACGCCTGTAATCCCAGCACTTTGGGAGGCCCAGGCGGGCGGATCACCTGAGATCAGGAGTGAGAGACCAGCCTGGCCAACATGGTGAAACACTGACTCTACTAAAAATACAAAAATTAGCCGGCATCGTGGTGTGCGCCTGTAATCCCAGCTACCCAGGAGGCTGAGGCAGGAGAATCACTGGAATCCGGGAGGCAGAGTCTGCAGTGAGCCAAGATCGCACCACTGCACTCCAGCCAGGGCGACAGAGCAAGACTCTGAAAGAAAAAAAAAAAAAAAAAGTCCAGGCGCGGTGGCTCACGCCTATCATCCCAGCACTTTGGGAGGCCGAGACGTGTGGATCACGAGGTCAGGAGATCGAGACCATCCTGGCTAAAATGGTGAAACCCCGTCTCTACTAAAAATACAAAAAAATTAGCCGGCGTCGTGGCAGGCGCCTGTAATCCCAGCTACCCAGGAGGCTGAGGCAGGAGAATCGCTGGAACCCGGGAGGCAGAGGCTGCAGTGAGCCGAGATCGCACCACTGCACTCCAGCCAGGGCAACAGAGCAAGGCTCCGGAAAAAAAAGAAAAAAAAAGTGCCTCCGTGGAACATCTGGAGTATCCCTGCTTTCTGACAAAACTCTTGGCAGATGAAACTGAAACGGCACAGTTCATGTGTGGAAATAAGTGATTATGGCTTTGGATTAGATACAATAAGTAGATTAAAGAACCTGTGCCAGGGAACCATAGTGTGGTAGAGCCAGAAGGAAGCCTTCGAATATTCTTTGTGAGAAAGCCATAGTGAGCCTTATTTTTCAAAATAATTTCAAACTTTACTTTATACGCAAGGGGTACAAGTGCAGGTTTGTTACCTGGGTATATTGTGTGATGCTGAGGTTTGGAGTATGAACAATCCCATTACCCAGGGACTGAGCACAGTGCCCATTAGGTAGTTTTTCAGTCATTACCCCCTTCTGTCCCTCCCCACTCTTGCAGTCCCCAGTGTTGACTGTTCCCTTCTTTATGTCCATGAGTACTCAATGTTTGGTTCCCACTTATTATTTTTTTTTTTTTTGAGACTGAGTGTCACTCTGTCACCCAAGCTGGAGTGCAATGGACCCATAGCTCACTGCAACCTCTACTTCCCGATTTTAAGCGATTATCCTGCCTCAGCCTCCTGAGTAGCTGGGACTACAGGCGCCCACCACCACGCCCAGTTAATGTCTGTATTTTTAGTAGAGATGGGGTTTCACTGTGTTGGCCAGGCTGATCTCGAACTCCTGACCTCAAGTGATCCACCTGCCTCGGCCTCCCAAAATGCTGGGATTGCAGGCGTGAGCCACCGTGCCTGGCCTTGGCTCCCACTTATAAGTGAGAACATGTGGTATTTGCTTCCCTGTTTCTGCATTAATTCACTTAGGATAATGGCCTCCAGCTGCATCCATGTTGCTGCAAAGGACATGATTTTGTTCTCTTTATGGCTATGTAGTATTCCACAGTGTATATGTACACATGCCACATTTTTTTTAATCCTATCCATTGTGAATGACCATCTGGCTTGATTCCATGTCTTTGATATTGTGGATAGTGACCATGAATCTTATGAATGAGGGCAGTGGTTGACAGTTTGTAGTTGCCATTTTAGGGTATTGGAAAGGATGGTCCCATGTAAGAGCTTTGAAACTACTGGTGATGATGAGGATGATGATGATGGTGATAATAAATAGTGCTTGTTAGCCCTCTCCCTGAGGGGAGGTGAGACACATTTCCCAGTCAGTTTCCGAAACCCCCAATAAAAAATGTAGTACTTCTAGACAAAATTAAATGAGGATTAAAATGCAAATATGCCACAGAAAAGAAAAAAACATAGACTCATTTGTGTAACTCCAAAGAGCAAAGGGTTTGCAATTAAATGACTTCCTGAAACAAGTTTTGGAGTGGTGCATGTGTGTGAGGACTGTCTGGCCTGGGTGAGCTAGAGATGAAAACCTGAAAAGGAATCGGGGGTAGGGGTTTATTCCAAAGGACAAAGGAAACACAAAAGGCTGGAGCGGCGCTTGACAGAGTCCTCCTGGCCGTGACGTGATCACCATGGCTGATCTCAGATACATGCCGTGGGAAGCTGGAACATGACTTCGCTTTCCTGCCAACTCAGCTTTTCTGCTGCCTGGCCTGGGAGAGTGTGAGGAGGGGTCTGTGAAAGCCACAGTCTTGCTTACAAACCAATAATACATAGAATCTCCAGGGTAACATAATACCATGGTCTCCAAAGTATAGGATCATTCTCCGTTAAGTTTTCTTTTCAACTTTTTACTGCTTTATATTTATTTCATGTGGAACTTATTCAGTATTGACATTGTTTGGACATTTTTCTTCTCCAGATCTCATGTTGAAATGTTATCTCTAATGCTGGAGGTGAGTCTTGTCGGAGGTGTTTGGCTCATGGGGGGCAGGTCCCCAGTGAATGGCTGGCTGCCATCCCTGTGGTGATGAGTGAGTTCTCACTCTTTTAGCTCGCGTGAGAGCTGGTTGTTAAAGGGATACTGGAACCTCCCTCCCCTCTCTCTGTCTTGCTCCCTCTCTCATTATGTGACACGCCCACTCCCGTCTTCTGCCATGAGTAAAAGCTTCCTGAGGCCTCACCAGAAGCAGAAGCTGGTACCACATTTCTTGTACAGTCTGCAGAAAGAACTGTGAGCCAAATAAACCTCTTTTCTTTATAAATTACCCATCCTTGGGTATTCCTTTATAGCAACACAAAATGGATGAATGCAACAACTTTGTGGTAGGTATGTGATTTACCTGCTGTCCTACCACCAATTAAATTATATATATATATACCATCAATTAAATATATATATATATACATATAGCCCACATGTACTCATGCCATCTTTCTCTATCTACCATAAAATTCATGAGTCTCTATTGATTGACACATAAGCAGAATCAAGTGATATTCACAGCAAGACACCACAGGAGCTTAAGGTGCTTCTGAATCATCAATGATTGGATTACATTCAGTGAAATTTTAGTGTCAAGTCTATTTTCTTGTGTTCTAATATTCTAAAATTGAACATCCACATTGCCAAATGTGACATTTGGTGACTCACTGTCAGCAAGGATATCAGTTGACCAGCATTCCTCTTCAAGTGTGCTTACAGCTCATTGCAAGAGGGGGCAAATCAAATCAAATTAGTTCCTTTGTGGATATAACATTTTCACTTTAATAATAATTGAAGGCTTTCTGGGCAAGAGAAATATATCTTAAGGTAAAATCTCAAAAAATATTTAAGAATATCAAAGCATGTCAGTCATAATAGATATTTTTGTAACAATGATAACATTTTGACTTAGCAAAATTATATGGAGAGCCTACGGTACCTGACTTTGTGCTCCTCATCGGCAACCTGGGGGAGAAAGAGTGGCTAAGATGTGGTCTTTCCTCCTCTGGGTACATTGTCAAAAACTGCCTCCTTCTGCAATCTCTCCATCCCATATTACTAACTATACCATTCACCCGGATTTACTTCTCCCCATAGCAGTAAATACTATCTGAAGTAATATATGATTGTTTATAAAGCAAAATAATGTAACACACCACTATTATGCATTTCTTCCTTATTGGTTTTCTTTCTTTCCTGGGAGAACACAAGGTCCATGAGAGAAGAGACTTTGTGTCATTTTGTGCTGAGTCCTCAGTGATGGGAAATAAGGTAAGGGTTCAATAATTATTCGCTGATGCCGAAATGATGATTGAACAAATCTATGTCAATACATATTTTAGTTTTTTATACTGGGTAACTTTTTTATTTCGTATAAACCCAGATGTTTCTGATTTATGCAAAACGATTATTAAAATTTAGTAGGTACTTTAATTGTTATGCATAACACATTTATAAAAATGAAACATTTTGTAAGCCGTATATATCTTCCTAATTCATTCATTTCCTACCAAATTATGTGTCTCACATTATTAAACACATCCCTTGGGCAACCATCTTTTCCTTTGTAGTCATTGCAGTCATTTCACATTAAGATACATAAACTGCAGAAATATCATTAATTTGAAACAGGTCAGGTCCTGGACATTTATGGTAAGTGATCTACTGTGCAACCATTTACCGAGTGAATGCTGTAAGCCAGGCAAGGGCCAGCACTTTGCATATGTTCAATTTTAACTGCATGAAAACTCTAAAAATAAATAATATCTGCATTTTGCAGATAAGAAAATGGAGACTTAGACCAGCTTAGTAATACACCTAAAATTTAACCTTGAATCAATGTTAGATCCTGGGTCAAACTTCTCTGAGTCCCATATCTAAGCTTTTCTATGAATATGATCATCCACATGGACACTTTTTATTATATAAAACAATAACAATAAAAAGTGTTGAAGTCTTTTCTCACATAAAAATAGAACACTGATGTTTGTATAGACCATTAGCATCAGCTTACTCATAAAAATGACATTTTCTGCCATTGATTAGATATTTAAATAATTCATGACTGAGGCCTTCTTTAATTGGTAATTCAGGCAGGACAGGGCAGAGTAGATCACTATGAGTTCAGGGGTGCTGTGAACTCAGAAGTGTTATGAGTGCAGAGGTGCTATGACATCAGCAGTACAAAGAGATCAGGAATGCTGAATTTAGGGGTATCTTGAGCTCAGGGGTGCTATGAATTCAGGAGTGCTATGAGCTTAGGGGTACAATGAGTTTAGAAGTACCAGCTGAAGGGTGCTATGAGTCTAGGGGTGCTATGATTTTGGACAACTACGAGCTCCGTGATGTTATGAACTTAGGGATACTATGAGTTCAGGGGCACAATGAATTCAAGGTGTTATGAGCTCATGTGAGGGCCACATTACAGCTTGTGTGAACCCTAGGTATTTTTGCCTTTGTGTGACTTTCTCCATAGCAAGTATTAAAAATGATATTGTACAACTGTGTTGGTATAAAGATTAACAAAAAACAAGCTAGATTCACTCTTATATATTCATTATTATCCTATTCATTTCTCTTCTGATATTAAAATAAATTATAATTTAAACATTTTCATGGGCCCTTAAAAGTATTGTGGGACCTGGGCCCTATGCCTGCTGTTGGCCCCGATGCCTGGGGCTAGGCAGTGTGCCCGACACACGTGTATGCTCTCCACTTTCTCAATTTCAACTGCTAGAAAGTTACGCATTCAAATCATATGCCCATTAAGGTAAAATAGCATTAGAAGGATTGACCTTAGGTTAGTATTTTATATGCCATTTAAATTGACAAGAGCAGACATCCGTGTCTGTGTTCTCTGATGAAGGCAGGGATGCTGGGGAACAGAGGCCGACCTTGGGGAGTGTCCTGCTGATCCAGCTCTTTGGGGAGACACTGCAGACCCCTCCCCTTCCCACAGTGGTACCTGGGACTTGCCTCGGCGATATCCTGCATTATCTGTCTACACATCTGGCGCTTCCGCCATCTTCTGTGGTCGTTATGTTGTCTGTTTTCTCTACATATAACAACATACGTTCTTATAAAAAAACAGCATATTTTGGCCCACTTCCTTTCATTCTTTTTCCTAGCATCCATGCACACATGCGTGCACATGCGCACGTATTAACATCAGAACCGTGCTGTGCATATGGGTTAAGTTATGCACATTTCCCCTTGTCCTTAAAATGTACAGCTTTTATGGCTCTTCCCTAAGTCCGTGTTTTCAGTTTTCTGTGAACACACTAGATTTTAGCTGCTTAAATATTTTCCAAAGATTTGGAAGTCATATCCTATTTTAAGTCTAACAATAAGTTACTTTTTTAAATTTGAGATGGAGTCTCGCTCTGTTGCCCAGGCTGGAGTGCAGTGGCACAATCTCAGCTCACTGCAAACTCCGCCTCCCGGGTTCAAGTGATTCTCCTGTCTCAGCCTCCCTAGTAGCTGGGATTAGAGGCATGCACCACCATGCCCGGCTAATTTTTGTATTTTTAGTAGAGATGGAGTTTTGCCATGTTGGCCAGGCTGGCCTTGAACTTCTCAGGTGATCCGCCCCCCTCTGCCTCCCAAAGTGCTGGGAATACAGGCGTGAGCCACCTCGCAGGGCCAATAAGTTACTTTTTTTTTTTTTTTTAAGACAGAGTCCCATTCGTTGTCCAGGCCGGAGTGCAGTGGCGCAATCTTGGCTCACTGCAGCCTCCAGCTCCCGGGTTCAAGCAATTCTCCCGCCTCAGCCTCCCGAGTAACTGGGACCACAGGTGCACGGGGCCATGCCCAGCTAATTTTTGTATTTTTAGTAGAGACAGGGTTTCACCATGTTGGCCAGGATGGTCTTGATCTCCTGACCTCATGATCTGCCCCCATCGGCTTCCCAAAGTGCTGGGATTACAGGCATGAACCACCTTGCCTGGCCATTAAGTTACTTTTAAGCTATAAGAACATTACCAGACATATGTTTCTTTAAGTACCAGAATAAAATCATGACATGGTAACCACTGTGCATCCCACATAAGATGGGGTTAGCATTGCTTTAATTCAACATCACCTCCCATATCCCAGACTTTATTAATAAAATCTGGAGTTTGAGACCAGTTTGTTCTTACTAAATTACCATTTTTCTATTAAATATAATTCCATACTAAATTTGAGATTGTCAGTACATTTTAAAACTAAATTTATAACAGAATAGGTTTTATGATATATTTAGTAGATTTCATTATTCACTATTAGTCCTTTTATATAAAAATTATCCATTTGTTAACAGTGGTTAATTGCTTAGTTGGCTCTAGGTCATCTAAAACAATTTTTACCAGAATAGCACATTCGTGCCTATTTCTTGAACCTTGCATATTCAAAAATATCTTTCTGTAGCCTTCACATGAAAAATAATTCAACTGGGCATATATTTTGGGCTTGCAACTATTTTCCTTCAAAACAGCAAATGTTCCTTCATCAGATTCTGGTATTTAATGATTCCCCGAGGCCGTCCTAATTTCTGAACTTCTGTAGGTAACCTATTTTTGCTGCCTGAATGCTTGTTGGGTTTTGGGTTTTCTTTTCTTTTCTTTTTTTTTTTTTTTTTTTTTTTTTGAGACAGAGTCTCTCTCTGTCCCCCAGGCTGGAGTGCAGTGGCGCGATCTCAGCTCACTGCAAGTTCCGCCTCCTGGGTTCAAGCCATTCTCCTGCCTCAGCCTCCCGAGTAGCTGGGACTACAGGTGCCCACCACTACGCCCGGCTAATTTTTTGTATTTTTAGTAGATATGGGGTTTCACCATGTTAGCCAGGATGGTCTCAATCTCCTGACCTCGTGATCCGCCTGCCTTGGCCTCCCAAAGGGCTGGGATTACAGGTGTGAGCCACCGCGCCCGGCCTGGGTCTTGTTTTCTTGATCCTCAGAATTCAAAAATATAACCACTTCTCGTGTCATTGATGTCTCGTCCTGGTAACCTCCTTCTAATTGCACTCAGGTCGTTTTTTCAGCCTAGGCTCAGGAAAGGCCCAACCACCCCCATATCCACCTCACCCTCACCCTCCCACCATGATGTCTTTGGTGACCATTCCATCCATCTGTTCTACTTGACTTTCTTCCTGGGGAACAGCCCTAACTTCTTTCTGTCTCTGTTCCTCCTTTTATGCGTGTTGACTGTTCACCAGATGCCATATGTCGTGCTGAATTCCCTTATACATTTGTTGCTGTCCCAACTGTGGTACTCTGAGGAGATATTGTTATCCCTGTACTGCAGATGGAAGCCTTGCCCAGGTCCGCACATGTTGTAAGTGCTGGGGTTGAGCTTCAAGTCTGCGTGAGACACCGAATCTCAGGCCCTTTCACCCCAATGCTGTATTTTCTTTTTTTCTGTCCATCCCACCATTTCCAAGTGATTTCCTTTCCTCTCCATTCTCAGAGAGAGTCTCAGGTTTGTCTCCCTCACTAAGGATCAGATTTTCCAAGGTGTCATTTCTGATTTACCATCCCCACATGGATTAATTCAGCACTGAATTTCTCGTTTCCTTTAATACTTTCTTATTTTACTTATCTCGATTTTCTTTATCTGGGCTGCTTCCATATCAGTCTATTCTCCCTTTGACATTTTGTTCCATTTCAAAAAGGCAATTTGATTTTTTATCTAAGGATGATCATTGTTTCCTAAAATGTTTTAGGTTTTTTTTTTTTTTTTTTTTTTTTTTTTTTAGAAAAACATTGTTTCCAGTGAAATTTTAGCACAAGGCTGACTTTATCAGGACCATACGATGTTTTCAAAGACTACTCCTTTTTCTTGTTTCCTTGTCCAAGAAGGCAGAGCTCTACCCTGCACAAGAGAACAAGCACACTGTGTGTCCCCACCCCCACCCTTCCCAAGTGGCTGTCCCAGGAAGAGCTGGGGGACACACACAACTTTTCTGTCACTAGGAAGCCTGCTGCTGGAATGTCTTTGCTAATCTATGAAGGGAGCTTTTCCTGTCTTTGCTGTCTGACCTTCTGACCCTTTGTAAAATTTGAGGATCTCAGAAATAACAGCCTTGCAGCTGCCTGGACGCCAAGGCTCTTCCGGACTCTGTCCCCACTCATGGTGCTTTATTTGGGCCACTACACTCCCCAGAACGAGCCTCCTCCAGAGGCTCCAGAATTATCTAGCTCAATCTAACAGCAGAAGTAGTTATCTGGGGAGGACGAATCTGACTGTGTCAAAAAGTAGCACCTAGAGAGTCGAGGCATGACATGTTCTGGTTTTACAGTTGATGAGGCTCTGACCTGGTGTGGAGCATGGAGAGGGATGGAAGCCAGTTGACCCATTCCTGAGGCCAGACCTGCGTTGTCCACTGAGTGACATTAGCTCTACAGCTTGTGGAAAGTCTTCCCAAACTCTGGTAAGAGATTGGCTGTCAGTCCTAGTTTTGAGAGTTCCGAATATATTCTTTTCTTATAAATGGGCATTGAGGGAGACTGAATCAGGAGCTGCTACCTAGGTGACCTTTTAAATTAGAAATCTTAGGCCAGGCGCAGTGGCTCATGCTTGTAATCACAGCACTTTGGGAGGCCAAGGAGGGCGGATCACTGGAGGTCAGGAGTTCGAGACCAGCCTGGCCAAAATGGTGAAACCCTATCTCTACTAAAACTATAAAAAAAAAATAGCAGGGCATGGTGGCACATGCCTGTAGTCCCAGCTACTTGGGAGGCTGAGACAGGAGAATCTCTTGAACCCAGAGGCAGAGGTTGCAGCAAGCCGAGATTACACCACTGCACTCTAGCCTGGGCAACAGAGCTAGACTCAATCTCAAAAAAAAGGCTGGGTGCCATGGCTCATGCCTGTAGTCCCAGCACTTTGGGAGGCCGAGGCGGGCAGATCATGAGGTCAGGAGTTCGAGACCAGCCTGGCCAACATGGTGAAACCCCGTCTCTACTAAAGATATAAAAAATTAGCCAGGCATGGTGGCACATGCCTGTATTCCCAGCTACGTGGGGGGCTGAGGCAGGAGAATCACTTGAATCCGGGAGGTGGAGGTTGCAGTGAGCCGAGATTGCACCATTGCACTCCAGCCTGGGTGACAGGGCAAGACTCCATTTCAAAAACAAAACAAAGCAAAACAAAATTAGAAACCTTAGGCCAGGTGCGGTTGCTCATGCCTGTAATCCCAGCACTTTGGTAGGCAGAGGTGGGAGGATTGCTTGACCCCAGAAGTTCAAGACCAGCTTGGGCAATCTGGTGAGACCCCATCTCTACAAAAAACTTAAAAATTACCTGGGTGTGGTGGCACACACCTTTAGTCCAAGCTACTTGGGAGGCTGAGGCAGGAGGATTGCTTGAGCCCAGGAGTTAGAAGTTACAGTGAGCTATGATCATGCCACCACGTTCCATCCTGAGTGACAGAGTGAGACTCTGTCTCTAAATTTAAAAAATAATAATAATAACAAAACAAAATCAAAAGTAAATTAGAAACCCTCTGACATTTTCCTTCCTCCAACATAAAATATCACTGAATCACTGGATAACTTCAAGATAACATTGAAAGTTTTAAGTATCTAATCAATAAATGG
This sequence comes from Gorilla gorilla gorilla, assembly GCF_029281585.2. Taxonomy (NCBI): domain Eukaryota; kingdom Metazoa; phylum Chordata; class Mammalia; order Primates; family Hominidae; genus Gorilla; species Gorilla gorilla. The sequence continues at coordinate 42,986,488 of NC_073241.2, forward strand.
ATAAAAGGGAATGATAATGATGTCCTCAATGTGTCTACTGCACTGTATGACTATTCAGTCTTAGCCTGTCCATAGCTGGAACACCCACTTTGTAAAGCAGATCCAGGGACAACCTAATGTTGTGCTTCTCTTGTTCCTGGCCCTTCTCAAGATTCCAGGATGACCCATTCAAAACTCAGAAACCTCTGCTTAACAAGAAGACCCTCATCCTGGCACTACAGCACTAAAATCAAGCACCGTTCCAGAGACCACACCAAGCTCCCCTCTAAGGACCATGTTAAGTCTAGCGGGAACAGGGACCTGAAGATTCCCTATATCCCCCAGTGTGACTGGGTTCATTCAAGATATCTGAGTATTGGGTGGGGAGTGAGGTTATAGGAAGTAGCAGAACTCCTCACTGGATTTTTTATTTGAGTTAAATGCATTATTTCAACAACAATAACACCAAAATTTCTCAACTGCTGAGAGGACCAGTTGTGACAATGAGCTACTACTTAAAAATCTGCAAGGTTTTATTGTCAGTTTCAGCAGCTCTTATCAAACATTCTGGATACTTAAAACCAAATGATGAAGTCTGGATGGCCTGGGCCTTCACTGCTGCCTAGCCACTGCTCCCCAGCGTGAGGCTGGGGCTTCCCTGTGGTCCCCCATGTCTGCACTATTGGAGAGTAGAGGACGGTCACCCCAGCTCTTTCATTTCTGTCTGCCAGGTGTGAGATGGCTCCTCTGAGTCACTGTCAGGACAGGCTCCTGCAAACCCTTCTACTGGACTGATCTGAAACCTTTAGGGCAGCCCAGCTCTCACGCATTGTGCCCTGGGGTCAAGGACTTGGATTCTTGACATGTTGGGCCTCAGACAGTTTCTGGGAAGAGCATGGCCTTTGGGAGCAATAAATCCTAGGTTAAAAATCCTAGCTCTGACATTTACTGATAGCTACCAAGTTACATGGTCATTCTCAGCCTCTGATTCCTCATGTATCAATTGGGGGAATGTGACAATTTAGTGAAGAAATAGATGCAAAGTGTGGAATTGCATCCCTCTCCGCCTGGCTGTTGACATAACTAGGACTACAAGTCTAGCCAAATGGCCAACTGGGTAGAACTATGATCACCCATTATTCTTTCCCCTGCCCTGAAAATTTTCTGGCAGGAAAAAAAACTATCAAACATGATTTCCAACCCCAGCCCCCAATACTTCTTTCCATGTCTTTTATGATTAGGGAGGGTTGGGAGTTAATGAGCTGTTCATGGGCCTTCAACAGAAATCATTCCCAAATAGCTTGGGAAGCAGGTTCCCATTGGCATCTGTGAGTAACTCTGGGTGATAAAGAGCTTTTGAGGTGTCATGGGCTATGAACCTGGTACGAGTTCTTTCTGATCAGCCTGTTAGAGCAAAGCAAGTGTGCTTCCCCCCTTCCTGCCTCTCAGCCTCCCCTGCACAGACCAGGACAGAACAGCCACCAGGGAAGAACAGCCGCTGGCCCTGTGCCTGCAGGGAGACATGGCTCCTCTGAAGCACTGTCAGGACCATGTCCTCTGGTCCTCTAGGAAATCATCCCCTTGAATCCAGAGATGAATATATTTACTGATATTATAAATATTTATATTTATTTACTGTTTTTTTCTGCTGATAATAGTACTATGTAACTACATAGAAATATGTCAAATTTCTCATTTTCCCTATGAGAATTTTTTCTTAATGGTTTTCTATTTATTTTTGAGATGTGGTTAAGAGAGAGCAAATACCAGAGGCGATATCAAGGGGAAGCCGTTAGAAGGATGAAGAATAGAGAGCAAGGTCTCTGGGGATCACAAGGTGGGGTGCAGGGCTGCAGCCAGAGGCAAGCGGTGGGGGCACAGCAGGAGATGAGGAGAAACAGCAGAGCAGGGTCTGCACTGTGGTGAACGCCTTTAACCCCAGCGCTTTGGGAAGCTGAGGCGGGAGGATCGCTTGAAGTCAGGAGTTCGAGGCTGCAATGAGTCTGGGTGACAGAGCGAGACCCCGTCTGAGAGAAATTGAAGCACAGCAGGCAGAGAAACAGCCACTCCCTGTGCCCAGGAGCCCTGTCCTCCACTCCCAGAGGAGCATGTGTCGTTCTGGGTGGTTGAACCAGGTGGAAAATGGGCAGTCTACGCATAACATATCAGAATTCTCCCACAATAAATACATATTACCAAATAACCTTTATTTTGTCTGGACCTTGAAACAAAACAAAACACAGATACGCAAACAGAAAACCAGATGTCCAAGGGAATAACTACGTACATATGTACTCATTTTTACAGCTTTCTCAATTCCAGGGTGCCTGGAGGCTCCCAGCAGCCGCGAGGCAGGTGGATAGTTCACCGGCACCTGCCGTTCCAGAGGAGCTCTTTAAAACAGCTGTTTCGGGCACTTCTGTGAAGCAAGGGAATCGCGTTCTTGGCAGCTCCTTGTCCAAACAGTGACATTCCTGTGTGTACAGCCAGTAAAATCGGAAGCCTTTGACCTCTGGAGGCTGTGACAAAACCCTGCTTTCCTTGCAAATAACAGAGCTGATTATTTTCCAGCCTTTGATAGAGATTTGGCCACTGCCCAAACTTGTATAATTAGCATCCTCTACTTCTATCAACCAGAAACACCACAGACGGAGCTCTGGATCTACTACACAGGGAGAAGTATGCTATCTGGATCTGGCTAATTAGATAATTTTCATACTAAATGCATTGACGGATAACTTGAAAATTTACTTCAAGCTTGAAAGAATTGGGTGCTGAACTGTTTGTGCAAGAGCAATCTCTGTGGATTCTCTTTTGGCCTCCAGAGTTTCTTTTCTTTCTTTTTAAAAAATAGACAGAAATTTCTTTGTTGCTCACAGTACTGGAGGCTAGGAAGTTCACCGTCAAGGTGCTGGCAGATTAGTGTCTGGTGTGGGACTCATAGATGGCACCTTGTTGCTGGGCCAGCACATGACAGAGACGGGAAGGGAACTCCCTGGAGCCTCTTTTAGGAGGGCGCTAAGGCCATTCTGGAGAATGGAGCCCTCTGACTTCATCACTGCCCAAAGGCCTTATCTCTTAATACTGTCACATTGGGTATTAGGTTCCAACATGTGAATTTTGGGAAGACATTCAGACCACAGCAATATAAGACCACATCTAAGAAGTAACCATCAATTTCTTTTTTACTTAAAAAATTATAAAATTGATGTTGAATATTATATCAAAGCCCTTAGCATTTAAAGAGATGTTTGTGATTTTTTTCTTATGTAATAATAATAAATGTTTTAATACATATCCAGTGAACGTACCATCTTTGTAAAATTTATATGAAAACTTAGACATAGTGTATTTTTTTTTTTGTTTTTTTGAGATGGAGTCTTGCTCTGTCACCCAGGCTGGAGTGCAGTGGCACGATCTCGGCTCACTGCAATCTCCACTTCCTGGGTTCAAGCAATTCTCTGCCTTAGCCTCCCGAGTAGCTGGGATTACAGGCGCCCGCCAGCATGCCTGGCTAATTTTTTTTTTTTTTTTTTTTTTTTGTATTTTTAGTAGAGACAGAGTTTCATCATCTTAGCCAGGCTGGTCTTGAACTCCTGTCCTCGTGATCCACCAGCCTTAGCCTCCCAAAGTGCTGAGATTACAGGCATGAGCCACCATGCCCGGCCGACATGGTGTATTTTTAAAAATTGCTACTAAGTTCTATTGGCTAACATTTGACTTAGGGTTTTTGCATTGATATTTATGGGTGAGATTTTTCTGCACAGTTGGGGTGTTTTATTTTTGTTAGATTTTAAATCAATGTTATACTGACTTCATAAAAGAATGTGAAAGCTCTGCTTCTTTTTTCCATGATCTTTTAACAATTTAAATAATGTTGATGTTATCATTTTAAGGCTAAGAGCAGAAATAAATGATTTGGGAGACAGAAAGTGGTAGAAATAAATCTGAGAGCTGTTTTTTTAAAAAAAAAAAAATTCCAAAATTGTAGCTAACTAGTCAAGAATATTAAAAAAGCACACGTACACATAAAAAATTTTTAATGAGAAAACTGCAGATACAGAGAAACTTTACAGAACCATGAGACTAGCTTGGTCAACTCTACATAGATAAATTTGTAACTTCGATAAAATAAATAACTTTCAAGGAAAATGTGTTACATAGGCTCGTTAACTTTGGATAAAAAAATTGGCCGGGCACAGTGGCTCACGCCTGTAATCCCAGCAATTGGGAGGCCGAGGTGGGCGGATCACCTGAGGTCAGGAGTTCAAGACCAGCCTGGCCAACATGGCGAAACCCCGCTTCTACTAAAAATACAAAAATTGCCTGGGCGTGGTGGCTTATGCCTGTAATCCCAGCTACCCAGGAGGCTGAGGCAGGAAAATCACTTGAACCCAGGAAGTGGAGGTTACAGTGAGCCGAGATCGTGCCACTGCACTCCAGCCTGGGCAACGACAAAAAAAGCGAGACTCTGTCTCAAAAATCGAATAAGACAAATTTCCATTTAAAAGATGAAGAAAGCAGCCATACATAAATATATACTCGTTTCCCAGGTAAATTCTTCCAGGTTTTTCTTGGTAACTGAGAGACCTATGTGGGCCATTCAGAGCAGGGGTTGGGGAGGGCAGGGCAGAAGAATCCCATAGAGATTGGCAGTGACAGCAGCAGTGTTGGTCCATGTCACACAGTCAGCCTGGTCTGTGGGTGAATTTGCAGTTCTGTGAAAGAGTGAGTGTGCAATTGTACAGCCAGAGAAGGAGACCACTGGGACACTGTGACAATTGTCTTTGTCCTCGTTGAAGGTGGTGCTGTTTAATTATAGAATGAAAATAATCCAGAAATAGATACCAAATGCTTAATATATAAATTAGTAACCGTGCCATGAGTGGATAATGTGAGCAGTTTGGTCTTGAAATAACAGCTCTATTTTGTGTAAGCCTGAGAATTCTGAAGAAAGACTTTCTATTTCCCTTTTTCTTTTATGCCGTTAAATAGAAACCTGAAAGTTAACAAAGCCTCAGCTGATACCAGTCAGCTTTGTGAACAAGCAAAGCAACCACCGGCTGGGAAGCATCCATTGTATGGCTCCTTAATTCACAGCAGAAACCAAATTACAAGGTGAGAGATAAGCAGAGACACCTTTCCCAGATCCTCAACCCAAGAAGGGAGCACATAGGAGGCTTGGGCAGATTCTGTCCGTGGAATGGGGTTGTGGGGGGAGAGAAACAGACAAAGAGAGAGGGAATTTGTATTTTCCTAGGTATCCTTAAATCCATTATTCATTAATTAGAGGAAAACATGCCTTGTTGAGGGGTAAATCCCACCACCCAGAAGGAGCAGGATAGAGGGACCCCATTCCCTGACTCTCTAAGTCCCATGGTTTAGACAGCAGCCTTCCAGCGTGTTCAGCCATTCAGCTGTCTCATCAGGGAGTGCTTTAGATTAACAAATGTGAACATTCTAACATTACTGGAGGGATTATTACATCGTGTTGAATATTTCATTTATCTGACATCACCCTACTGACTCACTGCTATAATTTATTAAATCAGCCTCCAGGTAAAACTATTGGATAGTTTTGCATAGTGAGGCTCGACTTTCAGGTCCTCTTCCCCTATACCTGTAAATGTGTTCCTTCCCTTTCTGCTTCTATCTGGTTCCATTTCCCGTAAGTGACATGGGGAGGTGGTGGGTCCCAGGCCACGTGAGTGGTGTAGGTGGACAGGATGAGAGGTAATTGGGGAAGAGAGGCAAAGGCAGGTGGGGTTCAGCACAGCTGGTGTCCATGGGCTTCTGGTCAGTCTGGTGGTCATCAGGGCTCAGGCGATCAGCATGGACATAAGGGGCCACCCGCACTTCTAGATGCCTGAGGCTGGAGCAGGCAGAGAATGGACAACTTCCAACCTTGGACTAGTTGGATTGCTCCCATCAGAAGTCAGCTCAGGCTGAGAAACAAAGCAAGATCTCATCTCTACAAAAAAAGTTATTAAAAAAAAATTAGCCAGGCATGTTGGTGCACACCTAGAGTCCCAAGCTATTCTTGAGGCTGAGGCAAGAGGATGAGGCAGGGACATTGCTTGAGCCCAGGAGTTTGAGGCTGCAGTGAGCTATGAGTGCACCACTGCACTCCAGCCCAGGTGACAGAGAGAGACCCTGTCTCTAAAAATAAAGAAGAGGAGAGGAGAGGGAAAAGAAAAGAAGAGAAGAGAAGAGAAAAGAAAGGAAAAGAAAAAAGAAAAGCAGTCATCGACAAGTGTTGTTACATTAAAAGCTTCCTGGTGGGACAGCAACACGCCTTTGCCTCGGTCTTCCCACGCATTGATTTGTGCTATAACTAAGTACTTTATCCTTTCATTTGATGAGTATTTATAGAACAACTACTGTGTGTCAGGTATTTCAGAGGCATTGAGACCAAAGTTGGTCCCAGATATCAGGGACTTACACAGTCAAGTGGAGTAACTGCCATTTACCTTGGGCTGGGTGCATTAGAGAGATCATTTTCAATCCTTCCTGCAACTCTGCCATGATAAGCATTATAATCACCATGTTATAGAGGAGATGTTAAGTACCTTTTGTGAGTTTGCACTGCCAGGAAGTGACTGGCCCAGCATTCGGATTTACATCTTTGTGACGCCAGAGCCTGTGCTTTTTGTTGTAGAAAGAGATCCTTGGCCAGGCGAGGTGGCTCACGCCTGTAATCCCAGTACTTTGGGAGGCTGAGGCAGGCGGATCAAGAGGTCAGGATATGGAGACCTTCCTGGCCAACATGGTGAAACCCCATCTCTACTGAAAATACAAAAATTAGCTGGGCTTGGTGGCACATGCCTGTAATCCCAGTTACTCGGGAGGCTGAGAGGCAGGAGAATCACCGGAACCAGGGAGTCAGAGGTTGCAGTGAGCCGAGATCTTGCCACTGCACTCCAGCCTGGCAACAGAACAAGATTCTGTCTCAAAAAAAAAAAAAAAAAAAAAGATCCTGCTCACCCTAAATAAAGCTCAGTGACTGTTATCTTTCACTGGGCTCTGCAAAACCAAACAGTAGTGTACAGCCATCTAGGACTTCTCACTGAAGGAGTTTAAAAACGACACTTCATCTTTTTGCTCATTGAGGTCTAAGGGGAAGCGCTCAGCTTTTCTCCAGGATTACCGATATCTCTGGCCTTGGGTTATTTCATTGGAATCCTCTTCCACAATGTTCAACAACCACTACGTCTCCGCCCACCTGGAAACTGGGTCTGTTTGTTCTGGGAGGCTCTCTTCCAGGCTTTAATGGACAGATAAGCATGGTTATGGACCAAAATATTTCAGATCAATTGGCCATTTTAGTAACTTGGATGAAAGCCCCCATCTGTGAGAGTTAAGATAGGCATGCCCAGGCAGTTGCATGGGACCTGAGCTGTGTGCACTGTCTGAGACAGGCCTGCAGAGATCTGAGCTCATGTGAAACTTACTGAAATGCATTTTTTTTTTTTTTTTGAGACGGAGTCTTGCTCTGTCGCCCAGGCTGGTGTGCAGTGGCACGATCTCGGCTCACTGCAAGCTCCGTCTCCCGGGTTCACGCCATTCTCCTGCCTCAGCCTCCCGAGTAGCTGGGACTACAGGTGCCCACCATCATGCCCGACTAATTTTGTTTTTGTGTTTTTAGTAGAGACGGGGTTTCACCGTGTTAGCCAGGATGGTCTCGATCTCCTGACCTCGTGATCCGCCTGCCTCGGCCTCCCAAAGTGCTGGGATTACAGGAGTGAGCCACCGCGCCCAGCCATACTGAAGCATTTTTATTTGTAAAATACAATGATCCTTTCAATCCCAGTCCTGATTTCATCATACTCCCTTTTCTGTTGCATGGAGCTCAGACAGCCTATAGCAGCATTTGAGTGATGGCCATGTCGTTTCTGCGTGGCACTAGTCCATTAAACTTAAACACTTTAGCACCCCTCACTGAGTGGCACTGTTTCTCCAGTTACTACTCCCTGATGGTTTTCAGAGTGGATTCTTTTTAATTAGATCCACCAGGATAGATTCTGCTGAGAAAGGTAGTGTATCTTCCAAGTAGTTAACTGATCTTCAATGACCTCAGGATAGAAAGAGAGAGAAATAATGCTATTCTGTGACTCACATCTCAAAAGAAGAATCATAGCCTTCTAATTAAATAAATCTATGTGGAGCAATGCTTTCTCAACTATTTAAAAATAGGAAGCATATCCAAATCTGGGCAAAAGTCGGCATAACAAAATATGATTGGTGGCTGCTTCTGGACAATAGAAATTAGTGGTGATATTAACTTTATTCTTAATACTTTTCCATTTCACTCAGTGTCTGTAATAAGCACGTAATGTTATCACAGTCACTACAAACACAGTAAACATTTTGTTAACTCTTAGTTTATAAAGTGTTATCCAAAAAAGGCATATTTAAACTGTATTCGTGTTATGCATGCATGAAGTCACTTGAAGCTAGAGATTTAAGTTGACTTTTCAAGAAAGTCTCAATTTTAGGCTGTTGTCTCTATCACCATGGCAAAACCTGAGTGATGATCCTACTTAAAACTACAAATTCTGGGCTGGGCGCAGTGGCTCATGCCTGTAATCCCAGCACTTTGGGATGCTAAGGCAGGTGGATCACAAGGTCAGGAGATAGAGGCCATCCTGGCCAACACAGTGAAACCCCATCTCTACTAAAAATACAAAAAACAAAATTAGCCGGGCATGGTGGTGGGAGCCTGTAGTCCCAGCTACTCGGGAGGCTGAGGCCGGAGCATGGCATGAACCCAGGAAGCAGAGCTTGTAGTGAGCCAAGATCATGCCACTGCACTCTAGCCTGGGTAACAGAGCAAGACTACATAAAAAAAAAAAAAAAAAAAGCCTAAAAATTCTGGGTCTCTTTTCTTTTCTTTTCTTTTCTTTTTGGAGACAGAGACTTGCTCTATCACCCAGGCTGGAGTGCAGTGGCATGATCTCCACTCACTGCAGCCTCTGCCTCCTGGGTTTGAGTGATTCTCCTGCCTCCACCTCCTGAGTAGCTGGGGTTACAGGCACCCACTACCACGCCCGGATAATTTTTTCATATTTTTGGTAGAGACAGAGTTTCATCATGTTGTCCAGGATGGTCTCAAACTCCTGACCTCAAGTGATCTGCCCTTCTTGGCTTTCAAAGTGCTGAAATTACAGGCATGAGCCACCGCGCACAGCCCTGGGTATCATTTTTGTTTTTTGTTTTTTTTTTTGTTGAGACAGTCTTGCTCTGTCACCCAGGCTGGAGTGCAGTGGCGTGATCTTGGCTCACCACAACCTCTGCTTTCTGGGTTCAAGTGATTCTCCTGCCTCAGCCTCCTGAGTAACTGTGATTACTTGCCCAGCTAATTTTTGTATTTTTAGCAGAGACGGAGTTTCACCATGTTGGCCAAGCTGGCCTCAAACTCTTGACCTCGGATGATCCATCTGCCTCGGCCTCCCAAAGTGCTGGGATTCCAGGCGTGAGCCACTGTGTCTGGCCAAATATTTTTTTAAATTGTTTTAGATGCAACAGTGATCTGGCAAGTGGCAATTCAGAGGGGGAAGGAAGCAGGCATTTTCCAAAGCAAAGCATTTGCTAACTTAGATGAACGTGAACTTAGTTTCCATAGCTTTTTAGAGCATGAGGGAAAAGAGACAGAGCCTGAGTCGACCCCAGGTGAGAAGTCTGCCCCCATGCCTTGCAAAGAAAGCTCAACTCCATCCAAAAGGCTAATCCTCAGAGTAAGGGGCAACTGGAAACAAACCCACATTCCTACCCCCAAGACAGCTAGAGAAACATCCTGTTTTCAAGACTGGGTATAAGCAAAGGAAAAAAACTCCACCTAGAATTCATAACACCATACTAGGCTTTAAGCAGGTATGAGCCCAAATTCGCATCACAGGGGTCCTCCAAAGCTGTAATCCTATAAACTAGCTTAAAGAAGTCGCACATAAGTGAGGTCCCCAAGAGCCAACACAGGAAAATGCAAATCCTTTCTGGAGGGAGGAATTCCGTCCCCACTCCAACCTGGGTTTCAAGGGATTCCTTCAGATAAAAGCTCCACAGTCAAAATTCACAAAATTTACAAGGAAACAAGGCCTTCGAGCAAGACTCAACTGAACCAAAAATTAGCAGAACTGGAATAAGATATTATATATTGAAGTTATCAAACAATAAATAAGTATTTAAATATTTTAAATAAAATAGATAAAGGATTGAAAATAGTAATGAGGGAAAGATTAGAAAGAGGTCTAGCAGATTGGAATAAGAGCCAAGAAGAATTTCTAAAAATTACAAATATAACAATGAAAATAAAAAATTGAATGAATGTTGTTCAACTGATCAAGACTTAGCTGAAGAGAAATTAGTGAACTGGAAGGTAGACCTGATGAAATTTTCCAGAATTTAGCCTACAGCAAAGAAACTGATGAAAAATAAGAAAAAGAGGTTAAGACCTAAGATACAGTGAGAAAAATCTAATAAACACTGAATGGAATTGCAGAGAGTGCAGAATAGGGAGAGGCACTCATGTCACTGCGCCTCTCCCTCTTCTGCAATTTCCCTATTTTGAAATTTCCAGAACTGACAAAAAAAAATAAATCCACAGATTCAAGAAGTGAGTGACTCTCAACCAAGCCTGATAAATAAAACACTAACAAACATCATAATGAAAGTGAAGAACACAGCCTGGGCAACGTGGCAAAAGCCCGTCTCTACTAAAAATACAAAAAATTCGCCAGGTGTGGGCCAGGCGCGGTGGCTCACGCCTGTAATCCCTGCAATTTGGGAGGCCAAGGTGGGCGGATCACGAGGTCAGGAGATTGAGACCATCCTGGCCAACATGGTGAAACCCTGTCTCTACTAAAAATATCAAAATTAGCCGGGTGTGTTGGCACATGCCTGTAATCCAAGCTACTCGGGAGGCTGAGGCAGGAGAATCACTTAAACCCGGGAGCTGGAGGTTGCAGTGAGCCGAGATTGAGCCATGGCACTCCAGCCTAGGTGACAGAGCAAGACTCCGTCTCAAAAAAAAAAAAAAAAAAAGAAAAAAGAAATTAGCCGGGTGTGGTGGTGTGTGCCTGTAATCTCAGCTATTCAGAAAGCTGAGAGGTATGAGAATTGCTTGAACCCAGGAGGCGGAGGCTGCAGTGAGCGGAGATCGTGCCATTGCACTCCAGCCTGGGAGACAGAATGAGACTCTGTCTCAAAAGAAAAGAAAAGAAAGAAAAGAAAAGAAAAAAACAAAAAAGAAAGTGAAGAACAACATGGACAAGGGGAAAAAGTCATGAAGTCGGTCACAGGTAAATGATACCTAAAAGAACTGCAATTAAATGGCAGGGGACCTTTCAAAAACAGCAATGGCAGACATCATACAGTAGGCACAGATTTTAATGTGCTGAATGAAAATAATAATCAGCCTATACCTGATTAAAATATCATTCAGTAAGAACAAAACAAAGATATTTTTAGATAAATCAAAACTAATAGTATTTTCCAATAACCACTAACATACTTCAAACCAACAAAATTCAAAAGGAAGCACAGCAGTTAAAGAAGAAATATGGGCCTGGTGCGGTGGCTCACGCCTGTAATCCCAACACTTTGGGAGGCCGAAGAGGGCGGATCACGAGGTCAGGAGATCGAGACCATCCTGGCTAACACGGTGAAACCCCGTCTCTACTAAAAATATAAAAAATTAGCTGGGCGTAGTGGCGGGCACCTGTAGTCCCAGCTACTCAGGAGACTGAGACAGGAGAATGGCGTGAACCCGGGAGGTGAAGCTTGCAGTGAGCCAAGATTGCGCCACTGCACTCTAGCCTGGGCGACAGAGCGAGACTCCATCTCAAAAAAAAAAAAAAAAAAAAAGAACACATCTCAGAATCAGTGATGGAGTCCAAGAGTTGGCACACTTTTTCTGAGAAGAGCCAGAAGGTGAATATTTTAGGTGCTGCAGGCCACTGAGGTCTCTGTTGCAACCTCTCAGCTTTGTTGCAGTGTGAAAGCAGCCAACACAAACTGTGAATGAGTGGGTGAGTGGCTGTGTTCCAATAAAACTTTATTTACACTGGGCAGTGAGCTGGATTGAGTCTGCAGGCTGTTGTTTTCTGGCCCTGATAAGAGTTTAAAAGACACAATAAGAGGAGTTGCTTCACCTCTCACCTAACAATATTAATTCCAGCTTTTAAATAGACGTGGAAAATCCCTCTTGCAATGTGGTCTCTGTGGCAACTGACCCTGCGGACCATGTGTGAGGAGCTATTTCAGGCAGCAGTGGAGCTGAGCCAGGCAATTCACACATCACCACATGACATCCAGGACACTACAAAGCCACTGTCACCGAAAGGCATGAAAGGATCTGGCCACTCAATTAGGCGCCATCTTTTGACAAGCATTCCTTAGTCACATCCCTACAACTGGGCTTGGGAGATGGTGGAATGTCAGTCCCCAAGACCATAGAAAGCCCACTGGGTAATGTCCCAGTACAGTAGAGGGATTAGCCTTGTCTAAATATATTAATAAACACAGTAGAGAGCAGACAGGTGGCTCTACCTCATGACTCTTTAAATTGGAGACACAGAAAGAGCAGAAGAGGAGAGTGACATTAAGCCCCAGTAGCCAGTTAACGAGGAATGCCAGAGTTTGCAGCTTGCAGAGATGCCTGTTCCTCATCTCAGAAAGGGCTGAGGGGACCCCATGGAGAGTCCTAGAGTCCGAGAGGGAAGGGGTTGACATGGACCTCTCCAGGAAATGTGTCACGCAGAAGAGTGAAATAACTTCAGGGGAATCTGAATGGCAGCCAGAGTGAGAAATAGAAACAGGGAGATGCTGCGGTGGGATGAGGAAACCCTAACAAACACAGGAGACTTATAGGAAAAGTGATGAATACCAGGCCTGGAGGAAAAGGGCCTTGGGCTTGAGAGGATGCTGCTGATGAATGAGACTGTTCAGAGCTGGTAGAGCTCTTGGACTTCTCCTGTGTCCCTGCTATTTCCAGTGAGGGGCAAATGGGAATAGAGTGCATGGATTCACGCCTCTTACAGGGTTTCCTGGGGCATGGAAGTCTCTATAGGATGAGATAAACTTTGCCCTACATTAATTTTTTTTTTCCTTTTCATTTAGAATACATGGTGCAAAAAGCATTCTCCATGTCAGCAGCCAAAACAACTCATCTGGGACTTGCAAGTGCCAGCCGCCACGCTCGGCGTTTTGATCCAGTGTTCCGGCTAAAGCTTGAAATGACAGAGCTGCTGCCATATGTGAAATCTGCCTTCGCTCTGCTTACTGTTTCATTTCATCCTTGATTTGCTGTCACTTTTAGGGGTATTGAACACATTATTGAAGGGCTAAGTGGATGCCTGCAACAGTCCTTAAACTGTCTTCGATTTTCACAGCCAGATATTTGAATAGAGTTGCTGCAACTGAAACCAGGGTGTAAAATCATTTATATTTGTTTATTGGAGAAAATAATCAGTAGAATATGACTACACTGTTTAAAGACCTGTTTGAATCAGAGATTACAGACACTGTACCGGGACGGGTTGGCGTGTCTAAGCGCTGAGCAATGGAGATGCTGTGGAGCCTGGAGCACGCTGCTGTGGGGATTGCGGTCCTGAAGCAGGTCGGAGCAGCCCTGCACAAGGGGATGGCTTCCAGCCTCAGCCAAGAGTCAGCCAGAAGATGGCCAAGGGAGAGAGGGAAACAAGGAGACGACAGGCCATCTGGACAACGGTAGACATCTTTCTGCCAGCAGGCACCTGAGGAAGAATTTCTTTCCCGGCAAACACACCAAGGAAGTCTGGGAGGGCGCCAACACTTGCAGCCTAGAGCAGGAGCCGAGGGTGTCTGCAGGCCTGAGGTGGGAGGTGCACATCAGAGTCCACCTGACGCCAGTGTGGTGAGTTTGGGCACTAGCCACCAGGAACCCAAACAGCCACCTCGGGAGACATAGGATGGCGCGGCTGTGCTCTGTGCAGCTGCAGTGAAAAGTCTGCGCTTAGAGGATTTAACTTCAGGCTGTCTGGGCACAAAAGACTAATGCTCTCCTAGAGGAGTATGTTTGTTTTGTTCCAGGAAAGGACGATTCTCACCGTAACAGCAGGGATGGTGCAGAGGAAAAGGGAGGAAGCAAAGCAGAATATCAAAGGAAGAGGCCTTCCCAGAACCAGGACGGAGATAATGCTCCCTTGACTCCTGGCCAGGCAGGCAGGGAGACGGGACTGCTGGGCAGGGATCTGCCTGCCTAACCCCCTCCTTCAGAGGGATTTGACCACTCGTGGAAGCCTGTGCTGGAAGCTTGTGGGATTCAGCCAGCTCCGGTCCCACCCATTCCTGCTCAGCCCCCGTCTCCCATTTTCTCCAGCTTTGATTCCACACTGATTTGCGACTCTCCGCACATGGGTCAGTTCCCTTTGGCAGCATTCACCTGAGCCACAGGGAGAGGTGTGCCCCATGCTGCCTGCTGGACGCCCTTTCCCGGACAGGTGACGGTGGGCACACTCTTGGTGCCACTTCCCTCATGGATGAAAATGACCCATTAACAGGGTTGTCATGAAGATGAATTAAAAGATATAGATCACTATATAGTTCCTCAGGACAGGTTGAGTATTCCATATCTGAAATGCAGGGGACCAGAAGTATTTCAGGTTTCAGATTTTTTTGGATTTTGGAAATTTGCATAATTCATAATGAGATATATTGGGCATGGGACCCAAATCTAAACATGAAATCATTTATATGTCATGTACACCTTATACACATAGCCACAAAGTAATTTTACACAATATTCTTTTTTTTTTTTTTTTTTTTGAGACTGAGTCTATCTCTGTGGCCCAGGCTGGAGTGCAGTGGTGCGATATCTGCTCACTGCAAGCTCTGCCTCCCGGGTTCACACCATTCTCCTGCCTCAGCCTTCCGAGTAGCTGGGACTACAGGCGCCTGCCACCATGCCCTGTTAAGTTTTGTGTTTTTAGTAGAGACGGGGTTTCACCGCATTAGCCAGGTTGGTCTTGATCTCCTGACCTCGCGATCCGCCTGCCTTGGCCACCCAAAGTGCTGGGATTACAGGCGTGAGCCACCGCACCCGGCCAATTTTATATAATATTCTTAATAACTTTGTGCAAGAAACAAAGTTTTGACTGCATTTTGTCTGCAACTCATCACATGAGGTCAGGTGTGGAATTTTCCGTTTATGGCGTCATGTTGGTAAGCAAAGAATTTCCAGTTTTGGAGGATTTCAGATTTCAGATTTTTGGATTAGGGATGACCAACCTGTAAGAATAACTATGTACGCTGGGCTCGGTGGCTCATGCCTGTAATCCCAGCACTTTGGGAGGCTGAGGTGGGCGAATCATGAAGTCAGGAGATTGAGACCATCCTGGCTAACATGGTGAAACCCCATTTCTACTAAAAATACAAAAAAAAAAAAAAATTGCCAGGCGTGGTGGCAGGCGCCTGTAGTCGCAGCTACTCCGGAGGCTGAGGCAGGAGAATGGCGTGAACCCGGGAGGCGGAGCTTGCAGTGACCCAAGATCATGCTACTGCACTCCAGCCTGGGCGACAGAGCAAGACTCAGTCTCAAAAAAAAAAGAGTATGTAATGGAGATCTAGTAAGATTTAAATGGACCTGACTTATGGTAAGTACTCAACAAATATTACTTATACTTACATAATTGTCATTATTTAATCATTATTGTTATTATTTCTTCCACAAACCACTAACTCAGACATACATGTAGCTAAACTGCGGCTAGATGATGATGTCCTCTACCACACAGTAATGAGATGATACTGCCAATGGTGGCCGTGCTGTCCTCAAGCTAATCACTTATTTATTGAACTCATGACTGGAGGTTTAATTATGCATGCACCCTTAGTGTTAAAGTTAGGTGATGAGTGCTTCATATGTTTATTCTTTGGTTCTCAGTACAGTACTTTTTAATGTAACATAACTTTGCACTAAAGGCACTCCTTAATCAGGTGTACACACCTGGCATTCGATTGATAAAATGAATTTCAACTAAGGAACAAATTAGAAATTAATGATTCTTAATAATTAGATATGAATATATTCAATAGAATGTATTAAGTGCCTAATGTATGCTAGGAAGGTTATATGCTGGGTAATGCAGCAGTGAGATAGGGTAGGTATGTTGCCTGTTGTCATGAGAGATACACATTACACAAGGTACACATCTATCTGTGTGTGTGTTTGTACACACATTTATATAATGAATTCAATTACATTTGATGGTACACACATACATATGGACACACATATATGTGTCATTTCAATTGTGGTAAGTACTATGAAGGAAAAGTAAAAGGTTTTCTGAGAAGGTCTATTTCAGCTAAAACCTGAAGGGTGAGTGGGCTTTGGCCAGGCAGATCATTGCATGGAGAGGGAACCGTGTGTTTGAAGGTCCAGTGGCCCATGGCTTCAGGAGCTAGAAGGCCAGTGTGCGTGGACATTCCTGAGAGAACAAAATGTTGCGCGGCAAATGAAGAAGTAGTTGGATGGAGCCAGGGTCTGCAAGGGCTGGTAGATCAAATGTAAGGATTTTTCTTGTATTGCAAGCACATATTAAAAGACTTTAAGCACTGGTGGAACATGATCCAGTGTGCATTTTTAAATACCTCTCAGCTCCTGTGTGGCGGATAGATTTAAAAGGGAGGCCCAGGGAAGAAAGTAGGGAGACCAGATTGAGGAGGCATGGTAGTGGCTTGGCCGAGGAGCAGCAGAAGAGACGGAGAAGAGGATTTTGGGGGTATAGCCTCAGGATTGGGTGATAGGTAAGCTGAGCAGATTGAGTGAGGCAGATGGCTGGAATGAGTCTCAGGGTTCAGGCTAGATGTAAGTGCTTTTCACTGAGATGGAGAACAAGGGAGAAGGATCATGTTCGAGGGAGAAAGATGAAGAAATCAATGGGCTGGTTATTGGCACCAGGTGAGCCTCTTGTTTCTGAAAGTGAGCACAAATGTTTTAAAAAGATATGTATGACAAAAAAGACAAATTTTAAGATTTGTTTGTTCTAGGTCTAGAGTCTGCAACTATTGGATGGGTATTAGCCTGGTAATATTAAGAGAAGAAAGAAATATAAATGTTTGGCCATCCTTTGACCTATGGAATTGTGCACAATGTGCATTTTTTTTTTTTTTTTTTTTTTTTGAGATGGGAGTCTCACTCTGTCACCCAGGCTGAAGTGCAGTGGTGTGATCTTGGCTCACTGCAACCTCCGCCTCCCAGGTTCAAGCAATTCTCCTGCCTCAGCCTCCCAAGTAGCTGGGACTACAGACATGCACCACCACAACCGGCTAATTTTTGTATTTTTAGTAGAGACAGGGTTTCACCATGTTGGCCAGGATGGTCTCGAACTCCTGACCTCGTTATCCGCCATCCTCGGCCTCCCAAAGTGCTGAGATTACAGGAATGAGCCACTATGCCCAGCCCCAATGTGCAATTTTTTATTTCCTTTGGTATCAAACTAACACTTCTCTGCATTATACAGTATCATTACATTATATAAAATTTTGAGTTTTAAAGACTTCAAGTAGTGTGGTATTAACTAAGTCTTGATTTTGCAAAAAATTCAGATAATGTCAATCCTCTAAGTTTAAAAATATTAAAAATTATAATTTCAAAGCTGATAAACCCTGTGAATTCTGAATTGTGTTTACGCTACTTTCTTATGGCTGTGTCATTTTAACTAGTAAACAGAAACACCCATCATTGTTTTCTAGAATAGTGATGAACTATGACAATTTTGAATTGTGTGAGATATAGAAGAATACATTTTTGCTTACAATGGTACTTCCTATCTGCAGAATTATAAAATTTTAGCTTAGAAATGGCCTTAACCAAGCCCCATATATGTAGCTTTATGCAATGTTATGCACCCAGGAGAATTAGTGAATCACATCCTTCCAAATATTTCACATATATTCTCAAATATATTATTTTAAGAGTCTTCCTTCTCTTCCTTTTTGCCTCTTGTTTTCCCAAAGTGTAGTTTTAAAAGTAAATTGTTGGCAAGTTTGTAGGTAGTTTTTAAACTGCAGTGGTACGTGAGTAGAACAGCAAATATCAAATCAGAAATTATTCCTTACATTTCTATTCCCCCAAGGAAGAACAGCCGCAAGATGGAAAAAGGCCTGTCATCATCAAAACACATATGGAGAAAATAGTTTCCCAGTGAGAAGATAAAATTCTGTGGCTGTCTCTGCAGTTTAAATTACGAGTGCAAGATTTGTTCAAAAGACCTCGTACGCATTAGCAAGATGTAAACAGCAATCAGATTATTTGATCAATATGTGAAAAAAGTAAGCACATATACATGCCAGTGGAACTCTTTCTTTGGTTTTCAAAATTATTTATCATTTTGTGTAACGGAAACAATGAATATCACACCCTACCATTGATCTCAGGAAGGAATTCCCCATCTCCTGGTGACTTGTGAGAAAACAGGTCACAGGTTATAGGATGGTTTCTCTGCCCCTTACCAAGAGTAAGAATCTACAGGGCCATCATTCCTCAGTATGCATGACTTTATGGCATTTCCATGCCTGTGGAGAGAATGCAAGATGAGGCCAAAATAAAAGATGATTTTTAGCTAGAGTTCCAAAAGAAGGCTATTGCCCTCTGCTTAACTTAGAGAGATCTTAGTAATTCAGACAAGAAGTTTAATAGAATACACACACAACATATAGAGAAGCCTTTTAGGCCGCTTGCCAGCAAGACACCCTGCGTTGGAGCAAGTATCAGTAGTGTGTAGGTAGGAGAATGTGCAGGGCTAACTCTGAAATTCTGTTGATCAAATTTCACACTCTGAAATGTATTCATTAAATGACAGACTCAAGGAAAATTTTCCTTTCCACAGTGCTAAGAGGTAATCTAACACGAATGTTGGTTTTGCTATCCTTTGCTCCAGTTTTAAACATGTAGCTTGAAAACGTAATGATGTGCCCCAAGATAGAAACAAATTAAAACACATGGAGAAGGAAAAAGAGGGGAAAGGAGATGAATTGAGACTTGTCCAACTGTATTTTGGTGAGTCTTGTCCCATACTCTCACGGATCTGTACTTGATGACGATTAAAATTGCTGCCAGTTAGGAGAGCAGGCAGAGGGTAGGCTGCCTGTTAAATTGCTGCCAGTTAGGAGAGCAAAAGGCAGAAGTGCATAAGTGTCCGCTTGGAACACTTGGCCCTGCTAGCTGGAATTTCTGTGTGATTAGAGAAAACTTCTTTTCATCAACCAATAATTTCAAGGGTTTTCACAAATACAGATGTGAAATATAGAATAGTAATAGCCCCTTTATCTAGCATCTGGAAAAAGTAAGCATTACTGCATATGGGAATTTTTGAGATGGCTGAGCATAGCACTTTGAGTATCACAACTTCAAGAAAAAGAATCACCAGTTTTGACTGAAACCCTTCACGGTAGAGTCGATTTTTTCCTAACTTCTTCCTGTTTGTTTTGCTAGTGATTCCCAAATTTTATCTCCAATCCAGATCTCTTCCCTGAACCCTAGATGGCTTTCTCACTTCACTCAGAGCAAAAGCCAAAGCTCTTCCAATGGCCTAAAGCCTTCCATTAGCCAATCCCACCATCCAGGTGACTTCGTTACTCTCCTTGCACTCACTCCATTCAGCCATGCTGGCCTTCTTGTTTTTCCATGAACATGTCAGGCACACTTCTAACTTTCCATGGCTTTCTTTTCTGTCTAAAATATCTTTCCCTGAAATATCTGCATGACTGTCTCCTTCACTGCCTACAAGTCTCTGCTTTTTTTTTTTTTTTTTTTTGAGACCGAATTTCTCTCTTGTTGCCCAGGCTGGAGTGCAGTGGTGCCATCTCGGTTCACCGCAACATCTGCCTCCCAGGATCAAGCAATTCTCCTGCCTCAACCTTCCTGAGTAGCTGGGATTATAGGCATGCACCACCATGCCTGGCTAATTTTGTATTTTTAGTAGAGATGGGTTTCTCCATGTTGGTCAGGCTGGTCTCAAACTCCCAACCTCAGATGATCCACCCTCCTCGGCCTCCCAAAATGCTGGGATTACAGGCGTGAGCCACCGTGCCCGACCAAGTCTCTGTTTAAACATGATATTCTCAGCAACCTTCCTGACCATCCTATAGCAAATCCCCCTCCAGCCCTATTCTCCCTCCCTGTCTTATTTTTCTCCATATGCTTATTATTAATTGGCATAATATGTATGTATGTATGTATTCATTCATTCATTATCTTATGACTTGAAGGTCTCACCTATGAATACATGAATAAAATATTTGACATTAACTCTGGTATCTCAGACAGGCTTAGAATAACTGAGATTGACTTATAAATGACCTCCTAATAGAGTAGCACTGTATCATTCAGAAGGAAACTGTGATATGTCTAACATGTAGTCAAAGCGTTGTTTACAGTGCACAAAAATAATGTGGGAGTTCACTTGGGCTGCCTATATAATGAGCCTGTGGGACCAGAGTTTCACTGTTTTTTCCAGAAGAGTAAATGAAACTCCAGATTGTCTTCTCTGGGACTAATGATGCCCAAGATCTCTCAGTGCTGAGTAGCTGGCTTTCTCTGGCAATTCCTAACACAAAAACCAGCCAAGAAGCCACCAAAGGGATTGATATGGTTTGGCCGTGTCCCCTTCCAAATATCATCTTGAATTCCCACATATTGTGGGAGGGACCCGGTGGGAGGTAATTGAATCACTGGGGCAGGTATTTCCCATGCTGTTCTCATGATAGTGAGTAAGTCTCACAAGATCTGATGGTTATATAAAAATGAGAGTTTCCTTGCACAAGCCCTTCTCTTGTCTGCTGCCATGTGAGATGTGCCTTTCACCTTCCGCCATGATTGTGAGGCTTCCCCAGCCACATGGAACTGTAAGTCCAATAAACCTCTTTCTTTTGTAAGTTGCCCAGTCTCAGGTACATCTTTATCAGCAGCGTGAAAATGGACTAATACAGGGATCTAATTAGTGTGCTCATGATTTCCGTATAAAAAGGGAGAACTACCAGAGAAGTGAGTTCTCCTCTAGACAGACACACCTCCCTTGCATGGCCAGCCAAATACCTTGTCCCTGGCTTCCTTTGACCCTCTCTGCATCAAGAGGAAATCTGGGAACCTGTGGCTTCTCCTCCTTGATGACTCTTGGCTTGTAAGTTTCTGCTTTCTTAATAAAGTTTATTCTTTAATTCATGGTTTTGGGGAGTTCCCAAGACCATCATCCGGTATGACAATTTGCTAGAAGGACTCACAGATCTCAGGAAATCTGTTTATTCAGGGGTATGGTTTATTACTACAAAATGATATAAATCAAAATCAGCAAAATAAAAGGAGCATATGGCAGAATCAAGGAAAGCCCAGGCACAAGTTTCAGCCATCCTCTTCTAATGGAGTTGTAGAGATGGTGCTTAATTCTTACAGCAAGGATGTATGACAGCATGTATAAAGTGCCACCCACCAGGGAAGCCCCCCTGAGCCTTGCTGTCCAGGGGTTTTATTGGGAGTCACTCATCATGGAGTGCCCATGTGGCTGACCTTAGTACTTCAGACTCCAGCTTCTCCAGAGGTCAGATGGTTAACATGTTGCCCAAGGCCCACACCATAAATGACACTGATAGGATAGACTATCTGATTTGGCTCAAGGCCCCAGGAAAGTGCACCCTTTTATCAGGCAGGATGTTCCAAGGGCTTAGAGGTTATCTCCCAGGAACCATTCAAAACCCAAGCCTTTCTTTAGAATGTGCAGGATCTGAGCACCCGCTGAGCATTCAGAGCTGCTGGGCCAACATTTTGATGCACACATACTGTGTGATTTTGTCAAATTCATCCTCAGCCTTTGCACAATAGGTGATGACTGTTAAGGAACCAAGATCACCTGACATAAAGATAAATCTGCTTATTCTTTTTTTTTTAAGATGAGTCTCACCTTGTCACCCAGACTGGAGCGTAGTGGCACAATCTCGGCTCACTGCAACCTCTGCTTCCCAGGCTAAGGCAATTCTTATGCCTCAGCTTCCCAAGTAGCTGAGATTACAGGTGCCTGCCACCATGCCCAGCTAATTTTTGTGTTTTTTGCAGAGATGGGGTTTCACCATGTTGGCCAGGCTCATTCTGACTATCAGAAATGGAGCTACTTTCCTTCTCCAGCTGTAGAAGAAAGCTGGCTCAAGTGATATTTGTTGTGGCAAATTAATCAACAAGAGCATGATAAGTTCATTCACAAACTGAGTAAACTCAATTTTCTATAATCAACGTATTATATAGTCAAATGAACAATAAAAAATTTCTGGGCCAGGTGCGGTGGCTCACGCCTGTAATCCCAGCACTTTGGGAGGCCGAGGCAGGCGGATCACAGGGTCAGGAGATCGAGACCATACATGCTAACATGGTGAAACCCTGTCTCTACTAAAAAAATACAAAAAATTAGCCGGGTGTCATGGTGGGCGCCTGTAGTCCCAGCTACTCAGTAGGCTGAGGCAGGAGAATGGCGTGAACCCGGGAGGCGGAGCTTGCAGTGAGCCGAGGTGGCGCCACTGCACTCCAGCCTGGGCGACAGAGCAAGACTCCGTCTCAAAAAAAAAAGAAAAAAAAAAGATTTCTGTAGAAAACATGTCATATATATTTCTGGGAAATCAAACAAATTCTTTAAATCATTTATAATAGAAGTTTAATTATGAAAACAAGAGAGCCTAAACATTAAACATACGGAAGACTTTTATCTTTCTTGGATAAATTCTTTGTTTATACTATTCCTGTGACTTCCAGAAAGGAAATCCTTAACTTTCTCATATACTGTGGCTGAAGAGGATAATACCAGAACTAGACTTTGAATTCTCAAAGTATATGGCAATAATATGACAGCAATATTATTTAAGAATTGTTATCATGCGCAATTGTAACCTACCCTTTCATAACTAAGGTTAATCAAAACCAAATTAAGTCCTTAATTTCTGATTTCCACAGTGTAAATAACATCAATTTGTAGCTTTGACTAAAACAGTGGAGGTGGAGAGAGGAACAACATTATTAAGAATCAAAGATACCAA
Source organism: Gorilla gorilla gorilla (assembly GCF_029281585.2). Lineage (NCBI taxonomy): Eukaryota > Metazoa > Chordata > Mammalia > Primates > Hominidae > Gorilla > Gorilla gorilla. The sequence continues at coordinate 43,009,519 of NC_073241.2, forward strand.
AGAGTTATTTTGCAGCTTCATATGTGTTGATTTGCAGAAGTTACTTTTGAAAATTTATAACAAAAATCAAATTTGATTCACATGTGCAGGTAGATAAGGAAGGGCTATGTAAGAGGTATGAATTTTATTATTGTATTTCCTCAACTCACACTTTGGAATACACTATGCTTTTTCAAAAAAGAGGAAAGATTTCAGCTCTAAGTGCCCAAATCATTTAATTAAATCAAACCCAGAAGTGCTTTTGTTTGTTTGCTTGTTTTTAAGGGAAAGCATAACTAGGAATTTCATCTCGTCCAGAAACATGAATCAGAGGAGTTGTTAATCAGTCAATTAAAAAAGCGAAACAGAGGCTTTTCCCTCTGAGCTTCCAATCCAATAAAAAATTAGAGATGGAATCCAGGCAGTTTGGAGGTCTATAAACCCCTAGATTCACCCACAATACTGCTCTCTCTTTTTATATTTTTGAACATCAACCAAAATTAAAATTACCTTTTCTGGTGTGCTGGAAGGGATATCAAAGCACTCATACTGATCTCGACCCATCTCCACAATGCTCCACAGTGATTTTTGCTTTTCTTGAGTAATCACAGTAATCATAAGCCCAATATCTATTTACCAAGGCATTAAATCAGAGAGAGACAAAGTAAAAAAAAAAAAAATGCAGTCATAGAATTTCAAAGCTGAAAGGAGTGTAAAGCAAGATCACCCCACCTCTCTGAGGCCCAGAGAGGTGGGGTGGAGAGGTGGGTGATCTTGCATGCTCTTTCACTTTCTCATTTGTCCATTTGATACATTATTCTTATCTCCCCTATGCTGGGTGCAAAGATAACAGCCATCAAGGCGTGCAGTCTCCAGTGGCAGAGAGAGCCAGGAGCAGCTGAATCTGGAGACCAGAGCTTTCATTTTCCAGTGGGCACACGTTCTGCGAGACCAGGTATTCTCCTGTTTGTGTTATGATAGGAGACACCTAGAGTGTTTGTTAGGCCCACACATGCCAGGCCCTACCCTGGCTCACTGAATCTGAAAGCATGCCAAAGGAGCTGGGGCTCTACCCTTTTAACAAATGCACAGATGAGTCTAATCACCAGGCACCAGCAGGACCCCTGTCTGCTGACCAGGGCCAGAGACCCGCTTCTTTCACTGGCCTCTTTCAATGGCCAGGCTTACAGCCCCATTGGCTTCATGGTCCTATATCTGACTGTTTAGGTAATAGCCGGCATCAGCATTTCACAACTCAGAGTGAGCCACAGAATTACCTACTTTGCTTTAAGCAAAGTAAGAAGCCCAGGTCTAACCCAGACCAACCATATTAAAATCTTTCAAATCTTTTTTTTGAAATACCAAGAGGTATTCTGATGAACAGCCAACATTGAGAACCACTGCCAGCCCAGGGTCCTTTCTGAAACCTCGGGAAGGATCCTGGCCCATAATGTGGTAAAGGAGAGGCTTGGGAACGCTTTTCGAAGCCAGGACACACAGTGTCTCCAGGTATCATGAATCCTTCCATGTGCTTGCCTATCCTCTTAGATTTTGGTAAAGAGAAAAGAAAAATGAAAAGGGCAGATGTCACAAAGGTGTTATAAAGCAGCCTGCCCTGAGACTGTGGGATTCACAAATTTCCCTTCAAGACAAAGCAAAACAAAGGAAGCATCATGTCTGTAACTGTCATGCTGGACTGTGCATTCCCCACACCATTGCAGTAATGCCACATCTCTGCCATCCCATAATTTCACCTAAATGCCTTTGCACTTGTCTACACATCTCTTCAGGCAGTGCTGTCACAGGATTGCATCGTGTTTAGCTGAGCCTCACTCCTTTGCCCCCTGTCCCATCATCCTGTCCCGATGTCACCTGCTCAGGCTCAGGACACATATGCACAGTAAGCGCCATGTGATCCATGTGCCTGCTCTCAGCTCAGAGCTTTCCCACCACCCTGCAGAGCCTTTTCTTAATCTTCATGATTAATCTGCCACAACAAATATCATTTGAGCCACCACCCCCGGGCATACATAGAGTGGTGGGCATGACCTTTAGGAGACGGGAAGATAACAGAGACTTCCCCACAGTGCCATGTCCGGGCACACCTGACTTCTGAGGAACCCAAGTCACTCAAGACCAAAGAACATGGATGAGTAAGTGATGTCCCGTCAGCAGCTGCAGCTCACACCCTCAAAGCTTGTATCGCCTTATAGTTTTCATAATCTATGTTTCTCTTAAGAGTTTCACCGGGCACGGTGGTTCATGCCTATAATCCCAGCACTTTGGGAGGCTGAGGCAGAAGGATCACCTGAGGTCAGGAGTTCAAGACCAGTCTGGCCAACATGGCAAAACCCCGTCTCTACTAAAAATACAAAAATTAGCCAGGCATGGTGGTGGGCGCCTGTAATCCCAGCTACTCAGAAGGCTGGGGCAGGAGAATCGCTTGAACCTGGGAGATGGAGATTGCGTTGAGCCGAGATCATGCCATTGCACTCCAGGCTGGGTGACAGAGTGAGACTCCATCTCCAGAAAAAAAAAAAAAGAGTTTCAAGAAATACCCTGATGGTACTCCAGTTGGCCTTTTATTTTCTGTCCTGTGCTGAAATAAGGAGTGAGTCTAGAGGCATATAGGAAATCAGCTCTCTCCTTGCAAGCAGATTCCTATGGCACTACTAAAAAAATCTGCATAGCAAGGTTCATGCTAATGGCTTTCGGTTATGCTTGCCTAATGATGCCCAAGCTCTTACAAATTCATTATGAGCCCTCCCTGCATCCTCTTTTTATTACTGTGCTGTTCTTTAAAAAAAAATCAGTCATGCTTTGGATTCAACATGTAACTAGACAGGAAACTTAAAAGAAACACTTGTAGAAAGTTCTCTTCTCAACAAGGTCAAGACTGTTCCCATTATTGTTTACAATAACTTTCATGTTCCTCTTAATTTTATTTTGTTTTCTTGAAATATAGGAAGGGGTTGTATTTTGGTATTCTTGGATTAGTTACAACTAAGACATTACCTCAAGGGTACTGGTACTTCATTGCACACTAGCTGGGTATTTTGTGTTTCTCAAATATATCTTACAGAGTACTGAAAATAATTCTTTTGTGGAATGAGAAAATCAAGAGCATTTGGGTACTTCAGTAGTAGATAATAACGCCATAATTTAGTATTTAGAATCTTCATAGTAGCTTAATTTAGCAGCTTTAATTTTTTTAGACCATTTCCTGAATTCATCTTCTCTTTTTCACCATTTGTACCAGGATCTCAGGGACTCCATCTAGACAGGGGACACCCCCTAGCATATGAGAAATACACTCCAGTCCAGCCTCTGGGCCTCCGTCTCCCCAATAATCTCAGGTGTCAATACCCAAATGTGCGTTCCAGTAGCTGAGCCCACATTCCTTTCATCTTCCTCTGTTTTTAACGAATGGCTCTCAAAATGCATATTCAGTATATGCTTTGAGCCATATGAAATACACTTTCAAAATGCAATATTCATTGCCAAAAGAAAAAGGTTGAGTTTAATGCGTCTGTACAAATAGTGACAGCATTCCCTCTTTTATCTCTTTCCAGCACAAGCATGACTTTACTGTGAAATCCAGGTGCAGTCATGAAGTCGTTCTATCTTTCCTTACTCCAGAAAGGCAGTCTATTAACTAAAGCCCAAGGATGGAGTGCATTTCTCTGTTAACCATTTATTAAGTCAACAAGCTAAGTAATGACTACATTTTTCTTTCTAATGTGCCTGCAGTATTATGCATTTAGCAATATTATTCCTTGAACAGATGTGTCTTTTCACAGTTGTCTTCCTTTCCTATGAACATAGGATTTCTTCTTAATTGTATGCCTGTAAGCTGCAACTGTGTCGAAAGGTGCTTCTGAACACACACTGAGATCCCTCCATACTGAGAGCCAAGTGACATGAAAACCAAAACATCATCAAGAATGGGAGCAGCCAGCTCCCCACATCAAGCACCCAATTAGCTCGTATTCTTTGGCTAAATATACTCCGCAGCCAATCCAGTCACCTCAGTGCTTTGATTTCAGAAGCTTTAGAAATACCTGGAGTTACTTGAATGTGGCAGTATTCAAAATACAACAGACAAGGAAGAAGCATTTCACAATCAGTCAGCAAACTATAGGATTTGACAGCAAAGACACTGAAGGTTATATCAAATTCTTTCCACGTTCACATTTTGAATAACCAAGCACATTAACCAGTTTTGGGCTCAGCACTTCCCTTTATCAATAAAAAGGAGTATTCACAAAGAATCAATATCTAAAGCACATCGGGCAACTACTACACTTTTATGATTTCCTCAATGCTGAGTGTTAACAAAGAAAACCTTGCTACTATACTTTTGAAAGACACCAATGGAAGCTGACAACCAAATTGATATCATTTTTTTTCTTATAAAAAGTATAATGAGCTCTTGGGTCACCTTCAAAATATGGTCACATTCTTTCCCTGGAGTAGAGTTACTGTGGGATCAAGTGACTGAAAAGGCTAGGAGAGGAAATAAAATGATTGCTCAGCAGGACAAGTGCGGTGCTGCTGTCCTCGCCTGCATCTCTGCCCACAGCAAGGTCATGGAAATACAGCGTGAGCCCAAGTGGTTCTTCAGCAGCAGACACTCATGGGCATGATCCTGGCACTTGCTAGTGTTTGTCTGACAGCTGCGTGTGCTTCAGCCAAGGCTGCAGTAAGTGACCTACCGGGTTCTGCGGAGGAAGCCTGGCCCTACCATTCCCCACTGAGTCAGGAGGTCAAGTGAGAATTCCACTGATGTCTTTAAATAGTCTTGCCTGCAACAAGCTAACATGGGGGAGGATTCTGGAGTGTGCCTGGATGTGCCTGGCAGGGATAGGCAGGTCTCCAGTTGCTGCTAGAGGGGGAATTTGGAGGAGACTTCCTTAGCTGCCTCCAAATGATACCGGTAAGGTCTGTGTGCAATGGTTCAACAGAAGACCTCATGCACAAATGTGCTAATGGAACTATGGTATCTGGTGATAATAGCAGAAATTGGCTTCCTTCTTTTACGGGTGGGAAAATTGAATTGGGGTCTGTTGGGAAAAAATCACTTGCTCTATGAATAAGCTATACGGACCCCCTTTGAACAGCTTTTAGAAAAAGCAAGTATTTTTCACAGTAAAATTGCCTAAGCTCAGAACCTGAGAATGAGCTAGCCACTGCCTCAACACTCTGCTGCTCTTTCTAAATCAGGCGAGTGCAGAGGTGGGGAGGAATTAGGGTTTGATGGCTGCAGGGAATGAAGGGGTTGACTGATTTATCCCAGCTGTGCTATTTGCTTACTGTTCTCTGGTTACTGAGACTTTGGAGCTCAGTCTAGTCTACGCCCTATAGTGTGTTATTCTTGCCTCAGCCCATTGTTTGTATCCTTCTTGAGCAGGGATCACATCTTGCTGCACATTGTAGAAACCACGTGGGTCTGTCTCCTTCTCCAACCTGGGAGCTCTGTGGTAGGAGGAGCAGGTGTTGTTCTTCTCAGGTTTCCCGCCCAGTGTCCGGACTGGAAAAGGTGCTAATAAATATAAGTTAAATTGAATTAAACTAGGAATACTGAGAAGTTATACAAGTCTTGGCAGCAACCCCAAATGCTAAGTCTTGGTATCGTTTGCTATAATTTTGCAGACAAATGTGCCAAGAAATCAGAACAATTGGCTCTTTGTAGACCTGAAGGTACTCGATTTTCTTCAGTGTCATCTTTTGATTCTGATTCTTTAGCTCTAAACCAATATTAATGCCGTGTGGCTCTTGGCTGCTGCCAGAGCAGTGAGGTCCAGTGACCTTTGGTGCAGGAACTCTGTCACTGCTTGCCCTGGTGTCTGTATTTCACTAACAGCTGTGTACTCTTAAAATAAAAAACAAGCTTTGTGTTTTTATAGAGACTTTTTTCCAAAGAGCTTTTAAATGTCACTAAACTCATTTTTTTTAACGTTAACATGGGAAAGTCAATATTACCCTCCTCCAAATTGTAAAAGGGTGATTACTTTTTTGCATGACTTGTCTATGTCTTTCCCCTCTTTTCTGCCTTTTGGTCATTGTTGGCCAAATTATCCCATTTAGTAGTTTATCTCTGAGAGGGCAGATGTAGTCATGGAGAAGTGAAATTAAAATGGGATCATCTGATGATTGCCTAGTGTCTAGCAAAGAAGTTCAAGGACATGACAATGAGTGGGAGAGGACTGGGAAGGAAGGTTGAAATACACATTAAATCAGTTCATATTTAATATCTGAAAGCCATCCTTCTACCCATTTACTCACCACCAGACATAAGCATGAGTGGCTTGGTTATTCCTCTGTAGCCGCATGAAAGAAAAATTTCCTATGATTGTCCCCCAGAACTCAAGGCGAAAGCTCTGCCTCTTTTGGTCACTGGGGACAGAGCCCACTATGGTTTGCCTTTTGGTCCCAAGTAATGTTTCACGGAGGCTGATGGAGGAACGTGTCTTGCCGTTGCCACCTGGCCACAGGTTGCTGATTCAAGGGCAGAAACTATCTGAAACCAGGTTTCAGCACCTCATACTGTACTTGGCACACAGTACTTAGCAAATATTTGCCTTTTGAATTACATTGAATTCAGACCTGTTAGGTGTCCACTCTCCCAAGGGCTGAATCTCATTGCTCCTCAGAAGAATCAGAACTGTTCGTTCTCCTTGGGGGAAAACCAACCCCCTGTTTCAATTTATGTTTAGGATGAGATGAACATGATATTCCAGAGGTTATTAAGAACATAGAGAGTTAAAAACAAACACCTCCTTAACGTGGATGTTCAACAGCGACTTAGCAAATATTAACAAAAGTATTGTCAGACACTAAGGATGAGAGTAGAAAGCTGAGACGAGAGAAGTACCCCGGTTGACAGAGTCCAGATGAGCTGCCTCCCATCCAGGCCTCCGGGACCCAGGTCAGGTGTGTTTTTTGTCCTTCAGGTAGCCGAAGAGCATCTCCAGGCCCCCCTCCACCAGCTCCGGCAGAGGCTTGGATAAAGGGTTGTGGGAAATGTGGAGCCCTTTGTCCATGGGATTCCAGGCGATCCTCACCAGTCTACACAGCAGGTGGAGTTCGCTCGGGAGGGTCTGGATGTCATTGTTGTTGAGGTTCAGCAGCTCCAGGCTGGTGACCAGGCAAAGCGACCTCGGGAAGGAGTGGATGTTGTTGCCCTCTGCGATGAAGATCTGCAGGCTGGCCAGGTGCTGGATGCTCTCAGCGATGTTTTCCAGGCGATTCGAGCCCACGTGCAAGAAAATCAGTTCCTTCAGGGAGAACACACACATGGGGATGTGCGCGAAGAAGTTATTGCTGAGGTTTAGCTTCCTCAGTCTAGAGAGGTCAGCGAAGCATGCAGGGAGCTGGGACAGGCAGTTGTGCGACAAGCTCAGGACCTCCAGCTTTCGGCACAAGCTCAGCTCGGCCGGCACCTCGGTCAGGCAGTTCATGTTGACAAACAGGACCTTGAGGCACTGTAGGAGGCTCACTTCTCTGGGCAGGCTCTTCAGGCGGTTCCCGCACAAGTTCAGGACCACGATCCGGGTCAGTTTCCCCACCTCGGGAGGGAGAACCCGGAGCTGGTTGTGAGACAGATTGAGTTTCTGGACCTCGGACAAGCCCCACAGAAAGTCGGGGATGTCTGTCATTCCTCTGGTGACCAGGCTGAAGCTGACGTGGTGCATGCCCCGCTTCAGCAGGGACCGCGGGTCCCTTCCCGAGAGCAGGGCATCGTCCCACGGAGAAAACTTCTGTCTCCTCCCCGTGAACAGCATCCTCTTGGGGCTCTTATCCTTGGAGCTGGCCCTTGACTGCCTGGCCCCCATTGTACCTTCCCTTCTAGTCACTCTCCTCTGCCACCTCCCAGGCAGGGACCGTGTCCTCTCAGCTGCTAAAAGCCAGGCTGTTGCAGGCAGGGAGTGTGCGTCAGGGTGAGAACCAACTTGTGACTAGGAGGTCCTAGTGTGGAGAAAGCTGCCAGGAGAGTCTTGATCAGGCCTTGCAGGTATCCGAGACAGGTCCCTGGGTGGCTGCAGGAGCTGTGCCTGTTCCCCACGGTTTAGGTGTTTTCTTTCTTAGCAGCTGGGCTGTAATGATATACTTGTCCAGGAGGCTGCTAAACTGCTCAATTCCCTCTGAATGCCACAAGGCAGCTGTCACTGTCACTCTGCCTGAGTTTTATTGACTGGGTACATGCAAACAGGTCACAGGAAGGCTGCATATAACTTTACTCTCTCAGCTTTTCTTGGGTATCACAGTTGAGCAGGGTGATTAACAAGCCCATCTCTAAAAAGAAGTAAAATGGAAAAACAGAGCAGGCCACACAAGCACCGGCTGTTGGCAGGATTGCGAGAGCTCAGCCAGACAACTTTACAGTGAAACTGGGCTCGGTGCTAGTGACAGTTATGTCTCCAAAGCTAAAGACCATCAGATGATATCATAGGTCCCTGTTCCAAACCCTGATGAACTGTGCGTTTGTGAAAAGATAACAAAAGCAGCCTGGATACCTGGAATCTTCCAGGTCAAAGGTTTTTATCCTGTGCTCGTCAGAGGTGATTTAGTGAGAAGGGAGTTGGGGGGGGATCTCAACCCCTCACTCCCATTTCATCCAGAGAAGCTCTGGACTCGTGTGTCTTACAGAGACCTTCTGTATTTAGTAGGATGCACTTTAAGTGTTTGAACAGTCACTTGAGTGGCCACCTTAGTATGGTAAGCGCGGGCCACCTATTGTCCTGGAAGGATATGATGAGGCCCCCCTCGCTACACACCGTTCTCTTTCTCTCTCTCTCTCTTCTCCTCCCTGTCTTTTTATTTTTATTTATTTATTTATTTATTTGTTTATTTATTTATTTATTTATTTATTTATTTTTCTTTTATTTTTGATGGAGTTTTTGCTCTTGTCGTCCAAGCTGGAGTGCAGTGGCACGATCTCGGCTCACTGGAACCTCTGCCTCCCGGGTTCAAGTGATTCTCCTGCTTCAGCCTCCCAAGCAGCTGGGATTACGGGCACCCACCACCATATCCAGCTAATTTTTGTATTTTTAGTAGAGATGGGGTTTCACCATGTTTGCCAGGATGGTCTTGACCTCCTGATCGAGGCGGGTGGATCTGCCTCGGCCTCCCTGTCTTTTTCTTGAATTAAAAAAGTTAACTTACATCTTAAGTTTGCAGAGTTAATTGTTGGTGTTATGGGCTGAACTGTGTCCCCTCACCCTGCCCTCAAATTTCGTATGCTGAAATTGTAACCCCCAGTATCTCAGAAGGTGCTGGGTTTGGCAATCAGGCCAAGTGAAGACACAGGGAGAAGGCAGCCACCTGCGAGCCAAGGAGAGAGGCCTCAGAAGAAACCAACACCTTGATCTCAGGCTTCCAGTCTCCAGAATTGTGAGAAAAATATATTTCTGTTGGTTAAGCCACCTAGTTTCTTAGAGCAGGTCTGGCAAACTAATATAGTTGGGGAGGAGGCGGACACACATCTGCATAGGTGAAAAATCCTAAAAATAGGTAGTGATTAAGGGGACAAGGGATATCAAGGAGCTGACCTAGGTTCTGAGCGAAGGGCTTGTGGCCCGTGGCAAGGGCTGATTTGGCCTGGAAGGGTGAGATTTTTGCTGCTATATGCCCTGGAGACCCCTGCTGCTCCTGGGACCCTGACCTCACAGGGCTGTTGCTACCAACCCAAGAGTTGTCACTGGGTCCTAGCTGGGTGCTGCCTGGGGAGCCTGGAAGTCCGTCCGCATCCAGGGCGCAGGATCTGGGCAGGAGGAGCAGCGGAGTTAAAAACAAGGGGAGGCCACTTCTCTCTCCGCACGCCATTGGAAAGAGATCTGACCCCTTTGACTGAGTCAGCCCCAGGGATTCTAGACAAAGGTGGAGTACTTTGCACGTGCTTTTTATGGGGCCCTTGAGTGTTCTAGTTATCAATTGTGGTGGCCGGCGTGGGAGCAATGTGGCTAAATTTAGACTGTAAGTTTTTGGAGCAGGCCATGCCTTATATATGTAAATTTCATATGGTTCTGCTGGAAAAAAAAAAAAAAAGCTAGCTGTGCTTCCTCCTTCCTTCCATGAGCCTGAGAAATTATGCTAGAGTACTTGAAATGTGGGGAATTGCAGGACCTGGGATGGTTTGGGAAAAATATCGACAACTTTCTTCTTGTGGCAATTCTCTCTCTTCCCCTTAATACATTTTTTCTAATAAATATTTCTTGAGCACTTATCAATAGCCAATATTCATCAGATGTTCACTTATGTAAAAGTCACTGTACGCCTCACTTTCTATGCAGAACGGGTATTAAAATTATCTCCATGTTACAGATGAGGAAAGGAAGATAGACAAAGGTAAAGTTACTTACGCAAAATCAACTCACTTCCCCAAAATCAAGTAACTAGTCAATGGTAGAACCAGGATTCAATCCCAGTTGGTCTGCACAGAGCTCAGGCTGGGAACCACAAGAAGACGCTGGTCTTATCTCTGTAGAGAAGCAAAGCAACTCTGGCTAGGACGCGGCCCCTGGCTTTCAAGTGCCAGGGCGTAGGACTGAGGAAGCACAGGTCAAAAAATGACTACATTACTCCATGCATAGAAATAACTACACAGGGCTGGGGGCGGTGACTCATGCTTGTAATACCAGCACTGGGAGGCTGAGGCGGGTGGATCACCTGAGGTCAGGAGCTCGAGACCAGCCTGGCCAACATGGTGAAACCTTGTCTCTACTAAAAATACAAAAAATTAGATGGGCATGGTGGCAGACAGCTGTAATCTCAGCTACTCAGGGGGCTGAGGCAGGAGAATTGCTTGAACCCAGGAGGTGGAGGTTGCAGTGAGTGAGCCAAGATCGTCCCACCACACTCCAGCCTGGACGACAGAGTTAGACTGTCTCAAAAAAAAAAAAAAAAAAAAAAAAAGAAAGAAAGAAATAACTACACAGCTAGATACCAACCCTGCTTACTCTATGCCAGCATAACCAGGAAGAGCAAAAGTTAAACTATCATTCCAGAAAACTTCAGAGTGATGGATTTATCGCCTCCAAAAACAGTTCAGGTCTTCTCCAGAGAGTTTCTCATATATCAAATGGATGAGCTGAGTCGCTAGCTGACTTGGTTTCTTCTAATTTTTTGAAATGTAAAGGCTGCCCACTCAGTGACTGTCAGTTATCCGGTCAGCACGTAGTTCTCTGAGAGGACGTTCCTTGTCTCTGGTCTCAGTCTTCTCCTCTATGAAATGGGCCATTTGGAGGGGATAATGGCCGAGAGCTCCCTCCCACTCTCCCAGTCTGATTCTCACTACAGATGAGGCCACTTGTGAGAAAGTGAAAGTCACATTTAACCCCCTTTCTGGTGAAAGTATGCAAAATCCAAGACAGCCTTCATTTTTGTAACTTTAGTGTTCATCCTGGGGAATAAACAGTAACAAGGAAATGTTGGCTTTAGGGTTCTCTATACTCTATAGACCACACATTTGACCTTTACCAAAAGAGACTTTTCAGGGCTCTCTGAATGGAATGCAGCTTGAAATAACTCTCAGAACACTGTTGGACAATTTTTTGAAATTCCAGGGCATTGTAAGTAATGTGATTATCTTTAAAGCCTAAGGAGCCTGCAGAATAATTGAAATGCATTTAATATGCCTGATGCGTTTACTGCATTGCTGTATGTTCCAACTGATTGCTCCAACATATGAAAATCAATATGGATTATTTCTTTAAACCTAAGTAATATAAAACTGAAATAATGAGAGTGTAAAATAGTAGGTTATGAAAACATCTGAAGCTACTCCTGAATTCACCCTAATGGAATATCTACAGGAAAGAATACTTTTTATTCTATGACTTTTCAGCTTATGTCTGTACATCACATCTATTAATTTCAGAAGAAAGAAATGTGTACCTCTAAATAGTTTATCAAAATAAACTTTCTGCTGTTCAAAAATTTTAAAATAGGCCTGTTGCAGTGGCTCACACCTGTAATCACTTTGGGAGGCTGAGGCAGGCAGATCACGTGAACCCAGGAGTTCAAGACCAGCCTGGGCAACATGGTGAAACCCCATTTCTATAAGAAATACACAAATTAGCTGGGCGTGGTGGTGCATGCCTGTAGTCCCAGCTACTAGGGAGACTGAGGTGGGGAGAACATTTGAGCCCTGGAGGGCGAGGCTGCAGTGAGCCATGATCGCACACTGCACTGGATCCAGCCCAGGCAACAGAGTGAGACACTATCTCAATAATAATAATAATAACAATAATAATAATAATAATTAAAATAGAAAATATAGAAAAGTATGAAAAGAGACAATCCAGTTAACATTTTGCATATATAAAGCTAGATCTTTTACCTATGCATATTGGCTTCTGTTTTCCTTTACCAAAAAATATATATATATTTTTTCAAAATCTGCCTTAGCCTAGGTTTCCTCAAAAGCAGAGCTTGAGGCAAAAGCTTATGGGGCTAATATTTTATTAAGGAGCACAATTGTGGGTAAGCAAGAATGAGGGAGACATGGGGGGGAGCATTAGGAGGGGGAGCAAATACGAGTGATGTGTTCTGAGCTGCCACATCTTTACATCAAAAACAGCCTGTTGCTAGGTTTTGCAGAGATCTGCCGAAAAGCTATATTAAACAATTGTAGCTCAGAATGGTCCATGGTTAAGCATCTATGAAATGCATGCAATAGCAAAACCCAAAGCACATTTTAAAAAGTCCCTAAATCATGGTTATTGATGACATATGGCCCATAGTATAGTACTAGGACAGAGTAAGAACTCAATCAATGATAGTATATGGTAGCCATTACACACATACACACACACATGCCCCTGGAGTCGTTCTCCATGTGTCTGATTTTGATTTTGTCCTTCTTTATGAACTTTACACTTTCTTTAAGTCCAATCACACCTGTAACTCTGAAGCATCCCTCATTTATCTCCCATTCATCTTCCATGCAAAACCTTAGTTAGTGCAAGGAGCTGTTTGAGACACTTTCATACATTCTATCTGACACAAATAATACTTGGGAGATTGACATTATTAACCTCATATTAACTATGACGAAGTTGAGCCTCACTGAAGTTAAATGACTCTCCAGGTTGCAAAGTCAATTACTACCAGCATCAGAATCAACACTCAGGTCTTCTGATTCTGACTGTGGTTCTCTTTCTACTACATGGAAACCTGTCTTCCTCTGCACGATTTTTTCTTAGTAAGGTGGCCAATTATTTTTCCAGTTAGAGCACCCCACAGCCTTCTAGCACACAGACACTGCAGCAAGAGGCAGCATAATCTAGTGGTTAATGTCATAAGCTCTGGTTGCCTGACCATCTTGGGTTTCAATCCTGGAAATTTCAGTCAAAGGCTGTGTGACCTTGGGCAAGCTACTTAGCTTGTCTGTGCTGTTTCCTCATATATAAAGTGGAGATAATAATACTGCCTATTCATAGGACGGGCGTGGTGGCTACACTTGTAATCCCAGCACTTTGGGAGGCCAAGTCAGGCGGATCACAAGATCAAGAGATCAAGACCATCCTGGTCAACATGGTGAAACCCCCTCTCTACTAAAAATTAGCCGGGCATGGTGGCATGTACCTGTAGTCCCAGCTACTCGGGAGGCTGAGGCAGGAGAATTGCTTAAACCCAGGATGCAGAGGTTGCAGTGAGCCGAGATTGTGCCCCTGCCCTCCAGCCTGGCAACAAGAGTAAGACTCCATCTCAAAATAGTAATAATAATAATAATACCCATCATGTAAGGTTGCTGTGGGAATTTAATGACTCTGTACAGAGAACACATAGTGCATGGTTTCATACATAGCAAGAATACCTGAAGATCCCAAGGAAATGTCAATTCCACGGCCACCTCTGGGTGCTCAAGGGCTGAGCACCTTCACCAGCAGGGCAAGCCTGGTCCCCTTCCTCTCCTATAACCTTCCTCTTGACCACACTACACCTCAATCAGCTATTCCAAGGGGCAAACATGCTTCTCTAGAGTGCAAGACGCTTAGAGGCAGGTTCTTAGAGAGAGATCCGAATTGAAATGCTTCTCTCTGAAAGTCAAGATCCTCTTTGGAAATCATTTGTCCTCAGTTTGTTTACTATCTCACTCTGTTCATTCAGCTCACATCTGCTGTCAGGCCAATTCTATTTCAAACCCCTTGTCTCCCTCAGAGCCCTGGAATAATCCCGAGGACACAGTAGGCACTCGATCAATGTTCATTGAAATGAACAAACATTTGGGCCCTGATGGAAGTTTCAGGTGAGAAAAGAACAATGAAGAGAGCCTTGAATATCCTGCTTGTTTTTAATTGCTTCTGTGTTGCTCTATTTGTGTATTTATCTGCTTACAAGTCCCGCCAGAGGACTCTGCCTACATCCTGTTCACGGCTGACCACAGGATCCCTGGTTTGACCTCCATCACAGCAGCTCACTGGAAAAAGTTTTGTCAGACAAGCCAAGGCTCTTTTATCTTTAAGAGAAGACCTCAGCACCTTCCCCAGGGGTTGCAGTGAGCTGAGATCGCGCCACTGCACTCTAGCCTGGAGACACAGCAAGACTCCATCTCAAGGCAAAAAGAAAAAAGAAAAAAACCTCAGCACCTGCACCTTCTCAGGGAACCTGCTCGGCCCTGCTACGCCCTCCTCTGTAAGTGGGGATAATTGTGCCTCCTTTGTATAGGCCTATTGTGAGGATTAAATGGAATGACACAGGTAAAGCAAGTAGCTCAGCACAAAAGGGTCCTGATGCTATGTTACCAGCCACAGTAATCCATCCTTCCCATTGTGGCCAGAATGTTCTAGAAGACTGTTCCCATCAACCCACTGCTTGTGGACCATCCACTGACACACCTGTGCCCACAGGCTGTCCATGCAGACCATAGTTACATGCATGTCTGCATCACAACCTCACGCCTCACCCTTCACCTCTAACACACCTACTTGATATCCCAGCAGTGCTGAGGTAGCAGCTGGCTCCCCTACACACGCCTTGGCATTTCGTAATGCCACTCCTTTGTTCATGTTGATCCTTTGCTCCACATGGCTCACACCCTTCATGTTTCCACATAAGAACAGTGCCCCCTCCTCAAGGAAGCCTTCCCTGACCACCCACCTTCCTCTAGGGCCATCTGGGCATCCTTCCTTACTTCCCAGAGCATCCTAGACTTAACTTTGTCACAACACTACCACCCCAGATCTCAACTGGACCAATTTTGCCCCTCATGGGATGTGTGACAATATCTGGAGATATGTTTGGTCATCAACTGTGCAGGTGACACTACCGATGTCTAGTGAGTAGAGGCCAGTGATGCTGCAAACATCTTACAGATCAGGACAGCCTCTACAACAAAGAATTATCCAGCCTACAATCTCAATAGTGCAGGGCTTAATAAACACTACCATATGCCAGGAGTGGTGGCTCACGCCTGTAATCCCAGCACTTTGGGAGATGAGGCGGGCAGATCACCTAAGGTCAGGAATTCGAGACCAGCCTGACCAACATGGTGAAACCCTGTCTCTTCTAAAAATACAAAATTAACTGGGCGTGGTGGTGCATGCCTATAATCCCAGCTACTCTGGAGGCTGAGGCAAGAGAAGCTCTTGAACCCGGGAGGCGGAGGTTGTAGTGAGCCAAGATCGAGCCATTGCACTCCAGCCTGGGCTACAAACGAAATTCCGTCTCAAGGAAAAAAAAAAAAAAATATATAGAAATCATCAGCTTTTGTGCCAGTCTCCTCCATTAGAGTATAAATACATTTCTTAAGGCTGGAGCTAAATCTTATTCATCATCATTTGTTCTCCTTGAGCCTAGGATGTTGCCTCATATGTGGTACCTATTCAATGAGCCTTGGCTTCTCCCCACTGTATCCTCTTATTTATGAATCAAACCTACTCTATTTTGAGAGGCTTACTGACTCTCTATCCTACTATGTGACCCATATGACCAGAAACATAAATAAAATTGCCTTGCTTGTCAACTGGTATCAGACTTCTATTTATCCAGAATTACACTGCTGACATTATTCATTCAGGGAAAGAGAACCTACAAGCAAGGCCATTTCATCTCTTTGAAATCCGAATATCAATAGCTCTTGCCTGTCACTGAACGAGATACAGAAATTACAGGACTGGTACAACTCTAAGAAAGCACTGAGTCTACTTTTGCTGGCCAGCTGCATTTTATTAAATCATCTCAGCAAATTCAAATTTAGCTTTTTAAAAGGCTACTTCTAGAAAGACAGTCATTTTGTTATTTTGCATATTTTCCTCTCAGGAGATCCATTTACTGGGCTAACCCTAGCCTTCAGGTATCAGTTTTCCTTGCATCTTCTTGTTTGTCTTCAGTGGAGCTGGGTAACCAGTGAAGGCTTTTATAGTCCTGTTCATTCAATCCATCAAAGTACACTTCATGCTTTACAGCACTAAAGGAAAGGCGAAATAAAAAGATGCTTTGATTAAAAGTCGAGAGAGTAATTAAATACCAATTCAGCCTTCTGCATATTAAGTTTATATCAGAAAGCAAGGTCATGAATTTAAGAGCAATGAGATTCTATATAATATCCGCATAACAAAATAGCAAAGCTTTATTAAAGATCAAGTCTCTTTTTAAGAAGTTTTAAATTATTGTGACATTTCAGGATAATAAATTGATAAATGGCTAAAAAAAAAAAAGCAAGAAGAGACACTAAGTTCAGTCAAGTGAAATATCTGAGATCTAGGCCTCTCTGATAAAAAGTTTAAAATATGCATAGTGTGTATATAACTTATCTGTTTAATAAATTATAAATTTGAATCTTATTTAAAACTCCCCAAACTACTTACTACTGTTTTAATTTCAGATTTGGTCTAGACTATCTTAACAAAAATAAATTTTCCCTCTTCATTGAATTGGTGAGGAAAAGTTAAAAAGAGTTGAGCCCTAGAGTAAGAGGAATTCCAAATTCAGTTTAAAATCCTTGGTTAAGAGTTGGACTTTGTCCACATACATCTGAGCCACTGGGGCATGTTTTCCAGCTTCTTTCTCTCAGTGGATTCTGAGGGAGCCCAGTCTTGGCTACAGCCCGTCTCACTGGGAACTCCCCTGTGCATGCGGAAAAATGTTGGTAGCATACATATCTGTGCCACTGGGGCAGGCTTGCCCACCAGTCTCCAACAGCAAACTCTGAGGGGGCCCATTCTCAACTCCAGCCCCTGTCACGGCAGTCAGGGAATGGTTCCACCTATCCAGGGATCTGCCAGGAAGTTTGCTCCTGTCTGGGCCAATGGGACAGGCTTCTATACTTGTTCCCTGGCCAGCCTTCCCACAAAGGCTGATTACCCTCCTTAAGTCTTCCCCAGGTCCATCCAAACCGGGACACTGCAACAACCAACCTTGGAGTCTTTGTGAGACTTGTAGTAAGCCTGGGCTTGTGGCTCCCTCTAGTGCTTAAATGGCTGCAGGCATCACAGGCTCTGACAACAGTCAATCCACTTAGGTTTCTAGACAGGCTCACTGAAGAAGGATGGGCACAAATAAAGCCAGACTGCAAAGACCTGAATAAATACCTAACTCTTGAATGCACAGACATCAACGTACATCTACAATTATCAAGAACAGTCAGGAAATTATGACCTTAACTAATGGACTAAGCAAGGCACAGTGATAGAATGTAAAGAGATGGAGATGTTTAATCTGACAGACAAGAAATTCAAAATAGCCATGTTAAGGAACTCACTAACTTCAAGAAAACACAGAAAAACAATTCAGAAATTCATCAGATAAATTTAACAGATAAATTAAATAATAAAAAACAGAAACTCAGGAGCTGAAAAACTACAATGAATGAAGGGAAAAAAGCCAACCAAGAGCAACAAAAGCAGAAGTGATAAAGTAGAAGAAAGAATCAATGAGCTTGAAGACAGGCTATTTAAAAATATACAGTCATAAGAGAGATAAGAAAAATAAATGAAAAAGAAAAACTCAAGCTTATATAATCTGTGGAATCACATCAAAAAAGCAAATATTTAGGTTATTGGAGTTCAAGAAGAAGGAGAGAAAGACAAAAGGGTGGGAAGCTTATTCAAAGAAATAATTTTTTTAAAAAAAGAGCTGGGCGCGGTGGCTTATGCCTGTAATCCTAGCACTTTGGGAGGCCGAGGCAGACAGATCACGAGGTCAGGAGATCAAGACCATCCTGGCTAACACGGTGAAACCCCGCCTCTACTAAAAATACAAAAAAATTAGCCAGGCATGGTGGTAGGCACCTATAGTCCCAGCTACTTGGGAGGTTGAGGCAGGAGAATGGCGTGAACCCAGGAGGCGGAGCTTGCAGTGAGCTGAGATTGCACCACTGCACTCCAGCCTGGGTGACAGAGCAAGACTCCTTCTCAAAAAAAAAAAAAAAAAAAAAAAGGCTTGGCACAGTGGCTCATACCTGTAATCCCAGCACTTTGGGAGGCCCAGATGGGTGGATCACAAGGTCAAGAGATTGAGACCTTCCTGGCCAACATGGTGAAACTCCGTCTCTACTAAAAATACAAAAATTAGCTGGGCATGGTGGCACACGCCTGGAGTCCCAGCTACTCGGGAGGCTGAGGCAGGAAAACCACTTGAACCCGGGAGGTGGAGGTTGCAGTGAGCCGAGATTGCACCATTGCACTCCAGCCTGGTGACAGAGCGAGACTCCGTAAAAAACAAACAACCAAAAAAGAAAAAAAAAAAAAACCTTTTCAAACCTGAAGAAAGATATAAATATCCATGTAGAAAACTCACCAATCAGGTCGGGCGTGGTGGCTTACGCCTGTGATCCCAGCAATTTGGGATGCCAAGGCATGTGGATCACCTGAGGTCAGGAGTTTGAGATCAGCCTGGCCAACATGGTGAAACCCTGTCTCTACTAAAAATACAAAATATTAGCTGGGTGTGGTGATGGGTGCTTGTAATTCCCGCTACTTAGGAGGCTGAGGCAGGAGAATCACTTGAACCCAGGAGGAGGAGGTTGCAGTGAGCCAAGATTGCACCATTTCACTCCAGCCTGGGCAACAGAGTGAAACTCCATCTCAAAAAAAAAAAAAAAAAAGAAAGAAAGAAAGAAAAAGAAAAAGAAAAAAATCACCAGTCAAATTCAACCCAAGACATAGCATCAAACACTCAAAGGTCAAAGACAAAGGAAGGATTCTGAAAGCAGCAAGAGAAAATAATAAAATAGTATATAAGGTAATTCCAATATGCCTGGCAGTAGACTTCCCCGCAGACACCTTGCAGGCCAGAAGGGAGCAGGAAAATATAGAGTGCTGAAGGGAAAACGAAAACAAAAACAAAAACATTTAAGCAAGAATACTGTACCCACCAAGGCTATCCTTTAGAATTGAAGGAGAAATAAAGGCCTATTCAGACAAACAAAAAGCTGAGGAAATTCATCACTACCAGACCTGTCTTGCAAGAAATGCTGTAGGAAGTTCTTCAAACTGGAAAAAAAGGATGCTAATGTGTAACAAGAATAAATCTGGACATATAAAACTCACTGTTAGAAGTAAATATGCAGACAAATTCAGAATACTCCAATATTGTAATCATGGTGTATAAATCACCTATCTCTTTAGTATGAGGACTAAAAGACAAAATGGTTAAAAATCATAATAACTATAATAAATTGTTAAAAGATAGACAAAACAAAAAGATATAAACTGTGACAGCAAAATTCAAAGTGCAGAGGGAAATGAAGTTGCCATACATGGTTTGCTTTTTATTTATTTTCTTTGAGATCACAGTTAAGTTTTTATCAGTTTAAAATAATGTTTATAACTATAGGATGTTTACTGTAAAGCTCATGATAACCACAAAGGAAAAACCTATAATAGATAGGCTAAAAATTAAAAGCAAGAATCAAAACACACTACTAGAGAAAATCACTTAACCACAAAGGAAGACAGTGAGAAGAAGAAACAATGAAATGACAAGGATACATACAAAAAAGAAACTGCAAGCCAACATCCTTGAAGAACATAGATGCAAACATCCTCAACAAAATAATAGGAAACAAAAATCAACAACACATTAAAAATATTCTTTGTTATGATCTAGTGGGATTTATCTCAGGGATGCAAGGAAGTGGGATTTATCTCAGGGATGTAAGGATGATTCTACAGACGCAAGTCGACAAATATGATATACCACATTAACCAAATGAAGAAGAAAGCCATATGATTCTCTCGACAATCACAAAAATTTTTTTTGAAAACATTCAACGTGTCTTCATGATAAAACCTTCAACAAATTAGGTATGGAAGGAATGTACCTCAACACAACAAATGCCATACATGATAAACCCACAGCTAACATCATACCTAACCTGAAAAAGTTGAAAGCCTTTCCTCTAAGATCTGGAACTCCACAAGGATGCTCACTGTCACCATTTCTATTCAATATTATGCGGGAATTCTTAGCCAGAACAAGCAGTCAAGAGAAAGAAATAAAAGGCATTCAAATTGGAAATGAGAAAGTCAAATCCCTGTTTGCAGATGACATGATCTTATAAATAGAAAACCCCCTAGAGACTCCACCAAAAAAACTAATAGGACTAATGAACAAATTCAGTAAAGTTGCAGGATACAAAATCCATACCCAAAAATCAATAGTGTTTCTATGTATCAACAGCAAACTCTCTGAAAAAGAAATCAAGAAAACAATCCCACTTACAATAGCTACAAAAAAATAAAATAAAATTCCTAGCAATAAATTTGACCAAAGATGTGAAAGAGCTTTATAATGAAAACTATAAAACGTTAATGAAAGAAATTGAAGAGGGTACAAATAAATTGAATGACAGCCTGTGTTTATGGATTAGAAAAATGAATATTGTTAAAACATTCATACTACCCAAAGAAATTTACAAACTCAATGTAATCCCTAGCAAAACACCAATGACATTCTTCAGAGTAATTTTTTTTTTTTTTTTTTTTTTTTTTTTTTGGGGACAGAGTCTTGCTCTGTCTCCCAGTCTGGAGTGCAGTGGTGCGATCTCGGCTCACTGAAACTTCCACCTCCTGGGTTCAAGCATTTCTCCTGCCTCAGCCTCCTGAGTAGCTGGGATTACAGGCATGTGCCACCACGCCCGGCTAATTTTTATATTTTTTAGGAGAGATGAGGTTTCACCATGTTGGCCAGGCTGGTCTCGAACTCCTGACCTCATGATCCGCAGGCCTCAGCCTCCCAAAGTGCTGGGATTACAGGTGTAAGCCACCATGCCCGGCCCCTCGCAGTAATTTTTTAAAAGGCAATTCTAAAATTTATATGTAATCACAAAAGACCCCAAGTAGCCAAAGTGATCTTGAGCAAACAACAAAGCTGGAGGCATCATATTGCCTGACTTCAAAATGCGCTACACAGTTATAGTGATCAAAATAGCAGGTACTGGCATAAAAACAGACACGTCGACCAATGGAACAAAATAGAAAAATCAGAACTAAATCTCACACATCTATAGCCAACTGATTTCTGACAAAAGTGCCAAGAACACTAATGGGGAAAGAATATTCTCCTCAATAAATGGTAAAATTTAATATCCATATGCAGAAGAACAAAACTAGACCCCCATCTCTCACCATATAAAAAATTAATTCAAAATGGATAGAGACTTAAATGTAAGACCCAAAACTATTAATCACTAGAAGAAAACAGGCGAAATGTTTCATGACCTTGGTCTAGGTGAGGAATTTTTGGCTAGGACCTCAAAAGCACAGGCAACAAAAGCAAACTAAAAAGTTACATCTAACTAAAAAGCTCCTGCATGGCAAAGGAGACACTCAACAGAGCAAAGAGACAACCTACAGAATGGAAGAAAATATCTGCAAACTATGCTTCTGACAAAGGGTTAATATTCAGAATATACGTGGAACTCAGATAAATCAGTATAAAAAAAATTGTGATTTAAAATGTGCAAAAGACCTGGATAGACATTTCTCAAAAGACACACAAATGGCCAACAGGCATATTTAAAAATGTGCAATATTACTTATCATCAGAGAATGCAAATCAGAACTGCAATACGTTTGGGAGGCCAAGGCAGGCGGATCACCAGAGGTCAGGAGTTCGAGACTAGCCTGGCCAACACGGCGACACCCCATCTCTACTAAAAATACAAAAATTAGCTGGGCATGGTGGTGCACACCTGTAATCTCAGCTACTCGGAAGGCTGAGACAGGAGAATCGCTTGTATCCAGAGCAAGACTCTGTCTCAAAAAAAGAAGAAAAAACTGCAATAAGATGTTACCTCACTCCAATTGGAATTACTATTATAAAAAAGACAAAAAGTAACAATTTCTAGAGAGAATATGGAGAAAGGGGAACTCATATACTATTGATTAGTACAGTCATTAAAGAAAACAGTATGGAGGTTCCTCAAAAAATTAAAAATAGAACTACCATATGATCCAGCAATCCCACTTCTGGATATATATCCAAAGGAAATGATATCAGTATGTTAAAGAGATTATCTGCACCCCCAAGTATATTGCAGTACAATTCACAAAGCCAAGATATGGAATTGACTTAGGTATCTTTCAAGAAATGAATGGAGAAAAAAAGTGTGGTGCATATACACAAGGGAATACTATCCAAACATTAAAAAAAGAACGAATTTGTGTCATTTGTGACAATGTGGATGAACCTAGAGGACAATTGTTAAGTGAAATAAACCAAGCACAGAAAGACAAATACCACATGATCTGACTGATATATGGAATCTAAAAAAGCTGATTTCATAGAAGTAGAGAGTAGAATAGTGGTTAACAGAGGCTGGAGAAGATAGTTAGGAGGAATGGGGAGAGGTTGGTGAACATGTTCAAATTTCCAGTTGGGCAGGAGAAATAAGTTCTGGTGTTTATTGCACAGTAGGGTCACTATAGTTAACATGATGTATTGTATATTTCAAAATAGCTAGATAAGAGTCTTTAATATCCTCATCACGGCTGGGCATGGTGGCTCACGCCTGTAATCCCAGCACTTTGGGAGGCGGAGGCAGGTGGATCACGAGGTCAGGAGTTCGAGACCAGCCTAACCAACATTCTGAAATCCTGTCTCTACTAAAAATACAAAAAAAATTAGCCGGGAGTGGTGATGTGCACCTGTAATCCCAGCTACTCAGGAGGCTGAGGCAGGAGAATCACTTTAACCTAGGAGGTGGAGGTTGCAGTGAGCAGAGATCGAGCCACTGCACTCCAGCCTGCGCGACAGAGGGAGAGTCCATCCAAAAAAAAAAAAATCCTCATCACAAAGAGATGATAAGTGTTTGAGGTGATGGATGTGCTAATTGCCCTGGTTTGATCATTACACAATATATACATGTATCAAAACATCACATCATAAATATGTACAATTATGATTTGTCAATTAAAAATAAAATAAACTTTAAAAAAAAGTTGGACTTATCGATCCTAGCTCTGCCAAGCAGTGCAATCTTGGGCCAATTACTTATCCTCTCTACACCTCAGTTTTCTCCTCTGGGAGATGCTTTGAGGTTTAAATGAGACGAAGCAGGTCAACTGCTCAGCATGGATCCTGGCACATAGTAAAGTAATAGGTAAGTATTAATGATGTGATTACTATTAATATTACTATTGTTATCCTACTAGTTTTGAGACTCTAGGCAAGTTTTCAGGCTTGCTGAGCCTTAGTTTGTTCTGGGGGACGTGGAGGGGGAACTCCATAAGTAATAGTTATCATCATCATCATCTTCATTACCATGGACACCAGCATCTTGGTGGTTTCTGGACTTTTAAATGATGGCATTTTAGCTGAAAGAAAGGGAGTTAAGATGCTTCTATGCTTAAAAGCATCCACGTAAATGTATATACAAATTATATATGTATACAGGCAAGGACTGAAAGAAAACAGGGAAGAATAGAAATTGATTTGTTTGGGTGTTCAGCATGTGGATAAAGTTTTAAACTTTTCTTTGATTTCTACTAATGTTATAACTGTATGTAATAATAGTGCTTTAAATAGGTTGATTATATACAAAGTATAATGAATCATCATACACCTATCATCTACCTTCCCTATGAACAATTTATTTTATAATCATGATGGAAAGTTCAAGTCAGCACTGCGGCCAAATATAGTAACTTTCATGAATAAATGAGGCAATAAAAATGACCTAGAATAAGCAGGTGAGGAGTAGGAAACAGGAAATAAAAAGAATTAAAGGACTGGCTCAACTGGAAATCTCCAGCTGGCTCAAAGTAATCACAAGCAAACCCAGCGTGTTCATGCCACATCATTCCGTCTATCCATTCAACAAGCATTTATAAAGCCCTTGTTGTGCACGAGGCCAGGCATGAGGTCCTGTGCAAAACAAGAAAGCTACTGGGGAAATAAAGGAAAATGAAGACCAAGACCGTGTTCTCAATGATCTCCTACTCTAAATCTAAGCAAAGTATTTTAGTGTGGGGTTATATTAAATACATGCCGTAACAGAAGCACGTCCAAGTTGTGATGGGAACAGACCAAAGAAGGTAGACGCTCTGCTGGGGATGGGAACAGCACAAGATTCAGAGGAGGCAGCTGGGCATGGTGGCTCATGCCTGTAATCCCAGCACTTTGGGAGGCCGAGGCAGATGGATCATCTGAGGTCAGGAGTTTGAGACTAGCCTGGCCAACGTGGTTAAACCCCGTCTTTACTAAAAATACAAAAATTAGCCGGGCGTGGTAGCGGGTGCCTGTAGTCTCAGCTACTTGGGAGGCTGAGGCAGGAGAATCGCTTGAACCCAGGAGGCAGAGGTCGCAGTGAGCTGAGTTTGCGTCAGCCTGGGCAACAAGAGCGAAACTCTGTCTCAAAAAATAAATAAATAAATAAATAAAAAAGATTCAGAGGCGGCGTAAGTTGGGGTTAGAAAGCCAAGGAGAAGCAGAGGGCTGAGCCTGGCAAGCCGAGTGTCCAGGAAGGGCGGAGATGATGGAGAGAGCACTGGAGACTGCAAGCGCCTGGGGAAGCCTGGAGGGCGGGATGCAAACAGGTGAGAGGAGAGGCAGCAGAGCAGGCAGGAAGAGTGGAGAGGCTGAATATCACAGAAGAGAAATGAAACACGCACTCCATCCGTGTCGCTGTTCTCGGAATAATCTTGAAAGAGTTCTTCGATTTGAGTTAGTTAATGACTTGGCTTCATGTAATGGTGATTCTGCTCAACTTAAGTTTCAGGAGGATTTTATTGTTCTGGTTTCATACTTTTAGAAAATACATGGCTTTGCTTACAGGCCCCTGGGGTTTAATGACTATGCATTTAGGCGTTTGCAAGATTTAATGGTTTAATACTGCAATAGATTTTAAATATCTCCTAAAAATAATTAAAAGGGGATAAAAAGAAGTAATGATTAAGTACTGAAAATGCTTTAAAATTTTTGCAGTTAGGTATTATGTCTAATTAAATAAACTCTATTTCCACATTAACACGTTGTTTGTAGCACTATGATGTCATTCTCAGGCACATCAGACTGGCCCCTGTATCAGAGCCATATTCTGCTGCTTGGATCACTCATTTTTGAAAGTCCCAGAGAGATGGCCAGGTGTGGTGGCTCACAGCTGTAATCCTAGCACTTAGAGAGGATGAAGTGGGAGGATGACTTGAGGCCAGGAGTTTGAGACCAGCCTTGGCAACATAGCAAGATCCTGTCTCTACAAAATTTTTTTGAAAAATTATCTAGGTGTGGTGGCAAGTGCCTGTAGTCACAGCAATTCAGGAAGTTGAGGCAGGAAGATCACTTGAGCCTACGAGTTTCAGGCTGCAGTGAGCTATGATCATGCCATTGCACTTAGCCCGGGACACGGAAGGATACCCTGTCTCAAATAATAATAATAAATAACAAATAAAGGAGGTCCCAGAGAAAGGAGTCTGTGCACTCCTGCGTGCTGGCCCAACTAAGTTCCTGAGAGTGGGACTTGCATGGGGAGTTGAGAATTGATGGGACCTCAACCACCCAGTTTGGAGGCTGAAAGCACAGGAATGCTTTGCCCAACGTCCTATCTGGATACCCCATAAAGTGTAAGCCCAGCAGAGAGAACAGAGAGCTCAGAGCTAACCAAGGAGTGGGGAGAGAAAAAATTTTGAATTCAATTGAGCTGAAACCAAAAATTACTGCAAAATCACTGAATTTAACTACACTTTTATGGATGTTTTGTGTACTTGTTTAGTTATCAGGCAGCTATGAGGGCTTGAGATGGATTTATGTTTAGTTGTAAGAGAACAAGACACTTTTTCATAACTCAAATAAATAACAATTTTTTGACTGAAAATCATGCATGCTATATCTACAGAGCTTTTCAAAATTCAAAAACGCAGTTAATGAAAACATTACAGGAAAGAAAGCAAAACATACTTTTTTGAAAGGGAAAGAAAATCAACCTTTGCCATGGTTCCTGGCGCTACAAAAATTTGTACATTTGGATTCAATTTGTCCTGGGGTTCGGTAACTTGGAACGGTTCATGTGGGCTTTGGTTCCGTTCACATCCCTGTAAGTATATTTGCCCTTCAAGAAACAAATAAGCCCCCACAAAAGGAAGTTTAGAAAGGTACCTTATGCCCCACAAAATCTCTTCTCTCTGTTTGTAGGCATCTGGAATACCCAGGCATAGTTAATATTTTCTTTCAGAGGCTTCTGTTTTCTGTGTACATGGACATAGAAGAACCCAAACTTCATTCTCACCCTGAGGCGTTCTGATGAATTTCCATTCCAGGCAGAGGTGGATTTACTGTGAAGCTAACACAGCTTATACTTCAGCATCCCTCACATGCCTGGGACACTCCCAGGGCACTACGTGAGGCCACAGTCTATGTTCACATTGGAAATAAACTGTGTAAAAGTTGGGCATTTTAGCTACAATCCACTTGGAATTCTCTCTGTCACACTTCCCCTCAGTTTAGGTGGCACGAGAGTGGCCAAGCACTTTTGGGGTCTAGCCGAAGGGAACTTGGATAAGAAATGCATCTTTTTTGGGTTAGGTAGGATGTATTTATGTGATTTGTGGTCACCTTCATGGATAATGAAGTTATTCTTGGCCATTCTGGTGTCAGAATATATTCCAGGGCAATTATCACCACCCACCATGTATCTCAGTTGGTGTCATAACATGAAGGTTCGAAACCAGAGGACATGGTGAGATACAAATGAGTCCCATGGCTCCTAGCACCAGAAGCTAACTTGTGAAAAATTCTTCCTCTTGGCAGATGTTGTGGTGCATTGTTTGCAAAGTTGGCTGCAAAAACTACTTCCATACTGCACTGTCATTTGTTTGCAAAGTCTTTGCGGTGTCTTCCACAAAGTGCCCCCTCTATTTCACCACACCTCAAATCTAGGCTAGAATTTGGGCTTGACTTGACCAATAGAACCTTGTGGAAGTGGTAGATTCAATTTTCTCCAGGTGAGTAATTTGCCTAGGGCATAAGAGGCCAGGTAGCTTTTTTTTTGTTCCTTATGGAAATAGGATCTTGCTCTGTCACCCAGGCTGGAATGCAGTGGCACCATCAGGCTCACTGTAACCTCGAACTCCAGGGCTGAAACAATTCTCCTGCCTCAGCCTCCCAAGTAGCTGGGACTAAAATGTGTGCCACCCTGCCCCGGTAATTTTTTATTTTTTATTTGTAGAGATGGGATCTTTTGGGGTTTTTTTGTTTGTTTTTTGAAATGGAGTCTCGCCCTGTCGCCCAGGCTGGAGTGCAGTGGCACAGTGGCGCGATCTTGGCTCACGGCAACCTCCACCTCCCGGGTTCAAGCGATTCCCCTGCCTCAGCCTCCCGAGTAGCTGGGATTACAGGCATGTGCCACCACGCCCGGTTAATTTTTTTTTTGTACTTTTAGTAGAGATGGGGTTTCACCGTATTAGCCAGGATGGTCTCCATCTCCTGACCTCGTGATCCACCTGCCTCGGCCTCCCAAAATGCCGGGATTACTGGATTACAGGCATGAGCCACCACGCCCGGCTTTTTTTTTTTTTTTTTTTTTTTTTTTTTTTGAGACGGAGTCTCGCTCTGTCGCCAGGCTGGAGTGCAGTGGCACAATCTCCGTTCACTGCAACCTCCTCCTCCCAGGTTCAAGCGATTCTCCTGCCTCAGCCTCCCAAGTAGCTGGGACTACAGGCGCACATCACCACCCCCAGGTAATTTTTGTATTTTTAGTAGAGATGGGGTTTTACCATGTTGGCCAGGGTGGTCTCGATCTCTCGACCTTGTGATCTGTCTGCCTTGGCCTCCCAAAGTGCTGGGATTACAGGTGTGAGCCACTGTGCCAGGCTGAGATGGGATCTTGCTATGTTGCCTGGCCTCAAGTTATCCTCTCACCTCAGCCTCCCAAAAAGATGGGATTATAGGTATGCGCCACTGTGCCTGACCATCAACAGGTAGCTTTTACACCCACCCTATTTCTGCCGTGTGAAGAAGCCCAGGCTAGCTTCCTCAAGGATGAGAGGCCATAAGGAAAGGGATGCCCAGCTGACAGCCCACACCAACCATCAGATATGTAAATGAGCCCATGTGAGTTCATTCAGCCCCACTTGAGCCACCAGATGGCTGCAGCTTCATGAGTAATCACACGAGACCAGCAGAACCACCCAGCGGAGACCAACCCAACTTGCTGATCCATAGAATCATGACAAAATAAAATTGCTGTTGTTTAAAGCCACTAAATTTGGGAGTCATTGTTACACAGTAATAGATAGCTGACACAAACATGAAAAGTTGGAAGCAGTGGATTTGATTCTTACCACACCTAGTCAAATAGAAGTTCTCTTCTGTCAGGAGTGCAATAATGCAGTGTATCCAATTGTAAACGAATCCTACATTTTCCTTTATTGCCTGGCTTGCTTCGTCTCTTTTTTTCTCCCCAGGCAATGACATATCTTTGATAAAACTCAAATAAGCCTTTTTTTTTTTTTTTTTTTTTTTGAGACAGGGTTTCACTCTTTTTGCCCAGGCTGGAGTGCAGTGGCGCAATATTGGCTCACTGCAACCTCCGCCTCCCGGGTTCAAGCGATTCTCTTGCCTCAGCCTCCCGAGTAGCTGGGACTATAGGCGTGCACTACCACACCTGGCTAATTTTTGTATTTTTAGTGAAAACGGGGTTTCACCATGTTGGCCAGGCTAATCTTGAACTTGTGATCTGCCCGTCTCGGCCTCCCAAAGTGCTAGGATTACAGGCGTGAGCCACCGTGCCCCATCTTAAATAAGCCTTTTAAAGTGCAATTTGGAAAGATGCTTTGAAAAGTTTCAGTATAAGTGAAAGTTTCAAGTTTCAATACAAGTAAGAAGTTGGACATTCCTGATTTGAATTCATAGGAGTACCTTCTTTTGCCATCCTTGACTTTATTTGTTCAAGATCATTTAAGTAAAAAAAATGACTGAAGGATTTTCTAGAGAAAAGGAGCCTAAAAAGAAATTACAATTAAATGCAATGTGTGATCCCTGATTGAATCTTAGACCAGAAAAAAAATTATTATTTTTATTTTACTATAAGGACATTAGTGAGATAATTCTGAAACGTATATAATATGTGTGGATTAGTAATAGTATTGCATCAATGTTAATTTTATACTTTGAAGACTGTACTATGGTTATACAAGAGAAAAATCATTTTTTAAAAAAGAGGAAATACACATTGAATCATTTAGGGGCAAAGGGGCATTATATCTTAGTCTCAAGTGCATAAATACATATTTGCTTTTTGTTGTCTTTGTGGGTTTTTTGTTGTTGTTGTTGTTGTTTTTTTGAGACAGAGTCTCACTCTGTCACCCAGGCTGGAGTGCAGCGTTGCTATCTCAGCTCACTGCAACCTCCACCTCCCGGGTTCAAGTGATTCTCCTACCTCAGCCTCCCAAGTAGCCGGGATTATAGGCATGCGCCACCATCTCTAGCTAATTTTTGTATTTTTAGTAGAGATGGGGTTTCATCATATTGGCCCGGCTGCTCTGGAACTCCTGAACTCAGGTGATCCTTCCTCCTCGGCCTCCCAAAGTGCAGGGGTTACAGGCATGAGCCATTGTGCCCAGCCACATATTTGTTAAATATCATATATATAACAGAATAGTAAAGCAAATGAGGAATGAGGGAAAATGTTATCATTTGGAAACACTAAGTCAAGAATATATGGAACTCAACCCTTTTGCAACTTTTCTCAAAGTCAAAAATTATTTCAAATAAAGTATTAATTTAAAAAATATTTTTGAGGCCAGGTGCAGTGGCTTATGCCTGTAATCCCAGCACTTTGGGAGGCTGAGGTGGGCAGATTACAAGGTCAGGAGTTCAAGACCAGCCTGGCCAACATAGTGAAACCCCATCTGTACTAAAAATACAAAAAATTAGCCGGGCGTGGTGGCCAGCAATTGTAATCGCAGCTACTCAGGAGGCTGAGGCAGGAAAATCACTTGAACCTGGGAGGCAGAGGTTGCAGTGAGCCAAGATCGCACCACTGCACTCCAGCCCGGGTGACAATGTGAGACTCTGTCTCAAAAAAAAAAAAAAAAAAATCTTTTTGAAACAGTGAAATGTGAAACAAAAGTGATAAAAACGAGCAATTAAATAAGTTGAAATTAT
This sequence comes from Gorilla gorilla gorilla, assembly GCF_029281585.2. Lineage (NCBI taxonomy): Eukaryota > Metazoa > Chordata > Mammalia > Primates > Hominidae > Gorilla > Gorilla gorilla. The sequence goes on from NC_073241.2 coordinate 43,040,044, forward strand.
TCTGTCAATAAGAAGCAGATTGTAAGACTCAGAGATGGGGAGGCAAGAGGATAAGACACTGAAGTTTTAAATTGGAATGGACATTTTTTAATCTTAAAATGAATAAAAGCGCTGTGTGTTGCGACAGCAGGAAGGGAAGAGAGTAGTTGAGCAGAGCAGTCAGAAAGAATGAAACCTCTCGGCCTCTGCTAGAACATGCTGGGTTTGCCTTTACTCACCAGTCTTGAACGAAAGGCCCCAGGAGAGGAGAATTTTAGTGTTGGCAGAAGGACTCTGAGGGCCATCTCCGCTAAGCCCTCCGTTTTATAGCTGAGGGGCCTGGAGATTCCGGGAATTAAGTAAATCACTCAAGGTCAAACAGGCCATGACAGGCAAAGCCAGGTCAAGTCTCTGGCTCCTCATCCAGTACGTTCTGTGCACCTGATCTTCGGGCTCTCAGAAGTGCTACCTGTCCGTCCCTGCGTGTGGGATTGGGAGAGGCTCGAAGGCAGTGTATGGAGACGAAGGGAGGCCCGTGGGGCAGAACCTGTCACCAAAGGTGAATTCAAGTCAAGCACTCAGGGTAAAAAGAAACTATGAATTTGTTTCCTGTGTATTTATCATTCTCTTTAAACAGCACAATGCTGTTGCTTTAAAATGTAGTATTAAAAAAAAGTGGGGAAGGGGAGGAAATATAAGAAAACCTAGAAAAAAATATTTGAAAGTGACTCAGCAGAGCCCAGAGAAAAGAAGAGGAGGAGGAGAGGAGAAGAGGAGGCTGTTTCATGTTGGCATCAAAATCTGGGCCACATTTTTCCTCTGTAACTTGGAGTGGCTACTTTGCTTAGTAGGGGAATTGTATTGTTAAGCAGAAAAGTTTACCGGTAAAATCTCAGAAAGGCTGGAAAGTTTAGCAGCAGAGCCAGAGCCCACAATTGGCCTCATGGGAGGGCTGCCTGTTAGAGGCCGCAGGGGTTTTGTTTCCTGGGACAACTGGAAACAAAACTCATGTCCCAGATGCATTCCCACATGTGCTCACGTGAAACAATGTGGAGGCAGAGGCCTCCGTCACCAACAGTGGCTCAGGGCAGTGTGACCTTCTCCTTCCTCATCTACCATCTCCCTCTCACGATGTTTGTCCCCAAAGGACTTGTACTGACTTTTAGTAAAAAGGCTGCAGGAGAGGTGGAAATGGGAGAGTTAAGGTTGAGATGTGGGAGAATGTATTTTACATATAAATGGGGAAAGTTTTCTTTTAAAAGATTATCGGCCGGACGCGGTGGCTCACGCCGGTAATCCCAGCACTTTGGGAGGCCGAGGTAGGCAGATCATGAGGTCAAGAGTTCGAGACCAGTCTGGCCAATATGGTGAAACCCCATCTGTACTATAAAATATTCAAAAATTAGTCGGGTCTGGTGGTGCGTGCTTGCAGTGCCAGTTATTAAGGAGGCTGAGGCAGGAGAATTACTTGAACCTGGGAGGTGGAGGTTGCAGTGAGCCGAGATCACGCCACTGCCCTCCAGCCTGGGTGACAGAGTGAGACTCCATCTCAAAAAAAAAAAAAGTGGTGGGGGGGTGCCGGGTGCAGTGGCTTACGCCTGTAATCCCAGCACTTTGGGAGGCCAAGGTAGGTGGATCAAGAGGTCAGGAGATTGAGACCATCCTGGCTAATACAGTGAAACCCCATCTCTACTAAAAATACAAAAAATTAGCTGGGTGTGGTGGTAGGTGCCTGTAATCCCAGCTACTTGGGAGGCTGAGGCAGGGGAATCACTTGAACCTAGGAGGTGGAGGTTGCAGTGAGCCGAGATCATGCCACTGCACTCCAGCTTGGGCGACAGAGCAAGACTCCTTCTCAAAAAAAAACAAAAACAAATACAAACAAACAAAAATAAAACAAAAGAATATCTTAGACATCACATTTCTGTTTCTTTTACTCCTCTTAAAAAAATGCATACAAGTGCTCATATGTCCTGGCCTCCCCTTTGAGAATTATTTCTGTATAAATTGATTCCTAATTCAAGGAAACTGCCTTTTTCAAGCACAATGGGAGAGAAGAGGCTTAGCCAGGAAGGAGCTGGTCCTCCATTCCTGGAGCCTTGGTTTGCTCTCTGCAAATGGGAGGATGGTAAGGGTTCTGCTTGCCTTTAGCATTGAGTCTGGCACATAAGACGCACTCAAAACACGAAAGCTGCCATCATGTTCATTGTCTTTCTTCCCCCTTTCCATACAAAAATATACAGATACGTATCACCTCTTTTTTATCTAATTAAATGAAATCAGGGCAAGCACTATGAAAATCAAGAAGCCCATTAAAAAAATTAGACAGTCGGTGTCACAGGAGTTGAATCTGCTTTGCGTTATCTTACTCTCCCCCTCTGATCTGTTTGTGAGCTAAATGCCTGCTGTTTCTATTTCTCTCTTATTCATTCTGTCACGACTGCTATGGGGGGAGATGCCAAGTTCTGAGCTCTGCCCCGAAGCAGCAGCCAGGAGGAAGGTGGGAGATGCGGCGGGGTAGGTGGAAAATTGAGGATGCAATTTTAATTTAGGAGGGCAGAGTAGACTTTCTGCTGTGTAGTGATTTTTATTAACTGATTGCAAGGCTTAGCATAATCCCAGGAATGACATTTTGTAGGTTTAATGCTTTCAGCAGTTTTATCAGCTAGTTAGATTACCCCCAATGACACAATAAAACTCTTATATTTACTGAAAGTTTATAAGACATTGAGCCCTGGGCATTCTTCCAAAGACTAGAAAAGACAGTGAAAGTGAATGGAATAGAAAAATAGATGGAGGGAGACAGAATGATAGAGACAAAGATGGAGAGAGAGAGACAGAGAGAGGAAGAAAGGAAAGGGGAGGGAGGGAGGGAAGGTGGAAGGAAGGGAGGGAGGGAAGGGGGAAGGAAGGAAGGGAGGAAGGGAGGGAGGGGAGGGAGGGAGAGGGAAGAGAAGGAAGGAAGGAAAGAAGGAAGGAAGGAAGGGAGGGAATGAAATATGGAAAGAACATAGGGTTTGCTGACTGACTGAGAGTAGGGTCTGGGAGGGACTGGAGAAGGTTATGGTCTTTGAAAGCCCTTGTAGGAGTATGACAACATTTAGAATCAAGCTGACATAGCATCATCTTTTTTTAGAAGAGTATTCAGGAAAGATTTTGTTTTCAGCAACTTAACAAATATCATTTGAAATGGGCTAACCACAGTCAAGTCCTTACATATAAAGTCCTGCCAAAATGTTTCACAGCCATCCTTTTGGAGCCAAGTAAATTATTTTTAACCAGTAGACTCTAAAGACTCTCTGAAGTAAGTCATCAAACAGAAGTCTGTGTTTTTCCACTGTTGATTCTAATCTCATAATTCAGAACAGATGAAATGTCTAAACATCCACAAAGAACATACAATGAAGCTTTGCATAAATCTAGCACATTAAGCCAGAAGGAATCTCCAATCTCTGGTTTACTGCCTCTGAATTCATAGATAATTGAACTAAGACCCCAAGCTGTTGGGTGCTGCCCCCAGACACACACAGCCGTGGGCAAGCCAGGGCTGAACTGAACCACCACGTCAAACTCCTGCCTCAGCAACATTTCACTCCACTCCACGGCCCTTTCCTGAAAACACTTTAAAGTAACCCCCTTCTCAGGGATATTTTATTTCAAGCAGAATCAAACCTTCAGAATGAAAGGGATGATGCTGTAAGTGGCTGACTGCAGGCTTTAGTCACAGGGAGAAATAGTCTGGACATCAGTGTGGCCTCCCTTGTGCCTCTGAGAGCACCCCATGAAGAAAGGTGTTTGCCTGCTCTCCCTACAAGTCAAACTAACTTTGGGGGAGAAAAGGGAGAAGCGGGGTGGTGTGCAGAATGCTGGTGTTTATGTGCAGCCTCTTAGCCCTCTTCCTCCTCACAGGAAAGGGAAGGAGGCCCTGGAGGAAGGGCACCATCATGACATTGGGTGCTGGATGGAGAACTCCCTCTGCAGTGGGGAGACTTGGCTTTGAGGCCGGCTCTCCCAGTGACTGTCTGCGCAGCTTGCCTCTCGCTCTGAGCCTCCAGTTCCTCTTTATAAACTAGAGAGGCCGTCTACAGTAGAGCTAATGGAAATAATTCATTGGGATAACAGGCACGGTCGCCCATTGTAAGCCAAAATTCACCATACACGTTTGAGTTGTTATTATTAATCGGGGCACTTTTTCAAACACTGACCCCTCCTCTGGCTCTTGGCACCCCTAGCAAGTTAGCAAATGCCTAGATGGGACTATTCAGTGTGACCAAGTTAGTATAATCATTAAGAGAAGGGACTTTGGTGTTTGACAAATCCGGGTTTTAATCCTCATTTGACCATTTTCCCTTATGGTGCATTGGACACGTTCTTTACTCTTTCTAAGCCTAGGTTTCCTCATGTGTGCAGTGGAGATGGAAAAACCAGCTCTGTATCTCTCAGGCTAGTGTAGGGATTCAGTGAGTCAGCACATGTGCAGCACTCTATTCAAGGCTGGACATTCCTAACTGCCCTAAAAATCTTAACTAATTTTATTAGTAAAAGAAATGAGTTCTCTCTCCCTCTCCCTCTCCCAACCCTCTCCCTCTCCCTCTCTCCTTTGCACGGTCTCCCTCTGATGCCTAGCCGAGGCTGGACTGTACTGCCGCCATCTCTGCTCACTGCAACCTGCCTGCCTGATTCTCCTGCCTCAGCCTGCCCAGTGCCTGGGATTGCAGGCACGCGCCGCCACGCCTGACTGGTTTTTGTATTTTTTGGTGGAGACGGGGTTTTGCCGTGTTGGCCGGGCTGGTCTCCAGCTCCTGACCGCGAGTGATCTGCCAGCCTCGGCCTCCCGAGGTGCTGGGATTGCAGATGGAGTCTCGCTCACTCAGTGCTCAATGTTGCCCAGGCTGGAGTGCAGTGGCGTGATCTCACTCGCTACAACCTCCAGCTCCCAGCCGCCTGCCTTGGCCACGCAAAGTGCCGAGATTGCAGCCTCTGCCCGGCCGTCATCCCGTCTGGGAGGTGAGGAGCATCTCTGCCCGGCCGCCCATCGTCTGGGATGTGAGGAGCGTCTCTGCCCGGCCACGACCCCGTCTGGGAACTGAGGAGAGCCTCCGCCCCGCCGCCACCCCGTCTGGGAGTTGAGGAGCGTCTCTGACCGGCCGCCCCGTCTGAGAAGTGAGGAGCCCCTCCGCCCGGCAGCTGCCCCGTCTGGGAAGTGGGGAGCGTCTCCGCCAGGCAGCCGCCCCCGTCCGGGAGGTGGGGGGCACCCCCTGCCTGGCCAGCCGCCCCGTCTGGGAGGTGTACCCAACAGCTCATTGAGAACGGGCCATGATGACAATGGCGGTTTTGTCGAATAGAAAGGGGGGAAATGTGGGAAAAAGAAAGAGAGATCGGATGGTTGCTGTGTCTGTGTGGAGAGAAGTAGACATAGGAGACTCCATTTTGTTCTGTACTAAGAAAAATTCTTCTGCCTTGGGATGCTGTTAATCTATAACCTTACCCCCAACCCGGTGCTCTCTGAAACATGTGCTGTGTCCACTAAGGGTTAAATGGATGAAGGGCGGTGCAAGACGTGCTTTGTTAAACAGATGCTTGAAGGCAGCATGCTCGTTAGGAGTCATCACCACTCCCTAATCTCAAGTACCGAGGGACACAAACACTGCGGAAGGCGGCAGGGCCTTCTGCCTAGGAAAACCAGAGACCTTTGTTCACATGTTTATCTGCTGACCTTCCCTCCACTATTGTCCTATGACCCTGCCAAATCCCCCTCTCCGAGAAGCACCCAAGAATGATCAATAAATACTAAAAAAATAAAAAATAAATAAATAAAAAGAAATGAAAAATCTTCTTCTCCATGGGACTAATAGACAGAATTTGGTCCTGAAGACTAAAACTAAGGCAAAATCAAAGCGGATGTGACTGGAGAGGCTCACGTGCCATGGACTGTGCTATTTCCATGGCATTTAGCATACGGTCACTGCCCATGTGGTGAAAGTTGTGAAATTGGAGACCCAAACTCCCCTGAGTCTAGTGCCCGCTCTAGAATCCCCCATTCTCACTACTCAGCACAGAGCAGAGTTTAGTGGCCCCCATACAGTGTAATTGGGGAATTCATACAATAAAATCAGGAATATAAATTAAGTTGTATTCATATTATTTAATTGGATATTTTATTTCACTTGGAGATTTATTATTGGGTGATTTTAATTTAAGTAGAAGGACATACTTATTTCTTAAATAGATTATCATTGCAGTATTTTAAGCTGTATTATTATTAATCATTATTCAATGATTTACTGTAAATTAGTGCAACCCTTAGGGGGAAAATGGGAATGCCAATGTGAAGTATTCAATCCTTGCTTATAATCTGAATATTTTGTACCAGGGTTGGAATGGAATTTTTGAGAAATGCTAACAGATTGGCACCTTGTATCATTCCGGGGTGTGTGTGTGTTTGTGCGTGCGTGCGGGTGTGCGTTTGCATGCACATACTTATGCTTCATATAAAAAAGATGCTGGTATTTTGCCTCAGGAGCCAGGGAGCAATGATGACGGTGTTCTGTGACAGCTGGAATCAAATGTGAATGTGCAGCTGCTCATCAGAAAGCCGCTCTAGCCTCCAGAATAAAGAGGAAAGTGCTTCACTAGGCCCCATGCCAGCTGGTCCCTGCATTCTCCCGAGGTTTCTGCTCTTCCACTCTCTGGTAGCTGTGGCCAGTCCTGCCAGTGAGCTTGCCCCCCTTAACCCCAGCCACCTGGAAAGCCTTTACCTCCAACCTCCCCTCTGCCCTGGTAATGCTCATGAACCCCGTACGTAGGTTTCCCCTTAGACATGGATGTTTGCGTTCTCAGTTGGATTTCTCTGACTTTGTGATCTTTCTAGAGCCTCAAGTGCCAAGTAAAGGCTAAATATATTTTAAAGATTACCCACCATGAGCTATTTGGGTTTGGATGAAAAGTTGTAATGTTTTGAGTAGTTTGCCTGAGTACTTTGGGTATTTGACTTTTGTTTCAATCATTATTTAGTAATGTTATTTTTAGTGTTCTTCATGGGCTATTTGTTAACCAGTTAAGAGCTTTTGGCCGGGCGCAGTGGCTCATGCCTGTAATACCAGCACTTTGGGAGGCCAAGGTGGGTGGATCACCTGAGGTCAAGAGTTCCAGATTAGCCTGGCTAAAATTAAAATTAATTTAAAAATTAGCCAGAGTGGTGCCAGGCGCCTGTAATCCCAGCTACTCAAGAGGCTGAGGCAGGAGAATCGCTTGAACCTGGGAGGCAGAGTTTGCAGTGAGCCGAGATCGCGCCACTGCACTCCAGCCTGGGCAACAGGAGTGAAACGCCGTCAAAAAAAGAAAAAAAAAAAAAAAAAAAAAAGAGCGTTGGTGTGGGAAACAGAGGTTAGAAATCCAAAGCCATGATTCTTTAAATGTATGAAATGGAAATGAGAAAATGCATAAATATATAGCAGCAGATGATGTAAAGCTAGAGATTAGAATGATAGGAGGTACAGGAGAACTAGAAGAGGAAAAGAAGTCTCTGTGCACAGTTACTATACTTCTGCTGGACAGATTTCACTGGAGTATAGGCTACCTATGAAACAGTGGCTACTCCATATGCTAAACAATTCCTTTGAACAGTGGTCTGACCTGTTCTGTTAGATTCCGTACAAGATCAGCGGTTGGCTTGAGACCTGTGTGGCCTTAGGTCACGAAGGTGCTCCTCGTTTTTTACCTCTTGTGCCCTCAGAATTCCTGAGAAGCAAGCACTTTTCACAAATTAGTGAGAGACTGAGAGGTGAAGCTGGCTGGGCTTCTGGGTCCGGTGGGGACTTGGAGAACTTTTCTGTCTAGCTAAAGGATTGTAAACATACCAATCAGCACTCTGTGTCTAGCTAAAGGTTTGTCAACGCACCAATCAGCACTCTGTAAAAATGCACCAATCAGCGCTCTGTGTCTAAATACAAGTTTAATAGGGTCTCACTCTGTCACCTAGGCTGGAGGGCAGTGATAAGATCACAGCTTTCTGCAGCCTTGATCTCCAGGTCTTAAGCAATCCTCCCACCTCAGCCCCTTGAGTAGCTGGGACTACAGGCATGTACCACTATGCCCAGCTATTTTTGAATGATTTTTTTTAATAGAGATGGGGTCTTGCTATGTTGACCAGGCTAATTTTGAATTCCTGGTCTCAAGCAATCCTCCTGCCTCGGCCTCCCAAACTGCTGGAATTACAGGCATGAGCCATTGTGCCCAGCCACCCCTGCTTTGAATTCAACATGTGTCTGGTTATTTTCCATCTTTGCATTGTTGTTCTGATAATGGAAGAAAACTTGGCTGCGTTGCACATATTGATAATGTAGCTGAGACACCAGGGGTTCGGCCTAGGTCCTACTGCTTGCCACACAGAAAGCCAATGACTGAGACTATAAGTACTGCCAAGGAAGACGGCTTTCAGCAGGTGCTGCAACCAAAGAGATGGGAGTTCAGTCTCAAATCCATCTCCCTGACTAAAACTAGGGGTTTATTTAGCAGGGAAGAAATGTAACAACATGTATGAAAACAGGAACTAGGGAGGGGCAATGAAGCAATCACAATGAACGAGAGGTCCAGCATTGGCTGTGTGTGACCTGGTGAGTTTCATTTCTTTGTGAGGCTTCAGTTCTTTGATACTCTTTTGAGAGGCCTGAAGGTCCTGTACTGAGGAAAGAACTCAGATAAAACAAATAAAAGTTTCAAGCTTGACTAGCAGAAGCGTCAATTTTTATGTTTGTCCAGAAGAACTGTCTCTGGGACTATTGGGTCAGTTTTAATAGTACTTTATTAAAAACTGTATATTGGCTGGGCGCGGTGGCTCACGCCTTTAATCCCAGCACTTTGGGAGGCCAAGGTGGGCGGATCACCTAGGGCCAGGAGTTCGAGACCAGCCTGACCAACATGGAGAAACCTCGTCTCTACTAAAAATACAGAATTAGTTGGGTGTGGTGGCGCATGCCTATAATCCCAGCTACTCGGGAAGCTGAGGCAGGAGAATCGCTTGAACCCGGGAGGCAGAGGTTGCAGTGAGGTGGGATGGCGCCATTGCACTCCAGCCTGGGTGACAAGAGTGAAACTCCGTCTCAAAAAAAAAAAAAGTGTGTGTATATATACATGTGTGGGTTTTTAATATGTTATTTGATCATCCACATATAATTTTTGCCTTATAGGCTAAGTTTAGACTTTGATTCCCATTTAAAATGTGATTCAACAATGCTATGGTCTGACTAGTTGTGTCCCACCAAAATTTGTATGTTGAAATCCTAACCCCCAAGATGATGGTATTAGGAGGTGGGGCCCTTTCGGGGGTGTTTAGGTCATGAAGGTGGAGTCCTCACGAATGGATTCATGCCCTTATAAAAGAGGCCCAAGGGAGCTGATAGGCCCCTTCCACCATGTGAGTTCCCCTAGATGGTACTGTCTATGAGGAGGGCCCTCCCCAGACACCCCGTCTGTTAGCACCTTGCTCTCGGACTTTCCAGCCTCCAGAACTGTGAGAAATAAATTTCTGTTGTTTATAAGGTACCCAGTCTAAAGTATTTTGTTATAGCAGCATGAATGGACTAAGATGTACAGTATAATAGAAGGAGTGAGGCCGGGTGCGGTGGCTGACACCTATAATACCAGCACTTTGGGAGGCTGAGATGGGCGGATCATGAGGTCAAGAGATCGAGACCATCCTGACCAACATGGTGAAACCCTGTCTCTACTAAAAATACAAAAGTTAGCTGAGTGTGGTGACGTGCACCTGTAGTCCCAGCTACTCGGGAGGCTGAGGCAGGAGAATCGCTTGAACCCAGGAGGCTGAGGTCGCAGTGAGCCAAGATCATGCCACTGCACTCTAGTCTGGTGACAGAGAGAGATCTAAAAAAAAAAAAAAAAAAAAAAAAGAAGCATTGAGTATGTTTGACTTGGTCTGGCGGCATTAAGGGTGGCTTCTATTGGAAGTGGCAATTAGGCTGACATGAGAGATTTAGCCAGGTGAGGAGTGAAGGCAAAATTGAAACGAGGGAATACATTGTGTGCAAGAAGATGGAAAAGCCCAATATGGCTGGAGCAAATAAATAATAAGGATGATCCACACAGGGCCTTTGGGTACTTTGTCTCTTTTCACATGCCTTTTGTTTAAATATAGTTATTTCTATTTTGCCAAAACGGAGACCAAGACTTAAGGAAACAAATAATTTGTCTTAGATGGCATAGGTATTTACTACAGAGTATTTTCTTTCTAATGGTGAAATTAAGAATCCTTCTGTCAAATTCTAAAAGAAATTGTGACATTGTTACAGTTATTCTGGCTTTGTCACAGTTTTTTTTGTAACTGTGGGCAAGTGGACTTACTTCTCTACATGTCTGTTTTCTTGCATGCAGAGCAAATGTTTGGATAAAGGTCAGGTTCTGTGAGTGTAAACGTGTTGCCAGCAGAGGCCCTGATCCTGTGAGCAGAGAGCTCTGCCTGCTCCACCAAGAATGTTCCCTCTTGCCCTCTCATACTTGAGTCTCCCCTGGGCACGTTTCTTATTTCTTGGCTTGGCTTCCTGTGACATAGACACCATCCTTCTTTCACCTTATTTTCCTTCTAAACCACTGGACCATTAGGACTATAAGGCTGCCTCAAATGTGTACCCCTTGCTCCAGCTCACTTTTCCTGCCCATACCACTGAGCAAGCAGCTGTGGCCAGGCTGTCCTGCCCCTCTTCCTGCCCAGTTCCATGTCTGCGTGTTGAGATCCATTCTCTTTGGTAATTGCCACTATAGGTTCTCCCTTCTCCTCAACACTTAGCTTCCTTAGGCTTCCAGAACTACACCGATTGTCTTCACTGCCTGGAAACTCATTTTCCTTGCATTTCCCCATTTCCTCCTGCTGCTGCGGAGTGGCCTGTTGAAACTCTCATTCCTCACATAAGTGCCCTTCTCTCCATGTCTCTCACTTCCAATTCCACCGTCAGCACTGCACGCATGACTCTGAAAAGGCAACCCCCTCCTGCCTGCTGTCTAAAGCTTCAAGACCACATTTTCAGCTCTCAGTTTTGGACATCCACTTGGACTTTATAGAAGCATTTCAAAGTGAATATAGTTAATATTGAACTTTTTTCCTCTTCTCTTTAAGCCCAGATTTCCTTTTAAAAAAAAAAAAAATTATCACTCTACCAGGAAGGAACCCTGGCTAACTATGAACCATTCTTAACACTTTTCCCTCCCTCTTCCTCCATCCAATCCATCACCAGAACGTTCTTTTTCTAAATTCTTTCTCCCTCCCTCTCTTCTTCTCGCCTTCCTTCCCTCCCTTCCGCTCTTCCTTTTTTTTTTATTTTTGTTTTTATTTTTATTTTTGAGACAGAGTCTCGCTCTGTCCCCAGGCCAGAGTGCAGTGGCACGATCTTGGCTCACTGCAACCTCCACCTCCTGGGTTCAAGCGATTCTCCTGCCTCAGCCTCCAGAGTAGCTGGGACTGCAGGTCCACCACACCCAGCTAATTTTTGTATTTTTAGTAGAGATGGGGTTTCACCATGTTGGCGAGGATGGTCTCGATCTCTTGACCTCGTGATCCTCCTGCCTTGGCCTCCCAAAGTGCTGGGATTACAGGCGTGAGCCACTGCGTCTGGTCTTTCTTTCTTCCCTTTTTTCCTTTCTTCCCTTTCTTCCTTTCTTTCTTTCTCTTTCTCTCTCTCTCTCTCCTTCCTTCCTTCCTTCTTTCCTTCCTTCCTCTTTCTTTGTTTTGCTCTCTGTGTCTTTCCTGTCATTCCCTCAGCAAACTGGTTCAGATATCCTTGTTATCTCTTGCTGGGGCCTTTGCTGTTGTCTCCTGTCTGATTTCCTTCCCACTAGTACTTGGGCTATTCAATTAATTATTCAGAGAGCTGCAAAATTAACATGAATAAATCTTGAAAGCATTGTGTTAAGTGAAAGAACACAGACACAAGAGACTACATACTGTATAGTTCCATTTATCCTAGGAAAGGAAAGGCTACTGTGATGGAGAGAAGGTTAGTAATTGCTATTACCCAGATGTGGGGGAAGAAGACTGACTCTAAAGGGGCACAAAGGAACATTTTGGGTGAGCAGAATGTTTTATATCATGATTATAGTGGTGATTACACAATCATGTATATTTGTCAAACAAAACTCATGAACAATTTGTGAATTTTATGAAATGTATGGCTGATTTATACCTAAGTATATGTGTGTGTGTGTGCGTGTGTATGTATAAACATGGGACTCTATGCCTTACACCCGCAGGAGACATTAATTCGCTTTTGCCTATGTTGCATGTACTTTGTTTAGTGTAACTGTTTTTACTGCAGTGACCACAATTACACAGCACACATCCCTGCCTCCCATTCTCTCACCTGTGTTCTACTCCAGGTGCCCTCTGGAGGGCAGGATTTGACATCTTCCTGAACAACTTGGAAACTGTTGCAGCCAAGCTCTATGGGGAATATGACAAGATGATCTAGTTCTTTCTCTGGTGAGTCTATTTAGGAAGTGTTAACATATGAATAGCTTGGAAGTTCAGAAAGCAGCTCAAAATGGTCCCTGTTTCCCACCCCCAGCCCCCACCTATTAAGCCTACTCATGTCAAGGTCCAGTTCCACTGTCACCTTCTCCTTAAAGCCTTCTTTAGTCATTCCATCTCATGGTGATCTGTTCTTGCATGTCTGAACTCTGATGCAGAAGTGATGGAGAAAATTTATTCCACCAGAATTCCCATGTGGCAAATCACTGGAAAGAATACTTTGAGAATCTTAGATTGAAAATGAGACTCGAGGCCGGGCGCAGTGGCTCAGGCCTGTAATCCCAACACTTTGGGAGGCTGAGGTGGGTGGATCACGAGGTCAGGAGGTCAAGACCATCCTGGCTAACACGGTGAAACCTGGTCTCTACTAAAAACACAAAAAATTAGCCGGGTGTGGTGGCGGGGGCCTGTAGTCCCAGCTACTCGGGAGGCTGAGGCAGGAGAATGGCGTGAACCTGGGAGGCGGAGCTTGCAGTGAGCCCAGATTGCACCACTGCACTCCAGCCTGGGCAAGAGAGCGAGACTGCATCTCAAAAATGAAAAAAAAAAAGAAAATGAGACTCAAAGTGAATAAATAAGTAACAAAGATGGCCACCACACTGCCTTCTAGGGAGGTTAGAACCTGTTACCTGGCGAGCCCATAGTTTAGCATAGTACACGGTTTGGGACTGTGGGTTTGGGGTACAGTTGCTACTACAATGCTGAGGTTTTTTTCATAGTAGAAGGGAGAGGCATTTGAAGCTCCCTCTGAGAAGAAATCTCAGAGTGAGGGGGGAAGCCAGAAAGGCTGATACGGGTTACTGGAAAGATGAGAGACAGCATGCCAGCAGTTGTATGACTGAGAAGTGACTGGAGAACAAGAAGGTCTGGGTGGGATGTTCCAGTTGTTCGCAGAGGAACATGTGGCACAGCCCCCTTGGACATCTCCCCCACCTGATGCTCGCAGAGCTTCCCTTACTCACTAGTGCTGTGGCCTCAACTCTAGGAAGACATTTGTGCTGCCTCAGGGGATAGAGACAGCATGTGTTCAGACATCTGGAAGATGAGAGGGAATGTCATCTGCATTCCTCTTTTTTTTTTTTTTTTTTTTGAGATGGAGTCTTGCTCTGTCACCCAGTTTGAAGTGCAGTGGCGCTATCTCGGCTCACTGCAACCTCTCTCTGCCTTCTGGGTTCAAGCAATTCTCCTGCCTCAGCCTCCCCAGTAGCTGGGAATACAGCCGGCCGCCATCATGCGTGGCTAATTTTTGTATTTTTGTAGAGACGGGGTTTCACCATGTTGGCCAGGCTGGTCTTGAACTCCTGACCTCAGGTGATCTGCCCGCCTCGGCCTCCAAAAGTGCTGGGATTACAGGCCACACCCGGCCATCTGTGTTCCTCTTGAGTGAAGCTGAGTGTGTGTGTGTGTTTGTGTGTGTGTATGTATGTGTACAAGTGAATGCTGCTCCTCTGGTAAAGCTCCAAATTCTAAGTATAAGACCTGGTCTTAGAAATAGAGGAGGAGGCTGGGCGCGGTGGTTCATGCCTGTAATCCCAGCACTTTGGGAGGCCGAGGTGGGCAGATCACCTGAGGTCAGGAGTTCCAGACCAGCCTGGCTAACATGGTGAAACCCCGTCTCTACTAAAGATACAAAAAATTAGCCAGGCATGGTGAGTGGCGGGCGCCTGTAATCCCAACTACTCAGGAGGTTGAGGCAGGAGAATTGCTTGAACCTGGGAGGTTCAAGCAATTCTTGAACCTTGGGCTGCAGTGAGCCAAGATCTCACCATTGCACTCCAGCCTGGGCAACAAGAGCAAAACTTCATCTCAAAAAAAGAAGAAAAATGACTGGGTGCAGTGGCTCACACCTGTAATCCCTGCACTTTGGGAGGCCGAGGTGGGTGGATCACAAGGTTGAGATCGAGACCATCCTGGCCAACATGGTGAAACCCAGTCTCTACTAAAAATACAAAAATTAGCTGGGTGTGGTGGTGCACTCCTGTAATCCCAGCTACTCAGGAGGCTGACGTAGGGGAATCACTTGAACTTGGGAGGTGGAGGTTGCAGTGAGCCGAGATCGCACCACTGCACTCCAGGCTGGTGACAGACCGAGACTCTGTCTCAAAAAAAAAAAAAGAAAAAAAAAAAAAGGAAAGGAAAGAAAAGAGGAGGAGACAGACAAGATGCATAAATACAAGGAACATGGTTAAAGAGCCAGGTCCTAACTGGAGCCCAGTGTGAATAGTTGGAGAAGAGAAGCATTTTCTTCTTTGCACTTAGTAGGTTCTCATGAACTACAGACTGATAGTAGTTGTCACTACTCTGTCTACACAACTTCCCAGGTTTCCCTCTCACTAGGGAGTGCATGAGTGGGCATCCTAGCCTACCCCTACAGGGAAGTGTAGCCCTCTGTTGCTAGGCTTCTATTCCAACGTTGCTGTTTGATTCGGTTGGCAGTTTAAAAAATAAGCAGAAGTCTACAAATCATCTCAGATCAGATTTGGAGTCTGCAGAGACAGCCAGGGTCCCAGTAAAAGCTGTTAGCACCTTGTAATGAAACATTTATTAGGATTGTGGTTTTGCAAATGACAAATCAATTTAGAGTAACGTTTCTTCTGGTGGATGGAGAAGCGCAGCTGGGTTTCACACTCATCACAGGCTGACATTTCCTTGAACCGCCTAACTTCAGCCTTGCATTGTGTAGCAAATGTGTGACACAAATGTTGCACAACGAAATGCTCCTGCAAGGGCACAAACTGCTCTAACAAGGCCAGTGCAGCAGCCTGTGTGCGTCCAACATAAATAAAGCATCATCAGATTCAGGAAAACAGAAAGCGTAATTGAACTGGGATGAGGACAAGAGTCAGGTTTTGTAAGACCATCCCAAAGTGGATGCAGTTAATGGCTTTATCATTTCTTCGCAGATAAAGGCTGAATGGTTGAGTAGGCAGCCTTGGGAAGCCGGTAGCAATGAGGGAAAGATCACAGACACACAGAACTGCCAAGCAGCAATCACAGATGCTCTTGTTGGAGACATTTTTTTAAAGGCTTGGGAAATGAATGGAGAGACAAGCAAGAAAAAAAAGAAACAGGATGGAAGTACCTTCTGTTTCACAGAGAAATCCTAAAGCTGTGGAAAAACCATTTTCCAGCCAGGCACGGTGGCTCACGCCTGTAATCCCAGCACTTTGGGAGGCCGAGGTGGGCAGATCACGAGGTCAGGAGTTCCAGAGCAACCTGGCCAACATGGTGAAACCCCATTTCTACTAAAAATCCAAAAAAAAAAAAAAAAAAAAAATTAGCCGGGCATAGGGGCAGGTGCCTGTAATCCCAGCTACTTGGGAGGCTGAGGCAGGAGAATTATTTGAACCCAGGAGGCAGAGGTTGCAGTGAGCTGAGATCGCACCATTGCACCCCAGCCTTGGCGACAGGGCGAGACTCTATCTCAAAAAAAAAAAAATGTTTTCCATCACAGCGTTTGACTCAGAATCCTTATCAGGGACTGTAGCTTACGCACGTGTGGAACACCTGCTGGATACCTAGCACAGTGCCTCACCTGTGGAAGTTACCCAGCAAAGGCGTGTCACACTGTTTTAACTTCATTAATTTTCTGTTCTTTCTTTCTTCCCAATCCTTGGTTCCCACTGAATATGGCTTTGGCTTAACAAAATCCTAACACCTGATTAGAAGTGGACGGGCAAGCAGAAAAAAGACAGGATTGTGTAAAGCAGAATCAGTATAAATAGTAAATTCTAAACTCTCACTTCTAGTCAAGATGGTATGTCTAAAAAACAGGACAAAATACACAAAACAATGATTTTCAGACATTGGACGTCAAGCAGTGCAGGACACTGACCCCTGAGCTAGAGGACACCAACAGGGTGAGCCCTGCTCGCCCAGCTCACTTCCTGGAAAGGAGGGAAGCAGAAACAGATGGTTCAGGAGACAGTGCTGGGAGTATGGGGAGGCCAAAGTGGCTGGAGTTTGCAGGGGAGGGAATGGCAGAGATGAGAGTTACACAGAGAGAGAGAGCACCAGAGACCTGCTAAGGGGCCCTCCAGCCAGTGGGTGAGCACTGATGGGTGTATGCAAGTGATAAGACTACCCAAGGCCCGGAAAAAAGCCAAAAAATCCCGAAAGGATTACAGAGGCCAATCGCTTCAACTCACACAGGCCCAGCAACAGTTTGTGATCCCGAGTGGAAAATCTCATACTTCACACCACATCAGGCAGAGTACTTACATGGTATTGCCTCTGCAGTGGGGAAACTTTGTAATAAGGTCTACTTTGACCCAGCCAACAAAGCTTCAAGTTATGCTACAAAAGGATTGAACTTTCTTCAAGTAACTAAATGACATTCTAGAACAAAGCTCAAAAACATCCATTGTGAGAGAAAATATCCAGCAACTAACAAATTAAAATTCATAGCAAATGTATTTGTAATAGCCAAAAAATGGAAACAAGCCAAATGTCCATCAACAGGTGAAAGGGTAAACAAATTGTAGTATAATCCACACAATGGAATAGTAGACAGTGATAAAAAGGAACAAACTGCTGATACACGCAACAAAATTGATGACTCTCAAAATAATTACACTGAAGGAAAAAGGCCAGGCTAGAAACAAAAACAAATAAAAGTACATACTTTATTTTCCCGTTTATATAAAAGTATTGAATATTCAAGCTAATCAATAGGGACAGAAAGCAGATCATTGGTTGCCTTAGGATTCTGTGGCCTGGAGGGGAATTACCAAGGCTATCAGGAAAATTTGACGATTTCGAATATGTTCATGATTGGATCGTGCGGACAGTTTCATATACATATACACACATTATGTTAAATCTTACCAAATTGTATAGTTTAAACACATACAGTTTATTTTATGTTGGTTGTATCTTATTAAAGCTTTTTCGTTTTTTTTTTTTTTGTTTTTTTTTTTTTTGAGACAGAGTCTTGCTCTGTCGCCCAGGCTGGAGTGCAGTGGCATGATCTCAGCTCACTGCAATCTCCGCGTCCCAGGTTCATGCCATTCTCCTGCCTCAGTCTCCTGAGTAGCTGGGACTACAGGCGCCCACCACCACACCAGGCTAATTTTTTGTATTTTTAGTAGAGACAGGCTTTCACCGTGTTAGCCAGGATGGCCTCGATCTCCTGACCTCGTGATCCGCCCACCTCAGCCTCCCAAAGTGCTGGGATTACAGGCATGAGCCACCATGCCTGGCCTTTAAAGCTTTTTTTAAAGTAAGTTTATCTCCTCAGTTGTTTAAGTAGGAAAAAAAAAAGGTATTTCCTTTTTTAATGGAACTGCTTAAGTTTTTAGACAAATATTGCTTTCATTTTCTGATTTTCACACAGATGCTGTGAATTCAGGAGATTAAATGTTGCTGTTTCCCTGTTTAGAGAATGAGGCTAATTTCCCAGAGGTGAGCTGGTTTATTCAAGTTCACAGGGCTTGGCGATGGAGGTAGAATCACAGTCACAGTTCAGGTTTTCTGACTCCTGGAGTAATCACAGTGGCTCCTCTGCTTAGTTACAAGTCTCATAGGGAACATTGCAATTGGGCTGTCAGAGATTCTGTTTTCATCAGCCACAATGCAGCCAATAAATCCCCAAGATCATTGTACTTTCATGGGTTACTAGATTTGGAATAAAACCAAAGTTACAAGTGACAGTTTGAAGGAACTTTCAATCACAAAATGCAAAGTGTGTTGCACTCCAGCCACCCCGGATGAGTTATTGGCCAGTTTATTGATCATGTTGGGTAATCACTGTAATCCCTAGAGCTCTCAGAGTGAGACCTGTGTAATGGAGCACATGTAATTCTCAATAAAAGCAGAAGCCCATGAAAGGAAGTTTTCCTTGTAACACACTCTCCTTTGAAAGTCTAATTCCTAGTCATCATCTTGTTACTAGATCAAAACATATGGCTATGTTTTCTCTCCAAATATATCTGTGAGTTTTTCCTTTATCTCAAATAAGTCCAGCAACCAGAGAAGGACATGGATTTCTCCTATAGTTCCAAGCTCTGTGCAGTAAGATTTGAATACATGAGAAAAAAAACATAAAATTCTATTTCCTGGCTTTATGCCTCACCAGCCAGGTGCCTTGGGCAAGAGTTTCACCTGAGCACCAATTTTCACATTCTGTCTAAGGGCAGATAATGTTTATGTATGGAACAGTGTTGATCTTCCAAGTTTTTCTAATAAATATGTATAGACGATCACTCAAATTGTTGCTTTTATTTTCAATCTCCTACCCTATACTGTTATTCTCAAAATTTCCAAGCTAGACAAAATTTTCATTCCTTCTTTGTGTTTTCAGCTGGAATCCTGTCTGCAATAACATCTCCTCATCTCCAGGCAAACTGGGTTACTCCTCACCCTTCTCTGGTCACCCCGCCTGACTCTGGCCTCAGCCCTGACCATCCAAGCACTTTCCTCACTGGGATTTACCCAAAATCACAGGTCCCATTTCATGCACTCTTCCTTCAAGCTCCATTTTAAATCTTTTACAAATCTTCTCTGACTACTTAATGAGCCCATTTAGTTCTCTGTCCTCTACCTTCTCACATTATTGGAAGTGCAAGTTTCCTATTTGCTTATCAATTCCAACTTTTACTGTCATCATTTTTTTTTTTTTTTTGAGATGGAGTCTCGCCCTGTCACCCAGGCCGGAATACAATGGCATGATCTTGGCTCATTGCAACCTCTGCCTCCTGGTTTCAAGCGATTCTCCTGCCTCAGCCTCCTGAGGAGCTGGGACTACAGGAATCTGCCACCACGCCTGGCTAAGTTTTGTATTTTTAGTAGAGATGGGGTTTCACCATATTGGTCAGGCTGGTCTTGAACTCCTGAGCTCAGCCTCCCAGAGTGTTGGGATTACAGGTGTGAGCCACTGCGCCCGGCCATTACTATCATTTAAGGACATGTTTATTTCCTTCATTTTACAATCAGCACTTGAAGCAGTATTAGATTTTACTCAAGTTTATAGATTATACGAAACCTCTCATCTGGGCAATTCAGTAATATGGAGCAGATACAAAGAGGTGTGAGGGAAAAACTATTATACCATTAAATTCTGCCTGCTTTTGAACTTTATGTAAAAGTGGGGCCATGCTGCATGTATTTTGTACTGACTGGCTTTTTTTTTTTTTTTTGAGATGGAGTCTCGCTCTGTCACCCAGGCAGGAGTGCAGTGGCCGATCTCAGCTCACTGCAAGCTCCGCCTCCCGGGTCACTCTAACATGGTGAAAGCCCATCTCTACTAAAAATACAAAAAAATCAGCCAGGCGTGGTGGTGGATGCCTGTAGTCCCAGCTACTCAGGAGACTGAGGCAGGAGAATGGCGTGAACCTGTGAGGCGGAGCTTGCAGTGAGCTGAGATCGTGCCACTGCACTCCAGCCTGGGTGACAGAGCGAGACTCTGTCTCAAAAAAAAAAAAAAAAGGAAAAAGCTTTAATAAAATATAACCAACATAAAATAAAGTGTATGTGTTTAAACTATACAATTTGGTAAGATTTAACATAATGTGTGTATATGTATATGAAACATTTACATCTGTAAATGGCCTTGTGTACCTGAAAATAATTTGTCTTCCACCACTGTTGGGTCTGGTGTTACATGTGCATATATTTGGTCAATTATTAAATGTGTCATGTTCAAGTCTTCTCTATCATTATCAAATTCTTCATGCTTATCATCTCCTGAGACAGATATATATTCTTAGTTATGTCAACTTTTAAAAATAGTTTCACAGCTATAGTGTGGAAGTTGCAAAAGATGCATAAAAGTTTTAAATTGTTATATCTTCCTAGTGAACTGGAACTTAAATCAATAAGAAGCCCCCTTCACGTTCATCCATGTTGGAGCAAATGACAGAATTTCCTTCTTTTTTAAGGCTGTATGGTACTCTATTGTGCATGTATACCACTATATACCATATCATCTTTATCCATTCATCTGTTAATGGACATTTAGGTTGATTCCATAAGTTGGCTATTGTGAATAATGCTGCAATGAACATGGCAGTGCAGACATCTCTTCGACATACCTAGTTCAATATTTTGGATAAATACCCAGAAGTAGGATCTCTGGCTCTTATTTAGTCTATTTTTAGTTTTTTGAAAAACTTCCAAAAAGGCAGGGATAGAAAGACAAATAATGCATGTCTTCACTTACAGGTGGAATCTAAATCACTTGGACTTCTAGAAGCAGAATGGAATAGGATGGTGGTTACTAGAGGCTGGGGTTGGGGGCCTTGAGGAGATATTGGTCAAAGGGTATCAAGTCTTAGGAGAAATGTTTTGCTTGGAGATCCAGTACACAGCATGGTGAATACAATTAATAATAGTGTATTGTATATTTCAAAGTTGCTCAGGCAGTACATTTCAAATCCTCTAACTACAAAAAAGGAAAGCATTTGAAGGAATGGATATGTTAATTAGTTTGATTTAATTGTTATATTATGAATATATTGTATTCATAAATCATAACATCACTTTGTGCACCACAAATATATACAATTATAATTTGTCAATTTACAATAAAATAAAATTCTTAAAAAGAAAACATAGAAAAGCACCCTGTCAGCCAGGCGCAGTGGCTCAGGCCTGTAATCCCAGTACTTTGGGAGGCTGAGGCGGATCATCTGAGGTCAGGAGTTTGAGACCAGTCTGGCCAACATGGTGAAACCCTGTCTCTACTAAAAATACAAAAAATAAATAAAAAATTAGCCAGGCATTGTGGCAGGCACCTGTAATCCCAGCTACTCAGGAAGCTGAGGCAGGAGAATCACTTGAACCTGGGAAGAGGAGGTTGTAGTGAGCCAAAATCGTGTCATTGTACTCCAGCCTGGGTGAAGAGCAAAACTCCATCTCAAAAAACAAACAAACCAACAAAACCCACCAAAAAACAAAACAACAACAACAAAAAAACACACCCTGTCAGCTGGGCATGGTGGCTCACACCTGTAATCCCAGCACTTTGGGAAGCTGAGGTGGGTGGATTATCTGAGGTCAGGAGTTCGAGACCAGCCTGACCAACATGGAGAAACCCCGTCTCCACTAAAAATACAAAATTAGCCGGGTATGGTGGCACATGCCTGTAATCCTAGCAACTCAGGAGGCTGAGACAGGAGAATGGCTTGAACCCTGGAGGCAGAGGTTGCGGTGAGCCAACATCGCACCATTGCACTCCAGCCTGGGCAACAAGAGAGAAACTCAGTCTCACAAAAAAAAAAAAAAAAAAAGCACCCTGTGTTACCAGTTTTGGGGGTTTTGTTGCCATAAGATCGATTGTGCCTAGTATTTTTTTTTTTTTTTGAGACAGAGTCTCGCTCTGTCACCCAGGCTGGAGTGCCATGGCACGATCTCAGCTCACTGCAAACTCCGCCGCCCGGGTTCATGCCATTCTTCTGCCTCAGCCTCCCAAGTAGCTGGGACTATAGGCACCCGCCACCATGCCCGGCTAATTTTTTGTATTTTTAGTAGAGACGGGGTTTCACCATGTTAGCCAGGATGGTCTCGATCTCCTGACCTCGTGATCTGCCCGCCTCGGCCTCCCAAAGTGCTGGGATTACAGGTGTGAGCCACTCTGCCCGGCCTATTGTCCCTACTATTAATAGGTTTCTTCTGGTTGGTGTTTACATGGTTTATCTTTTCTTGTTGTTTTACTTTCAACCTTTCTGGATCCTGTATATTTTAGATGCTTTTAAAAAAATAGTTCCTGCAGCCAAGCATGGTGGCTGACACCTGTAATTTCAGCACTTTGGGAGGCCGAGGTCGGTGGATCACCTGAGGTCAGGAGTTCGAGGCCACCCTGGCCAACATGGTGAAACTCCGTCTCTACTTAAAAAAAAAAAAAAGAATTAGCTGGGCATAGTGGTGCATGCCTGTAGTCCCAGCTACTTGGGAGGCTGAGGCAGGACAATTGCTTGAACCTGGGAGGCAGAGTTTGCAGTGAGCCAAGATTGTGCCACTGCACTCCAGCCTGGGCAATAGAGCAAGACTCCATCTCAAAAATAAATAAAATACAAATAAACAGCTTATAACTGTTTTCTTTTAGTAATTTCTCTCTAAAATCATTGTCATTTTGCTGGAACTTTTAGCACATTAATATGAATTATAATTGGTGTTTAATTTGGATTTATTTCTACCATATTATTTGTGCTTTTTATTTGTTCATCCTGTTTGTTTGTTGTTGTTATTTATTTTTCTCTCATTTCTTGCCTTCTTTGCACTGATGGAATATTTTTTTCCTTTCTATTTCTTTGTTTAATTTCAATTGTTTTGGGAGTACAGGTGGTTTTTGGTTACATGGATCAGTTTTTTAGTGGTGGTTTCTGAGATTTTACGCACCCATCACCTGAGCAGTGTACATTGTACCAAATATGTAGACTATTATCCCTTACCAGCCCCAACCTTCCCCTCACTAAGTCCCTGAAGTCCATTATATCATTATTATGACTCTGCGTCCTCATAGCTTAGCTCCTACTTATGAGTAAGAACGTAACAATATTTGGTTTTCCATTCCTGAGTTACTTCACTTAGAATAATGGCCTCCAGCTCCATCCAAGTTGCTACAGAAAACATTATTTCATTCCTTTTCCTGGCTGAGTAGTATTCCATTGTGTATATATACCTCATTTTCTTGATCTCTTCATTGACTGATGGGCACTTAGATTGGTTTCATATGTTTACGACTACAAATTGTGCTGCTATAAACATGCATGTGCATCTGTCTTTTTCATATAGTGACTTTTTTTCCTTTGAGGAAATACCCAGTAGTGGGATTGCTGGATTGAATGGTCTATTTCTTTCGAAACAATTGTGGCAGTTATGCATGATATTTCTTTTTTCTCAGTTTATTCATTTCTATTTTTAAAAATATTGAGAACCAACTATATTCCAGGCACAGTCATGGGTGCTTGGGAAAAGATTGATATGCAAAGTAGTAAAGGTTCCTATTCCTGGCCAGGTGCCATGGCTCACACCTGTAATCCCAGCACTTTGGGAGGCCGAGGTGAGTGGATCACCTGAGGTCAGAAGTTCAAGACCAGCCTGGCCAACATGGTGAAACCTCGTCTCTACTAAAAATACAAAAATTAGCCGGATGTGGTGGCGGGTGCCTGTAAACCCAGCTACTTGGGAGACTGAGACAGGAGAATCACTTGAACCCGGGAGGCGTAGGTTGCAGTGAGCCGATATCACGTCATTGCGGTCCAGCCTGGGGGACAAGAGTGAAACTCCGTCTCAAAAAAAAAAAAAAGAAAGAAAGAAAGAAAAAAAAGAAAAGGAAAAGAAAATGTTCCTATTCCTGTGAACCTCATATTTGTCTGTGCGTGTGTGTATATGTGTGTGTGAGAGAGAGATAAACAATAAACAATAGATATAATTAGCAAATTAAGTAGCATTCTAGAAAGTGATAAATGCTAGGGAACAGAGAAAAAAAGAGCAGAGTGATGCAGCTGGGAGTGCAGGACCGTAGGGTTAGGGACGGAGCTGCAGTATTCACTAGGGTGGGTCTCATAGAGAAAGCCACATAGTGAATATGGAGGGCAGCAGGGATTTAGCCAAGTAGATGTCTGAGAGAAGAGCACGTAGGGCGGCAGAAACTTCCAGTACAATGCTCTAAAGCAGCAGGAATGGTCAGGAGGCCAGTGGAGAGCACAGCAGATGAAGTCAGAGTGGTGACAAGTGCAAGGGCAGAAGGAGGGCAGGGCAGGAGACGCGAGGGGTGGGTGGGGTGGCTGGGGTGGTCCTTAAGGACCATTGTAAAGACTCCAACTTTTACTCTGGGTGAAATGGGAAGGCATCTCAGAATATTTTTAGCAGAGAACTGTCATGGTCTGACTTAACATTTTAAAAGGATCACCCTGGATGCTGTAAGAAAAACAATCTTGAGGGCCAATGATAGAAATGGGGGGACAGAAGCCAGTGATCCAGGTGAGAAGTGACACCGGCTCAGAGCTGCACCTTGGCAGTGGGACGTGAGTCCTGGAGAGAGTTTTTAGAGTCACTCGCACTTCCTGATGGATTGAGAAAGAGATGTTTGGATTGAGCAACGGGGGCTTTGATGATATTGCCATCAAATGAGATGAAAAGGCGTTCAAATGCAACAAGGTTTATTTTTGCTTTGTTTTGTTTTGTTTGTTGTTGCTTGTCTTTTGAAGGGGAAAGACGGGTTTAGGATGTGTGTAAATTTGAATTGTCCAACAGATATCCAAGTGGTGATGCCAAGTAAGTAGTTTGATGTGTGAGTTTGGTGTTTAGGGAAGAGGTGTGGATTGAAGATAGACATTCTGGAGCCTCTAGCATACAGGAAGTATATAGCGGTCATTCCGGACTTTTTTTTTTATTATTATACTTTAAGTTCTAGGGTATATGTGCACAACGTGCAGGTTTGTTACATACATATACATGTGCCATGGTGGTTTGCTGCACCTATCAACTCGTCATTTACATTAGGTATTTCTCCTAATGCTATCCCGCCCCCAGTCCCCCACCCTCCGACAGGCCCCGGTGTGTGATGTTCCCCGCCCTGTGTCCACGTGTTTTCATTGTTCAATTCCCACATATGAGTGAGAACATGAGGTGTTTGGTTTTCCGTCCTTGTGATAGTTTGCTGAGAATGATGGTTTCCAGCTTCATCCATGTCCCTGCAAAGAACATGAACTCATCCTTTTTTATGGCTGCAGAGTATTCCACGGTGTATATGTGCCACATTTTCTTACTCCAGTCTATCACTGATGGACATTTGGGTTGGTTCCAAGTCTTTGCTATTGTGAATAGTGCCGCAATAAACATATATGTACATGTGTCTTTATAGTAGCATGATTTATAGTCCTTTGGGTATATACCCAGTAATGGGATGGCTGGGTCAAATGGTATTTCTAGTTCTAGATCCTTGAGGAATCGCCACACTGTCTTCCACAATGGTTGAACTAATTTACACTCCCACCAACAGTGTAAAAGTGTTCCTAGTTCTCCACCTCCTCTCCAGCACCTGTTGTTTCCTGGTTTTTTAATGATCGCCATTCTAACTGGCATGGGATGGTATCTCATTGTGGTTTTGATTTGCATTTCTCTGATGACCAGTGATGACGAGCATTTTTTCATGTGTCTGTTAGCTGCATAAATGTCTTCTTTTGAGAAGTGTCTGTTCATATCCTTTGCCCACTTTTTGATGGGGTTGTTTTTTTCTTGTACATTTGTTTAAGTTCTTTTTAAATTCTGGATATTAGCCCTTTGTCAGATGGGTAGATTGCAAAAATTTTCTCCCATTCTGTAGGTTGCCTGCTCACTCTGCTGATAGTTTCTTTTGTTGTGCAGAAGCTCTTCAGTTTAATTAGCTCTCATTTGTCTATTTTGGCTTTTGTTGCCATTGCTTTTGGTGTTTTAGACATGAAGTCTTTGCCCATGCCTATGTCCTGAATGGTATTGCCTAGGTTTTCTTCTAGGGTTTTATGGTCTGAGGTATTACATTTAAGTCTTTAATCCATCTTGAGTTAATTTGTGTATAAGGTGTAAGGAAGGGATCCAGTTTCAGCTTTCTACATATGGTTAGCCAGTTTTCCCAGCACTGTTTATTAAATAGGGAATCCTTTCCTCATTTCTTGTTTTTGTCAGGTTTGTCAAAGATTAGATGGTTGTAGATATGTGGTGTTATTTCTGAGACCTCTGTTCTGTTCCATTGGTCTATATATTTGTTTTGGTTCCAGTACCATGCTGTTTTGGTTTCTGTAGCCTTGTAGTATAGTTTGAAGTCAGGTAGCATGATGCCTCCAGCTTTGTTCTTTTTGCTCAGGATTGTTTTGGTTATGTGGGCTCTTTTTTGGTTCCATATGAAATTTAGAGTAGTTTTTTCCAATTCTGTGAAGAAAGTCATTGGTAGCTTGATGGGGATGACATTGAATCTATAAATTACCTTGGGCAATATGGCCATTTTCACAATATTGATTCTTCCTATCCATGAGCATGGAATGTTCTTCCATTTGTTTCTGTTCTCTTTTATTTTGTTGAGCAGTGGTTTGTAGTTCTCCTTGAAGAGGTCCTTCACATCCCTTGTAAATTGGATTCCTACGAATTTTATTCTGTTTATAGCAATTGTGAATGGAAGTTCACTCATGATTTGGCTCTCTGTTTGTCTGTTATTGGTGTATAGGAATGCTTGTGATTTTTGCACATTGATTTTGAATCCTGAGACTTTGCTGAAGTTGCTTATCAGCTTAAGGAGGTTTTGGTCCGAGATGACGGGATTTTCTAAGTATACAATCATGTCACCTGCAAACAGGGACAATTTGACTTCCTCTTTTCCTAATTGAATACCCTTTATTTTTTTCTCTTGCCTGATTGCCCTGGCCAGAACTTCCAACAGTATGTTGAGTAGGAATGGTGAGAGAGGGCATCCCTGTCTTGCACCAGTTTTCAAAGGGAATGCTTCCAGTTTTTGCCCATTCAGTATGATACTGGCTGTGAGTCTGTCATAAATAGCTCTTATTATTTTGAGATATGCTCCATCAATACCTAGTTTATTGAGAGTTTTTAGCATGAAGGGCTGTTGAATTTTGTCAAAGGCCTTTTCTACATCTACTGAGATAATCATGTGGTTTTTATCGTTGGTTCTGTTTATGCGACAGATTATATTTACTGATTTGCATTTGTTGAACCACCCTTGCAACCCAGGGAAGAAGCCGACTTGATCATGGTGGATAAGCTTTTTGATGTGCTGCTGGATTCGGTTTGCCAGTATTTTATTGAGGATTTTTGCATCGATGTTCATCAGGGATATTGGTCTAAAATTATCTCTTTTTGTTGTGTCTCTGCCAGGCTTTGGTATCAGGATGATGCTGGCCTCATAAAATGAGTTAGGGAGGATTCTCTCTTTTTCTATTGATTGGAGTGGTTTCAGAAGGAATGGTACCAGCTCCTGTTTGTACCTCTGGTAGAATTCGACTGTGAATCCATCTGGTCCTGGACTTTTTTTGGTTGGTAAGCTATTAAGTATTGCCTCAATTTCAGAGCCTGTTATTGGTCTATTCAGAGATTCAACTTCTTCCTGGTTTAGTCTTAGGAGGGTGTATGTGTCCAGGAATTTATCCATTTCTTCTGATTTTCTAGTTTATTTGCGTAGAGGTGTTTATAGTATTCTCTGATGGTAGTTTGTATTTCTGTGGGATTGGTGGTGATATCCCCTTTATCATTTTTTATTGCATCTATTTGATTCTTCTCTCTCTTCTTCTTTATTAGTCTTGCTAGCGGTCATCTATTTTGTTGATCTTTTCAAAAAACCAGCACCTGGATTCACTGATTTTTTGAACGGTTTTTTTGTGTGTGTGTCTCTATCTCCTTCAGTTCTGCTCTGATCTTAGTTATTTCTTGCCTTCTGCTAGCTTTTAAATGTGTTTGCTCTTGCTTCTCTAGGACTTTTAGTTGTGATGTTAGGGTGTCGGTTTTAGATCTTTCTTGCTTTTTCTTGTGGGCATTTAGTGCTATAAATTTCCCGCTACACACTGCTTTAAATGTGTCCCAGAGATACTGGTATGTTGTGTCTTTGTTCTCATTGGTTTCAAAGAACATCTTTATTTCTGCCTTCATTTCGTTATTTACCCAGTAGTCATTCAGGAGCAGGTTGTTCAGTTTCCATGTAGTTCTGCGGTTTTGAGTGAGTTTCTGTTTTTTTGTTTGTTTTTGTTTTTGTTTTTTTTTTGAGATGGAGTCTCACTCTGTCGCCCAGGCTGGAGTGCAGTGGCGCTATCTCGGCTCACTGCAAGCTCCTCCTCCCAGGTTCATGCCATTCTCCTGCCTCAGCCTCCCAAGTACCTGGGACTAGAGGCGCCTGCCACCATGCCTGGCTGATTTTTTTGCATTTTTAGTAGAAACAGGGTTTCATCATGTTAGCCAGGATGGTCTTGATCTCCTGGCCTCATAATCCGCCTGCCTCAGCCTCCCAAAGTGCTGGGATTACAGGTGTGAGCCACTGTGCCCGGCCCATCACAGGTAAGTTTTTAAAAACATATGTAGGGAGGGAAAAAGAACAGAATAAAGGAACTAAGGTCTTCCATGAGGCACAGAGGGTTAAGTGGGAGATGGGATTAATTAACTCTCCAGCCGGAGATGGCGAGTGTCTCACATGGCCACATATTTCTGTGGCCAGCACAGGTGCATTTAAAAGGCTTGGGCAGGATAGACAGTCCCAAATAATCACTGCTGGAGGTAGCCAGGACTCCAAATTTGGATCCTATTCCAGAAATTACACACGTTAAGACTTAATTTGTTTTTCATCCATCAGATTCTGCTAATGAAAACTAATTGCCTTGAAACTCATTTTCTACATGTTTGTATCAGAAACTCTGTAGCTAACCCTGAATTATTGGATTTGTATTTCTGCCTGCAAATTCAAACAACTGTGAATGTTTCAGTTTCTGGTTCAATGCTTGATCTTCTCTTTGACCATTTTGTCGGATGCGAAAAATGGTAGGTTAATATTGAATGTTAACCAACTCTTGATGGCTTACATTTCTCAATTTGCTTTGGTGGTAGCTTGCATCTAATATGGTAAGTGAATGCAGTTAGACTGTGGATGAATAACATTAACACATGTTCATATTCAGTACTGGTAGAGTCTGAAGACATGATTTCTCCTCTGTCAAACCTTCTCCACAATCTTTTTTTTTTAGACAAAGTCTCACTCTGTCACCAGGCTGGAGTACAGTGGTGCGATCTCAGCTCACTGCAACCTCCGCCTCCCGGGTTAAAGTGATTCTCCTGCCTCAGCCTCTCGAGTAGCTGGGACCACAGGCACACGCCACCACGCCCAGCTAATTTTTGCATTTTTAGTAGAGACAGGGTTTCACCATGTTGGCCAGGATGGTCTCGATCTCTTGACCTTGTGGTCCGCCCACCTCAGACTCCTGAAGTGCTAAGACTAAAGGCGTGAGCCACTGTGCCAGGCCATCAAATCTTTATTGACTTGATTTCTCTATACAACTTGTGTCTCTGAGTAATTTGGCCTTTGGGTCTCTTTCAGTTTAACTTTCAAAGTCTTCTGGGTATATTTTTTCTCTTGTCTCATATTAACTCAGAATTATGCAGAATAATTTTCCATTTAGATGAGTGAGGCAACTAGGAAAGGCAGTAATTGATGTCACAAATGTCTTCTAAGCCTGGTTCAGACTCAGAGAAAGTTTTGAAAAGGAAAATTGGATATGTTTTTCTTTTCTTGGCATTTCATCATTTTCCCCAAATGTATTAATGGCAGTTATTGAGCCATATTTATTAATTTCTCATGAAAATTAAGTTATAATGAGAGGTGACAGAGTGCTGGCAGTCCTCAGAGCCTTCGCTTGCTCTCGGCACCTCCTCTGCCTGGGCTCCCACTTTGGCGACACTTGAGGAACCCTTCGGCCCACCGCTGCACTGTGGGAGCCCCTTTCTGGGCTGGCCAAGGCCAGAGCCAGCTCCCTCAGCTTGCAGGGAGGTGTGGAGGAAAAGGCGGGAGCGGGAACCAGGGCTGGGTGCGGCGCTTGCGGGCCAGCTGAAGTTCCGGGTGGGCGTGGGCTTGGCGGGCCCCACACTCGGAGCGGCCGGCCGGCCCCACTGGCCCCAGGCAATGAGGAACTTAGCACCCGGGCCAGTGGCTGCGGAGGGTGTACTGGGTCCCCCAGCAGTGCCGGCCCACTGGCGCTGCGCTCAATTTCTCACTGGGCCTTAGCTGCCTTCCCGCAGGGCAGAGCTCGGACCTGCAGCCCACCATGCCTGAGCCTCCCACCCCCTCCATGGGCTCCTGTGTGGCCGAGCCTCCCCGACGAGCGCCGCCCCCTGCTCCACGGCGCCCAGTCCCATCAACCGCCCAAGGGCTGAGGAGTGCGAGTGCATGGCACAGGACTGGCAGGCAGCTCCACCTGCGGCCCCGGTGGGGGATCCACCGGTTGAAGTCAGCTGGGCTCCTGAGTCTGGTGGGGACTTGGAGAGTCTTTATGTCTAGCTCAGGGATTGTAAACACACCAATCAGCACCCTGTGTCTAGCTCAGGGTTTGTGAGTGCACCAATCGACACTCTGTATCTAGCTGCTCTGGTGGGCCCTTGGAGAACCTTTATGTCTAGCTCAGGGATTGTAAATACACCAATCGGCACTCTGTATCTAGCTCAAGGTTTGTAAACACACCAATCAGCACCCTGTGTCTAGCTCAGGGTTTGTGAGTGCACCAATCCACACTCCGTATCTAGCTGCTGTGGTGGGGCCTTGGAGAACCTTTATGTCTAGCTCAGGGATTGTAAATACACCAATCGGCACTCTGTATCTAGCTCAAGGTTTGTAAACACACCAATCAGCACCCTGTGTTTAGCTCAAGGTTTGTGAGTGCACCAATCGACACTCTGTATCTAGCTGCTCTGGTGGGGCCTTGGAGAACCTTTGTGTGGATACTCTGTATCTAACTAATCTGATGGGGGGGTGGAGAACCTTTGTATCTAGCTCAGGGATTGTAAACGCACCAATCAGCACCCTGTCAAAACAGACCACTCGGCTCTACCAATCAGCAGGATGTGGGTGGGGCCAGATAAGAGAATAAAAGCAGGCTGCCAGGGCCAACAGTGGCAACCCGCTCGGGTCCCCTTCCACACTGTGGAAGCTTTGTTCTTTCACTCTTTGCAATAAATCTTGCTACTGCTCACTCTTTGGGTCCACACTGCTTTTATGAGCTGTAACACTCACCGCAAAGGTCTGCAGCTTCACTCCTGAAGCCAGCGAGACCAGGAGCCCAGAGCCCACCGGGAAGAACGAACAACTCCAGACGCGCCGCCTTAAGAGCTGTAACACTCACTACGAAGGACTGCAGCTTCACTCCTGAGCCAGCCAGACTACGAACCCACCAGAAGGAAGAAACTCCGAACACATCTGAACGTCAGAAGGAACAAACTCCAGACACGCCACCTTAAGAGCTGTAACACTCACCACGAGGGTCTGCAGCTTCATTCTTGAAGTCAGTGAGACCAAGAACCCACTAATTCCAGACACAATAATATTTTGTTCTTACCAGTAGTCTAGCAAAATAAGCTATTCTTTTAATAAACCCTGGAGATTATATTTTGATGTTGAGTGTTTTAAGATAATTAAATTCACTTTTATCTGTGTTTATTCAGATTTCATTATTTAAATGTGTGCATGATAGTATAAAGTCTTTCAGTTACAAAAAGAATAACCAATATATTATGTAACTTCTTCCTAATTGATAATTAATATTTTCACCTACAGTTTTTTATTCTGCCTGTAAAAATCTGCAATAAAATGAGGTTTAAATCTGAATTTGTGCTCACTTCACAGGGTTCCTGTTAGCTAGTGTGAGCAGGTAGTACCCCCATTATGTCGCTAAGGGGAGCTGTTGGTCCTTCGTTACTCAGTAAACCAGTGCTGGCCTCTGCCTGGTCTGAGAAGCTACTTTCTGATTAGGAGTGGTTCATTATCATTTCATACTTGGCACAATTATGAAAGAACTCTGTAATCATTCAGAGAGACAGCAAAGCAGCTAGGAAAAAGAAGCTGATAAACTCAATCAGATACCTTGAAAACTTCTGAAGAATATTCAGCTGGCTTACAGCTCATCATCAAATCCTAACAACTTCTCTAACAGAGAAAGTAAAATTATGAAAATTCCATACAAGGAACACATTTCATTAAAGTTGAAAGGGATAGTAGGTTAAGAGTTACATGATGAATGGCCCCAAAACTGCTTATTAAAGAATAAACGGCCATGAAAATGTTCTCAATCAACAAGGCCTACTTTTTACTTTTTTCTCTTTTTCAATCCAATTCAAAAAATCCTGGTTATACCCGGCCCTCACCAGCCAGGGGGTGTAAGGGAGGTTATATGAATACTGACAGATGAATTTTTGTTGGCTTGATAAACCCTTTTTGTACCTGCAGAATCTCAGCCGCATTTGGATGTCTTCCCCCAATTCTAGAATCTTCTTGGAGCACATCTGCTCTCGGGATCCCCACGTTTGCTCCTGCACGCTCCATTTTTTATCAACCTCCTTTTTCCTCAACTCAGTTTCCAGGCCTATCTGTGGGTATCCTCAGTCTCACTTGAAGGTAAGGAGGATGGTTCTTCGAAAACATTAAACTAATGGATTTCTCACTTCTTTCCACTGGAAGTCACGTCCCATAGCAGTCACTAGACCATTTTGGAAGTGGGGAAGGTAGATCAGAAAGAGAAATGTGGGCCGGGCGCGGTGGCTCACGCCTGTAATCCCAGCACTTTGGGATGCTGAGGCAGGCGGATCACCTGAGGTTGGGAATTCAAGACCAGCCTGACCAACATGGAGAAACCCAGTCTCTACTAAAAATACAAAATTAGCTGGGTGTGGTGGCACATGCCTGTAATCCCAGCTACTCGGGAGGCTGAGGCAGGAGAATCGCTTGAACCCAGGAGGTGGAGATTGCAGTGAGCCGAGATCACGCCATTGCACTCCAGCCTGGGCAACAAGAGCAAAACTCTGTCTCAAAAAAAAAGAAAAAGAAAGAGAAATGTGGCCGGGCATGGTGGTTCACACCTGTAATCCCAGCATTTTGGAAGACCAAGGCAGGCGGATGGCTTGAGCCTAGGCATTTGAGACCAGCCTGGGCAACATGGTGAAACCCCTTCTCCACCAAAAGTACAAAAAGGAACCTGGCACAAGCCTGTAGTCACAGCTACTCAGGAGGCTGAGGCGGGAGGATTGCTTGAGCCTGGGAGGTTGAGGCTGCAGTGAGCCATGATGGCACCATTGCACTCCAGCCTGGGTGACAGAATGAGATGTTAGCTCAAAGAAAAGAAAAAAAGCAAAAGAGAAATGTTAAGAAAACTTCCATCTAGAAGGAGAAAGGAAGGGACAATGGGAGCTACTGGCTTGTGCAGGGAACAGGCTGGAGCACGGGGGAGACGGTAGAGAAGGGGTCTGTTAAGGGCTGAACTGTGTTCCCCAACTCATCTGCTGCAGTCCAAACCCCAGTGCCTCAGAATATGGCTGTGTTTGCAGAGGGCTCTTTCAAGAGGGGATCGAGGTAAAATGAAGTCATTAGGGTGGGCCCTGATCCAATCTGACTGATGTCATAAGAAGAGAAAATTTGGACATAGAGACCCACACAGAGGGAAGACCATTGAGGACACAGGGAGAAGACAGCCATCCAAGCCAAGGAGAGACCTCACCAGAACCCAACCCTGCCAACACCTTGGTCTTGGACTTTAGCCTCCAGAACTGAGAGGAAATAAGTTTCTGTTGCTTCAGCCTCCTAGCCCATGATTCTTTGCTATGACACCTGCAGCAGACTGAGACAGGCCTGACTGTCCCTCCTGGCCACCGGGTTGTGGCTTGACTATGAACAGGCTGATGGGCGCTGAGGGCAGAAGCTCCCTTGTCCTGCTTCCCATTGGGATTCTGGGCAGAAAACCTCTTAGCATTCTTGATCCAACATGAGGTTCCTGTTAGTGTGCAATCCGTAGCATCGCTGGGCATGGAAGGACACATCTTCAGCTGCCCAGTTCTCCCTCAGCTCCTGGGATGCCCGGCAGGTCCCTAATCCTGGCGTGGGCCACGTGGAGGGTCCAGAAGGCCACTCACATGCGGGAGGATGAGCTGAGGGGGACAGTGGTTGCTATGAGGGAAAAACCTGGGCCCCGTAGGCCGACACAGCAGAGCAACTGCCCCGGCTGGGGAGCGCATGGAGTCACAGTTGGCTTCTGCTCTTTGGAGAGGGAGGTGGGGCC
Organism: Gorilla gorilla gorilla; assembly: GCF_029281585.2. NCBI lineage: Eukaryota > Metazoa > Chordata > Mammalia > Primates > Hominidae > Gorilla > Gorilla gorilla. The sequence continues at coordinate 43,074,280 of NC_073241.2, forward strand.
AGGCCAGCAGGGAGACACTGGGCCAGCTGACCTAAGAGGGTGATGGCAGCAGATGGCAGCAGTGATCAATGACCAGGGTGACAGTCACTGTGGCTTAGAGGCCAAGGACCCCGAGAGCAGCACAGGCCCCAGCTGCTGAGCCCAGGCTTCCTTGCCCAGGCACCGTTGGAAGACAAGGGAGAGGGTGTGGGTGTGGGGTGCTGAAGGAGGGAGTGTTTTCCTGTTAAAGGCAAATTGCAGCAGATGCAACATTCCCTTCGGGGCATGGGAGGGAAACTATAGCTTTCCTAGGAATCTGCAACTTCCCATGCAAGGAGCCCAAGGGTGGCAAACGCTGCCCTGGATTCCAGGGCCAGCCGCCACTTCTGCTAAACTGCAAAAAAGTCCCAGGTGTCATCTGGGCACCATGCCCAAATGGTGGAATTTCACTACTGGGAGATGGCATAATCACTTGTCCCTTGTGAAATGTCTCCACAGTTCTTCTTCTTCTTCTTCTTCTTCTTCTTCTTCTTCTTCTTCTTCTTCTTCTTCTTCTTCTTCTTCTTCTTTGTTTTTTGTTTGTTTGTTTGTTTGTTTTGACACAGTCTCGCTCTGTCTCCCAGGCTGGATTGCAGTGGCGTGATCTCGGCTCACTGCAACCTCCACCTCCCTGGTTCAAGCAATTCCCCTACCTCAGCCTCCTGAGTAGCTGGGACTACAGGCGCACGCCACCATACCTGGCTAATTTTTTTGTATGTTTAGTAGAGACGGGGTTTCACCATGTAGGCCACACTGGTCTGGAACTCCTGACCTCAGGCAATCCATCCGCCTCGGCCTCCCAAAGTGCTAGGATTATAGGCTTGAGCCACCGTGCCTGGCCCCCCCTTTTTTTTTTAATCTCCCTTTTCTCTTTTCTTTCTGTGTTATCAAATGCTAACTCCCCAAGGTGTCACCGAAACAATCTGTTGATAAGCACACAAAGCCCTGTAGATTCTGACTCTAAGGAAGAAGAGGCAGAGGGAGGAGGACAAAGCTGGCATCTTTATTGAGATGCTGAAGTCTGATTCCAGGTGGGTTTTCCCATTGAATGGGGCCTTGATTAGGCTTGGGTGAGGACCATGTTGTAATAGGTGAGGATTGCGGGGTGACACAGCAAACCGGTGATTCTGAGGCAGGGTTAAAAGAGACTTGAGAGGGTTTGATGTTTTGTATTGAAAAGCTGATGGGTCTTTCCAGAAGTTGCTGAAAAGATAAAGTTATCTACAGCTCTCTGGCAAGAGTTTTCTGGAATAGTAAACTCATGTTGACGAGGACAAATAGGCCAGTGAAGTCACGTTCATGTAGACAGTGAGCTGTGTGGTGTAGACAGTCCCAGTTCTCAATCTGGTACAAGAAAGCCCTGGTCCAGAGGCGGATGAGGCAGCGTGGCCAAGCAGAGCTGGTGTGCCTGGGCTCTCCAGGGCTCTGTCGCTTATGGTGTGTGAGATTTGGGGATAGTTGCCTCACCTCAATGCCTGGAAGATAGCAAGTTCTTGCTGTTAATCTTATCAGAATCTATTCTCAGCCCTCAAAGAACTTCAGCATTCATGGAGAACTCAGATGTGCCGCAGGCGTGGCCTGAGAGACCCGGGCTCACCTCCCGCCATATCCTTGGGCAAGCAGGTTGCCGCACGTCCAGCCTCACCGCTCCCCGCCTGCAGTCTCTTCCGGGTGCTTCACAGGGCTGTCATGGAGAGCGCATGCAGAATCACACACGCTCAATTCTGGAGCCCTCTGCTATGAACGGCATCCCTAAGGGGCCTCCCATTCACTCCCTCCATCTCTCTTACCTCCCCTTCCCCACCCCGTCTCCATTCCTCTGCCAGTTGCTCCCCTCCCACGCCTCTTCTGTTTCTCCCCTCCCTGCCTGTGCCTCTATTTACCCCTTCTGTGTATGTTTGGTTTCTTTTCAGGGTAAAACCGTTATTCTAGGCCTATGTTTGTCTAGTTTCAGCTGAAGACACCACATATGTTTACCATAGTTTGACTTTGGCAACAGAGCCCTAGGGTCAGACCCAGGCTAGCTAGCTGTGCAGACGGAGGTAAGGTACCTAATGCTGCGCCATCTGTTTGCACATCTTAACAATGACACAGTGCCTGCTGTGTATAGAGGTGTATTCGCGTTGGCCAGCACAGGCAGATGAAGGAATGCTTGACTCACCTCCCAAGGTCTCCCAAGTAGACCACAGGAACTACTTTGTCGGGGGCTTTGGAGTCTGTTGGACTAGTGGGCCAGGCTGTCTGCGTCCCAGTCGTGGCTCCAGCCCTCAGGGCCAGGTTAGTGAGGCGCTGAGGAGCTCCACTTGGCACAAAACTTAAGGGGCCACCAAAAAACTTTGTAATCAAGCTGGATAATATCTTCATGCAGTCTTTCTAAAGATCTTATCAGCAAACTACAGCTCACAGGCTGGCCTCCTGTTTTACAAGTCATGTTTTATTTCAGAGCTGAGATTCGGGAAGTTCATATATTCGGCAGGTACCCGGTATTAATGAGGCTGAAGTCTGCATCTAGTGGGGAGACCCATTCTGCCTCCGTGGCCCCTCTGCTCAAGAAGCGTTTGCCATAGGCACTTGATCATCCTCTACTTTGGCTCCCAAAAGCACAGCAACAAGGAGAAGGCTGGCAGTGGGGGCTGGGAGTGAGGGGAGAGGACAAGGCTGAGGAGTGTGGCTCTCCCGCCCTGGTAGCCCTGTGTCTCCAGGGTTGTTACCTATCCTATCTCTTTCTCCTTGTTTTTTGTCCCGTATTTCCAATTCATTTAATAAGCAGTGTGTTTCAAACACTGTACTTTAACCTGTGAGCCTCTCTGTTCCTTGGTGTCTGTGACAGTTTGCCTGGCAGTGAACTTGGAGGCTCCCACTGCTTCAAGGAACTTTCCATAGGAGAGGGGTTTTGGCCTCCTCCCTAGTGTTCAATTGATCCAGGACTTTTCTTATTTTGGGTGAGTCTAGATAAACAGGCCAAATACCGCATCATCGCGAAAAGACAAAGAATGCAGTGAGTAGGCCAGGCACCGTGGCTGATGCCTGTAATCCCAGCACTTTGGGAGGCCGAGGCGGGCGGATCACGAGATCAAGAGATCGAGACCATCCTGGCTAACGTGGTGAAACCCCGTCTCTACTAAAAATACAAGAAATTAGCCAGGTGTGGTGGCGGGTGGCTGTAGTCTCAGCTACTTGGGAGGCTGAGGCAAGAGAATGGCATGAACCGGGAGGCAGAGCTTGCAGTGAGCCGAAATCACGCCACTGCACTCCAGCCTGGGTGACAGAGTGAGACTCCCATCTCAAAAAAAAAAAAAAAAAAAAAAAAAGAACTAATTCTCAGTTGCTGCAGACACCAGAGTGGGAAAATCAAGAAGTACCTCCATGGAGTGGCCCCCAGACACATCCAGGAGAGGCGTCCTGCAGGGCCCCGCAGGGCTCCTCAATATTCTAGATTAAAAAAGACTTTAGGGCTGAGCGCGGTGGCTCACACCTGTAATTCCAGTACTTTGGGAGGCCAAGGCGGGTGGATCACCTGAGGTCAGGAGTTCGAGACCAGCCTGGCCAACATGGTGAAACCCCATCTCTACTAAAAATAAAAAAAATTAGCCGGGTATGGTGGTGGGACCTGTAATCCCAGCTGCGTGGGAGGGTGAGGCAGGAGAATTGCTTGAGCCTGGTAGGCGGAGGTTGCAGTGAGCAGAGATCACGCCATTGCACTCCAGCCTGGGTGACAGAGTGAGACTCTGTCTCAAAAAAGAGACTTTAGCAAGATGCAATGAGATTGCTCAGATTGCATGCGGTTGAGATAAACAGGCTCCCCCGCCACTCCCACCACACATATCTTCTCCTTAGCTAATAGGGCTTACAAAGACTCTCCCTGAGCCTAAACAGAGTATCAGCAAAGTCAGACCCCTTTTTTTTTTTTTTTTTGTCTTGAGACAGGTCTCCCTCTGCTTCCCAGGTTGGCATTCAGTAGTGTGATCCTGGCTCACTGCAACCTTCACTTCCCAGGTTCAAGCGATCCTCCCACCTCAGCCTCCCAAGTAACTGGGGCCAGGCATGCACCACACCCATCTAAGTTTTGTAATTTTGTTAGGGACGGGTCCTCATTATGTTGCTCAGGCTGGTCTCAAACTCCTGACCTCAAGTGATCCTCCTGCCTCGGCCTCCTACAGTGCTGAGATTATAGGTGTGAGCCACTGCACCTGGCTGTGAGCGGCAATTTTCACAGAAAACCAACCAGGGCTCCAAAGGATCCAGCAATTTAAAACAATGCAACATTCCAAAGTGTGAGGTGAAGTTATCTTCTCCCCAGTGCTTTCTGAACCAAGGAAATATTCAGCTGAGGCACGTTCCTGCCCCCAAAGGTATAGCGGCCTCTCCCCTTCCCACTGACAAGGCGCATGTTGTCTTCTCTTCAGCAAAACTATAGGCTTGAAGGCCAGCCTGGCTGTTGTCTTGAGAAAAAAGTTTCCAGACTCCCCAGCCCTGTCTTAGCACAACAACCAGCAAGGAAGGCTGTGCTGCTCAGAGCAAATCCCTGGGCTTGGCCAGCCTCCAGGTGGGGTTGGGTGCTGGGTGCCGGGGCTGGGCTGAGGGCAGCCTGGGGGGGGGGGGGCTCGGGTCACTTGGGCTCCTGTGCCTTGGTTTCTTCATCCATAGGGAGGAGAGGATATTAGATAAAATATGTGTGAAGGCTAAATGGGCCAATATGAGCACCTTCCCACCTAGGCACCTGCTAAGCGCTTCACAAACATGAGCCATCATGGTATGGGGCAGGGGGGCTACTCTTTGCCATAGGGGAGAGAATGGGAGAGACATCTCGAAAAAGGTAAACAGAAGTAGGACTCCTAGTTCCTCTCTCCAGACGCTCTGAAAGCGAAGGGAGGAGCTATCACTCTCCAGCCACCAGCCATCCCTGCGCCCTGGGGAGCAGTTCCAGAAAAGCACACACAGGAAAGCATTCACAGTGATTCCGGAGTGGTGTGACCATGGGGGCTGCTCCAGACAGGAATCCAGGGCAATTGTGCCCTGGAGGCCCTGGCGGAGAGTGCAGAATGGGCTGCCATGGCCTGGAGCTGTGCAGAGATCCCCACAAGGCTCCAGAGGAGAAGGCGCCTAGAAGCCCGGCAGGCAAAGAGAGGCTCAGGCCCGTGGTGGCAGGGGTTTTGGGGCTGGGGGTGTCTCAGAAGAGGCAGGGACTCCCCCAGCCCCTAGCCCCAGCTCAGCAAGCCGAGCTGTGTGGGTTCTCAGATGGCCTGCAGCCCCAGCAACCGAGAGGCCGTGCCAGGAACAGCACCTGGGGGACAGCACCCTCCAAGGACCCCCTGAGGTAGGGGTCCCCCAACCACACCTCAGAACTGAGTTCTTGAACCCAGTTAGCTCAACTTTGCTCTAGCCAAGTCCCCAAAATGCCCATAGACACCCCAGTGCCACCAGATCTGAAAAAAGTTTTAGAAAGGGCAAGTTAGCGTGGAAAGACAGGATGCTCTGGACAAACTGCCGTTCAATTATCTTAATTTTGCCAACTTGATAAAAACAGATGGCCTTCTGATGATATTACCGGGGTCCCTCCCAGGCCTTACAAGAGACTCAAGTGAGTGGGGAGCCTAAAGATTCCTTGGTCTCCCGGTAAGTCCTTGTCTACTGGAAAGAGCTGAAATCTAAAAGGAAACTGGGGATATGAGGAATTTTCCTCCCAATTATATCTCTGCCCAATTCTATTTGCCGAACCTAAGGTCTGGTCTCCATTAACAGGAAGGCTTAACCACTTGCTTTGAAACATAAAGTAGATTGGGTAGTAAAGAGCTGCATATTAATGAATTAAAGCTTGCTTACAAAAACCTCGTCGTCAAAAATGGGATTTGAGGCAGGTTCATAAAATACAATTATCCTTAAATATTCCCTTGGAAATGATTGTGCAGGATGTGAAGGTTAATATCTGAGACCTTGGACTTTAAATTCTTAATCTAATTGTTGCCTATTTACTTAGGCTTCCTGACCTTTCATTGCCGAGCAGTTTATTGTTATAGGCTTTCTGCTTTATAGGGTAGTTTTTAAATTTTTAACTACGCTGGGGTAGCACATAGAGAGCATCTCATAATGGCTGCAAGCACAATCTTTGGCAAAATAAAGCCACTGTAGGTTAATTAAGAAATTTAGAAGATTCTTTCACAGACAACTCTGTGCCCTGAGAGGAAAGGTTGTAATTAAGATAGATTCAGTGTCATTAGGATCATTTAAAATGCCAACACTTAAAAAAATGAAGACAATAAAGTCAGCGGGAGAACACATAATATGCATTCAAAGGGTTTATTGGATGAACTGACCTTGCTAAGAGCAAGGAAAAAGGAACTTTTGTTCTTCCCACCACTGTCTTCACACCTGCACCCCCCGATCTCCATTCCTAAGGCCTGGAAGATGTACTTAAGCTTTCCCTGTGACTTTCAGGGATTAGAGCAATCTCCTTCTCAGACGTTAAAAAGTCCAGACCCGTTAACTCGTCATTTACATTAGGTATATCTCCTAATGACCAGTTAATGGGTGCAGCACACCAACATGGCACACGTATACATATGTAACAAACCTGCATGTTGTGCACATGTACCCTAGAACCTAAACTGTAAAAAAGAAAAAAAAAAAAGAGTCCAGACCCTTTGACTCAAAATGCAAACATCTCATTCAATGGAAAGCTTCCACGACGCAGGCCTGAGCTGGGTTTGGCAGCTCTAAGTTCATTTCTGGCTTCTCCAGGGCAGGGTGAAGGGTGGGGCAGACAGGGAAAAGGGGCTCCTTGCGTGATGTTGTGGCCATCTGGTGCTGTGGCAGTGGTGTCATGATGACAGTCTGGAGGGCTGCTCTTGTGGGTTCTTCAGGCACACACACAGCTGGGGACATTAGACGTGGCCCCTCCCTGGAGGGAGCAAAGCAGCCTCTGGCTGACTTCCTAGGGCTAGCCCTCAGGCTCTGCTTCCACGCCACAGAGCCCCTGTCTGTTGGGGTCCCCTCTGTGAAAGAAGGTCTTGGGCAGAGGCATCTTTGAAGTCGGCTCCACCTTGGCTCACAATTTCCCCTCCCCTCCAGCAGTTCAGGTGCCGCCCCCTGCAGCACCACCTCGCTGTTGCTGGGGACAGCGTCCACCATCTCTTGCCTTCAGACTTTTCCAGGTGAGAACCAGGGGGTGGTCCCAGGGTGGGGGGCACCCGACCTGGGGTCTCACTTGCAGCTCCCACAAGGCCCTTCATCCTGCCCTGTTTTTCTGCCGCAGGGCCTGGGGACCTCCCTCCTCAGCAAACATCCCAGCAGCAGAACACATCCTTGGGCAGTGGGAGCCGGGACTGCAGTCTATTCTCTTACACTGACTGCTGTTTTCAAAGAAATCACCTTTTCCTCCTACCATTCTCATCTCTTATTTATTTATTTATTTATTTATTTATTTATTTATTTAATTATTTATTGAGACAGAATCTCGCTCTATCATCCAGGCTGGAGTGCAGTGGCGCAATCTCGGCTCACTGCAAACTCCGCCTCCTGGGTTCAAGTGATTCTCCTGCCCCAGCCTCCAGAGTAGCTGGGATTATAAATGCGTGCCACCACACCCAGCTAATTTTTGTATTTTTAGTAAAGACAGGGTTTCACCATGTTGGCGAGGATGGTCTCAAACTCATGACCTCAGGTGATCCTCCTACCTTGGCCTCCCAAAGTGCTAGGATTACAGGTGTGAGCCACTGTGCCTGGCCCATTCTCATCTCTTTTAGATTAAAAGTGGATGAAAAGTGAGTGACATGCAGGGGCTGCAGAATTGGCTTTGGGCCCACCCTCAGCAAGTTCTGCCCAGATGGCCTCACACCACTTTCTAGAACACAGGGGCCATTGTGATGTATTGTTCTCAGCTTCAGGGCCTCACTTGAAATTCTTAGACAACATAGAAAGCCCATTATTTATGAAATTATACTTTATTATGATCTGAGGGAAATTCTTCGTAGTGCAAATTCACAGAATGCAAATTCTTTACATCCTGGTATCATTGACTGATACAGGAAGTCGGGGCTGGCTGGAGTGCGAATCACCACGGCCATGTACAGTGTTGGACATCCACTGCGCAAAGACTTTTCATGAACATCTGATCCTCCATAGACATTCAGTTCACAATCTGGAGTCACAGACATTATCTTCCAGGTGAGGAAACAGACACAGGGACATCATGTGACTTGCCCAAGGTTAACCAGCTGCTAAGTAGTAGAGCTGAGGTCAGACCTCAGAGCTATTCTGTCTCAAAGCTTGTTTTATCATATGCCTTCTGGCTTGATAATTATTATGAAAATATCTCTATGCTAGTGCTTGAGGCTGCTGTCAACTCTGTCTCTTGCTTCTACCTCCAAAGCCCTGAGCAAATCAATCAACTCAGTAAATGTGTTCATGATGGCTTAGATTGGCCTAACGTTAAACACAGCTTCTAAACTTGGGGACAGCATTCAAGACCCTTAGAGCTTCATTGGGGAAGCAGCCTAACATCTGGGAGACAATGAGAGAGCAGGGGAGGCTGTGGAACAGCAAGGACAGTGTGCAGTGGAGGTTGTAAGTGGCAAGAGGGAAGTCACTGGGACTGAGGGTCGTGGTGGGTTGAGGAGGAGGAGGGCTTCGAGGTAATCATGGAAGCACAGATAGGAGGGCATGGAGGAGCACAAGGAGGTGAGGACAGGGTCTCCCAGCTCAGGTGCAGGTGATTAGCAGGGACATAAGCAGGGCGTGAGGAGGGCCGTGGCTCACTCTCCTGGAGCTTCCGTAACAAAGCACCACCAGCTGGGTGCTTAAACAGCAGAAGCTGATTATCTCAGAGTCTGAGGCTAGAAGTCCAAGGTCAAGGCATCAGTAGGGCCATGCTCCTGCTGAAACCCATAGGTGCTTCTTCCTTGCCTCTCCCAGTTTCTGGTGTTGCCAGCAACCTTTGGCATTCCTCGGCGTGCAGCTGCACCACTCCAACCTCTGCGTGCATCACATTGTGGCCCTTCCACCCTGTGTGTCTGGGTCTTTTCTCCTCTCATAGGAGCACCAGTTGTTTGGGATTAAAGGCCCACATACTTCAGTATGACCTCACCTTACCTTAACTAACCACATCTGCAACAGCCCTTTTTCCAAATTACGTCACATTCTAAGGTATGGAGGCTAGGACTTTATATCTTTTTGAGGGGGACACACTCAACTCTTGACCTGGAAAACCTTTGCTGGCTCCTCATAGCTTAGCGTTCAAGCCTAAGGACCGAGGGGGACTCAAGGTTGCTCAGTCTGTCCTCAGCCCCCTCTCCCTTCTTCCCATTGGTCAATCTACTCACTTTACATCAAGCTTCCTAGCCTCCCAGGCCAGAAGCACACTGTGGTCTTGGTGGGCACTGCCTCCTGTCCCCACACTTCCCACTCCTTCTGCTGAACGGCTCTTCATAGATAGTGCTCAATATCACCTCCTTCGCTGTGCCTTGCTTCAGCCTTCACCTGGAGGATAAGGAATTCCCTTACGGCATTTTCCTTACAGCCCTGTCACAGCATTTACTGTGTGATGCAGTTACCTAGCTGTGATCCCATTTTATCTCAGCCAATCACCCCCTTTGGGTTTGGGACTCACTGAGCGATAGGGTTGTTAGGATTGGTGGCCATGTTCCCCCAGACCCCCAGAACCACTACACTCCTAATCTGGTTGAAGTAAAATGATGCATTTGATGACTGGCCAAACAACGTGATATCTGAAAGAAGATATTACCTTCCCACATGGTAGGGGGCGCGTGCTTCCAGAGTGCAGGCCAGGTATCTGCAGGTGACGTCTGCCAGGCAGGGCACCCAGCAGGAGAAGTGATGGGGGTCACAGGCTCTGGCTGCTTTTGGACAGCTGTAGGGTTGTGAGGAAGAGGGAAGCAGAAGGAAAAGAAGGAGGGGAAGGCAATTCTAGGCAGCTACCACTGAAAAGGAAGAGGAGCTCTTTTGCCCAAAACCTTAGGAGAAGGATCCAAGGTGGGGGACAGGGTTTGGTGGGGGAGCAGGTTCTAAGTGTGCCACATGGAATACAGAATAAGAAACTGCATCTGGAGATAATGTTTCTTGGGGAGTGATAGATTATTACCAAAGACAGATGAAGTAGTAGAATCACTCTGGTTCCACTCAGGAAGCCATGCTTGGTTTCTCCTGCTGCACGGATCAGCAGTGCCATCTATTGGGGCTCGGAGTAAACTGTCGTGGTCCGGAACACGTGAAGACTGAATCCTCTTTCACACCCAAACCCACAATTACTGCATTAGTATGTGTTCAGTATGACTTATTGCAGATTAGGATTAAACTTTAATGAGAAAAGACATTATGCATGGCTATAATGCTTTTTCATTTAAAACGATTGGGAGGGGTGAAGGGAGAAAACTGTGTTCTTTAGCTCTGAACAACATTTTATCGTTCAGAAACGAGAATGATGTGCCTCCCAGGCCTGAGGTCAGCACAGGCACCACCCTGCCCTCGTGGGATGCGGTGTGGCAAGCTCGGAGCAGCTTGTGCACACTCCCATGTTGTAGAGAATCTCTTCACACACATATTCTAAGAGATTATAGGGAGAGAACTTTGAGTTTATGCAATTTCCCAGAACAGTCAAAAGTCCATGTTTTTCTTTTTATTTTGAGTTTATAGTAAATGTTTTCTCTGCCATCTCAGTGGCAGGCTCATTTTTGTTCCTCCTACCTCTCCTTGACTATAGGTTCTCCCCATGGGGGCGGTCCTCAGTCCTTGTCCCTCGAATCCCACGACTTTACCTGCCATGGACATGCTGATGACACATGCGTCTACATCTGCTCCCCCCACACCCCATCTCTCAGCTTACTTCCAAATCCACCTGCCTAAATGCCTATCAGTCATCTCCGTCTAGATGACCTGCAGGCGCCTAAAACTCAACACATCCAAAGTCAGTTCAGTATCCCCCTTAAATCTATCCCTCTTACTTTCTTTTTCTTGGCTGAAGGCATAACGCCCGCCAGGTTCCCCAAGCCAGAAATCCTGGAACCGTTCATTCTTGCCTCTTTTATCCCTTGAACCACAGCTGCTTCATCTGTAAGGCACAGTGCTGGGACTACGCAGAGTGCAATGGTTTACACAGATAATTCAGGAATCAAGAGTCCTTCAAACAGAAATGATAAAATAAAAGGTAACACTTACATAGTGTGGTTTATGTGGCAGGCACTGCCCTAATAGTGATTTAACTACCATTCAAATGTATTGGTTCGTTTATTCAATCAAATTCTCACTGCAACTCTGAGCTAAGTATGATTATTATTTGTGTTTTATAGATAAGGAAACTGAAGCACAGACCTGTTAAGGAACTTGATTAAAAGTTCATTGGGGCCGGGTGGGGTGGCTCACGCCAATAATCCTAGCACTTGGGAGGCCAAGGCAGGCAGATCACTTGAGGTCAGGAGTTCGAGACCAGCCTGTCCAGCATGGTGAAACCCTGTCTCTACTCAAAACTATAAAAAATTAGCCGAGTGTGGTGGCACGCACCTGTAATCCCAGCTACTCCAGAGGCTGAGGCAGCAGAATCACCTGAAACCAGGAGGCAGAGGTTGCAGTGAGCGAAGATCTTTCCACTGCACTCCAGCCTAGGCGAAAGAGTGAGACTCCATCTCAAAAAAAAAAAAAAAAAGTTCATTGGATGGTTGGGTAAAAATATATCATTGCTGCCTTTTGGGAGCTCATAGTTGTAGAGGAGAATCAGACAGGCAACAAACAACCACCTGTGTGGAAGTGTGGAAGAGCTGTAATGGGGGCATGTGGAAGGCTCCCCAAGGACAGGGATATACTCACATATGCCTGAGATGACACAGGGACCTGCACTTTGTTGAGAAGGATGAACATTACTTTGAGTCTCCCCCTTTCTCAATCCCAGTGTGTGGGATTTAACTCAAGCCCATCACATTTCATTCAAGCCTTATTAGGGGTGTGTCATTCATGGTAGGCTCATTACGTTGCAGGAGCAACCCCCAAATCCCAGGGACCTCATACACTAAAGGTTTGTTTTCACTGACACCACACATCAGTGCAGGTCAGCTGGGGCAGAACTCAGTGCCATCTCTCGGGGTCCTGGGCTGATGGAGGCTCTGGCTGGACACAAGTTCACAATCGCCGCAGCAGTGATAAGGGGGTGTGGCGACTCACACATGGCCTCTTAAAACTTCCATCCAGAAGCAACACAAGTTAACTCCTGCCAGGTTTTGTTGGCCAAGAGAGTCGCATGCCCACATGGGACATCAAAAGACATGAGGAATTATAATCCTACCAGGTCCCTGAAGAAGGCAAAGAAGAGTATTTGTGAACTACCCTAAGGGCTGTCATGGGGCTGGAGACTGAAAGTATCTTCTCTGAACATGGTGGATGTGGGACTTTCCTGACTCAGGTGTGGAACTTAAGCAACCTTGGCAGCAGGAGGAAGGAGGCTATGCTGGGATGGGCCCACATTCCCATGATGGCAGGACAGGGAGCGGTGATGCCGAGCACGGAGATAAAAATAACTAAACTTGGCTGGGCGTGGTGGCTCACGCCTGTAATCCCAGCACTTTGGGAGGCGGGCAGATCACGAGGTCAGGAGATTGAGAACATCCTGGCTAACAAGGTGAATCCCCATCTCTACTAAAAATACAAAAAAATTAGCTGGGCGTGGTGGCGGGCACCTGTAGTCCCAGCTACTCGAGAGGCTGAGGCAGGAGAATGGCATGAACCTGGGAGGCACAGTTTGCACTGAGCTGAGATCGTGCCACTGCACTCCAGCCTGGGTGACAGAGAGAGACTCCGTCTCAAAATAATAAATAAATAAATAAATAAATAAATAAATAAATAAATAACTAGACTTTCATAGCTCTTACTATGTGCCCGTCACTACCCTAAGTGCTTTACATATATCAACTCACTTGACTCTCAAGCCTAAGGCCCTAATAATTGTAGAGCTATAGAAGAATCTCTCTTCAGAAGAATCTAGTATCTAACTTTTATCTTCTTTTCCCTCTAACATCTCACCAGTATGTTGTGCAACATCCTGAACCCAAAGCAAAGTTGATAGACTGAGTAACCACATTCTTTTGTAACAGGGTGTATTAGTTTGGTGGGAGCTGGAGGATATGACCCTTCCTCCAATTTCCATTTGGAATGTGGCTTCAAGACAGTTAGCCAGTATCCTGTCTCCAGGACAAACATTTGTATCCAGGGATTTGCACAGTGGCTAGAGAGACACCTAGCAAACAATTTGAGCTTATTAATCACTGGGGTTCACACATGAGTAAATTTGTTGAATGAATTTGGGTGAAGCCAGATTTGACAGAAGCCAGATTGTTGAAGGGACAGGGCGACCCCTAGAGAGAATGTGTAGTCAGCAACTGAGCATGAGAGTGGAGCTAGAGAAGCCTGCCTGGTTCAGGGTCCTAGGTGCAATGATACTCAAACTGGGCCACCCTGTTCGTATTCTGCTGCTAAAACACAATATACAGACTAGGTAATTTTATTTTTAAAAAGAGATCTGTTTGGCTCACAGAAGCTGGGACGTCCAAGACTAAGAGCTGCATCTGGCAAGGGCCTTCTTGCTGCATCGTAAGATGGCAGAAGGGCATCATGTGGTGAGAGACCCTGGGAGAGAGTGAGAAAAAGTGGGCAGAACTCCCTAACTTATGAAAATCCCATTCCTGAGATAATGACATTAATTCCTTCGTGAGAGCAGAGCCCTTATCACCTAATCATCTCTCTAGGGTCCCATTTCTTTTTTTTTTTTTTTTTTTTTTGAGCCAGAGTCTCACTCTGTCGCCCAGGTTGGAGTGCAGTGGTGCGATCTCCGCTCACTGCAAGCTCCGCCTCCCAGGTTCGTGCCATTCTCCTGCCTCAGCCTCCCCAGTAGCTGGGACTACAGGCGCCCGCCACCACGCCCGGCTAATTTTTTGTATTTTTTAGTAGAGACGGGGTTTCGTCGTGTTAGCCAGGATGGTCTCGATCTCCTGACCTGGTGATCCGCCTGCTTCGGTCTCCCAAAGTGCTGGGATTACAGGTGTGAGCCACCGCGCCAGGCCTAAGGTCCCATTTCTTAATAGTGTCACAATGGCATTTAAATTTCAACATGAGGCTGGGTGCGGTGACTTACGCCTGTAAACCCAGCACTTTGGGAGGCTGAGGCAGGCGGATCACCAGGTCAGGAGATTGAGACCATCCTGGCTAACACGGCAAAACCCCGTCTCTACTAAAAAATACAAAAAATTAGCCAGGCGCGGTGGCTCACACCTGTAATCCTAGCATTTTCGGAGGCCGAGGCAGGTGGATCACGAGGTCAGGAGATCGAGACCATCCTGGCTACCATGGTGAAACCCCATCTCTACTAAAAATACAAAAAAATTAGGCGGGCTTGGTGGCAGGCGCCTATAGTCCCAGCTACTCGGGAGGCTGAGGCAGGAGAATGGCGTGAACCCGTGAGGCGGAGCTTGCAGTGAGCTGAGATCGCGCCACTGCACTCCAGCCTGGGCGACACAGCGAGACTCCGTCTCAAAAAAAAAAAAAAAGAACTTTCATAAATCAAAAAGGAAAAGACAAAAGAGGACATCCAAAAATCGATACATGCATGAATAGGTGCATGTATTACTCATCAGGAAAATGAAATTAAAATCAAAATGTTTTACATACTCACAGGAAAGGCAAAAATTAAAATACCTAATAATACGAAATAGTGGTGAAGATATAGAGAAACTGAAACTCCCTCATGTGACTGGTCTAGTATAAATTGGAAAATTATTTGACAGTATCTCCCACAATTAAACACACACCTTCATGACCCAGCAATTCCACTCCTAGGTATATACCCATGAAAAATAAGTGCCTATATCCACAGAAAGATACGTATAATAATATCCATAGTAGCTCTATTCTTAATAGCAGTAAACTAGAAATAACGCATATGTCCATCAGCAGAAGCATGAACAAATGAATTATGGATATTCATACAATAAAAAGCTACTCTGCAATAAAAAAAGAATAAATTACTTTTATATTTAACATGAATCACAGACATTATGTTGAATGAAAGAAACCAGAAGTAGCCGGGCGCGCGCGGGTGGCTCACGCCTGTAATCCCAGCACTTTGGAAGCCCGAGGTGGGCGGATCAAGAGGTCAAGAGATCCAGACCAGCCTGACCAACATGGTGAAACCCTGACTCCACTAAAAATACAAAAATTAGCCAGGCGTGGTGGCACTTGTCTGTAATTCTAGCTACTCAGGAGGCTGAGGCAGGAGAATTGCTTGAACCCGGGAGGCGGAGGTTGGAGTGAGTGAGCCAAGATCGTGCCCACTGCACTCCAGCCTGGGTGACAGAGCCACTCTGTCTCCAAAAAAAAAAAAAAAAAAAAAAAAAAAAAAAGAAAAGAAAAAGAAAAAAGAAAAGAAAACAGAAGTAATATATGATTTTACTTATATGAATTCAAGAACAGGCAAAATTAATCACTAGTAATGGATGTCAGAATAGCAGTCACATCTGTTGGGGAAGGTCCTGACTGGGTAAGTATGGACAACTTCTGCGGTATGGGAAATGTATATTTCGACTGGGTTGTAGTTATACAGGTGTAAGCATGTAAGTATGTAAAAATGCAGAACTATGCACTTAAGATCTACATCCCTTACTTGTTTTAGTGTATATAATTTATGTTTCAGAAAAAAGTATGTATATGTGTATGCTTAACAAAGTTGGCAAGGTTATTCTCTCCTCACCCCTCAATATTCCCAAAAACCACACAGCCCAGAGGTTTACAGAGGGAAATTCCACCACTCTACAAAGAACAATATTTTTTCTTTTTTTTTTTTTTTTTTTTTTTGAGACGGAGTCTCGCTCTGCGGCCCAGGCTGGAGTGCAGTGGTGCGATCTCCGCTCACTGCAAGCTCCGCCTCCCGGGTTCACGGCATTCTCCTGCCTCAGCCTCCTGAGTAGCTGGGACTACAGGCACCCACCATCACACCCGGCTAAATTTTTTTGTATTTTTTAGTAGAGACGGGGTTTCACCGTGTTAGCCAGGATGGTCTTGATCTCCTGACCTCGTGATCCGCCCGCCTCGGCCTCCCAAAGTGCTGGGTTTACAGGCGTGAGCTGCTGCCCCCGGCCTTTTTTTTTTTTTTTTTTTTGAGATGAAGATCACTCTGTTGTCCAGGCTGGAATGCAATGGCACGATCTTGGCTCACTACAACCTCTGCCTCCCAGGTTCAAGTGATTCTCCTGCCTCAGCCTCCTGAGTAGCTGGGATTACAGGCATGCGCCACCACACCCAGCTAATTTTTTGTATTTTGAGTAGAAATAGGGTTTCACCATGTTGGCCAGGCTAGTCTCGAACTCCTGACCTCAAGTGATCCACCCGCCTCAGCCTCCCAAAGTGCGTGGGCCACCACGCCGGGCCCAAAGAACAATATCTTCTATGTTATTTAAACAATGTCAAGACTAGACAGGAACAGCTTCCAGATGTGTGATGATAGCTCAATAAAACTAAAGACCAATCTTACATATGAATATTAAGGCCAAAGGAGCTAAATAAAGAATAAAGAATTATGGTAAATAATTCAGAATGCCATGACCAAGTGGTGGTTATGCCAGAAATGCAAAAAAAGAAAAATTATTAGAAAATACATTAACATATTTCACCATAATAATAGATAAAATGAGAAAAAGCATATGATATCTCTCTAGAGCAGCATGTCCAATAGGAAGATAAAGTGAACCACGTGGGTAATTTTAGATATTCTAGAAGCCGCATTTCAAATAAGTAAAAAGCAACAGATAAAACAAATTTTAATGATATTTTATTTAACCCAATATATCTAAAATGTACTGTCCTAGCTCACCGCAATTCAGACACAAAATTTTCATTGGAAAAGCTTGATCTGCATTAAGATTTAATGAAGTTTATGATACAAAAAAGTAGATGTATATATCCAAGTTGCAAACATACTTGAGTTTTTCAGTAACTGAATTATCAGTCTTAAAATTTAGTTTAATTAAAATTAAATTAAAAATTCAGTTCCTCAATCACACTAGCCAAATTTCAATGTTTGTGAGCCAGCCACAGGAGGTAATGGTTACCTTATTGAACAGCACACTTCTAGATGATGAAAAAGAATTTGATAAAATCAAATTTAAAATCTCTGTCTACCTCTCTGGGATTTCAAGTTTAAAATCTCTTGAGTTTAAAATCTCTGTCTACCTCTCTGGGATTTCAAGCAGTTCTTTTTAGAGGCAACTAATGTTAACTGAGAGAAACCCTGAGGGAGACATCACTTGTATACTCCTTTTTTCCTTTTGAATTTGTATTAAGTTCATCATCTCACATCTCACAAATAAAGGGGGGAGGGGGAAGGGATAGCATTAGGAGATATACCTAATGTAAATGACGAGTTAATGGGTGCAGAACACCAACATGGCACATGTATACACATGTAACAAACCTGCACGTTGTGCACATGTACCCTAGAACTTAAAGTATAATTAAAAATATATATATATATATATATATATATATATAAACTAATCACTTTAAAATTTTTTTCGCTGGGCATAGTGGCTCACACCTGTAATCCCAGCACTTTGGGAGGCTGAAGCGGGTGGATCATGAGGTCAAGAGAGGTCAAGAGATCGAGACCATCCTGGCCAACATGGTGAAACCCCATCTGTACTAAAAATACAAAAATTACCTGGGCATAGTGGCGTGTGCCTGTGGTCCCAGCTACTCGGGAGGCTGAGGCAGGAGAATTGCTTGAACCTGGGAGGCAGAGGTTGCAGTGAGCTGAGATTGTGCCACTGCACTCCAGCCTGGTGACAGAGTGAGACTCCCTCTCAAAAAAAAAAAAAAGAAAAAAAATTTTTTTCATACAAAATTCTAACAAAACTTTTCATGAGTGTAAACGTCTTGGTGAAGAGTTTACTCTAGTGAGTGCAAATGTCCATGAGGTCTTTTTTGGGGGGGGTGATAAAAATGTTTTAACATTACTGTAGCAATGGTTGCATAACTATACTATTAAAAGTCATTGAGTTGTACTCTTAAAAAATAAATGGATTTAATTGTATATAAATTATATCTCAATAAAGCTCTTAACATAAATAAGTTTACTCCATATATAGATTCATGTAGATAAAGCTATAACATATAGATATAGACATAGACACAAATACAGGTACAGACATAGAGAAAGTAACAGAGAGATAATAACAAACATAACTTCCCGATTATCTATTATATATATATAATACTTATGGATATTATACTTAATGATAACAACTTTTCTAGACAGGCATTAGGGATCCCGTTTTACAGATTTAAAAAACTGCAGCTCAGAGATGTTGGGTGTAACTGATAGTAAGTGGCAGGGTGGAGATTTGAGCTTGGGCCATTCAGGGCCTGTTCTGGGTCCACTTTATTGCCTCTATTATGAGAATATCCCCAAACAATCCAGCCTGGGAAGCCAGAGTACCAGAGCTTCCTAGTGTTCTATCCTGGGATGCAAGCCATGAAACCATGGCTGATATCTGAAAGGAGGAGAAAGAGGGAAGATTTAGACAGTGGTTCGTGCCTCAGTGTGAGTCAGCGGACAAACATCCCCTCTAGAAACAGTGTCAAGCTCTGAGGAATGCCTGTCCTCCCACTGCATGCGCAGCCCGAGACTCCTGCTCCCTCATGTGCCTCAGTCTCCTGATTTGGGTCTTCCTCTCGCTCCCATGCCACACCCAACGTGTTCATTCCAACCCAGCCTTGTAATGAAGCCCTCCAGCCGCCACTGCTACCTAAAGTCATCCCACAGTTTACAGTTCCGATAGAACTGCAGCGAGCTCAGGACATCGGGAACTACCAGAGCAAGTTCTCCAAACTGTCACCTTTTAAAGGGTTAAAGGTAACATGTAAAGGTGATGACTACTTTTTGCAAAGTTCAAAAGAACTTGGAGGAAGCAGTATGAAAGCAAGAGCTGGAGGTTTTTTTTGAGAAGATGGTAAAAGGAGTCAATAGCACCGCAAAGCCCTGCTGGGGCCTCCTTCCCACACCAGCCCACGCCTCCAGAAATCAGAGCCACACTACGCCCCTGGCTGCAGTCTTGATAAAGTTTGCCTTGTTATCTTGAAAGAGAAAGACTTTGGGTTAGTGTGCTTTGCTTTGCTAAGGCTTTTATCAAAAGATAAGGCAAGCCGACTTGTGTGGAGGTTGTAGGGATCACCATTGCTAACAATGATAGGTTCAGGACAGGCCAACTGCTTGCCCTGACTGCCTCCTTTAGCTAGAAATCAGGGAGCAGGCATATGAACAGATTTGAGGACATGTCCACTGAAGACATTCCTCTTCCTCCTTCTCTCTCCCTCTGCTCAGAAATGAGCAGGCTCTACAATAACAGTCTCAGAAGATGGAGAAATTGTCCCAGGTTGGGCCCAGAATTGGCTCTGTGAAGCAAACTAGGAATCCCCAGGTCTATTTCTTTGCCCCTTTGGAACACTTGGGAGGCCCCTGAAAGAGCACCATGTTAGTGCCCTCGAGCCATCTACCACCCTTCTGCCATTCGCTTTACCTTGTTCTGTTACCTGTCTTCATGACTTGCTCCCTTGCAAAGTATCTATTTAGTATTCAGATGTGAGTTAATTTAATTAAATCCCAGGAAGTAATGGAGATGGAGTTCTTCAATGGCTTCTTTTCTGGCACAAGACTAAATGCCCCAAACACTCAGGGAAGCACAGTAGTTAAAGTGGTGTCTCTCTTGCTTACAGTTTAATCGTTTCTTTTTTTTCCTTGCCTAACATTAAATAGTACTTTGATTAAAGGTCACTCTTACACCTTAATAAATAAAAATGCTTACATTTCCCAAGTATGTTTATGTTTCATTTCACATCACCAAGTAATCAAGTCCTTTTTTCATGTGACACACCCTAACTTTCTAATTAAATGACTGACATTTTATCCAAAACTTAGCCTTGGGAATGGGGAGAACAAACAATGTATTCATCAATGTGTTGGTTCTTTTTGCTTGACACACAATCACTAAAAAGTCAGTGATACATAACTCAAACTTCCAATTTGTCTGTCCTGGAAACCATAAACTCTACACTCCAGCGGATAGCTCGACTGCATTCTTGTATTTAATGTTATGGGGGAGTCTTAATCTGTTTCTCTTTCTTATAACAAAAAACTTGAAATTGAGTAATTTATAAAGAAGACGAATTCATGTCTTACAGTTATGGAGGCTGAGAAGTCCAAGGTGAAGGGCCCACATCTGGTGGAGACTGTCTGCAGAGTCCCAAGGTGGGACAGGGCAGTCACCGCTTAAAACCCCACCTAGGCGCGGTGGCTCACGCCTGTAATCCCAGCACTTTGGGAGGCTAAAGCGGGCGGATCATGAGGTCAGGAGATCGAGACCATCCTGGCCAACATGGTGAAACCCTGTCTCTACTAAAAATAGAAAAATTATCTGGGCGTGGTGGCACGCCTGCCTGTAGTCCCAGCTACTCGGGAGGCTGAGGCAGGAGAATCGCTTGAACCAGGGAGGCAGAGGTTGCAGTGAACTGAGATTGCACCACTGAACTCCAGCCTGGCGACAGAGCAAGACTCCATCAAAAAAAAAAAAACCAAAAAACAAAAAAACCCACCTCACAATAATGGGACTTTGGGAGCCCGGGTGTGGTGGCTCATGCCTGTAATCCCAACACTTTGGGAGGATGAGGAGACTGGATCACCTGAGGTCAGGAGTTCAAGACCAGCCTGACCAAAATAGTGAAACCCCATCTCTACTAAAAATACAAAAATTAGCTAGGCATGGTGGTGGGCACCTGTAATTCCAGCTACTTGGGAGGCTGAGGCAGGAGAATTGCTTGAACCCAGGAGGCGGAGGTTGCAGTGAACTGAGATTGTGCCATTGCACTCCAGCCTGGGTGACAAGAGCGAAACTCCGTCTCAAAACAAAAAAAAAAGAAAGAAAAAAAGAAAAGAAAAGTTACTGTCTTGAGCAGAATGACTGAAGAGTGTGTGTTGAGAGGAGATGGAACGGGGTTAGAGGAAAACCCTTGGACAAGTCCTAAATTTAGGGATGGGGTAATGTCATAGAGCTGTGGCAGAGACTGATATTTGCGTACCTGGCAATTATTTGTCTTGAAATTATTGCTTAGGTAAGGAACTTTGATTTTATTTGATGTGAATAAATCCCCCACCTAACAAATTACATTGCCTAGCTTCCCTCGATGCCAGGACAGGGAATGTTCTGGCCAAAGAGATGTAAGTAAAAATGTGGAACTTGGAAGTAAATTAACTTAACAGAAGCTGAATCTGGGGAGTCACACCTTTTTCATTATTTTCCTGCTTGTTACCCTGAATGCAGACATGTTGGTTGAAGCTCCAGCAATCGTACTGGGCCCTGAGTTGATATTCAGATGAAGCCTCAAAACGAGAATGATGGAGCAGAAAGAATGAAACACCCTGGGTTCCCAAAGATTTTCTGAAAGTCCTTATCAGTCCTGGACTAGCTACCTCTGGAGCTCTTCTGTGTGAGAAAACAAACACTTGTGTTTTTAAGCCATGATTGTATTGAGTTTTCTTTTATATGCAGTTGAATTTTATATGAACTGATATAAAACTGAACAGAGTCAATGGCAAAGAAAAGAGAGGCCAGAAGTTGAGCTTGTCGAGTGCAAATAGGGCCAGGGAATTAGAGCACGCTGAGGTTAAAAGACACACAATAAGGAGGAAGGTATTTTTGACACATGTGACTGAATGGCTATCAAGGTGATGTCCTCAAATCCAGCTTCCTTTTAAAATCCTTTGTTCCTTTAAGATCAAATTGAAATGCATGGGTCCCCACCCCATCGGCCTCACCTACCGTGGGAAGTCGGTGCCTGCTGCCATCTCCAGAGTGTCTCCTGGAGGAGACCACGGTCTGGTCCCTGCTCACTTCTTGTTCAGAATCCCTGTCCTGAGGACCTCTCAGGGGCCAGGCAGCAACTTGCCACTTTCCTCTTCTTCACCTCCTCACCCTGGACACCACCTCCTGCCTCATCCCACAGAGCTTCTCAAACACAAGGCGATTTCAGCAGAGTGAGGTTTTGAAGTGCAACAGAACACACCTCTGTTATACAATTTCTCCACCTACAACTACAAAGAAATCACATTTGTGTGCGTGTGTGTGTGTGTGTGTGTGTGTGTGTGTGTGTGTGTGTGTGTGTATGTGTGTAGTAGAGATGGGGTTTCACCATGCTGGCCAGGCTGGTCTCGAACTCCTGACCTCCAGTGATCTGTCTGCTTCAGCCTCCCAAAGTGCTGGGATCACAGGCGTGAGGCACCGCGCCTGGACAAGAAATCACAATCTATGGCAGTTCCCTCATGGTCCTACCTCCCGCCGTTTCACTTGAACCCCTGCCAAGACCCTGCCCTCTCCTCTCTCAATTCTCCCATCCAGTCCAGGCATCTCACAACCTCATCTTCCCAGCTTCTCTATTAGGGAAAAATTTAAGGTTGCATCATTGCTTTAAAAAATATTCTTGTGAGCACAGAAATTTGGTTTTCTTTGTTGTAACCCAGCCTATGGAGATTACCTGCGGGAGAGCTCATCACAGCCAAAGGGCTCGTATGGTGTTTTTACAAAACAAAAGGGACCTGAATCCCAGATCTCCATCCTGGCAACAGGAAAGAACAGGCTAAAGCTAAAGCTTTGAAATGAAGGTTTCTTTTTATTTATTTATTTATTTATTTATTTATTATTATACTTTAAGTTTTAGGGTACATGTGCACAATGTGCAGGTTAGTTACATATGTATACATGTGTCATGCTGGTGCGCTGCACCCACTAACTCGTCATCTAGCATTAGGTATATCTCCCAATGCTATCCCTCCCCGCTCCCTCCACCCCACAACAGTCCCCAGAGTGTGATGTTCCCCTTCCTGTGTCCATGTGTTCTCATTGTTCAATTCCCACCTATAAGTGAGACTATGCGGTGTTTGGTTTTTCGTTCTTGCGATAGTTTACTGAGAATGATGATTTCCAATTTCATCCATGTCCCTACAAAGGACGTGAACTCATCATTTTTTATGGCTGCGTAGTATTCCATGGTGTATATGTGCCACATTTTCTTAATCTAGTCTATCATTGTTGGACATTTGGGTTGGTTCCAAGTCTTTGCTATTGTGAATAATGCCGCAATAAACATACGTGTGCATGTGTCTTTATAGCAGCATGATTTATAGTCCTTTGGGTGTATACCCAGTAATGGGATGGCTGGGTCAAATGGTATTTCTAGTTCTAGATCCCTGAGGAATCGCCACACTGACTTCCACAATGGTCGAACTAGTTTACAGTCCCACCAACAGTGAAATGAAGGTTTCTTTTAACTCGGTCAGATCTCAGACTTGGGCAGTTTCACTCTCCCTCTAAGTGGAAGGAGTCAATGGAACATTGCTGTTTTCATATGGCCAGAGCAGGAGCCCAGGACTCATGATTACTATTTTTCTTCCTGACATACATGACAAAGTGTTAATATCTCTTAGACAATAAACCCTTGCATATTAATAGGTAATTAATATCCTCATAGAAAAGTAGCCATATAAGTTATTCAAAAAAGAAAACTTACATATGGGCAATTAATTTATTAATTATTATTTTTATTTATTTATTTTTGAGATGGAGTTTCACTCTTGTTGCCCAGGCTGGAGTGCAATGGCATGATCTTGGCTCTGCAACCTCCGCCTGCAACCTCCGCCTCTCGGGTTCAAGTGACTCTCCTGCCTCAGCCTCCCGAGTAGCTGGGATTACAGGCGTGCGCCACCACATCTGGCTAATTTTTTGTATTTTTAGTAGAAACAGGGTTCCACCATGATGGCCAGGCTGCTCTCGATCTCCTGACCTCAGGTGATCCACCCACATTGGCCTCCCAAAGTGTTGGGACTACAGGCATGAGCCACCGTGCCCAGCCCTATTATTATTTTGAGAGGGAGTTTCATTCTTGTTGCCCAGGCTGGAGTGCAATGGCATGATCTCAGCTCACTGCAACCTCTGCCTCCCGGTTTCAAGCAATTCTCCTGCCTCAGCCTCCCCAGTACCTGGGATTACAGGCACATGCCACCCTGACTATCTAATTTTCTGTATTTTTAGTAGAGACGGGATTTCACTATGTTGGCCAGGCTGGTCTCCAACGCCTGACCTCAGGTGATCCACCTGCCTCGGCCTCCCGAAATGCTGAGATTATAGGCAGGAGCCACCGCGCCTGGCCAAATTTATTACTTAACATCTCTTAGCATTATGCAATCAAAAATGCAAATGTAATAACTATGTATACTTTTTATTATAATGTTAGCAAAGGCAACACTTTATTATAATGTTGACAATATGTCAGCATGGGTGAGAGTGGAGAGGAAGTAGCTATTCTCATACACTGGTAGTGCACATCCATATTTTGGCTTGTCTCCATCTGCCTCCCAGGCCTTTGGGGGCTTGCAAAAGCTCCAGATACCACAAGAGTAGCTTTACTTCTTAGCCTTGCAGATCATCTTGGCTTCCCTTCTAAAGGCCAGCCTCTGGCATGTGGAGCTAGCTTCCCTAGCAGCTGCCCTCTACCTGCAAGGAAAGGGAAGTTAGCACCCCATGGCCAATGGGAGACAACCGCTGGTAATTTCTCCCCCTCATTTTTTCCAACAGACTGTTCCAAGGCACAGTGGTTTCCTATGACATTTCCAGAAACACTCTCCTTGCTAAGCAACTGAGTTTTTGCAAGAAGCTATGACCAGCTGTGTAAAACATCCCTTTAATTTGCTCTCTTTCCTTCTTATTTCCTTTTTTCCCTCTTTCTAGCTCTCTCAAGACAGCAAACCCCCAATAGCCTATTCACATGTAAGCTGTGTATCAGACTCAGTTTTCTAAGACACTAGAAAGATGGTAAAGTAGTATAACTTTTTTGGAGGACAGTTTGGCAAAACACATCAAATTGTAAAAGAATGTATGTACTTTTTATACATACATAAATAACTTTTTATACATACATAAAATAAATAACATAAAATCTACGATTGTAACTGCTTTAAGTGTATAGTGCAGTGGCATTAAGTACATTCACACCGTTGTGCAGTCATCACCACCATCCAGAACTTTTTCATGATTGCAAACTGAAACTCTGTACCCATTAAACAAGAGCTCCCCTTTCTTCCTTCCCTCTAGCCCCTGGTAAGCACCAGTCTACTTCCTGTCTCTAGGAATCTGACCACTCTAGGTGCCTCAGATAAGTGAAATGACGGAGTATTTGCCCTGCTGTGTCTGGCTTACTTCACTTGGCATTCTGTCTTTAAAGTTTATCCATGTTGTACTGTAACATGGGTCAGAATTCCCTCCCTCCTTCATAAGTCTGAAGAATATTCGATTGTGTATATATGTGTGTGTGTGTGTGTGTGTGTGTGTGCGCGCGCGCGCTACAATTTGTTTTTGTTTTTGTTTCTGAGATGGAGTTTCCCTCTTGTTGGCCAGGCTGGAGTGCAATGGCACGATATCGGCTCACCACAATCTCTGCCTCCCAGGTTCAAGCAATTATCCTGCCTCAGCCTCTGAGTAGCTGGGATTACAGGCATGCACCACCACGCCTGGCTAATTTATGTATTTTTAGTAGAGATGGGGTTTCTCCATGTTGGTCAGGCTGGTCTCGAACTCCCGACCTCAGGTGATCTGCCCGCCTCCTGGCCTCCCAAAGTGCTGGGATTACAGGCATGAGCCACTGCGCCCAGGCAACATGTATATACTTTGTAACACAGGAATCTCACTTCTAGAAAGTTAACCTGGGGAAATGAAAGGCATCTGCAGTGCTTCTGCCTAGTTAACATTTTAATATTCAATCTTCATTGATATTTGTGTTTCTCTGTTGATATATTTACACAATATACATTTTTGTATATGTACATACAAAAAGCTCAATACATTTTAAATGAAAGATACATGTAAAAGTCTTGAGTGACATTCCAGATATAATAGGTAGAGCACTAATGTCTTGTGAAGACATTTTTCGAGTCAAGCTGAGTGTCACCACCAGGTGACACACGACACAACATGTCACACCTCACATGTTGTTGGGGCTAAAAGAAGCGTCAGAACAAAACTAATCACACAGCGGTCATATTCTTGAATTATCTTCAGAACATAATGTTTTAAGCATTTAATCTTATCATATGTGTAACAAAGAATCTGACTGGTCTTTGTCTTCAGTTCCTAGGAGGTAACCTCTACACTCTTGGAATTTCCAGAGTGATTGGCATTTATTTGTTATTCATGGCAGGCCCATGGGACTACACCTGACAGTTGATGCTAACCAGGTGACTTGTGCTGGACCTCTCCATACTTTATACTGACAAGATGGCTCAGTTTGGGGACTGGCCACAGCAGAAAGACCAACCATGTGATTATAGGACTGGGGCTTTGAGTCATGTAATATCAGTGTGACCTCTGAAGAAAGGCAGGGACTGGAGATGGAGTCACATGGGCAATAATTCAATAAGAAACACCATTAAAACTCTGGACACTGAAGCCCAGGTTAGCTTCCCTGGTTAAGAGTACTCTGTCCAGGGCCGGGCACAGGGCCTGTAATCCCAGCATTTTGGGAGGTCGAGGCAGGTGGGTCACTGGCAATCAGGAGTTTAAGACCAGGTTGGCCAACATGGTGAAACCCCATCTCTACTAAAAATACAAAAATTAGCTGGGTGTGGTGCATGCCTGTAGTCCTAGCTACTCAGGAGGCTGAGGTGGGAGGATCACTTGAACTGGGAGGTGGAGATTGCAGTGAGCCGAGATCATGCCACTTCACTCCAGCCTGGGTGACAGAGCCAGACCCTGTCTCAAAAAATAAATTAAAAAAAAAAATTGTGCCATCGATATGCTGGATTGTTGGGGAAAAGGGGAGATGCATCCCTGAGGATGCCGGGAGGTTTGCATTTGGAATCCTCCCAGATCTCACCCTGTGCTTCTCTCTCTCTGGCTTGTTTTGATTTATATCTTTTTGTTATAATAAAACTGCAGTTGTAAATATAGAGCTCTCCTGAGTGCTATGAACCCTTTTAGCAAATTATCAAACCTTAGGGAGTCCATGAGGACCCCCAAATTTGCAGCCAGCTGGTCAGAAGTGAGGGCAGCCTTGGGAATCTCCAAACTTGTGGCTGGTATCTGAAGTGAGGCTGGTCTTGTGGAGGGCTGTGCCCTTACCTGTGATGTTTGGCTTAAGTTTGAGTGCCAAAGTAGTTTGCCTTTTAATATCATCATTTTCATCATTTTTACTTTTTTTTTTTTTTTTTTTTTTTTGAGATGGAGTTGCATCCAGCCTCCAGTTGCAGGCTGGAGTGCAACGGTGTGATCTTGGCTCACTGCAACCTCTACCTCCTGGGTTCAGGTGATTCTTCAGCCTCAGCCTCCTGAGTAGCTGGGACTACAGGCATGCACCATCGTGTCCAGCAAATTTTTGTACTTTTAGTAGAGACGAGGTTTCATCATGTTGGCCAGGCTGGTCTTGAACTCCTGGCCTCAGGTGATCCACCTGCCTTGACCTCCCAAAGTGCTGGGATTACAGGCGTGAATCACCTTGCCCGGCCTTTGCTATCTTGTAGTTATTTTTTGTTGTTGTTGTTGCTGTTGTTGTTTTTTTTTTTTTGAGATGGAGTCTCGCTTTGTCGCCCAGGCTGGAGTGCAGTGGTGCGATCTCGGCTCACTGCAACCTTTGCCTCCTGGGTTCATGCCATTCTCCTGCCTCAGCCTCCCAAGTAGCTGGGATTACAGGCGGCCGCCCCCCATGCCCGGCTAATTTTTTGTATTTTTAGTAGAGATGGGGTTTCACCGTGTTAGCCAGGATGGTCTCGATCTCCTGACCTCGTGATCCACTCGCCTCAGCCTCAGGCATGAGCCACCGTGCCAGGCATAGTTATGTTTTTGATAAGCATTAGGGGTTTGGTATTTATATGTAATAAGAAATACTAAATAATGATAAATTTGTTCCTGGTTAGCATTTTTTTTTTTTTTTTTGAGACGGGAGTCTGGCTCTGTCACCCAGGCAGGAGTGCAGTGGTGCAATCTCAGCTCACTGCAAACTTCGCCTGCCAGGTTCAAGTGATTCTCCTGCCTCAGCCTCCCAAGTAGCTGGGACTACAGGTGCCTGCCACCACGCCCAGCTAATTTTTGTATTTTTAGTAGAGACTGGGTTTCACCATGTTGGCCAGGATGGTCTCGATCTCTTGACCTCGTGATCCACCCACCTTGGCCTCCCAAAGTGCTGGGATTACTGATGTGAGCCACCATGCCCGGCCCTGGTTAGCAATTTTATGAAAACATTTGAATTGCAAGTCTAGATTAGCAGTAAGTAACTTGTATTTGGAGAAGTATGTAAATGTTTGTTTAAGGAGGATGTTCATCACCAGCTTTTTTTTTAAGATCCAAAGTTTGGAAACAGTCTACACATCTATTTATAGGGGTGTGGAAAAGCAAATGGCTTTTGAAGAAATGCAGAAAGCAAGTGCATACTAGACCATCTCTAGAGGATGTGGAACAGATAGATTTCCAAGTGGAAAGGACTGTTGAAGAAATGTGGTTTATTTATTTATTTATTTTTAGAGACAAGGTCTAGTTCTGTCGCCCAGGCTGGAGTGCTGTGGTGCCATCATAGCTCACTGCAGCCTCAAACTCCTGGGCTCAAGTGATCCTTCTGCCCCAGCTTCTCAAGTAGCTGAGATTACAGGCTTGAGCTACCACATCCAGCTGTTGAAATGTGGTTTAGAAAGTCTTAGTTCTGGCTGTGCGTGGTGGCTCACGCCTGTAATCCCAGCACTTTGGGAGGCTGAGGCGGGCGGATCACAAGGTCAGGAGTTCAAGACCAGCCTGGCCAACACAGTGAAACCCCATCTCTACTAAAATACAAAAATTAGCTCGGCATGGTGGCGCGTGCCTGTAATCCCAGCTACTTGGGAGGCTGAGGCAGGAGAATCTCTTGAACCCGGGAGGCAGAGGTTGTAGTGAGCCAAGATTGCACCATTGCACTCCAGCCTGGGCAACACCATCTCAAAAAAAAAAAAAAAAAAAAAAGAAAAAGAAAGTGTTGGTTCCCCTGGAAAAAAAAGAGGGACGCTTATTCCCCTCCATCCACCTCTCTTTCTACCCCTATTCTCCCAGAGCAGGAAATGCTAATCCCAGCGGTCAAGGTGTTGGTTAGGTTTCAGTTGTTAGTTGGCAGGGCCACTGGGCACCAGGGGTCCTACACTCACAGGGCTCTCCCTCTGCTGTGTTCTGTAGTTAAGCTGCTAGGACTCTCAGGAAGGCCCAGCTAAGTCTCTGCGCTCCTGCTCTCTCTGATTTTTTATTTGGTCTTCTCTCCCACTAATTCTCCTCCAGGAGCTCTCCACTTCCTCAGTCAGTGAGCTAAACTGAGCCTGGCTCTGTGCTAGAGGACTGGCCATCTCTTCTCTTTCTCTCTTTCTCTCTGCAGGGTGAGAATGCTTGTTAATGTGATAGGCAGAATTCTAAGAGTAATCCTCAGGGCCCTCTTCCTTGTGGGTGAAAACAGAATGTGTTTATCACTCCTGTGATTACGTTATGCTATAAGCCAAAGAGAGAATGTGTGAGTGGCCCTAATCTAATCACACGAATCCTTTAAGCTTAGAAAGCTTTCTCAGGCTGGTCGTAGAAGGAAAGTCAAAGAGATTTGAAGCGTAAGAACAGCTCACTGTTGCTGGCTTGAGGATAGAAGAGGTCACATGTGAGGAGGACCAGAGAGTGGCTTCTAGGAGCTGAGAGCAGTCCCAAGACAACATTTAGCATGGAAATGGGGACTTTCGCCCTGCAGCCATGTGGAACTGAATTCTGCCAATGAGCTGAAGGAGGCCGAACGCAGATTTTCCCCCGTTTCCAGAGAAGAGCCCAGCCTTTGAGACCCTAAGAAGGGAAACCAAATGAGTCCACCTAGACTTCTGACCTTATTAATTGTGAGTCAATAAATGAGTGTCGTTTTAAGCTGCTGGTTTGTGATAATTTGTTACATGCAACAGAATACTAATACAATGACCTATTTATCCTATCACTATTCGAACAGCATGAGCTACTGGGATTCCACTGAGCCTGTTTTCTCATCTATAAAACAGGAACACTAACACCAGATGGGTTTGTTGTGTGGCTTAAATGAGACAATGAATGTAGAAAAAAATTTTGTAGATTGTAAAGTGCTAAAGAAAATGGTGAAGTATTCTTGTTACCGTTACTAAGCATGTACTTGAACTGGGCCCAGTTGGTGGCCTGGTGTCATCACTTTTTACCCATTAAGAGTGGGCAGTGTGGGGGTTATAGTTGAAGTGGGGGACAGGGAGGAGGACACTGGCCAGGTTAGAAGTCTTCATAATCCATACCTAAGACTGAATTGTACATAGTAATTAATTAATTAATTATTAATTCCAAAGGCAAACTGCTCTCCTAGGTATTTTTTTCTTTTTTTCGAGATGGAGTTTTGCTCTTGTTGCCCAGGCTGCAGTGCAATGGTGCAATCTTGGCTCACTGCAACCTCCACTTCCCAA
The DNA here is from genome assembly GCF_029281585.2 of Gorilla gorilla gorilla. Lineage (NCBI taxonomy): Eukaryota > Metazoa > Chordata > Mammalia > Primates > Hominidae > Gorilla > Gorilla gorilla. The sequence goes on from NC_073241.2 coordinate 43,104,842, forward strand.
GTTCAAGTGATTCTCCTGTCTCAGCCTCCCAAGCAGCTGGGATTACAGGTGCCTGCCACCACACCTGGCTAATATTAGTATTTTTAGTAGAGACGGGGTTTCACCATGTTGGCCAGGCTGGTCTTGAACTCCTGACCTTAGGTGATCCGCCTGCCTCGGCCTCCCAAAGTGCTGGGATTACAGGCATGAGCCACTGCACCTGGCCTCTTCTAGATATTTAAGAATGTAGTTCACGTAAGAGGATTACAGCATCATTTGGAAGTATACTGTTATAGAATGTTTAATCGTCTCATCCCAAAAAAATGTAAGAGGGAGATTGTCTTGCCCTTTGTGTTTTAGGTGTCTGTGTCAAGGCTGATCTTTCACAGCCATCTACTTCCTTGTGTTCTGCCGGCATTACTCACCAAATATCCCTTTTCCGCTATTAACAGGGCTTCTTGTGTCTCAATCCAAGCTTTCCTGGATTTCACAGTATGTCAGTAACTCTTTCTCCTTGCCCTCAGGTGTTGGGAGATGGTTCCATTTAACTAATGACTCTGGTGATCTTTCTGTTACATTTCCCACAATATCTAAAGCCCATGCATAGACATGTTTCAACCAGTTACACACATACTGGAAGAAGGAGCAGCATTGTTAGGATTAGATTTTTGGGACGAGCTAAGACCAGCTCTCATGTCTCTTCAATTGATTTTTTTTTCCCTAAAAAGGATCAAGATGTTCTGAAAATGAATTAAATATATTATTGCCCATAGCCTAATTTAGAAAATATTAAGATAACAGTAATAACTTTTTTTTTTTTTTGAGACTGAGTTTCACTCTTGTTACCCAGGCTGGAGTGCAATGGAGTGATCTCTGCTCACTGCAACCTCCGCCTCCCAAGTTCAAGTGATTCTCATGCCTCAACCTCCCAAATATTTGGGATTACAGGCATGAGCCACCACATCCAGCTAATTTTGTATTTTTAGTAGAGACGGGGTTTCATCATGTTGCTCAGGCTGGTTTCAAACTCCTGACTTCGGGTGATCCACCTGCCTCAGCCTCCCAAAGTGCTGGGATTACAGGTATGAACCACCTTGCCCAGCCAACAGTAATAACTTCTGAAATAAAATGTTTCATACTTGCTTCTAAAAAGTGAAGGATCTCTTCAGGATTTTTTCATCAATTGAAAAAAATAGATAAATAGCAGAAGGAAATACATTTGAGTCTAACTATCTCTATATCTAACTCTGTATATGTATCTGCCTTTATCTATATGAATGTTTTTTTCTGTTATTAGGTTAATGTTTGAAATAAAAATACATTATTATTATTATGACTAAACTTATTATTTGGAAAGGTTTTGTTTTTTTGTTTCCTCATTTTTTTTTTTTTTTTTTTTTTTTTTTTTTGAGACGGAGTCTCCCTGTGTCACCCAGGCTGGAGTGCAGTGGCGCCATCTCTGCTCACTGCAAGCTCCGCCTCCCGGGTTCACGACATTCTCCTGCCTCAGCCTCCTGAGTAGCTGGGATTACAGGCGCTTGCCACCACACCCAGATAATTTTTTTTTTCTTTTTGAGACGGAGTCTCGCTCTGCCGCCCAGGCTGGAGGTGCAGTGGCGCGATCTCGGCTCACTGCAAGCTCCGCATCCCGGTTCACGCCATTCTCCTGCCTCAGCCTCCTGAGTACTTGGGACTACAGGTGCCCGCCATCACGCCTGGCTAATTTTTTGTATTTTTAGTAGAGACGGGGTTTCACCATGTTGGCCACGCTGGTTTCAAACTCCCGACCTCAGGCGATCTACCCTCCTCTGCCTCACAAAGTGCTAGATTACAGGCGTGAGCCACCAGGCCAGGCCTTTCGCATTTGACTTAAATATGCACATTATTTAATAGACTGTGTCAGATAACACAGCGTGGGACACGTCAGGAGTCCGTTCATTTAAAATTAAAGTTACCGGCCGGGAGCAGGGACCCACGTCTGTAATCCCAGCACTTTGGGAGGCTAAAGCGGGTGGATCACTTGAGGTCAGGAGTTCGAGACCAGCCTGACCAACATGGTGAAATCCCTGTCTCTACTAAAAATACAAAAAAAAAAAAATTAGCTGGGCTTGGTGGCATGCGCCTGTAATCCCTGCTATTCAGGAGGCTGAGGCAGGAGAATAGATTGAACCGGGGGGGGGCAGAGGTTGCAGTGAGGCAAGATCATGCCACTGCACTCTAGCCTGGGCAACAGAGCGAGATTTTGTCTCAAAATAATAATAATAATAATAAATAAAATTAAGGTTACCTAACATTTTGATGCATGCAGTCATTTCTGAAAACTTAGCTGGATTCATTCAGTTATTCATTAGCCACCTTCCTTATTTTTTTCTTTTATTAAATGTGTTTTATCATTCCTTTAGTGTGGTTATTAGTTTGTAACCTTGTTTTTTTTCTATTTCAGAGTATAAGTGCTTGAAAGGCAGGGACCATGTAATACTTATCTCTGCATCTCCTATAATTCTTGGCGCAATGTCTCACTCACTAGGTTTTATTTATTTATTTATTTATTTATTATTTATTTATTTATTTATTTTTTTGAGACGGAGTCTCACTCTGTCGCCAGACTGGAGTGCAATGGCGCAATCTCTGCTCACTGCAACCTCCAACTTCCTAGTTCAAGCGAGTCTCCTGCCTCAGCCTCCCTAGTAGCTGGGATTAGAGGTACGCGTCACCACACCCAGCTAATTTTTTTATTTTTAGTAGAGATGGGGTTTCACCATATTGGTCAGGATGGTCTCAATATCCTGATCTTGAGATCTGCCCGCCTCAGCCTCCCAAAGTGCTGGGATTACAGGCGTGAGCCATTTCACCCAGGCTCACTAGGTTTTTATTAAATTCAACTTAAAAAAATCAAATTTGCCAGGCGCAGTGGCTCACGCCTATAATCCCAGCACTTTGGGAGGCCTAGGTGTGTGCATCACCTGAGGTCGGGAGTTCGAGATCAGCCTGACCAACATGGTGAAACTCCGTCTCTACTAAAAATAAAAAATTAGCCGGGCATGGTGGCGGGTGCCTGTAATCCCAGCTACTCGGGAGACTGAGGCAGGAGAATCACTTGAACCCAGAAGGCAGAGGTTGCCAGTGAGCTGAGATCACGCCACTGCACTCACACCTGGGTGACAGAGTAAGACTCTATCTCAAAAAAAAAAAAAAAAAAAAAATCAAATCAACCAAACAACGGAGAGGAACCAAGTTGGCAAAAATCTGTTGATATGTATATTTGGAAGAATATGTCAGTTAGGATGGTTTTGGCTGTAACAGAAAATACAATGGAAATCTGTTTAAACAATGTTTTCAATGTTATCTCACATGATAAGAAGTCCGGAAGTAGCTGGCTCCAGGTTGGTTAATTCAATAACCCAGCAATATCATGTAGGACATAGATTATTGGCTCTTTCTATTTGCCATCTTCAGGGTGTCGGCTACTACCCTTGGTGGTCACAGAATTCTAGGCATCATATTCTCACACAATAATGTCTAAAGGCTGGAATAGAGGACACTCCTTCCTCCTGTCCCTTTTCTAAGACTAAATAAAATCAGACCAAATCATCATATTATAAATTAACCATAGAATAAAGGCTGCTCTGGAACTACCTTTAGAAAGTTTGAAAACAAATTTTGATAGCATCAAACTGCTCTCAAGTAATTTAACTACATGCCAAAACAAACCAAAACATATTTAAAGAAACACAATAAAATCTAGCACAAAACAAAGTAAAAAAAACAGCAAGTACGTTAAAAAATTACCAGGCATGCAAAGAAAAAGGAAACTATAACCCATAACAAATGGTAAAATCAATGAATAAAAACAGATCCAGAAATGACAAAGCTATAGTGACATTTTACACATACGACAAGACTATATAGAAATGCTTCATATGCTCAAAAAAAGTAGAGGGGAATGTGATAGAAAAATGGAGTATGTAAAACAAAAATCCAAATGGAGTTTCCAGAGATGAAAAATACAGTGAAGGGAATCACCAGCAGATCAGACACTGCAGAAGAAAAGCTCAGCAAACTTGCATACGAAGCAACAGAAACTATGTAAAAATAATAAAACAGAGAAAAAGACTAAAAATCATAAGCGATAAGTGACCTGTGGGACAATATCAAGCTGTGTAACATACATATAATTTGAGTCCTGGAAGAGTAAATTCAGGGAAAATATAAAAACATTTGAAGAAACAATGACCAAAATTTTCCTAGTTTGATGAAAATGATACACAAACAAATCTAAAAATCTCAATGAACACCAAGCAGAATATATAGAAAACCACACCCAGATACATCATAATTGAACTGCTGAAAACCAGCAATAAAGACAAAATTTAAAAAGCAGGCAGGAAAACAAGATATATTGCCTTCAAAGAAACAAAGATAAGAGTTATAGCAAAGATATAGATATCCAAAGATGAGTTAATACTTTCTGACTCCTCATCAGAAAATATTTAAATCAGAAGAGCAATGTCCTTAAAGTACTGAAATAAAACAATTGTCAACCTAGAGTTCTATTCCTGACGAAAATATGTTTCAACATTAAGGGTGAAACAAATTCTCCAAACAAGCACAAGCTGAAAAAATTCATCACCAGCAGATCTACAATACACAATGCATTAAAAGAAATTCTTCAAGCAAAAGAAAAATGAAACAAGATGAAAATTTAGATTTGCACAACAAATTCTATAACACCAAATATGGCAAATTTGTGAGTAAAATAAAATATTTTTTCCTTAGTTTTAAATTTTATTAGAAAAGTCTGTGCCTATGTAAATAAAAAATAATAACCATGTATTGAGGTTTATAATATACAAAGGAATAAAATGTGGAGCAACAACAGCACAAAGAAGTAAGTTGTAAAGTTTACAGCATTAACTAGAAAATGATAATAACTAAAAAGAAGCAGCATTAATAAGCCATTATTAGACATAAAATTGAATAACTCAAAATGCTGAATCAAGCCAAGAGACATCAGAAAAGAGAAAAAGAGGAACAAAGAACAGATTGGGCAAATAGAAAAGAAATAGGAAGGTACTAGGTTTGAACCCATCCATATTGATAGTTACGTTATTTGTAAATCACATAGATTTTCCAATTAAAAGGCAGAGATTGTTAGACTGGATAACAAAGTTAGCCCCAACTGTATACTGCGAACAAGAAATTTACCTTAAACATATGCCTAGGCTAAAACTTAAAGGATGGAATGAGATATATCATGCAAACATGAATCAAATGCAAAACATTTATATTAGACAAAGTAGATTTCAGAATAAGAAATGTGAGCTGGGATAAAAAGAGACATTTCATAATAAAAAAGAGGTCAATTCATTAAGAGGACATAACAACCATAGATGTCCATACTCCTAGTAACGGAGTTTCAACACACATGAAACAAAAACAGAACTGAAAGGAAAAATTGGCAAATCTACAAATATTGTTGGGTACTTTAACACTCTCTTTCCAACAATAAATACAAAAATACACAATGAGTGGACAAGAACCAATCTATCCACCAATTTGACCTAGCTGGCAATCATTAAATACTCTGCCAAACAACAAAATACAAATTTTGTAAAAATGCACACATAGCATTTATCAAAACAGACCATATCCTGTACCATAAGACCAGTCTCAATAAATTTAGAAGAATTGAAGTCATACAAAATATGTTCTCTAAGCACAACTGAATTAAACTAGAAATCAACAAGAGATAGATGTCTGAAAAATACCCAAACACTTGGAAATTAAACAACCCAAACACCTGGAAACTAAATACAAAATCAAAACACATCAAAATATGTGAGGTAAAACTTAAGCAGTTCTTAGATGAAAAATTACAGTGAAATGCTTTTGTCAAAAAAGAAGAAAGTTATTGAATCAATCTAAGCTTCTACCTAAGGAAACTAGAAAAAAAACCAGCAAATTAAACCCAAAGCAAGCAGAAAAATGAAAATAATAGAGAGGAGAAGTAGGTGAAAGAGAACACAGTAAAACAATAAAGAAAATCAATGAGACCAAAAGCTGGTTCTTGAAAAGATCAATGAACTTGAACAAGCTCTATGAAAACTGATGAAAAAAGAGTGAGAGAAAATAAATCATTGATATCATGGATGAGAGTAATGATATTCCTTGAAAACCTATAGACATCAAGATGGGTCCAGGCACGGGGACTCAAGCCTGTGATCCCAGAACTTTGGGAGGCCGAGGCAGGTGAATCACCAGAGGTCAGGAGTTCGAGACCAGCCCAGACAACATGGTAAAACCCCATCTCTACTAAAAATACAAAAATTAGCTGGGCGTGGTGGCAGGTGCCTGTAATTCCAGCTACTCGGGAGGCCGAGGCAGGATAATTGCTTCAGCCCGGGAGGTAGACGTTGCAGTAAGCAGAGACCATGCAACTATACTCCAGCCTGGGTGACACAGCGAGCCTCCATGTCACCAAAAAAAAAAAAAAAAAAAAAAAAAAAAGGCTGGGCGCAGTGGCTCACGCCTGTAATCTCAGCCCTTTGGGAGGCCAAGGCGGGCCGATCACCAGAGATCGGGAGTTCAAGACCAGCCCGACCAACATGGTGAAACCCCATCTCTACTAAAAATGCAAAATAAGCTGGGCGTGGTGGCACATGCCAGTAGTCTCAGCTACTTGGGAGGCTGAAGCCGGAGAATCCCTTGAACTTGGAAGGCGGAGGTTGCAGTGAGCCGAGATCATGCCACTGCACTCCAGCCTGAGCAATAAGAGCGAAACTCCATCTCAAAAAAAAAAGTAATAAAAAAATTAATATGAATAATTTTATGACAAAAATTGACAACTTAAATGAAATGGAAAATGTTCTTTAAAGACACACAGTACTCAAGAAGAAAGATAACTTTAATAGATTTCTATTAATAAAGAAATTTAAATCATGGTTTAAAACCTTCTGACAAAGAAAACTTATGCTCATATGACTTCACTGGTAAATTATACCAAACATTTAAGTGAGAAATAATACCATCTTTTTTACACAAAGTCTTCCTTTTAATAGACTAAGAGCAAACATTTATCAATTCATTTTATGAGGCCAGCATTACCTTGATACCACAAACATAACAATACATTACCATAAAGAACTCTACCCACTAATATTTCTCAAAAACATTAATAGAAAACTCCTTAACAAAATTTCAGCAAATTGAATCCAATAAAGCATAAAGTGCATAAACATTATTACTAAGTGGAGTTTCTCCAAGGGATGCAAGGCCAGCCTAACAAATTGGAAGAAGACCGTGAGGAATGAACCCTTGCCAGACACCAAACCTGCCAGCACCTTCACCTGGACCTCCAATCCTCTAGAACTGTGAGAAATAATTTCTGTTCTTGATGAATGACTCAGTCGGTGGTATTTCTTTATAGCAGCACAGACAGACTAAGACAGTCACATGGTGTGATATTGCCTGTAGGTTTTTTGTGCAAGTACTTTATCAGGTTAAGTTCCCTTCTCTTCCTAGTTACGCAAGAGTTTTATCATATAAAATGTCCATTATTCTCAAATACTTTCACTGTATCTGTTGAGGGTGATCCTATGGATTTTCCCTCATAAATCGGGCCATGTAGGTGTCCTCCTACGACAGAACAGCAGAAGAAAGAAAAACCACACCCACAAGCCCCCCACCACCCCCCTTTTTTTGAGACGGAGTCTCACTCTTGTCGCCCAGGCTACAGTGCGATGGCATGATCTCGGCTCACTGCAGCCTTTGCCTCCCGCGTTCAAGCGATTCTCCTGCCTCGGCGGCCTCAGACTTCCGAGTAGCTGGGATTACAGGCACCCACCACCATGCCCCGCTAATTTTTTTTTTTTTTTTTTTTTTTTTTTGAGACGGAGTCTCACTCTGTCGCCCAGGCTGGAGCGCAGTGGTGTGATCTCAGTGATCTCAGTTCACTGCAAGCTCCGCCTCCCGGGTTCACGCCATTCTCCTGCCTCAGTCTCCTGAGTAGCTGGGACTACAGGCGCCTGCCACCACGCCTGGCTAATTTTTTTTTTTTTTTTTTTAGTAGAGACGGGGTTTCGCCGTGTTAGCCAGGATGGTCTCGATCTCCTGACCTTGTAATTCGCCCTTCTCGGCCTCCCAAAGTGCTGGGTTTACAGGCGTGAGCCACTGCGCCCGGCATAATTTTGTATTTGTAGTAGAGACGGGTTTTCACTGTGTTGGCCGGGCTGGTCTCGAACTCCTGGCCTCAGGTGATCCGCCCACCTCGGCCTCCCAAAGTGTTGGGATTACCGGTGTAAACTATAGCGCCTGGCCCCACAAGCCCTTTTAATAAGGGCCCTAATCAATTCATGAGGGCAGAGTCATCACGACTTAATCACCTCCCCAAAGGCCCCACATCTTAATACAACCGGTATGGGGATTAAATTTCAACATGAATTTTGGAGGGGACACAATTATTTAAACCATAGCAAAGACTTCTGTCCAAAGAGTGCAGTAGGGAAAAGGACAAAAAAGAAAGAGGAACTTCACAGTGGAGAAACCTGACAAACACTACATCGGCGGAGTGATCAAGATCAACATTAACAGTCACAGCTTGGTCGGGCTCAGTGGCGCATGCCTGTAATCCCAGCACTTTGGGAGGCCAAGGCGGGCGGATCACGAGGTCAAGAGATCCAGACTATCCTGGCCAACATGATGAAACTCCGTCTCTAATAAAAATACAAAAATTAGCTGGGCGTGGTGGCACATGCCTGTAGTCCCAACTACTCAGGAGGCTGAAGCAGGCGAATCACTTGAACCCAGGAGGCGGAGGTTGCAGTGAGCTGAGACTGCACCACTGCACTCCAGCCTGGCAACAGAGCAAGACTCCGTCTCAAAAAACAAAAACAAAAAGAAAAACAAACAAACAAACAAAAAACCAGTCATAGTTCATGTAGACTTTGTGTGTGTGTGTGTGTGTGTGTGTGGTATGATAGGATGTGATGAAAATGTCACTTTACCTCTCTCTTCTTCCTCCTAAGACCCATAACCCCAATCTAATCATGAGAAAAAAAAAAAAAAACAAAAAACAAACAAACAAAAAAGACAAATTCCAGTAGAAAAACATCCTACAAAATTCCTGATCAGTACTCCTCAAAACTGTCTGGGTGTCCGGGTCATCAAAAACAAGGAAAGTCTGAGAAACTTTCATAGCCAAGAAAATCTAAATAGATATGATGATTAAATATAATGTGGGGTCCTGTGGGATCCTAGAAGAGAAAAAGGACATAAGGTAAAAACTAGTAAAAACTGAATAAAGTGTGGACTTTAGTTAATAGGAATGTATTGATACCAGTTAAATAATTGCAGCAAATATACCATTCTAATGTAAGGTGCTAACAGTAGGGGAAACTGTACAGGATGGGAGAGTATGTGAGAACTCTCCTACCTGCTTACTTTTTCTGTAAATCTGAAAGTATTTTAAAAATTGTTTTAATTCAAAAGTTACCAGCCAGGCGCGGTAGCTCATGCCTGCAATCCCAGCACTTTGGGAGGCCAAGGCGGGTGGATCACCTGAGGTCAGGAGTTCGAGACCAGTCTGGGTAGCACGGTGAAACCCTGTCTCAAATAAACATACAAAAAATAGCTGGGTGTGGTGGTGTGCAACTGTAATCCCAGCTACTCGGAGGGCTGAGGCACGAGAATCGCTTGAACCCAGGAGGCGGAGGTTGCAGTGAGTGGAGATCGTGCCACTGCACTCCAGCCTGGGTGACAGAACAAGATTCTGTCTCAAAAAACAACAACAACAACAAAAAGTTACCATTAAGAAAATGAAAAGACAAGCACATACTAGCAGAAAATGGAAAAACATGCCTGATAAAGAATTTATACCCAGAATACATATAGAACTTTTATATTTAATTTTATATTTAATATTTTACTTAATATTAGGAAGACAACTGAATTAAAAAGAAAATAGGCAAAAGACTTGAACAGACACTTCACCAAAGATCATACAAATGGCAAATAAGCACAGGAAAAGATGGTCAATATCATATCATTTATCATTAGTAAATGCAAATTAAACTACAATAAGATACTATTACTACAATTGTTGCTATTAAAAAAACCTGATAGGCCAGGCGCAGTGGCTCATGCCTGTAATCCCAGCACTTTGGGAGGCCGAGGTGGGTGGATCATTTGAGGTCAGGAGTTTGAAAGCAACCTGACCAACACGGTGAAACCCAGTCTCTACTAAACAATACAGAAAAAAATGGCCGGGCGCGGTGGCTCAAGCCTGTAATCCCAGCACTTTCGGAGGCCGAGGTGGGCAGATCACGAGCTCAGGAGATCGAGACCATCCTGGCTAACACGGTGAAACCCCGTCTCTACTAAAAATACAAAAAATTAGCAGGGCGTGGTAGCAGGCGCCTGTAGTCCCAGCTACTAAGGAGGCTGACGCAGGAGAATGGCGTGAACCTGGGAGGCGGAGCTTGCAGTGAGCCGAGGTGGCGCCACTGCACTCCAGCCTGGGCGAAGGAGGGAGACTCCGTCTCAAAAACAAAAACAAAAAGAAAAACAAAACAATCCAAAAAAAATTAACCGGGCGTGGTGGTGTATGCCTGTAGTCCCAGCTACTCGGGAGACTGAGGCAGGAGAATCGTTTGAACCCCGGAGGTGGAGGTTGCAGTGAGCCGAGATCACGCCACTGCACTCCAGCCTGGGTGACAGAGCAAGACTCGGTCCTAAAAACAAACAAACAACAACAACAACAAAAATTTAAAAACCTGGTAATACCAAATGTAAGTGAGGATGTGAAGCTACTAGAAATCTTGGAATTTTATATTGTTGATGGGAATATCACTTTGGAAAATACTTCTGCAGCTTCTTAAAGAGTTCATATATACTTACAATGCAATTCAGAAATCCAGCTTAACACAAAGATTTGCACTTGATGTTCAGAACAGGTTTATGCATAAGAGCCAAAAACTGTGAGTCATATAAATTGATAAATAAATAGAGGTATACTTATACAATGGAAAGCTTCTCAGCTATAAAAAAGAATGGACTACTGACTCTCACATCAGAATGGATGAATCTCAATAGCATTATGTAAAGTGAAAGAAAAGAAGATAAAGACAAAACACTGTATAATTCCATTTATTTATTTATTTATTTTTCCTATTGGAAACTTTTATTCTGTTTTGTTGATGCTTGAGGAAAACAGCTTTGCCCATAACTCAGTGTGGCCTGGAGTCATGACACCAACTTATATTTGACCAATTAAGAAAGAGGCCAGACTGCATTCTTCTTAGAAGGTCTATTCAGTTAATAAATGGCACTCAACTGATGTTTTTTTCATATAACCTTAACAGGAACTCATAAGTTGCACTGATTATGCCCCAAGAGATAAGGGACCGGTGGTAATTCAGATGGGCACCTCTGAAAAGATTTATCAGTTTTCTGTCCCGTTCCAGCCAGATTTTTTGGAAAACCTTGGGGAAAGACTGAAATTCCCCACTAGGCTGAGACTGTATGCTAGTTTTTACAACATTAATTAGAAAAAACAAGAATCCCAGCATGGCACCCAACTGACCTCCACAGAGAAAATCATTGACCAAATGAGCACTGTGAGTCGTTGAGGTAGGCAGATGCTCCTTAATGGGACCTCGAAGGCCGAAAAACAAGACATTGTTGAGTCCATTCTGGAAAAGAATGGGCAGCAAGCCTCGATAACGCTCTCCAATTCTATGGCATTTCAGTGCCTTGAAAGCTTGATAAGTGCTGGTAAATCTGTCGTGATGCTTGTGGTCTTGAAGCAATGTCTGAACTCTTTGCAGTGGAGTGAAAATTGCTTCTGTTGTCCTTGCAAGCACTGCCGCCACGACACGGGTTGCAGACTCTGGAGCACTGACATATTTGTGGAGAAGGCAGGATAAATCCTCATACAGACCAAACATAAGTGCAAGTGTAGTTGTCTTTTGCATCAATTAGGGAAGGATTCCAGGATACAAGTTTCGAAATCCATCCCTTCTCAACTGAAGTATTGCATCCCGGGTTTTGATGCCATACAGCTGTTGTTGAAAGAGGACCTTCTGAATGGGAAATGTGATTGCTAAGTGTTGAAGGCTGCACAGCAGCCACACAAGTCATGCTTCATTTCACCAACATTTATAATATGAGGTGATATATCTTGTTTTGAAGATGTTAGTATTGGTGGCCTCTTTTCATGAGCTTCTGAATCCATCATGTTGCTTAAGATCTTTCTGGGGCTGGGCGCAGTGGCTCACGCCTGTAATCACAGCACTTTGGGAGGCTGAGGCTGGTGGATTGCCTGAGGTCAAGAGTTCAAGACCAGTCTGGCCAACATGGGGATACCCTGTCTCTATTAAAAATACAAAATTTAGCCAGGCATGGTGGTGCGCGCCTGTAATCCCAGCTACTCGGGAAGCTGAGGAAGGGGAATTGCTTGAACCAGGGAAGTGGAGGTTGCAGTGAGCCGAGATCGCGCCATTGCACTCCAGCCTGGATGACAGAGTGAGACGCCATCTCAGAAAAAAAAAAAAAAAAAAAAAGTTTTGCTAGGTGCGGTGGCTCACGCCTGTAATCCCAGCACTTTGGGAGGCTGAGGCGGGTGGATCACACGAGGTCAGGAGTTTGAGACCAGCCTGACCAACATGGAGAAACTCCATCTCTACTAAAAATACAAAATTAGCCGGGCATGGTGGTGCATGCCTGTAATCCCAGCTACTCCAGAGGCTGAGGCAGGAGAATCGCTTGAACCTGGGAGGTGAGCCGAGATTGCGCCATTGCACTCCAGCCTGGGCAAGAACGAAACTCTGTTTCAAAAAAGATCTTTCTTTTTCATGAAGGACTTTTTTTTTAACCTGTAACACCATCTGAGCCTGGAGTTTTGCAGGATGTTAGCTTTTTGATAATGTTCCCAATTTCTTCCATTGTTATTGTTCTGTTAGTTTCTCTCTTCTGGAATCAATTTTGATAACTGGATTTCCCATTGCCAAGGCGTCCCACAGGACGGTGAGTGAGCCAGGGCCCATGCAGGCACCTATAATTCCATTTATATGAAAAATGTAAAAGGGCTAACCTGTAGTGACATAAAGAAAGACAGTGGTTTCCAGAAATAGGTGGCTGGGAACTGATTACAAAAGACAGTAGGCAACTTTTCGAGGGTGAGGAAAATGTTTTCTATCATGAATATGGGGGTGGCTGCAATTGTGTACATTTGTCAAACTTACCAAACTGTAAACTTAAAATTGCTGCAGTTTCTTTTCCATAAAATATACCTCAATAATGCTGATTAGGAAAAGGAGCTTGTATCTGAGCCAATCACTGGCAAACAGAGTAGAATTACCTTGACCAACTTCAGTTTATCAAGATTCACTCCCCCAGGGTGAAAAAGAGCTGGTCTTCCCTCAAAACAGCCTGGAAGGAAGATAAGGTTACCATCAGCAGTGTCTTCTGCCCTGGGTCATCTACATGCAGACTTTGGAGAACACAAATGCCCTTATTGAAATGATGGACTCTTCATCTCATAATTAAAATCCAGCCTTTCATAGTAGTAATTACCTATTGAACCAAAACTGTGCAGACTGTTAATGAAAAATAGCCATTCAATTAGAAGTCACATATCAAACAAAACCTCCAGCTCAATGAGCAGGCAACTAAGGAAGAGTAGATTAAGCTGCCCTGGAACAACTTGTGACACTGTGACCAACACATATGGTATGTGACCTTCTTTTAACTCTTCTTTTCCTTTGCTCCATATGGGTTATTTTATTTTCAATCCTTGGCTGCCTAGCTTATCCTTCTGGCTTTGAAGGAAGGTCATTGTTGGCCTAAATCAGAGAGGAAAGGCATATGCTGCTTAGCTCTTGAAATGTTTATTTTTCTCCACTACATATGTTTTGCTTCCTTCTCTAATGTCTGTACTGAAATTTAAGAAGTCTGCCTTACACTGATGGTTCTCATTACAATGGGTCTAGGGTGGTCCCGGCTTCTCCCTAGCATTTTATGTGTGAGTTACAGAGCTATGCATAACTTCTGCTCTGCTACTAGTGATGCATTATTGGTACTTAAGGAATTAAGGCACAGATTGGTATCAGCTCATTGAAACATCTGATATTTAAGAAACTCAATCTGATAGAAAAATAATCGGTGCATTCTTTTAGATTCTTTAGGTCCTAGATACCTTAGGAATGTAGGTAATCAAAAAACAAACAAGCCTGGCCTCATTATCTCAGTCTCTTTTCTTCCTCAAAGCCCTCCCTGAGTTAATAAAGACGTAAAGCTGTGCCCTGGGCTATAAAGAAGGTTAATATGAGAATCCGTTTGAATAGCACTGTGTCTTGGAAACCTGTAACTAAAAGTATTGTCCATTATGCTGATAATCCACAAATACATTCACTCTTGAAATTATTTATGCTTCAGTGTTTGTCTCTGCAGATAAATGTCCATGTTTTCTTTCATTAGAACATGAAAACTTTGCAGTCCTTAGTTGTCAGGAAACATAAAAGCGAAACCTACCGCAGAATTATAATGATGTGTGTAGCGTAGATACAACTGAAATATTTGCTTTTGCAAATGGTCTCCGTCAGAGCCCCCGGCAAAGGCTCAGCTCTAGAGACCTGGGCCCTCTAGATAACATGACTCTAGACTCACTTCTTTCTTAAGGCCCTTCTTGCCCCTAGTAAAGTTCTCATTCCACACCCGGAATTGGTAATGCATTGTCTCAGGACACACTTGGAGAATGTCTGGAGCAGAAGGAAAAGAACCTCCCCATCCTAGCATGGATTAGAGTTTCCTGAATTGGGGTCCTCAAGAGAACCCCAAGCTGCTCCAATAATAAGCTTCCCTGTTTTCCGCAAACTCCATCTGAATGGCTACCTTGTGGAAAGCAGTCCTGATTGTGCTTTGGATGCTGGCGTGGCTTGATCTTGCCCATCCCTGTCTTTCTGGCTCTCCATTTCTTCTCCATGCTCAGCGGGAATTCCTAGACCTGAGTTCTAGCTCTCATGTTTCTCCCAGCAATGTCCTAGCATAGTCTACAAGAATTTCTCTGTGGTCCTCGTTAGCACTGTTTTCCTAATATTTCTGGTTCTCCCCCACTTACAGGCACATGATAGGACCCCACTATCATGGCTTCTTGAGGTTAGGTATGACCAGGTGATTTGCCGTGGCCTACGGAATATAAACAGAAACTTTAAGAGCCAGTGTGTGACTTATTTCTTTACTTGCCTCAGTTGGAAGCATATGTTGAAACGAAGCTTCCATCAGCTGGGATCCCTGAGTTGCAATAGTGAACGGAGCCCACTGCTAACCCACAATAATCGAGAAAGAGATCTCTGTTGTTTTATGCTTCCGAGGTTTGGGACTTGTTTGTTACCGCAGTATAACCTAGCCTATCCCCACGTTATGTCCTCCCCTGGGTTGGTCTTTAATTTTTCTGTTTTCCCAGTACTGTATAACATTTTCACATCCTGTATTTCATTAGATATTTCAGGACTTAGTTTGAATTTTTTTTATTTTACACCTTATTATCCATCATTATTCTTAGCGACATCAACATCCATGTTTACAACCTTTAGCATCTTAGAATCATAGTTCCTGCCCACCTTACCTGTAGAACGTTTCTTCTTCGTATCAGCAGTCACTAAATCAAACCTTTCTTCCAAATTCCAATCTCCACACCCCTCTCCCTGGATTCATCTTGATTAAGCTACTAGAGGCATTAGGTGCCTGTTTCCTCATTGAAAAACAATGCTAATCAGCCTACCTTATCTCCTAGGGCTGCTGTGGGGATTCAGTGAGACAATGCAGAAAAGCCTGGGCCCAGTCTCTGACACATTACATGTGCTCAGGAGCTGCTTGCTCTAATAATTATTGTCATTATGATGTGCTGTCAGCAACTGCTCTCTACCACACTCAATAGACTTACTCTCCATTCTTGATATTTTGGATATTTTGTTCTAATTCTAATTTTGTTTTAAATTTCTAATTATTGATCTGTCAGCTTCCTTTGACGATGGAGGACTCCTGTGTTTTAGCTCCATGCATTTGGGCTGTGGCTCCCCCTAAATCACGCATCCCTTAACCTGGAGTTGACTGCAGATGGGTGAAGGAGCTCAGGAAGGCCAACAGAAGAAGCATCCAACTGAGCCCATCTAGCTGGCAACCCACAGAATCATCTTGAGGAAAATAAATGATTGTTGCTCAAAAACCATTAAGTTTGGGGCTGGTTTATGATACAGCAAAAATGAAAGCACACTTGTTAGCTCTGCAAACTCAAGCAGATTAGCCAGCCTCTGTGAATCTCTGTGTTTTTACCCATAAAATGGGAATCATATTTATCTTGCATAAGCTGGGCACGGTGGCTCACGCCTGTAATCCCAGCACTTTGGGAGGTTGTGGTGGGTGGATCACCTGAGGTCAGGAGTTCGTCATGGCCAACATGACGAAACCCCAACTCTACTAAAAATACAAAAAAATTAGCTGGGCATGATGGCAGGAGCCTGTAATCCCAGCTACTTGGGAGGCTGAGGCAGGAGAATCGCTTGAACCCAGGAAGCAGAGGTTGCAGTGAGCTGAGATTGAGCCATTGCATTCCAGCCTGGCAACAAGAGTGAAACTCCGTTTCAAAAAAAAAAAAAAAAATTATCTTGCATACGAGGATTAAGCAGCTGGCATAGTAATGGCTCAGCAAAGGGCATGTCAGTTATCTTCTCTGTAACTTTCTGGCGTCCTCATCATGACCATTATTTCCTCCTTTGTCCTTTCTCCTTCCTCAAATGTCCCTACTCCAGCTCTCACGTTCAATGGGTCAATCGTGGATCCCCTTTTCAGGGAAGTTTCCACCATCTTCTAGGAGCCCTCTTGTCTTGCCTTGCTTTCACTTCAGTTCTCCATGACCTTTCTCTGCACAGTCTCAACTTGGTGAGCTCCTGCATATCAGTGACTTTGAGATCACGCAAAGAAGACTCAATCCTCTGGCCTCAGCCACAATCTCCATCTGTCTTGAATTTCCAGCTGTTTTTCTAACATTGCCATTTGACTATCTGGTAACATCGAAATGACAACAATCAAACTGTGTGCATGATTTCCTCTCCCATCGGTTCATCTTCCATCTAACCATTCTTTTTTTCATTCTCAGATAGAAAATTTTAACTCAACAATTTCCTTGATCGTCTGCATCCAATTAGTCACTAAGTCATGTTTCTTCGTTTGAAATCTCATCTGATTCCCCCTTCTTCATTCTCGCTCCACATTCCTCTTCTATGTCCCCTACCTCCACCCGCATGGCCACTTCCATTTCTCTTCATTCTGCTCTTTCTGTTTACTGCTAGCAGATAGATTTTCATTAAAAAAAATAAAAATAAAAATAAAATATTTTTGTCTTGTTCTTGTGCTTAAGAATTGATAATAGGCTGGGTGTGGTGGCTCACACCTGTAATCCCAGCACTTTGAGAGGCCGAGGCAGGTGGGTGGATCACTTCAGGTCAGGAGTTTGAGACCAGCCTGGCCAACGTGGTGAAACCCGGTCTCTATTAAAAATACAAAAAGTAGTTGGGTGGCTGGGCGCGGTGGCTGACACCTGTAATCCCAGCACTTTGGGAGGCAGAGGCGGGCGGATCATGAGGTCAGGAGATCAAGACCATCCTGGCTAACATGGTGAAACCCCTTATCTACTAAAAAAAATACAAAAAAATTAGCCAGGCGTGGTGGCGGGTGCCTGTATTCCCAGCTACTTGGGAGGCTGAGGCAGGAGAATGGCGTGAACCCGGAAGACGGAGCTTGCAGTGAGCCAAGATCTCGCCGCAGCACTCCAGCCTGGGTGACAGAGCGAGACTCCGTCTCAAAAAAAAAACAAAAGTGGCCAGGCATGGTGGCCTGTGCCTGTAGTCCCAGCTACTCAGGAGGCTAAGACAGGAGAATTGCTTGAACTCGGGAGGCAGAGCCAAGATCATGCCACTGTACTCCAGCCTGGGTGATAGAGTGAGACTCCTCAAAAAAAAAAAAAAAAAAAAGAATTGATAATAATTTCACACTGCCTCTGCCTCAAGCTCAAATTCCTTACCCCTGGTTTCTCCCTACACATATGGTTTACCTGCAGGATTCAAACATATCTCCCACATCTCACTAATGGCTCCATGCAAAGGGTCCTTTCTTAGTCCAATATCTCCATAGACAGATCCTGAAGCAAAGATGAAAATGCTGACGGTTTATGCTTTGAGACATGCAAATCCATGGCAACGAAGAAGAAAATGAAGAGAGAGACGGGGAGCAACCTAGAGTGATGTGTGACTGCCTGATGCTGCTTCAAGGGAAGAAACCCAGCACGGACTTGGCAGGCGTGTCTGCACCCTGGACTTGTCCAAGTGGGCTGCTAGGAGAAACTGGGCCTGGCAGAGGTGCATAGTAGAGAGAAAAAGGAGGAGAACTTCAGTCTAGCTCTCTCCCTCTTCTATTTCTCATTGGTCAAAATTCATCCCATGGGGAGTAAACTGACCCCCACTTCTGGGTTTCATCATCTGTCCCACTCTATTGCTACTTAGGGTGCCAGATTGTACATAGTGTGGCGTGGTGTTTCACCTAAGCCCATAAGTGTAGGAAGGAGGAGAAACTCCAGTAACAGACAAGAAGCCAGACAGGAGAGCCCAACAACCCGAGGGTGGGGGCCCATCAGATCTGCATCTCATACAGCCTGCCTATGGATCTGCTCCATCCAAACATTTCCAGTGTTGTCTCTATGCCCCTGCCAAAGTGATTCCCCACAACTTTTTCTGTTTTGTTGTGCCTTTCAAAATTAGACTTATCCTGCATTAACTGCTGGCATTTCACCCCGTTCGTGGAGCTCTTCCTGTCCACCTGTGGAAGACAGGTGCCATCTTGCTTGTTGGCCAGCAGCACCCTCCTCCTCTCAGCACCCTCTTCTCTATCTGGGGGAGGATTCCCCATGGGTAAAACCTTGCTTTCCTCTTTCTCACTCCCAGCTCCTACTGTGGAAGAGAAGGGAAGGTCAAGGCTTCTTCACTACCTACCTGGGGCACACAATATAAGCTCAGCCAATCAGTGACTGGCTCTCCAGGCTTTGAGCCTTGAGCTGGTGAAACAAAGATGCAGTGAACATTTGAAGGTCAGACAGCTCCGGGTGCTGCAGTCTGCTTCAGCTAGACTGTTTTTGGTGGGTGACCTTGGCCGTGATTCTGTTGCATAGCATCTGTGACTCTCTTGGTTCCTGTTTTCCAAGCCCTCCTCTCCAAGTTCCCATGGATTCTATGATCCCCATTCTCCCTGCTGTGACATCCCTCTGATTAACTTGCCTTTGTTTAAGGTGGCCAGAGGCAGCTTTTGTTCTTGTGACTTAGAACTGTTTATACTTAGCAGGTTATATTACTTTCTGCCACCTTAGGACTTTTATACCATTTGGAGCTAGTTTGTGAAACATGCTTAGCATAACGCCTGGAACACAGTAAACACACAACTGCAACCAAACTACATTATTGTCAAAATCAACA
The DNA here is from genome assembly GCF_029281585.2 of Gorilla gorilla gorilla. Taxonomy (NCBI): domain Eukaryota; kingdom Metazoa; phylum Chordata; class Mammalia; order Primates; family Hominidae; genus Gorilla; species Gorilla gorilla. The sequence goes on from NC_073241.2 coordinate 43,124,335, forward strand.
AATATTTGTCAAGTTTTAGACACTGTGGGGGAGTGGGAAAACTAAATAAACTTAGAAGGAGCATATGTGTCTTCTTTAATAGGAAAAGTATGTTTATAAAATCAACAACAGTTGCAACAGAGATTGTATTACAGAGGGCGTCGGGGCCACAAGGGAGCAAGTGGTTGGTGAGTTCTGGAACAATCATAGAAGGCTTCCTGGGGGAGGAGATGTTTGACTTGGGTGCTGAAGAAAGACCAGGAATTCAAAGGTGGAGAAAGGAAGGGCTGGGCATCATACATAGTGGGAAACGCAGCTGAGCTCTGAAAGGATGGGGCTGCTCAGTGGGAGAGTGAACAGTTTAGGGTAGGGAGTGTGATTGCCTGGCAATTCTAAAGTCCCCTTAATAACCGTGGGCAGGAGTTGAAATGAGATGGGTCAGCATGATTCTCTAGCCACCTTCAGTGGCCATGGTGTAGTCCATCTTCTCCCATATTCTGCTTAAATCTCCAACTCCACCTGCACCATGGTGGAGTTGGAGATTTAAGCAGAGTGAGATAATCGGTGTAAAGTATGATTTGAAGATTCAATACATGATAACTGTTGTTATTATCACTGTCATTACTACTTCTTTTTTGTTTTTTTTTTTTTTTTGGAGATAGAGTCTTGTTCTGTCGCTCAGGCTGGAATGCAGTGGTGCAATCTTGGCTCACTGCAACCTCTGCCTCCTGGGTTCAAACAATTCTCATGCATTAGTCTCCCAAGTAGGTGGGAATAGAGGCCCCTACCACAATGCATGGCTAATTTTTTGTATTTTAGTAGAGACAGGGTTTTAGCATGTTGCCCAGGGTGAGCTCAGGCAATCCGCCCATCTAGGCCTCCCAAAATGCTAGGATTACAGGTGTGAGCCACTGCGCCCAGCCAGTGACTACTATTTCTAGCAAAAGATGCAGTTATTTACATTTTACAGAGGAGGGAAACTGAGACTCAGAAAAGCTAACTGACCTGTTGAAACGTCAAATCGCTAACAATTTCTAGAGCTACAATTTTAATTTCAGTCTTCTGACCTTCACATATCCAATGTGTTGCTTCTCAAGATTAAATGAGATCCTGTAAAATGCTTTCTGATGAAAGAATATTGTCTTTTCAGGCAACTGATCCTATTACTTAGTAACATCTTCTTCCTAAAATTTGAATATTGTCCTTGCCACTAAGCCAATGCCAGGTTTACGAGTTATTTGACTCAAATTTGGCTTCTTGATGATGAGTCTGGAGATATGTCATAAAATGACACAAGTGGGGATCGAGAGTCAAACACAAAGAAAAGAAGCTCTTAGAGAACCTAAAGTGTAAAATATTGTAGAATATTTGCCTCCATCGGGAACAAATAGTAGAAGAAATTAGTAAAAAGCTGAAGGAAGGTTGGGCGCTGTGGCTCATGCCTGTAATCCCAGCACTTTGGGAGGCCAAGGTGGGCGGATCACAAGGTCAGGAGTTCAAGACCAGCCTGGCCAATATGATGAAAACCCATCTCTACTAAAAATACAAAAATTAGCTGGGTGTGGTGCATGTCTGTAGTCCTAGCTACTCGGGAGGCTGAAGTGGGAGGATCATTTGAACTGGGAGGTGGAGGTTGCAGTGAGCCGAGATTGAGCCACTGCACTCCAGCCTGAGTGACAGAGCAAGACTCCGTCTCAAGAAAAAAAAAAAAAAGGCTGGGCACGGCGGCTCATGCCTGTAATCCCAGCACTTTGGGAGGCTGACGCAGGCGGATCACGAGGTCAGGAGATTGAGACTATCCCGGCTAACATGGTGAAACCCCATCTCTACTAAAAATACAAAAAATTAGCCGGGCGTGGTGGCAGGCACCTGTAATCACAGCTACTCGGGAGGCTGAGGCAGGAGAATGGTGTGAACCCAGGAGGCAGAGCTTGCAGTGAGCCAAGATCATGCCACTGCACTCCAGCCTGGGCGACAGAGCGAGACTCCATCTCAAAACACAAAACACAAAACAAAACTGAAGGAAGCTCCAATAATAGTGAGCGGTGTAATACAAATGACACAATGACAAGTATCTTCATAAACATGTATTTCTGACTTTCTAGATAATTGGTGTCCACCTATAAAGTTCTTATTTTCGGGGGCTAGGCCCAGTGGCTTTGGGATGCTGAGGCGTGTGGATCACGAGGTCAGGAGTTCGAGACCAGCTGGACCAACATAATGAAACCCCATCTCTAAAAAAAAATACAAAAATTACCTGAGCACAGTGGTGCACGCCTGTAGTCCCAGCTACTCGGGAGGCTGAGGCAGGAGAATCACTTGAACCTGGGAAGCGGAGGTTGCAGTGAGCCAAGATAGCGCCACTGTACTCCGGCCTGGGCGACAGAGTGAGACTTCGTCTCAAAAAAATAAAAAAATAAAAATAATTAAAAAATAAAATAAAAAATTCGTATTTGCTGCTACTGTTGCAAACTTTGCTTTCGAAGTCTGACTTTCCTGTTGAAAGGCTGCATTGTTACAGATACCCAGCAGGCAGGGATGTCCTGCAGAGTCCTGGGGACAAATGCTGTCTACATGTCAGTATGAACAGCTGTCTTCTAGACCCCTCCAGTTTGGCTTCCTCTTCCTCTATAAAAGAAAAACACACTCACCAAGTTCCTTAAGGACCAAATCCCTGCCAAAACCAATTTTTAAAAGTCTTTTCAGTTTTTGATATAGCTGGTTGCTATTTTCTTGTAACCTCCATCCACTCCTTGGCTTTAGAGAGATGCCCTTTCCTAGCTCACATCTCCCCTTTGGGTCTCTAGTGCTTCTTGCTACATAAATAAGAAGACAGATAATAGTTCATCTCTTTGCAAATGTCCAACTGCCTTTTGTAACCATGTGTTGAAAAGCTCCATTAGAGCCAAACATTATCGTCTTATGGCAACTGTACAACACTCTTCCTAACCCATGGTGATGAAGATGATATCATAGAAGAAACTAATTATCGAATGTTTACTTGATGCCAGGAACTATGCTAACAATTCTGTGTTCATTATGTCATTCAATTCTCACCTTTTGATATACATCTTATTTTTATTCCCATTTTATAGTAAAATGGGGATATTTTATAGTAAAGTGAGTAAACTGAGGACAAGTTAAATAATTTTCCACAAATCACCCAATCAAGTAAACGTGAGAGCTGGTATTTGGTCCCAGGCAGTTTGATTCCTGTATTTTTTAACCACTGCTTTTTCTTGCGTAACATCTTTGTTAAATCCTATTTAAATGTATTTTTTATATTATGCTCTGGAAATTCAGCTATGTAAATGTAAAATACTACAAGCCCCTTGAGAAGAGAGTAAATGTCAAAAGGCAAATGCTGTCTGGTGCCGTGGCACATACCTGTAGTCTCAGCTACACTACAGGCTGAGGCAGGAGAATTTCTTGAGGCCAAGAGCTCTGGCCTGGAGTGTGCTATGTCAGTCAGGTGTCCACACTAAGTTCCACTGCAGTATGGTGATCTCCCAGGAGTTGTGGACCACCAGGCTGCTTAAGGAGGGGTGAACTGGCCAAGGTAGGAAATGGAGAACGTCAAAACTCCTGTGCTGATCAATAGTAGGACTGCACTGTGAATAGCCACTGCACTCCCTCTTGGGCAATGTAGCAAGGCATCATCTTTTTTTTTTTTCTTTTGAGACGGAGTCTTGCTGTCTCGCTGTGTCTCCCAGGCTGGAGTGCAATGGCACAATCTCAGCTCACTGCAACCTCCATCTCCCGGGTTCAAGCAATTCTCCTGCCTCAGCCTCCCAAGTAGCTGGGATTACAGGTGCACACCACCAAGCCTGGCTAATTTCTGTATTTTTAGTAGAGACAGGGTTTTGCCATGTTGGCCAGGCTGGTCTCTAACTCTTGACCTCAGGTGACCCGCCCACCTCAGCTTCCCAAAGTGTTGGGATTATAGGCATGAGCCACCACGTCCGTCTGGCCTCATCTCTTTAATAAAAGAAAAAAAGAGTTTTAACTAAAAAATAAGAAAGCGGATGCTACCTGATGTTCTCTATGGTCCTTAATGGAAGGTAGATATATTAATATAAAAAGGCGCATTAGTACCCAATTTCAAGTGACAAAAACCCAACTCAGAATAGTTAAAGAAAGAGGAAAGTTTAGTGGCATGTGGATATAAGGAAGAGATGAAAACCAAGGTGGTGCTGAGGCTCAGATAACCCCTGCCTTAAATAAAGGTCTAAGATGGTGACTGTGACGTGCCAAGCCAGAGGGTGATAGCCAGAGTGGGAGGAGTGTCCTAGGGACAAGGTCATGTTGTGCAAATTGGATATTCTTCTTTTTTTTTTTTTCGAGATGGAGTTTTGCTCTGTTGTCCAGGCTGGAACGCAGTGGATGGAGTTTTGCTCTGTTGTCCAGGCTGGAGTGCAGTGGCATGATCTCAGCTCACTGCACCCTCCACCTCCCAGGTTCAAGCGATTCTCCTGCCTCAGCTTCCTGAGTAGCTGGGATTACAGGCGCACACCACCGCCCCTGGCTAATTTTTGTATTTTTAGTAGAGATGGGGTTTTGCCATGTTATCGAGGCTGGTCTTGAACTCCTGACCTCAGGTGATCCACTCACCTCAGCTTCACGAAGTGTTGGGATTACAGGCGCCCACCACCACGCCTGGCCTGGATATTCTTCTGCTAACCACAGAGCCACGGGAAGGTGATTCTCAGAAAGTAAGTGGGAATGTGGTTAGACCATCCCACAGATGTTCTGTACAACAGAGAAACTAGGAAATTTCTATTAAAAATGTTCTCTAAGAAATGCTGTCAAAGGTAAAGGCCTAAATCAAACGGCGATGAACGTTTTCATTTAATAAGGCAGTTCTGGGCCAAGCAAATCATGTGAGGCTTCTGATATTAATCATTTTACTCACGTGGTTCTATACTCTTGCAAACAAGTAAAAGCAATGGGATTTTGAAGAGTAAAAATTCCCCTGACATTGAAGCAGATATACAACAATATCTGAGGCAAAGAAAAGCCATGGATACCCAGAAAAAGAACAATTTTGTGAGAAATATTAAAATGAGAACATAATATCTAAATCAAAATTATTTCAAAGTTAAGAAATTCAGAATTAGTTAGAGGCATTCTACTCAGGCCTGGAACACACTGAGGATAAGATTTAGCTTTGAAGGAAGATTCGTTTTCTTTTCTTCTGAAACTGACTCTCGTGAAGTAGCTACTTCATTATTTAAGTTTCATACATTTCTATTTTTTATTTCAAAATACATAATCTATTGAAAAGCCATCACAATTTATTTTTGTTAACTGCATAATGGAGAGCCTGGTTATTCAGGTTATAGGATATTTTAGGGTAAGGCTAGGTTGTCTTTTTAAAGGACTCTAAAATACAATGGCTTAAATCAAATGCTATTTTATCTCTTTCAGCCATTAGGCAGTCTAGGCAGCCAGATGATTTTTTTTTCATTTCTTCTTCTTCTTCTTCTTCTTCTTTTTTTTTTTTTTTTTTTTTGAGACAGTTTCGCTCCTATTGCTGAGGCTGGAGTGCAATGGTGCACTCTCGGCTCACGGCAACCTCCGCCTCTCAGGTTCAAGCAATTCTCCTGCCTCAGCCTCCCAAGTAGCTGGGATTACAGGCATGCACCAACACACCTGGCTAATTTTGTATTTTTAGTAGAGAGGAGGTTTCTCCATGTTGGTCAGGCTGGTCTCAAACTCCTGACCTCAGGTGATCTGCCCATCTCAGCCTTCCAAAGTGCGGGGATTACAGGTATGAGCCACAGTGCCCGGCCTGATGGCTCTTTTTCATAAAGTTATTAACTTTTCTTTCATCTTGTTGCTTCACCATCCTCCAGGAGTGGTCTTCACTTGTGGGGTTGAAGGAGTATGACAGAACAGCATCTGAGCTTCAGTTTAAGGTGAAAGGGGACACACCCAGTGTCTGGAGCAAGGAGGTCATGTTGAATTGGCAGGGCCTCAAGTTTCACACCTCACCTCTGCTCACACCCTGTTGACCTGAATCTAGTCAGAGCCTGTGATGGACCAAATGTTTATGTTCCCCCCAAATTCATGTGTTGAAGCCCTTTTCCTCAGTGTGGCTGAATTTGGAAATGGGACCTCTGAGAAAGTGATTAAGGTTAAATGAGGTAGTAAGAATGGGGCTCTGATCCAATAGGATTTGTGTTCTTGTAAGAAGACACACTTATGAAAGCTTGCTCTTTGTCTCCACCACGTGAGGTCACAGTGAGAAGGTGGCTGCCTGCAAGCCAGGAAGAGAGCCCTCACCAGAAACTGAATGCTGCCAGACCTTGATTTGGGACTTTCAGCCTCCAGAACTATAAGAAAATAAGTTTCTGTTGTTTAAGCCTCCCAGCCTGTGATATTTTGTTACAGCAGCCTGGGCAGACTAATACAGATTTAAACCTAGCTTTGAGGCAGGCTGGCAATGCAGTGCCCACCTGGTGACCTACCTGGGTGACTAAGTGCTCAGAAGAACAGGAGCCTGGATTTTGGGAGGCAACCAGCAGTCTGTTACCTAGGGCTATAAACAGAGTTCTGCCTATCACTTTATAGCCACTTTGTCCAAATTGTTCCCAGAGTTTATGGCACAACTTGCATGAAAACCAAAGCTTATAAACATCATGAATAGCAATTTTGTCCCTCCCCAGACGCCATGTTCTCCATTGCTGTCCTCTGAGATCTCTATTCTTCCTTCTCTTTTTTCCAGTATTTCAGGTAATTCTTTCAAATTCTTCCATCTTCTGCTCTTTATCACGGGCACAAATGGAATCTTCAGGCTCTACTTCAATCCTAATATAGATACTCATTTCTTCTAATATAGATACCCCTAACTTCATCTCCACTTGCTTCCCGGGAGTAGTCTTTGCCTAATGTATTAGTTCCCTACTGCTACTGTAACAAATTATCACACACTTCTTGACATAAAACAATACAAACTATAAGATAACAATTTGTATTGTTATCTTATAGTTCCGGAATTCCAAAGTCCAAAATGGGTTTCACCTGGGCAAACTCAAGGCGTCCTTACAGCTGGCTCTTTCTGGAGGCTCTAGGGGAAGATCTGTGTCCTTGCCTTCCCAGGATCTAGAAGCTGCTCACATTCCAGGACTCATGATCCCCACCCCCATCTTCAAAGCCAGCAGTGGCTGGTTGAGTCCTTTTCACATTGAATCACTGAGTCTTCCTCTCCTACTCTCTCTTTCACTTATGAAGACTTCTACTGATTACATTAGTCCGCTTGGCGAATACTAGATAATCTCCTCATCTTAAGACTCTTATTTAATCACATCTGCAAAGTGCCTTTTGTCATGTAATATAACGTATTTCCAGCTTCCAGCCATTAGCACATGGGACATGCACCTTTGAGGGACCATTTTTGCCTCCCACCTCCAATTTGCTTTCATTGACTGCTAGTCCTTCCAGCCCTCACCCCTGCCTAAAGCGAAGGGTCTCAACCACCTTATTTCTAGCCATGAGACCTTAAGGAGCTTTTCCTATGGTCAGCCTCTCTAACTTTGTCCTAGATGAGACTCTGACACCATAACTAATTCTAGTAACTGACCTCTTGCCTCTATCCTTGTAACCAAGCCCCTAGCTTTACATCCATCTGCCTGGATCCCGGTGTGATGCTCCTGTGCCTAAGTCTCTGCCTTGTATCTCAGTCCTTTAGAACTAAGAGGCAGCCTTGCTTGTACTAACTCTCCAGAGAAACAGTCCTGTCCCGTATTCTGGGCACCGTGGCTGGATCCCGGCTATGTGGGTGTCAGGATACGAGGAAAAACACTTGCCAGGCCAGGCTTCTTGTCAGGCCAGAGTGACCACACTCTGAATGTGGCTCCCCCAGCCTGCTCAGCCACCAATGACCAGAACCTGGATTTTCTACATGCAGGATCAGGTCAGTCTAGCTGTGTTTCTGAAACTTTGCTTCACATTAGAATTACCTGGAGATCATTAGAAATATCTAGATGTCCAAGCTGTACCCCATACCAATTGAATCATAATCTCTCGGGGTGGAAACCAGAATCAGTATTTTTTAAATTCCTCCACTGATTTCAGTTTGCAGACAAGATGGAGAACAAGCAAGCAAGCTATGTGCTGCTGAAGATGTGCTCTGCCTATCCGCAGCATCAGCGTCATGGGGAGCTTGTTAGAAATGCAGGAACTCAGGCCTGCAACCCAGCACTATTGAACTAGAATCTGGATTTCAACAGGATCACCCAAGGGATTTGAAAGCTCCAATTTAGCTCAGCCTGTGTGAGCCCTGGTTTTGAAAATGGTCATAATTAAGCTTTTTTTATGTTAAAAAATATAATAGTATTAGTGAAATTACTGAAACACGAATTCATATTCCAGCACTTTGGGAGGCTGAGGTGGGCAGATCACTTGAGCTCAGGAGTTCAAGACCAGCTTGGACAACATGGCAAAACCCATCTCTGCCCCTGAAAAAGAAAAGTAATCAAAATAATAATACAAAGATTAGCTGAGTGTGGCAGTGTGCGCCTGTAGTCCCAGCTACTCAAGAGCTCAAGAGGCTGAGGTGGTCTACCATTGAGCTCAGGAGGTTGAGGCTGCAGTGAGCCAACATCATGCCACTGCACTCCAGCCTAGGTGACAGAATGTCTCCTAGACATTCTGTCTAAAAATAAAAAAAAAGAAAAAAAGAAAAAGAAAAAAAAGAATTCATTCATCTTTATTATCCTTTGACATGTGCAAGGCAGAGTGCTGGTGACTTCCATACATTGGCTCATTTAATGCTTACACTAAGCCTTCGTTTTTTTTCTTTCTGGAGACAGAGTCTTGCTCCGTCATGCAGGCTGGAGCGCAGTGGCCTGATCTTGGCTCACTGCAAGCTCCGCCTCCCGGGTTCATGCCATTCTCCTGCCTCAGCCTCCTGAGTAGCTGGGACTACAGGTGCCCACCACCACGCCCGGCTAATTTTTTATATTTTTAGTAGAGATGGGATTTCACCGTGTTAGCCAGGATGGTCTCGATCTCCTGACCTTGTGATCCACCCGCCTCGGCCTCCCAAAGTGCTGGGATTACAGGTGTGAGCCACCGTGCCCTGCCATACAATAAGCCTTCTTAGCAAAACCTTCCCAAACTGCCCAATCGGTACCTGGTCCTCCCATTCTTTATCTTAGTAACCAGATATTTCCTTGATGGCACTTATTAAATTTATGATTATTTTTTCTTTTTTCTGCCGTAACCATCAGACTGCATGCTCCACATGGTGGGGAATGTCATATGTCTTTCTCATTTCGTGGTATATCCCTAGCACTGGCACTTAGCAGCCACTTAAAAAATGTTTATTGAATGAATGAAGTAGGCACCATTGCTATCTCTAATTTACAGATGAGGAACTTGCCCAAGATGTCACTGCTAGTAAGCATGGGGGAAGAATGTGAACCATCACTGAGCCCAGCCTGAGCTTTTCTTCACTATCTAAAACATCCATACCTCTACCCATCTTCTGACCACCTGAACAAAACTGTTTACTTCTGTATGTTGGTTTTCTAGTTCCTTGTTTGCACATGTGCTTTTTAAAAATTATTATTATTATTATTTTGAGATGGAGTTTTGCTCTTGTTGTCCAGACTGGAGTGCAATGGCATGATCTCGGCTCACTGCAGCCTCTGCCTCCTGGGTTCAAGCAATTCTCCTGCCTCAGCGTCCCAAGTAGCTGGGATTACAGGAATCCGCCACCACGCTCGGCTAATTTTTGGTAGAGATGGGGTTTCATCATGTTGACCAGGCTGGTCTCGAACTCCTAACCTCAGGTGATCTGCCCGTCTTGGCCTCCCAAAGTGCTGAGATTACAGGCTTGAGCCACCACTCCTGGCCACATGTGCTTATTTTATATACATAATTGTAATCAGAATGTCTATGTTATTTGGAATTTTGCATTTCTTAACATATGAGTTATTTTTCATTGCAGAGTTTCACAATTCAAAAGTAGCTACATAATAGCCTGCTACATTGATTTATAAAGTACTTAACCATTTAAACTATCGCTTGACATTTAGGCATTTTCAATTGTTCATTATTTATAGGTGACTTTGAAGCAAGGATCTTTTTGTGTCCAGTTGAGTTGAATTTTTACTTTCTCACAAAATGTGAACATTCTTGTTATACTCATTTTCAACTTGAACAAGCCAGCCCTGCACTTTCATAGGGCTCTAGGTAATTTAGATATTTTCCAAGCATGCTAAAGATTGGAAAAATTTGTACTGCAGGGTTTTTAGAAGATGTGTAGAATTATGACATTTTTACTGCTGCATTTTATCCAAGTTTGTTCTGAATTCTTTTCATTGAAATCTTTTCTGCTTAATTTTGAGCAGTGATAAATAGTGCCAATTTGCAACTTTTGATGCTTCCTATTCACTCCCCAGAGGTGCTGACCACTTGCCTCCCTTGAAATTACACACGTGAGATCCCTGCTTGCAGTTCAGAGATAAGGTCCCATCGACCTCCTGCCTGAATTTCTAGGAACCCAGGATATGGGGAGACCAAGAATATGGGGACACCCCTTGTGATTCCTCCAGTGTGGTTTTTTTTTTTTTTTTTTTGAGACGGAGTCTTGCTCTGTCGCCCAGGCGGGGGTGCAGTGGCGCGATCCTGGCTCACTGCAAGCTCCGCCTCCCGGGTTCACCCCATTCTCCTGTCTCAGCCTCGTGAGTAGCTGGGACTACAGGCGCCTGCCACCGCCCCCCGGCTAATTTTTTGTATTTTTAGTGGAGACGGGGTTTCACCACGTTAGCCAGGATGGTCTCGATCTCCTGACCTCAGGTGATCCACCCGCCTCGGCCTCCCAAAGTGCTGGGATTACAGGCGTTAGCCACGGCCTCCAAGTTTGCTTTTGATCAACATCCTCTGTGATTTCAGCGTGGTGTTGTAAAGGACTATGGACTAGAAACCAGACATGGGGTCTAGCTCTAGACCAGACATTTGCTGACACTGAGAACTCACTTCCTTATCTCTTGGCAAGCATCTCATAGAGTTGTGAAGATCCCAAAAGATAATCTATATGAATGCTAGGTCTGTGTGTGCAGTTATTTCAGTGCATAAATGCTTATAATTCTATATTTTAATAGCTATGTGCCTAATACTATAATATTTGATCATTTATTAAATACTAAGTTTACTTATTTAATAATTAAATACTTAGTAACATTTTAATAGTTACGAACGTCTGCATTTTAAATTTAGTACTGTATGGAGTATTCACTTAACTATATTGCATCCTTTTAAAACGGCCAAACTATCATTTTGTTCAATGATTTTTAAAAATTAATCGATGGCTAAGTACTATAAGTTCTACTCACTAGATGTGTAAGGAAGTATCCTCAGAAAAACAGGAATTGATAGAGTTGTCAAATAGATTCACACAAGTGAGAGGAAATTATCTTCCTATCAAGAAAAAAAAACCCTACAAAATAAGATGGTGGGATGATAATGAGATATTGTCCCTGTATATTTATATTGAGAAAATGTGAAATCTGCAAAGTGTTATGAATACCTTTTTTTCTTTTTTGAGACAGAGTCTCGCTCTGTCGCCCAGGCTGGAGTGCAGCTGGTGTGATCTCAGCTCACTGCAACCTCCCACTCCCGGGTTCAAGCAATTCTCCTGCCTCAGCCTCCCAAGTAGCTGGGACTGCAAGCGCGTGCCACCACACCCGGCTAATTTTTGTATGTTTTTAGTAGAGACGAGGTTTCACCATGTTGGCCAGGCTGGTTTCGAACTCCTGACCTCAAGTGATCCACCCGCCTCGGCCTCCCAGTGCTGGAATTACAGGCGTGAGCCACTGCACCCAGCCAATACTTTTGATAGAAAAAAAAAATAAGAGGAAATTAAAAATTCTTTATCGGGGACCAGACATAGTTTTAAAATAATAATAATTATAATAACAAAGCAGTTGAAGTTGCGTGTCAGGAGCGCGTCCTCTCTCTCCAGCGGTAAGGGTATCTAATTATAATAATTAAGTCCAAGTGACCTTGCCTTCTTTAGGCAAACAAAGTTGGGAACAAGTTGCAACTCATTTTCAGAAAAAATCCTCAAGTCCTCTGCCCACGGCGGAAAGTGCGGCGGGTCGGCCGAGCCTGGGTGGCCTCCCGAGGGGTCGGTCGCCTCTCGCCCAGCTCCTGGCAGGGGCGCGTGGGTCCTGGCCCGGGGACTGCAGGGCCGCGGCGGGGCGGGCAGGGTCAGCTGGGCACATAGTTTCTCGGAATCCACCCTCCCGGACCCCCGCAGCCCAGTTTCTCCTCCCCTCAGCCCACCTTCTCTGCCCACCTCCTACCCGGAGCCGGGGCGGCGGCCGCGGTCAGCCCGGCCTCCCCGACTTGAGGTCCGGGTGCGCCGGGTCCCGGAGGCCAAGCTGGGCGCCCCCGGGGGAGGGGTCTGGGTTGCTGGGCCAAGCCGGGGCGGGACGGGGCGGGGCGGGGCGCAGCCGAGGGGTGTGTCCGAGGGCGGCTGGAGGGAGGGGCGGCAGGACTCCAGGAGCGGCGGGGCCAGGGCAGCGCGGCCTCGCGTCCCGCGGAGCGTTCCAGGCGGGCGCGCGGCTTTCTCCCCAGACCCACCGAGTGGCGGCGGAGGCGAGATGCGCGGGGGCGTGCTCCTGGTCTTGCTGCTGTGTGTCGCCGCGCAGTGCCGGCAGAGAGGTGAGCCCGGCCCGGGTCCTAGGGTCCCTGTCCCCCGCAGTCGGGCGGGCGGGGGCGGCCGCGGACAAAGCCCGTCGCGTTGGGGCTGCTGGAGTCCGGGCGCGCATCCTGATCCACCTCGGAGTGGGTGTCTCGGCCACGTGGGTCTCCCACGCTTGCCGGGGAGGGCTGGATGGGGACGCCGCTCCTGGCGGACGCTGCCCGCTCTTTGCAGGCTTAGGCTTTAACCTCCTCGGGCTTTGGGGGTCGTCCAGCCTCGCCTCTGGCTTTTGCGGGACTTCGCGACCCAGGAGCGCCATCTACGCGAGCAGTGCTGGGGGTGGCGGGAGCGGGGCGCCCGGAGCGGGGCGCCGGGGGTTGCTTTTAGTGCCCCGGCTGCGCGGGCGGGGGTGGCGGGGCTGTTGGCCGGGCGCGGGGGATGAATGGAGAAAGAGCTCTCCCGAGTCGCCCTCGTTGTCCAGCTGCGCAAGCTGGGTCGCCGCGGCCGGGAAAGGGCGGATTCCTCGGGGCCCCTGGCAGCCAAGCGGGCTAGTGGGGAGAGACGCGGCGAGAAGGGCGCCCCTAGCCAGCCGTCCCGGGCAGGGGGACCCGCAGGCGGCGTCCAGGGCACTGATGCGCCTTCCCGACCCGCGCTTTTTGTGCAGTAGGCGAAGTGGCCAAACCCGCTCATTCACTGCGCGGGATTGACCGTGGGCGCGCCGGGGCGAGGGACCAGCGGAGAAGGGAGCACCTTGCATGCGCGTTGCAAGGATTGAGATGAGAAACTCAGAGCGAATTTTCATTTTCTGTTTTTGCGGGCGGGCGGAAAGAGAGAGAGAAGAAAGAGAGAGAGAGAAAGAAAAGAAAGAAAGAGAGAGAAAGAAAGAAAAAGAAAGAAATAATTCTTTTCCCTTTTGGGGGACAACCCTAGTCACCCACGCCACCCCTAGAGCTGTCTTCGCAGCGTGGCTTCGGCTAGGCAGTCACAAATATTTGTTGAAAACATCTTAATGTATGCAGCACATGACAATGGGCGTATTCCCACGAATACAAACTTCATTAAAAAAAAAAATTCGAGTCAAAAGTAGTGGGCGGAATTTGCAGTGCCCTCGTGGGAAACGTGTGTTTGGGCATTGTGCTGAGTTGTGAGCTCTGCAGAAACGCGACCATCTCATTCATTCAAGCATTCATGATGGAAGCACTGGACCGGAGCTGGAAACGCAGCATTGAATAGCTGCGAGTCTGCTGCGCAGAGCCAGGCTGGGAAGAGGGAATTTACATAGTTATCAGCCAGAAGAAAGGAGCCTTTGGGGAGGGAGAGGAGCCTTAAAGGATTGCGAGGGGACTCCTGTCTATCAGGCTGCTGAAGGTGAACAAGTCCCGGTTTCCCACAGGATAGAGAAAGAGCAGCTTGCCTCAGCTTATTGTTCCCCGAAATTGAAAGTCTTAGACTGAGGAGATGGCCTGAAGGTTGTCCTGGCCCCTCGGGGCTCGGCACTTGGCCTGGCGGTTATGAGTGGTTTTTGGAGAAAGTGGGACCTCATGGGGCTTTCCTGCTTTGAGATGCTGCGGAAAACCTCCCAGGGCAGGAGCCCTTTAATGTTTCATATCGCATTCCCTGTTTGCCTTTTTGCCTTCCGCACCCCAACCCTCACCCTTCCTAACTAGCCTCCTTGAGCAGTTTTGATTTTTTTTTTTGCCGTCTCCGGGCTGCAGGCAGGAGTGGAGTGGCGCCATCTCGGCTCACTGCAACCTCCGCCTCCCGGGTTCAAACAATTCTGCCTCAGCCTCCCGAGTAGCTGGGACTACAGGCGCGTGCCACCACGCCCGGCTATGTTTTTTTTTTTTTGTATTTTTAGTGGAGACAGGTTTCACCATATTGGCCAGGCTGGTCTCAAACTCCTGACCTCGTGATCAGCCCGCCTCGGCCTTCCAAAGTGCTGGGATTGCAGGCGTGAGCCGCCGCGCCCGGCCTGATTTTTTTTTTTTTAAGAAACGATTTTGTGCCCCATGAATAGCATGAATGATTAGTAAAGTTGTGTGTTTTGGTGATAATACAATAATCCTGACCTGCAGATCACCTGCTAGTTAGTTGTCTGGTGTTATTTTTTAAAATAACTTATTATCTATTGACATTCAGATTGTTAGACGTTCCCTGTCATTTCTGCAGTCTCTCTGGGTTACCTTACAGCTCATAGTATATGACCTGATGGCTCACTTTCCTTTGAAATATAATGAGTTTCAAGTGAGCTCCTCCTAAGTATTGAATAGGGGGTATTGTGTTTGTAAAAATAATGTGTTAAATTCATAGCTGGCAATCACATAAAATTATGGTTGCTCCATCACTTTTGTTGGAAACCATCCCTTCTTTTTTTCTAAAATAGACAATTCTAAGGACAGAAAAAAATCTACGAGTAAAAGAAAATTCACTTCATTCTCATATATGACATAGTATTCAAATTTAGCAAGTATGTGCTCCACAGTAAAGTATGCATGCCTGAATGGATTTCAGAGGTGCGTTTTTCTTTTCTGTCGCTGTATTCTCTAAGGGCCCATGAAAAATATTGATTGTAGCAGGTGGAAACAAGGGTATGTGTAATAGAAGCCTCACTGCCCACCTCCTACATAGCCTGGACTTTAGTCCATTCTTTTTTTCCTTCTTCTTTTCCAGACATTAAATATGAAGCCTACATCTGTAGTTAATCTAGCGTGATTGAGAATTCAAATGCATCAAGAATATTAGAATAAATACATATACTGATCTTTAGTGTCTTGTGCCACTGCTTTATAATTGCACTGCTTTATAAACTCATATAAAATGTTTCTGGGACCATTTATTTCAGGGTAATGATCCTTGAAACGCCCTACCGTTTTATACTAATTCATTCATAAAATCCTATGGATATTCATTTTCATGTACAGTAAATTGTTATGGGGGAATAACACAAGCTCTATCTTTAAGCTTCGGATGTTTAATTCTCTGGCTTTACTAGCTATGGCAAATTGGGGACATAACCTGTGTTTTAGTTTCACTATCTGTAGAATGGGAATAATAATAGTGCCTACCTGGAAGGGATGTTAATGATTAAATGAAATAATGTGAGAAAAGTTGTTAGACCAGTACCTAGTACAGGGTTAACCCTCAACAAGCAAGTTCATTTATGTTCATCACTGTTACTATTTTATAAAGAACTATATATTTTTAAACTATATTCTCCAAAATGCATAATTGTTTAGAAATTTGAAGTCTGGATTTGGAATCAAATAGTCTTGGGCTCAAATGCCAGACCTGTCACTTTAATTAGCTATGGCCATGGCTAAGTTTCTTAACTTCTCTGAATGTCAGCTTTCTATCTATAAAATGGATAGCATTGATACGATTAAATAATATGTGAAAAATATTAGCACAGTGTGGGCGTGTCATAGGTACTCAGTGCATGATGGTTATTACTGTTACGCCTATTGTACTTGCTCATCATCCTGGACATCATCTCTCTTTCATTGCTGAAATCCATTTGGTCATTGAGACTTATTGATTTTACCTCCTGAAAATCTGTGCAGCCTTTTGAGACGGAGTCTCGCTCTGTCGCCCAGGCTGGAGTGCAGTGGCACGATCTCGGCTCACTGCAAGCTCTGCCTCCCAGGTTCACGCCATTCTCCTGCCTCAGCCTCCCAAGTAGCTGGGACTACAGGCGCCCGCCACCACGCCTGGCTAATTTTTTGTATTCTTTAGTAGAGACGGGGTTTCACTGTGTTAGCCAGGATGGTCTCGATCTCATGAACTGGTGATCCACCCACCTCAGCCTCCCAAAGTGTTGGGATTACAGGAGTGAGCCACTGCACCCGGCCTCTTTCCCATTTTTTATTCTCACTGCTGGCTAGACTTAGGAATTGTTTGTTTTTCTCAGGTTGTTTGTTTTTCTCAGGAAATAGTGTGATGGTTCACTCAGCAGGCCAGCAGCCTCACCTCTTCTCCCTCCTCAGCAGTGCCATCACTGTGATGTTTCTAGAAACACCATCTCGATAACCGCTCCTACTCTTGTTTAAAATTCTTCCCATTTCTCACCGTTTCTTTATCAAATTACTTAATGTTCCCCAATGTGACTTACTTTCCTTCATGTTTAAGCAAGTGGTCTTCTTCCAAGGTGTGCCCTTTTCACTCCACATCCTTCTCCTGGGCCCACCCTATAAGTTTAGATTATATGCCCCAAACCCCTCACTTTATAAGATGCACAAAATGACAGTGTCCTGCTGCGTCACATTGGGGGTAAAGCAAGGAGGCTGGGACCCCAGCTGGCCTGCTGTCTCAGAGCTGAGAGGCATTATCTGGGATACGCCTGCACCTATTTGTAGCTAACTAATGTTTCCCGGAACATGGGCTGTTAAGTGCCGGACACATCTTTCATTTGGGTTCTAAAGAACCCTGGAAAATCTTCCCAGCTCTCTCTCTGCTGAAGTATTTGTTAGACAACCTTCCCTGTACTCACAGGGCTTTCCCTGCTCAATGCTATTGTCTTGCCTGTCATGGGGCCAGTGACTTATCTGGCTCACCTTCTCTCTCGGCCTTGTCAAGGGCAGGGACTGTTTTATTCATATCTGTTCATTGCTTTGCAGTGTTTCTAGCAGTTAGTAGCCACTTCTTGTTGTTGAGCTAAGTTGAAATGAACATCTTTATTTAGGAATCAAGTAACTTTAAAAATATTTTGAATAGCTGGGCGCAGTGGCTCACGCCTGTAATCCCAGCACTTTGGGAGGCCGAGGCAGGTGGGTCACGT
Organism: Gorilla gorilla gorilla; assembly: GCF_029281585.2. Classification (NCBI taxonomy): domain Eukaryota; kingdom Metazoa; phylum Chordata; class Mammalia; order Primates; family Hominidae; genus Gorilla; species Gorilla gorilla. The sequence goes on from NC_073241.2 coordinate 43,141,743, forward strand.
GAGGTCGGGAGTTCAAGACCAGACTGACCAACATGGAGAAACCCCATCTCTACCAAAAATACAAAATTAGCCAGGCGTGGTGGTGGGCGCCTGTAATCCCAGCTACTCAGGAGGCTGAGGCAGGAGAGTTGCTTGAACCCTGGAGGCGGAAGTTGTGGTGAGCCGAGATCGTGCCATCGCATTCCAGCCTGGGCAACAAGAGTGAAACTCTGTCTCAGAAAAACAAAATGTATATATATATATATATAACATATATATGTGTGTATATATATATATTTTTTAATAGATAATCCACATTTATGGTATGAAATGCAAAAGGTACTATAGGTAGAAAAAAGTTAAGACTTGGCTTTTTTACTCTCTTTTGAGGTAACCACTGGCTTTAGTTTTTTGGGTAAGCATCTAAAGATGTTTTTTCAGGTAACTTTTAAAAGCAAGCTACATCATAAAATCTACTTCTTCTCTATTAGTGTAAGAGGGACACCAGTGATTTTCTGACAAAACATGGATGCATGGAACAGTATCCCTCTGTCCGCTGCCCTCCCCTCATACTAACTTCTTTACTGGACCTTGTGCAGGATATTAACACATCACTTAGTAAATGTATGTACTTGCAAACTTTTCACCTTGCAACTTGTCCTTCCAAGTAGGGCTTTGACAGAAAGGTATTGTTAGAGCAGTGTTTCCTAGATCTTTTGGAGTTTAAAAACTTGATTGATTTCATGGCATTGTGCTACTTCTAAAAGTATTGTTTAGTATTAATAAGCTATTTTTAAGCCATAGAGAATTTTAAAAAATATATTTTAGAATTTTAAGATTTATGATATAGGGAAGTTGAGTTTGAGAACAATTCTGTTACACGTTAAGGATAAGTTAATGTATTGACCAATAAGTATGACTTATTACTGGAACACTATGGCAGGTACAGAAAATATGTATTTAAAAAAATTTCTAATGAAGAAGTTAAGTCTACACCTTGAATATAGAAATTAATTGATAGCAACTGGACAGAACTCTGGAACTTAGACCTTAGCTGAAGTTTTTCGTTACATTCTTCAGAAATATTTGGATTAACTAGATAAACTATCGTCTCCTAAGAATGATGTATGTAGTTACTTACAAGTTTGCAAATAATTCTTTTACTTGTTTTATTTCTAAAATATCAATATGCATCCATGGACAATTGAATAAACCAAGGCATTGCAAAATTAACGAGGAGAAAAAACCCTTCATAGAAGTAATTTAGTTAAGGTCATGAACTTTGGTTCTGTTGGAACACGTCTGTCAGGGAGCTATTTCAGCATAAAACGCCACACGATAGCTGGATTCATTGTATTTTCATGTCCTTTATACTGGGCGTGACAGTGCCCAGAGTAACCATTTGATAATAAATAGCACAGAATCTTCCCACTTGTGTCTTTGTTTTCTCAAGGCTGGCTCAGGAGAGCTTTCTTTGGGTTAACTTGTTCCTCATCTTGCTTGGGGGCAGGAGGCAGACAATGGAGGCAGAGAGATTCCAAATCAGCTTGGGTAGATAACATTCTTGCCTAGGTAAGCATTTATCTCGAAGTGTTAATTCAGAAATGGTGGCAGAGAAATACCACTGTGAAATCACCAGTGTGACTTCAGTGTGCGTGCACATTTTTTTTTTAATCAACCATTTGAAGTTTGAATCTCTTCATTCCAGAAGTTATCTTTGAAGTCTGATCTGCTGGCCCAGCAGGCAGTATGACTGACATTCTTGTGCCAGAGAACCTCCTGTATTGCTGGTGGGAATGTCAAATTTAGATCAATGAGTATTTATGGAAAGTGCCATCTTTTCTCATTCCCGAAAGTATTTCCTGCATCTTGTTCCATTGCTCCATAGTTTCCTGCCAGAACTTCAGGAGATTCTCTATGACAATAGCAGTGTTAAAGAAGATGCTTAAATTTAGCAGATGATTTGTAGTTAAAAGAGAACAATTAGAAGTGGAGGGGGAGGGAAAAAAACCCTCACACCACAGTTGATTATGGTACACCATACTTTTTTCTTTGTTTTTCCTTTGACGTGGAGTCTCACTCTGTTGCCCAGGCTGGCGTGCAGTGGCTCAATGTCTGCTGACTGCAACCCCTGCCTCCCAAGCGATTCTCCTGCCTCAGCCTCCTGAGTAGCTGGGATTATAGGCGCCCACCACCATGCCAGGCTAATTTTTATATTTTTAGTAGCTATGGGGTTTTGCCGTGTTGGCCAGGCTGGTCTCGAACTCCTGATCTCAAGTGATCCGCCTGCCTTAGCCTCTCAAAGTGCTGAGATTACAGGAATGAGCCACCATGTCTAGCCTACACCACACATTTAAATGTCTTCCAACCTTTTGGTAATGACAGAATTTTACCCACAACAAGTGGAATCTTGTTATCTCCAGCTCAGGACAAGGAATTCGTTCTTTCTCCAGATGGCTGCCCTCCCTGTTTCTCCTGTTCTTGGCATTCTTTTGGTTACCTAGGCTTCATTTCCTTTTCTGTTTTTCTTTTTCTATATCCCCTTATCCCAATTGTCTCTCTTAATTTTGTTTCTTTCCTTGAAAAACTTCCTGATCTTTTTGTTTTAGTTTCTCTCTGTTAGCACTGCAAATGCCACCAGCCTCTAAACCAGCTGCTATAGTGTAACTAGCCGCTTTTTTTTTTGGCGGCAGGTGTGGGGATGGAGTCTTGCTCTGTCACCCAGGCTGGAGTGCAGTGGCGTGATCTCGGCTCACTGAAATCTCTGCCTCCTGGGTTCAAGCGATTCTTCTGCCTCAGCCTCCCGAGTAGCTGGGATCACAGGTGCGTGCCACTACACCCTGCTAATTTTTGTATTTTAGTAGAAACAGGGTTTTATCATGTTGGCCAGGATGGTTTCGATCTCCTGACCTTGTGATCCACCCGCCTTGGCCTCCCAAAGTGCTGGGATTACAGGCGTGAGCCACCGCACCCGGCCAGCCGGCTGCTTTTTATCGGGTCTGTGATGCTAGCTCGTGTCCTTTCATTTAATCTAGTCCCACACTGCAGTTAGAGTAACCCCGCCAAAATACCGCCTTCATAATGTTCTCCATCAGCTCCTGCCCACCTGCTATGGCCCTCAGTGATCCCTCCAAGTTCAGTCACCCTGCCCTTCTCCACACCTTTCTGTAGCTGAACTATTAGCTTCCATTGCAGGGGTCTCCTTCCTGTCTAACTGCACGTGGTATATTGACTTGCAGCTGTGTGATTTGGTTACATGACTCTCTCACCTGAAATGTACTCCCGTTTCCCACTGAAAACCTAACCTGACCACTCATGCACAGGCTGCAATATACCAACCCCAGGACAGCCTCGATATGATGGCCTGTTTCAACTGTCTCACTTCTGAATCTGCATTGTATTTTGTGATAAATTGGAGTTCCCACCCAGCCAAAGTTGCCATCCGGTCCTCTTTTGAATGGCTGGTCCAGAATGACATGAGCCAGTGTCAAAAAGAAGGGACATTTCTGTTTCGAAGATCAAAACCTTAGCTCCCAGTGTTTCTTTGAATACACAGACAACTCCAGGGGGGTTCTAGCGTTAAAACCTGGGTCATTAGTAGCCGGAGGGCAGTAACACCGAGGAACTCCCCACAGGTAGTCAGGTTGCCTGAGCAACCATAAAGCCGGTCCCCGGACTCTGGATAACAAACCCAGCCCTGGCCTGTCTCTGGGTATGTGGTCCTTCAGCCTCTTAGACTTTGTATCATCCAATCAAATGGATTGCAGTTGATTTGATCTGGGTAGGAACCAAAATCTGTGTTTCAAAAAACCTTTTCGCATTTTGTATCCAGAGGCACAAGAACCTTTCCAGTTGGTCTTCAAGCAGACCCTTTGGGTTTCTGGTTCAAATAGTTGTTTCCAGAACTCTTCCTGCCACTGCTTGCTTTCTGTCCTTGCTGCTGTGTCCTGTGATGGGCTAGCACTCTTTCCCCACCCCTCAAAATCCACAGTTTGTCTCTTCAGCCCTTTTATCTGAATCTCCAACTCTGCCATTTTTACCTTTGCTTTTGTACAAACTAAGTTTTTCCAACTCTTTGCAACTTCACCCCTGGCTTCATGGGCATACTTTTGTTCATTCTAGAAGTTTGGAGTGGGGAGAACTGGAGATAATGCATCCACATATGAATGCTTTTGGAAGCTCCCAGTGTTTTTCTTTAAAAGGGAGTTAGCTTTTTTTTTGAGACAGAGTCTGTCATCCAGGCTGGAGTGCAGTGGCATGGTCTCGGCTCACTGCAACCTCTGCCTTCCGGGTTCAAGCAATTCTCTTGCCTCAGCCTCCTGAGTAGCTGGGAATGGCCTGTCACCACACCCAGCTAATTTTTGTATTTTTAGTACAGACAGGGTTTCACCATGTTGGCCAGGCTGGTCTTGAACTCCTGACCTCAAGTGATCTGCCTGCCTCAGCCTCCCGAAGTGCTGGGATTACAGGTATGAGCCACCATGCCTAGCTGGGAGTTAGCATTTTATTTTTATATTTATTTTTTTGAGACAGAGTCTCGCTCTGTTGCCTAGGTTGAAGTGGTGGAGTGCAGTGGTGCCATCTCGGCTCACTGAAACCTCTGCCTCCCAGGTTCAAGTGATTCTCCTGCCTCAGCCTCTTGAGTAGCTGGGACTACAGGCACACACCGCCATGCCTGGCTAATTTTTGTATTTTTAGTAGAGACGGCGTTTCACTATGTCGGTCAGGGTTGTCTCGAACTCCTGACCTCGTGATCCACCTGCCTCGGCCTCCCAAAGTGCTGGGATTAGAGGTGTGAGCCACCGAGAGAGTTAGCATTTTTTCTTTTCTTTTCTTTTCTTTTTTTTTTATTTGAGACGGAGTCTCGCTCTGTCGCCCAGGCTGGAGTGCAGTGGCGCGATCTTGGCTCACTGCAAGCTCTGCCTCCCGGATTCACGCCATTCTCCTGCCTCAGCCTCCAGAGTAGCTGGCACTACAGGCACCCGCCACCACGCCCGGCTAATTTTTTGTATTTTTAGTAGAGACGGGGTTTCACCATGTTAGCCAGGACGGTCTCAATCTCCTGACCTCGTGATCTGCCTGCCTTGGCCTCCCAAAGTGCTGGGATTACAGGTGTGAGCCACTGAGAAAGTATTTTAAAGAGTTAACACCTCATTGGAGAGGAGAATAGTATTTCCTTATAGGAGTATTGTCATTTCTATTTAGTTTTTAAATTTTTTTTCATGCACTTGTTCATTCATTTATTCACTCATTCATCCATGCACTGAAGACGCTTTGGGACCTCCACTCTTCCAGGCCCTGGGTCAAGGATGTTCAAAGGTAGTGTGTCTGGAGAGCCCTGTTCTCGGCTGCCTTCCTCACTGTGAATCGAGGACACTTCTTGGCATTCTTAGTGTATTTGTTTTTGAAGTCCAAGGAACTGAAAAGTGCATATATCAAAAGGAGTTTTCTGGCCGGGGGCGGTGGCTCACGCCTGTAATCTCAGCACTTTGGGAGGCCGAGGTGGGCAGATCACGAGGTCAGGAGATGGAGACCATCCTGGCTAACACAGTGAAACTCCGTCTCCACTAAAAATACAAAAAATTAGCCGGGCGTGGTGGCGGGTGCCTGTAGTCCCAGCTACTCAGGAGGCAGAGGCAGGAGAATGGCGTGAACCCGGCAGGCAGAGCTTGCAGTGAGCCAGGATCACGCCACTGCCCTTCAGCCTGGGCGACAGAGTGAGACTCCGTCTCAAAAAAAAAAAAAAAAAAAAAAAAAAAAAGGAGTTTTCTCCATAAGAAATGATGATCAAGTAAGGAGTTAAAGTCATAGGAGTGGACATTGCCATCTACGTTCTGCTTGCTCATATTCATGTAAGTTAGGGGTGAAATGAGTAGTCCAGGTCATGGGCCGAGGAAAGCGGGGGAGGAGGGGCAGAGGCGTGCAGCACTGGCTGGCTGCTTTATTGGAGGTGCGGGGTCAGCTTCTACATCATATGCCACTGTTGATGGGTGGCTGTTTCCCTTAGGCTTCCTTTCTTCCATGGAGAACTCAGAGTCACCTGCTTGGCTAGCACTTCTGTGTGTGTCAGAAGAGCAGACTCAAACAGTGACACAGAAGTTCCCTCTGTGGGCTGCACATTAAATTTCAATAATATCAATACCCAGGTCTTACTCCCAGGGATTATAGTGTGTCCGGTCTGGGGTGGGGGTCCTATCATTTGCATTTTAAAAATGCTTCTGGCCGGGCGCGGTGGCTCACGCCTGTAATCCCAGCACTTTGGGAGGCCAAGGTGGGCGGATCACGAGGTCAAGAGCTCGAGACCATCATGGCCAACATGGTGAAACCCCGCATCTACTAAAAATACAAAAATTAGCTGGGAGTGGTGGTGCACACCTGTAGTCCGAGCTACTTGGGAGGCTGAGGCAGGAGAATCGCTTGAACCCAGGAGGTGGAGGTTGCAGTGAGCTGAGATTACGCCACTGCACTCCAGCCTGGCGACAGAGTGAGACTCTGTCTCAAAAAAAAAAAAAAAAAAAAAAATTGCTTCCCAGGTGATTCCACTGTGCAGCCAGGGTTGAGAACCACTCAGTTAACATCATAAACTTTGTAGGTGAATGCAGTTTACACAGCAATGCAAGGAGGCAGGATCTGCCACCATCCCTCGCTTTGTCTGTAGGGTGCAAGTTGGGGCATTGATCCCGTCCTGCCCACCGCAGCCCACAGGCTAGTGCTCTGTACATAACAGATGTGGAATACTCGGGTCCCAACTGACTCTCCTCCTTTCATGTCTATTTTCTGATATTCCCACAGCTCTGTGAAGTGGGGATAACAACACCCACACATCTCAGAGCTGTGAGTAATCCCTGCACTTAGAGACCACGTTGGATCAGTGAAGTGGCTCAGGGAAAGCCAGTTTCTTCTGTGTCCCCATTGTCCCTTGTGTAATGTTTTTTCACTTGGAAAGTTCTCACCTGATGGTTCATTGTTGCACTTGTGTTTAAATGGGTTTCCCCACAGTTTAGTCTTGCTTTGCTGACTTGGTCATTCGCCAAGACCCTTCTTCTTTGAAAAATACTCTTGATCATGTATGACATTTAGAGTCCTCAAGTTTTGGGATAAAGTCTGGTGTTGCAGAATTGGGTGTTGATTGATCTGGTGTTGCACTGAATTGTTCATTCTTTAACGAATTCATCCAAAATTTAATAAGTGTCCTCCATATTCAGGCATTATTCTGTGCCGCATCCCTTCTTTCTCAATGCCTTTAAATGGACAGGTCACAGGAGCCTTTTCTCTGGGATTATCTGGACCACCCCCTTCTTCCCTTATACAACCTGCTGATCTCCTCTTGCACCTTCTCATGTCTGGCGACTCCAGGGTCTGGCTGTCTTTATTCACCTACTGCTCCTGTCCTCTTCTGCTCGTTTATTTATTTATTTATTTATTTTTTGAGATGAAGTCTCACTCTGTCGCCGAGGCTCGAGTGCAGAGGTGCGATCTCAGCTCACTGCAACCTCCGCCTCCCGGGTTCAAGCAATTCTGCCACCTCAGCCTCCCAAGTAGCTGGATTACAAGCACCAGCCATCATGCCTGGCTAATTTTTGTATTTTTGTAGAGATGAGGTTTCACCATGTTGGCCAGGCTGGTCTTGAGAACTCCTGACCTCAGGTGATCCACCTGCCTCGGCCTCTCGAAGTGCTGGGCTTACAGGCGTGAGCCACTGCGCCTGGTCTGCTCTTATCTTTAATAATTGATAATTCATTATGCACTTGCTTTTCTGGCCTCCTTCAGAAGTTTTCCTCAATATTTGGCTTATTATTTCTCTTCCACCCAACAAAACAAGCCATTTTCCTTTCCATATCCCTGTCACACTCAGACATACATGCACACACACACCCCTTACACATCTGCCTATATTGACTTACAGACCAGCTGCCTACCTGGCTTCCCTGCTACAGGCACTTGGAGAGGTATCGCACTGAACCCAACCGAGCAGAGCCAGAACCTGGGCCTGGGCCCGTCTGCAGGGTAGAGCAAGTTCTTCTGGAAGGGCCAGTCCAGCTGCAAGTGCTGGGATGAAGTCCAATGTAGCATGTAATGTAACAGTTTTCCAAGAGCCCAGAAAGCTGTTGACATTGGAAGTTCCCCCTGAGTTAATGGACTGTGAGGCTGACCGTGTCATGCCATCCCTGTTGAATTGCTTCAATGGCATCTCATTGTCTGTTGAGTGGGACTTCTAAGGCCCTCTGTGGTCTGACCCTGCTCAGACCTCTCCACAGCCTCTTCTCCCACTGCTAACCACATCTTGACCATTCTGTGATATCTGTAGTTCCATCGCGTGAGCTTTATTTCACCTATGGCACTCTGACTTACTCCAGCCCACCCCGTCATCCTTCTTATTGTTTCCATAGCGATTTCTTTGTACATCTGACCAGTACACCATTTTTCACCTATTTGTTGACTTGCCTGTCTCTCCTTAAGGGCCAGGAGTTTTGCCTATATTTGTTATGCCTAGCACAGTGCCTGACATACAATGTAGATTCTGTAAATATTTGTTGAGTGAACAAATCCCAATATAGACAAGCAATGGAAATCTATTAATAGTAGGTATTGGCTGGACGTGGTGGCTCACGCCTGTAATCCCAGCGCTTTGGGAGGCTGAGGTGGGTGGATCATGAGGTCAGGAGTTCAAGACCAGCCTGGCCAACATGGTGAAACCCTGTCTCTACTAAAAATACAAAAATTAGCCAAGCATGGTGGCGGTCGCCTGTAATCCCAGCTACTCAGGAAGCTGAGGCAGAGAATTGCTTGAACCTAGGAGGTGGAGGTTGCAGTGAGGTGACATGGTGCCACTGCACTCCAGCCTGGCAACAGAGTGAGACTCCGTCTCAAAACAAAAACAAACAAACAAACAAAAATAATGGGTATTATTTAGAGACCAGACAGACGAACAGAGGGGGTTAGGGAAGTCACTAGTGAGAAAGCAGAGCGAAGATCCCCTGGGGAGGGGCAGGGGCTGGCTCCAGAAGGCTAGGACACCTCAGTGGGTCACCGAGGCAGGATTTTTTTTTTTTTTAAGACAGAGTCTTACTCTGTCACCCAGGCTGGAGTGCAGTGGCACAATCTCGGCTCAATGCAACCTCCACCTCCTGGGTTTAAGCGATTCTTCTGCTTCGGCCTCCCTAGTAGCTGGGACTACAGGCGCCCACCACCATGCCTGGCTAATTTTTTTTGGTATTTTTAGTAGCGATGGGGTTTCACCATGTTGGCCAGACTAGTCTCGAACTCCTGACCTCAGGTGATCCACCACCCATCTATCTCGGCCTCCCAAAGTGCTAGGATTACAGGTGTGAGCCACCACACCAGGCCTCAGGCAGGATTTAAAGACGGAACAAGGAAGAATCCAGGTAACCAGACTAAGAAAGAGAATGGATAGAACTTTTGGAACCAAGGCCTCTGCTCACATTAATTTTTTTTGATTTTTTATTTTTGAGATGGAGTCTCGCTCTGTCGCCCAGGCTGGAGTGCAGTGGCGCGATCTCAGCTCACTGCAAGCTCCGTCTCCCGGGTTCACGCCATTCTCCTGCCTCAGCCTCCCGAGTAGCTGGGACTACAGGCACCCGCCATCATGCCCGGCTAATTTTTTGTATTTTTAGTTCACCATGTTAGCCAGGATGGTCTCGATCTCCTGACCTTGTGATCCGCCTGCCTTGGCCTCCCAAAGTGGTGGGATTACAGGCGTGAGCCACCGTGCCCGGCCGGCCTCCACTCACATTCTAAACCAGAATACAAGGTCAGGAACAAGCCAGCAGCGGAAACAAGAAGTTCAGACACTCTCTGCACTCATGAGTGGAGTCCAAATATGGTTACAGAAAATCCACAGAATCTAGTAACCAGGAGGACCCTGATGACTTGAAGACATTATTAATCTGGCATGTTCTCATCTACCCAATCAATGCAAAGAAGAAATGGATTACATTTTTTGTGATAGGATTATTTACTGATGATGAATATTCCATTCAGCCTTAAAACTTACATTATACTCAACAAAAACTTATTTCTAGCTTTAGAGCCACGGATCTCTAGCCAGAAATTCATTAACACACATAGTCAACAAGTATTTGTTGAGTATCTAGAAAGTGCCATACAGGTGACAGGTGGACCCTGTACTCCAGACCCCAGTGCTAGGAGTCAAGCATGAGAAGTGTCCAAGAATCCTACTAAGTGTGTTCCTCAGTTCAGATTTGGGAGCGATTTCTGTTTCTGAAAGTCTCAGACACCTGTATCACTCCACTTATTGCTGTGGGATAGTATCATCATCAACAGAAGGAGAATTGTAATTAAACACTACATTTCTACTGCATGAAGTCTCCTTTTAAAGAATATGACTTCAAAATAATGTGACTGCAGACTTGTTGGCATTTGCTGAGTAGTGATATTTTTACATATAGTAGAGGTTTTTTTTTTGGTTTTTTTTTTTTTTTTTTTTTTTTAAGGGAACTCTACCTGCATGGCTTTAAAGGGCTTTCTTTAAGTGAGAGAACAGCTGTTCTCCTCCAGGCGTTCTGGGCTAAGACTTCCTCCTCCTCTCAGGAACAGAACAAAGGCATACAGAATTTATGTCATAGATGGATTTTTGTTTGATAAAAATCACTTATTACTAAACAAAAGAATGGCCCATTCTCTTTAGAAATATGAGCATAACATCTCCTGTGTCTTTAGTGGTTTCTAACTTTGTTGGTTTACTTTTAATTATTATAATTGACTGAATTTAAATGGGCCGTGTTTTATATAATCAAACTTTCCTTGAAAATGTGTGTATAAGATGGTTATTGGTAAAGGGAATAATTTCAAATTCAATATTAAAATAAATCCAAAATAATATTTGAAGGAATCAGCTAATAAAGAAAATAACCGTTTGGTCACTGTTGTAGGGGCCAGATGTGGTGGTCACACCTATAATCTCAGCACTTTGAGAGGCTGAGGCAGGAAGATCCCTTGAGCCCAGGAGTTCGAGACCAGCCTGGGCAACATAGGGAGACCCCCCACTATACAAAAAAAAAAAAAAAATAGAAATTAGCCAGGTGTGGTGGCATGCATCTGTAGCCCCAGCTACTTAGGATGCTGAAGCAGGAGGATCACTTGAGCCCAAGAGGTCGAGGCTGCAGTAAACTATGATTGCACCACTATATTCTAGCCTGAGCCACAGGGTGAGACCCCATCTCTAAAAATAAAAATATAAATAAAACGTGTATCCACTTTTTGGTGGATAATGGAAGCCACTGAAGAAGATGGAGGTACAGGAGGATTGGTTAGTCCCTACAATCTGACCACATAGATAATCACAAGAGAATAACTTGGATCCAACACGCACTTCTGCAATACACATTATGAACATACCTTTACTAGCAAGCAGACTCATAACAAGTCCTAGGCCATATCCTTCAAACTGATAGTCACAGCTTTCTGTCTTTTTGGGTATTCAGACTTCTCTCTTGGTGACTGGCCGCCTTCCTAATGCTGGATACAGGACATTTCAGGGATCAAGCATCAGGTTCCATCAAATTCCTTCAGGATGTGAGTTTCAGGCCACATAAATTTATACCACTTACTTACAAGAGTGAGGAGAATCTCTGTTTTAACAGTTTTATTGTAGTACAATTTACATACCCTAAACTTCTGCCAATTGTTAAGTGTACAGTTTAATGTTTTTTAGTAAATTTAGAGTGCTATACAATCACAGTCTGGTGTGAACCTTTCCAAGACTGCAGAAAGTGTCATCATTTTCATTTGTGCCCAGAAATCTTCTGCTGTCTGTACTTTGGGAAGTGCCTGTTCTGGAAATTTCATATACATGGAGTCATACAAAATGGAGTCTTTTTTTTGAGATGGAGTCCAGCTCTGTCATACCCCAGCTCTGTTGCCCAGGCTGGAGTGCAGTGGTGTGATCTTGGCTCACTGCAGCCTCCACCTCCCGGGTTCAAGTGATTGTCCTGCCTCAGACTCCCGAGTAGCTGGGATTACAGGCACCTGCCACCACCCCTGGCTAATTGTTGTATTTTTAGTAGAGGCAGGGTTTCACCACGTTGTCCAGGGTAGTCTAGAACTCCTGACCTCAAGTGATCTGCCAGTCTCGGCCCCCCAAAGTGCTGGGATTACAGGTGTGAGCCACCTCACCTGACCAAAATGGAATCTTTTGTGTCTACTTCTTTCACTTAGTATTTTCTAGGTTCATCTATTTTGTAGCATATATCAATAATGTTCTACTTTATTGCTGAATGGTATTCCAATGTGTAGATACACCACATTTTATTTATTCAGTCATCAGTTGATGGACATTTTGATTGTTTTCAGGTTTTTGGAGCTATCAAGAAGAGTGCTGTAAACATTCACATACAATTCTTTGTTTAGATATAGGTTTCATTTCTCTTGAGTGAAATTCCTAGGATTAGAATATGGATCGTGTGGTAAGTTTGTGTTTTCCAAAGTGTTTGCACTGTTTTACAGCCCTACCAGCAGTGTCTGAGTGTTCCATCTTCCCTACATTCTTACCAACACTATGCATTACCTGATGATAGACATACAGTGAGTTCAAAGTGGTATCTCATGATATTATTTTGTATTTCTCCAATGATTAATGACATTGAGCATCTTTTCAGATGCTTCTTAGCCATTCATATATCTTTGGTGAAATGTCTATTCAAGTATTTTGCCCAATTTTTAATCGAGTTGTTTATATTCTTAGTTAAGAGTTTTGCATATTTCCTGGATACAAAGTCTTTATCAGACATGTGATTTGAAAGTATTTTCTCCCAGTCTATGCTTGTCTTTTTTTTTTTTTTTTGAGACAAACTCTGGCTCTGTCGCCCAGGCTGGAATGCAGTGGCGCGATCTCGGCTCACTGCAAGCTCTGCCTCCCTGGTTCACGCCATTCTCCTGCCTCAGCCTCCTGAGTAGCTGGGACTACAGGTGCTCACCACCACACCCGGCTAATTTTTTGTATTTTTTAGTAGAGACGGGGTTTCACCGTGTTAGCCAGGATGGTCTCAATCTCCTGACCTCATGATCTGCCCTCCTCAGCCTCCCAAAGTGCTGGGATTGCAGGCGTGAACCACCGTGCCTGGCCTATGCTTGTCTTTTTGTTTTCTTAATGGTATGTTTTGTAGTGCCATAGGTTTTTTTTATTTTTTATTATTTTTATGTTTGTTTTGATGAGGTCCATTTGATCAATTATTTTCTTTTGTGGGTTATTCTTTTGGTGTCATATTTGAGAATTTCTTTGCCTAATCCAAGATCTTAGATTTTCTTCTGGAAAGTTTATAATTTAGCTCTTAAATTTAGCTCTTATGGTCCATTTGAGTTAGCTTTTGTGTATGGTAAGGAGTCAGGGTGTAAGTTCATTTTTTGCATATAGATATCCAGTGGTCCCAGCAACATTTGTTGAAAATTGCCTTCGCACCTTTGCCAAAAATCAAATGACCATAAAAATAAGTATATACTTTTGGACTCTATTTTGTTCTATTGATCTATGCATCTGTTTTATGCTAATATCACACTGTCTGGACTTCTTTGGCTTTATAGTAAGTTTTGAAATAGGTAGTGTAAGTCATTCAACTTTGTTAACTTTTTCTAAAGTGCTTTAACTGTTCTAGGTCATTTGTATTTCCAATTGTATCAGCTTGCCAATTTCTACAAAAAAAAAAAAAAAAGCCAGCTGAGATTTTGATAGCAATTGGATGGAACCTACAGATCAATTTAAGGAGAATTGCTGTCTAACAATATTGAATCTTCCCGTTCATGAATAAGAAATATCTTTTCATTCATTTAATTTCTCCCCCAAAATTTTTATAGGTTTTCTGTGAATAACATTTCTTTCATTGAATTTTTCTTGAATTTCTTTCATTCTTTTTTTTTATTATTTTTTTTTTTCAAGTATTTTGTTCCTTTTGAATAAAGAAGCCTGGTGTGGATGGAGAGCTGATCCAGCCCTTCTGTGGCTCTCCTGTTTCCAGGATCTCGTTATTACAATTTTGGCTGGTCCAGCTATCGGTTGCATGCACCCTACTGGGACTAAAACCTCAGGCTAGCCCAGCTGTGAGCTTTCCCCATTCATTTTCTACCAAGTTCACTACTTTTGCTGATAAGATCATTAGGCATGTGCTTCTGCTCTGCTCTGAATCAAGCCAGCCTTCTCCATCAGTGGTGCTGCTGGCTTTCACGGCTAGCCCTGCCTTAGGAAACTCCCCTGCCGACGGGCTGGGGTGAGAATGGAGCTGCCTCTGCTGGAAGGACGCTCTCTTCCACGCATCTTACCCAAAACTCTAGCAGCTTTTCCTAAAGAAAAGCTTGCCAGTTTGTTGTTTGTCTTAAGGTGATTTTCAGAGTCCTGAAATGGTTGCTTTTGAAAACTTTGTTCACTTAATTTTTTTGGGTGGGAGAGAATTTGTCAACTTCCTTATTATGCCATAGACAGAAGTTGCTCTATATTTTATATATATATACATATGGAATGGGGTGGGGGAGAGATAGAGAGAGAGAGAGAGAGTGTCTTGCTTGGTCACCTAGGCTGGATTGCAGTGGTGTGATCACGGCTCATTGCAGCCTTGACCTCCTGGGCTCAAGAGATCTTCCCATTTCAGCTTCCTGAGTAGCTGGGACTACAGACACGCACTACCATGCCCAGCTAATTAAAAAAAAAATTGTTACCCAGGCTGGTGTTGTACTCCTGGGCTCAAGCAGTCTTCCTGCCCCGACTTCTCAAAATGCTGGGATTATAGGTGTGAGCCACGATGCCCAGCTCTAAAATGTAATTGATATGGAGACCTTGACTACCATGAATTTCACCAGTGGAAATCTGTTTCCATTAGTCATCATGCCATTAACAATCCACTGATTTTACTAATATCCCATTGCTATATTCTCCCTGGTAATTAACAAAGTGCTGGTGTCATGGAGACAGAAAGAGCAGGGTGCCTCTGGAATGTGGGCAGTATTCCCGATTGGAGAACCACCAGCTAACTATCCAGGAAGACACATCACCTGTTTTAATACTAGCTGCTTAACCTGTGTCTCTCACACACACATATACCATACCACAGTCTATACTGAAGTATTTTCTTTTTTTTGAGACGGAGTCTCGCGCTGTTACCTGGGCTGGAGCGCAATGGCGCGATCTCGGCTCACTGCAACCTCCGCCTCCCAGGTTCAAGCGATTCCCCTGCCTCAGCCTTCTGAGTAACTGGAATTACAGGCGCCTGCCACCATGCCTGGCGAATTTTTTGTATTTTTAGTAGAGACGGGGTTTCACTATGTTTGCCAGGCTGGTCTCCAATTCCTGACCTCATGATCTGCCCGCCTGGGCCTCCCAAAGTGCTGGGATACAGGCGTGAGCCACAGCGCCTGGCCTACTGAAGTGTTTTCAAGCTATTTAACTGGATTTTCACCTTTAGTCAAACCTCACTCAGTTAATGTCTCCAGTTTGAGTAATTGTCAGCACACTGAAGTAAAGGAGAATTCCGTGGGAATTGCAGTCCCTGAGAGGAAACAGATGCCAAATTCAAAGAAGGGCTCTTTGGGCTGCTTGGGCCCATAGCCCCAGAAGCTGAAAGAGAGCTGGCACTCTCCTGGAAACCAATGAGGCCCTTAAACTTGCCAGCCTTCTTCAGAGCTGGAGCCTGGGGGCTGGAGACAGGAAGGGGAGGGCTCCTGGAGGAGAAGGGGTAGAAAGTGCAACCCAGAACTGAAAGGGAGAAAATTCACTGTTCTGTGTGTACATCATAGTGGGGGGTGTAGTGAGGATAGACCATTTGAGTATTACCAGTTTGTTTTAAAAGAAAATGCATTAAACAAGGCTCGCATAAATGTGATTTAAGAGAGTAATCTATTAATGTGGTCCAGCCTGGGTTTTGATTCCTTCATTACCAAAGTGTGGACATAAAGTAAATTTTCCGTCACTGTATTATCATAATACAAATATAGGGAAGAACTTAGGAAATCAAAGGAAACAAATTGTTAATTTTTTAATGACAGCAGAGGAGAGACAGAGAGAGAGAGAGAGAGAGAGAGAGAGAGAGAAAGGTCCTGAGGCAACCAGGGAACAGCTTGTCAATTTCTACAAAAAAAAAAAAAAAACAGTCAAGGGATATTGCTGGAATCGGATGGAATCTATAGATCAATTTGGAGAGAACTGCTATCTCACAATGTTGAATCTTCCTATCTACAAATAAGAATTATCTTTTTATTCATTTAGAACTTCTTCAATTTCTCGAAAAATGTTTATAGGTTTTCAGTGTATTGGTCTTGAATTTATTTTGTTAAAATGTTTTTCCTAAATATTTTATTCTTTTTGAATAAAACTGAGAAATTTATAGTTCTGGGCACTGCCTGTGTGGATGGGGCCTGAACTGCACTGGTTTGACTTAATAGATTTCCCTGGTTGTTACTGAGTTGAACTTGTTCCTATGTTGTGTCCTTAATTTTGGAACCCTTGAAGTTTTTCCTCTTAACAGTAAGCCAAAAACCTTTGTTTTAACTGAAGTACCACATTGCCTTTAAAAATAGTTGCCAAAGGTCTCCAAGACTTGAATGAAGAGTGAGGAATCTGGAGTTCTGGTTAAATAGTGACAGAAAGCTGCTGGAAGGAGTGAGAGCTTATGAAGCAGTCTGATGATCTTGCGCCAAGTTTGGCTGAACTGGTTAAACTCAGGGTGTTTGAGCTGGAAAAAAGGTCCAGGAGATCATCTAATATCTTTTTTTTTTTTTTTTTTTTTGAGACGGAGTCTCGCTCTGTCACCCAAGCTGGAGTGCAGTGGCGCCATCTCGGCTCACTGCATCCTCCGCCTCCCAGGTTCAGGCCATTCTCCTGCCTCAGCCTCCCGAGTAGCTGGGACTACAGGTGCTTGCCACCACGTGCGGCTCATTTTTTGTATTTTTAGTAGAGGCTGGGTTTCACTGTGTTAGCCAGGATGGTCTCGATAATTTCTTGAACTCAGTGCAGCATCCCCTGGGAACTTGTTAAATCGAAGTATCTCAGCCCCACTCCAGACCTACTGCATCAGAATCTGCACTGGAACCGGATCCCCAGGCGATTTGTACATGTGAAAGTGGAGAAGCCCTTGGCTGGGCGTAGTGGCTCACTCCTATAATCCCGGCACTTTGGGAGACTGAAGTGAGCGGACTGCCTGAGCTTAGGAGATTGAGACGAGCTTGGGCAACATGGCAAAACCTTGTCTCTACCAAAAATACAAAAAATTAGCCGGGCATGGTGGCACACACCTGTAGTCCCAGCTACTCCCAGAGGCTGAGGTGGGAGGATCCCTTGAACCCGGGAGGCAGAGGATGCGGTGAGCCGATATCGTGACACTGCACTCCAGCCTGGGCAACAGAGAGAGATTGTCTCAAAAAAAAAAAAAAAAAAAAAAAAAAGTTGAGAAACCCTGCAGTAATTCTTATCTCTCTACCTTGTGCATAATTAAATCTTAGTTATCAAATGTGTGAATGCTAAAGGGTCATCTTCCATCTACCTTAATGTTATGGTATTATTAATCAACCTTAGATCATGTTAGCATTTTTCCTAGCGCTGTTCTCACATTGTGCACACCTCTCACAGAGAACGGTAACATCTTTTCCACCTTTGCCAGGACTTGCTGTGCTTGCAGGTGGATTTTGGGGGAAAAGTGGAAGGTGCTGTATTGATCCCTACTAAACTTACTCTGGTTTTATTTTGGCCACTCTTGAGATTCCCCTAATTCCATGTAGTTTTCACACATTTGATGCCTTTTTTTTGACCGAGTCTTGCTCTGTCACCCAGGCTGGAGTGCAGTGGTGTGATCTCGGATCACTGCAAGCTCCGCCTCCCAGGTTCACGCCATTTTCCTGCCTCAGCCTCCCGAGTAGCTGGGACCACAGGCGCCCGCCACCACGCACGGCTAATTTTTTGTATTTTTAGTAGAGACGGGGTTTCACCGTGTTAGCCAGGATGGTCTTGATCTCCTGACCTCGTGATCCGCCCGCCTCGGCCTCCCAAAGTGCTGGAATTACAGGCGTGAGCCACTGCGCCCCGCCATTTGACGCCTTTTTAATACCATTATCTAAGTCAGGATTTAAAATATTGAACAAGGAAGTGTTGGGTACACAGCATGGAAACCCCAGTTCTCTGCTCCTCAATTCAGTATACTTTATGTTGCTTGCGTCATTTTTAAAGACCGCTCTTTGGGAAAATATACTCCTTCCCAGGTTTTCCCCATGCCATTGCGCCTGTGCAGTGAATGAGCATGTGCGGCCACCACAGGAAATTGGTTCACATGGAGACCTTTGGGATGGCCAGCAGAAGAGACTGAGAAGTTGCTTGAGGGAAACCACGAGTCTGTATTATGATGTATGATGTATGTATGTAGCATGATATATGTAGCGTGGAGACCAAAAGAAACAGGGTTTAAGAAAGAGAGAAAGATCATTTTTGACAAAACTGCTGCAAGTTCAAGTGTACTGAAAGTAAACTGCTTGTTGGGTTTGCCAAGATGGAAGCTATGGAGACCTTGCAAAGGGCATTCTTTTTTTTTTTTTTTTTTTTTTTTCCGAGACAGAGACTCGCTCTGTTGACAGGCTAGTGTGCAGTGGCCTGATCCCAGCTCATTGCAGCCTCCACCTCCTGGGTTCAAGTGATTCTCCTGCCTCAGCCTCCCGAGTAGCGGGGACTACAGGTGCGTGCCACCACGCCCAGCTAATTTTTTGTGTTTTTAGTAGAAATGGGGTTTCACCATGTTAGCCAGGATGGTCTCGATCTCCTGACCTCGTGATCCACCTGCCTCGGCCTCCCAAAGTGCTGGCATGAGCCACCGCGCCTGGCCGGCATTCTTAGTGATTAAAAGGAACAGCTTCTCAGTTGGACCTGAGTGAAGAGAGAATGTGAGGCAAAGAATTGGAGACAATGAAGACAATTCTTGTTATATACAGCCTTAATCTAGGAATAGCCTTTTGAAAAAGAGAAAAACTACCAGGTTCAAAGTATATGTGTTTATAAAGAGGTGGCTTCATTTCAGGGGAAAAATGGTACTAGAACTGAGAAAATATAGTGTTGTATCAATCCCAGTGAGAATGACACCAAAATAATTTAACTCTGTGCACCTGTGATCAGAGTGTTCCGTTGTTAAATATATTTGTCTGCCATTGGTGCATAAGGTAAAACGTAACTCAAATGATTTCTTTGTCTGTAAGATGACCCTTTAGATATGTACTGGAATAAAAGTAGCTCTAATCCTGTGGATCCAGCCACCTTGGGGTCTTCGTGCTGGTGTTCTGTTAGAGATGGTGATGCATTTGACATCTCAAGTGCCAAATGATTTGATCGGAGGCACTGGTCACTGGACATTTTTAAGGACAATTTCTTATTGCAGCTACCACTAGGCACATGCAGGACCAGTCATGTAAATTGAGGAGCCAGTGCAAAGTGAAAATGTGGGACTCTTTCTTTAAATTATTAAACATTTCAACAGTTTCAGCATAGCACTAAACCAAAAGTGATTGTGCAGGTCACATACTCATGAAATGGTCCTCAGCACATGCCCCGGGATAGTGAAACAAGGATGCTAAAGTTTTAAAGCATAAGCAAGTAAAATCTGTACAATCAAGTGCAGAAGTGGCAGAAGAAAGGGGAAGAAATAACTAAGACCTTCAGGGTTTTGTAGAAAAGTTCATGGCCTTTGGAAGTGTTTGGGCTGGTTAGAAAACTGGTGTTTTAAGTATTTAAATAAAGGATATAAATATTGTAAGTGTTATAAATGATATAAGTAAAATATAATATAGCTGCATTTTAATCCAACAGTGTTGTCATTATTCAACTTAAAGGCTGCATTTGCTTTTTTATTTTTCACCTGTAAGGATTTAGGAGAGAGGTACAGTGACTTCTCAGGACAATGGGAATGATATGAAATTTTAAATATGTTGCATATTGTGGTGCTATTGTGTTTTGCCTAAGTGCAATAATAATTTTAATCAGGTAGAACATTTAAATTGTTGTCCTTGGAAACAAAAAACTGCTTCACGATGAATGAATTAAAGTTCTTTTCTCTGCAACTAAACTTGTATACTAAATGAAAAATCACAGTGTCATTGAATATGAGCATTTAAATGAGCCACTGTGAGAGGAGTAGGGGGATACTGATAACATACTGTTTTTCTGCAGAAAATATTTGTGGTTAACTTGTTCATACCATGTGTTTCTCTTACAATCAAAACCTCTGTCTTTTTCAAGGACACCTTGAGCACATTGCTAGGGAAATGGAACTCTTAACAAAACCCTGCTAAATCCTTCTGCTTACCACCCCCTCTTGTTTTCTGATTAAACTTCTCTTCATCGTCCCACATGAGGGGGGAAAAGAAATCAACTTGTTAAATGCCAGACTCCCAGGAGTTTGGATTTGACTTTTCTCTCACTGTTTGTATGGGGTCTTTATTCCTTCCCTCCCTCCCTCTCTCCCTCCCTTCCTTCTCTCTCTTTTTCTCTCTCTCTCTGTTCTCTTTCTTTCTTTCAATATCTCTCCCTGTCTTTCTTTCTTACCACCCACATATTTTCTTGTCCTGTGCTGGAAAGGGCTTTGGTCCTTGCCTGGTGGAATCGCTAGAATATCTTAAAGCTTTTCTTTTATTAACAGCCATCAATGATTACTTTGGTTTAGTCCGAAAACCAAGAATTTGCTTTTGAAGGAGGGGGCTATTCTCCCCTTAGTGTTTCTGCATCAAGCCGAAAGAGCTCCCTGCTTAGAGTAACTCAAGTCACCTTCCTTAAAAAAAAATACTCCCAGGTGTTAGAGATCTCTTTATTAGAGTCATAAAGTAACTACTGGTTATTTTAAATAGTTCTCTTTGGAAATGAAAGTCCCGTTTTACATTAAACAGGCAAGACTTTGATATATTTCACATATTTAAGCCTTAGCTTTGATTTTTTAGTATTTAAACATACTGAGAATACTGGTCTTTGAGACACAAAATGAATTCATTTAGTAGTGGTTTAAAATAATTTTTAACTTATAACGAATAACTGGAAACAGAATTTCTTTAAGCAGGGGACTCCTGTTACAGGAACATGTTTGGTGGCAGGTTTCCCAGGGGAGAGGATCCGGGAATAAGGAAGCACTTATTGTAGGGTGCCATTGCCACTTGCTGATGCCTCAGAAGTGGAGCTGAGGCCTCTTGGAACTATGTAGTATTGGGAACGCATGTTCATGTATACTTAATTTTCAAACACACCTACTTTATGACACGTGGCTATATTTGTATTGTTTTCTGGGGAAATAAAAGGTTTGAGTGAAGACGAATTTTGCCACAACTTGTAAACAGCCCCCTGAACCTGTTGGGGATGCATTGCTCCAAATCATTTCAGTTTAATCCTTCCCCCATCTCCACCCCTCACACCTTTCCTATGTGTTCACAGCCCTCAGCAGTCACAGAGAACATGTCCCTGAAAACGTGCTGGAGCATCAAGTGCAAGAAATCAGATAATAATTATGTTCGAAGAGGGTGATTTTATTCCCCAGGAGAAATAAAACCTCGCTCAGGCAACAGGGGGTTTATTGAGGACCGGGGCTGGAGGCAGCGCTGCCAGGCCCACCCCAGGTCATTGGGCCTTCGCCTGAGCTCTTGGCTTGAGCCCCTCCCACTCACCTTCACAATCCATGTGGGTGAGAGGTCATGGGCCTCCTGGCTGCCTTGTCCCTGAGATGCACAGGATCCTGGAAGAGGAGGTAGGGCAAGGACACTAGCAGAGTCACCTCACCACCAAGTGGAATTCTTCCTCTGCCCTTAACTCCTTGCACCTTCCCTACCAGGGTTTTGTTTTGTTTTTTTGCCCAGGCTGGAGTGCAGTGGCACGATCTTGGCTCACTGCAATGTCCGCCTCCTGGGTTCAAGTGATTCTCCTGCCTCAACCTCCCGATTAGGTGGGACTACAGGCGCTTCACCACGTCTGGCTAATTTTTTGTATTTTTAGTAGAGATGAAGTTCACCGTCGTCTCCTGATGGTGGTCTCGAACTCCTGACCTCAAGTGATTCGCCTGCCTCGGCCTCCGAACATGCTGAGATTACAGGCGTGAGCCACCACCCTGGCCCCTAGCAGGGTTCTTTACCTTTATGGTCCCAATTAATCCCTTTGGCAGAGCTTGTGGAGCTATTCTCAGCATGGTTTTTGTTGCTGTTTTTTTTAAGAGACAAAGTCTCACTGTCTCCCAGGCTGGAGTGCGGTGGCGAAATCATAGCTCTGCAACCTCGAGCTCCTAGGCTCAAGCGATCCTCTTGCCTCAGCCTCCCCAGAAGCTGGGATTACAGACCTGAGCCTCCGTGTCCAGCCTCTTGACATATTTTTAAATGCATAAAGAATATATTAGACAGCAGGCACTGTGGCTCACGCCTGTAATCTCAGCAGTTTGGGAGGCTGAGATGGAAGGATTGTTTGGGGCCAGGAGTCCGACCAGCCTGGGCAACATTGAGAGACTCTGTCTCTACCAGAAAAATAAATAAATAAAATCAACCAGGCATGGTGGCATGCACCCTAGCCCCAGGTACTCGGGAGGCTGAGGTAGGAGGATCGCTTGAGCCTGGGAGTTCGAGGTGGCAGTGAGCTGTGATTGCACCACTGCACTCCAGCCTGAGCAACAGAATAAAAACCTATCTCCAAAAAATAAAATAATAATAATAAAAATTTTTTTAAACAAAAAAAGAAAGAAAGCCAAGTATGTTAAAATTCAGTGTTACCCGTGCATGGCTAGCTCCTTCTCATTTTTTACATAACCCGTTCAGTGTTACCTCCTGAGGTGCCTTCCCTTGTAGGCTTACATGACAATTAAAAGATTGTGATTTACAAACATGCAGTTAACTTACAGGGGCACAAGTACTCAGTGTGGCAAAGCCAACAGCAGCAAGAACAATAAGATCAAATGAGAAAAGGGCAGGGAGGAAGCAGGAGACGAAGGGAGGAAGGGAAGGGGGAACGGGCGAATCGTGCTATGAGGCCATGCCTTGACAGCCCCTGAGCTGAGCTGAGGTCAGCCTTTCCTTTAGGCCTCTCACTGTGCACATTTTTCTGGGCTAAGAGTATTTCTTCTATTTCGAGGTATGTGCTTTTCATACCCAGTGGCCCCTAAAGGCCAACCCACTTCTTCTAA
The DNA here is from genome assembly GCF_029281585.2 of Gorilla gorilla gorilla. Taxonomy (NCBI): domain Eukaryota; kingdom Metazoa; phylum Chordata; class Mammalia; order Primates; family Hominidae; genus Gorilla; species Gorilla gorilla. Next base: position 43,164,857 of record NC_073241.2, read on the forward strand.
AACTTAAGAGAAACAGAGATTCAAATATATGAGCTATAATCATGAAAGACTAATTATATTTGAGGAAACTTAGTGATACCCCCTGATAATATGAACATAATAAGAGCAGCTATTTGTTGAGATCTTAATACATTGTATGAAACCCTTTACCTACATGATCTCATTGATTGCTCACAAAAACGCCTGGGTGCCGTGCTTCTCATCGTTCATATAGAGAGACTGGGAGGTAAAGCCCTCGGCCAAGGCCACACTGATGGCAGCCAGTAGACATGGAATTCACACTGGGGGCTGCCTGACTTGAAGCCTGTGTTCTTCCTCTTTATCAATGCCATCTTTCCTAGGCACTAGCGATTTCAGAGTTTGGATTCCAACAAAATCCAAATACATGTTGATATAAAAATACATAATTAGAATTAACATTTCCATTTGAAACCTGGACACACAGGTTAGACACTCAATATGCTATATTTGAATAGAATTTACTGTCTTGAAATAATTCCGCATGATGTAGGTTTACTCACATCCTGAGGAGTGGGCCAGGGGAAGGAAGAGCTGGTTGCCATGGGCATTGGCTGGAAGCAAAGCCATCCTCCAGGATCCTCTGGCTTCCTGAGCCAAGATGGCGTGGAGCATCATCTGTTTCTCTTCCAACTCATCTTATGGTGGAAGTTGTGCAGGAGCAACTTTCCTGCCAGTGCTCCACCCCTTATTCACCCATTCCTATTCTAGAAGGTAGTGATAAAATCTGATTCTTAAGAATTGGAAGGTTAACCTATGAAGGGATAGATTTAAAGACTTGATGGACTTTGATTTTATCTGCAATATCTCAACCAGGTCTTGTTACTGCTACCAAAACTCCCATTCATTATGACATTTTTGTCATCTTTCTGAAGTCATTACAGGACATTTTATAGACCTTTCTTTTTTTAGATGAAAGGGTCAACTTCAGTCCGACGCACAAAGAAGCAAAGAATAATAATTTTTCTCTCTATTTCTATTTGCTTCTTTTGTCCAAGAAGATCAAAGAATTACCAAATTATTTCTGTCCACCCTTGTGCACACTGAATGGAGAAAAGTTTTTCTCACTTCATTTTCTAAATAGAGAGAGAGAGATCGTGGTGGGCAGATTTAGCTGGTAGTTTACTAAGGTAAAATTAAGAATCACAGCATCTCAGAAAAAAAGGACTCATAGAGATACTCATTTAATAGCTGAGGAAATTGAGGCTGAGAATTTGACTTGCCCAAAGACACAGAGTCGGCAGCAGGCTGAGTCTAGATTTTAGGTGCTGGGTCCCGTGCGCCTGTGTGGTCCCTGAGGGAGAGGCAGAGGGATCTCCTTCCTTCACTTGCTTATTCTTCCACTCAGGCATTATCGTCATTCACGAGAGCCAGACACTGTCCTAGGGCCGTTTTTGTTTTTATTTTTTGGAAAAGGATAGTGGGGAGAAGAACTGGGGAGAGACAGGTCAGTAAATTCATGATCTCTGTATGAATGATAAGTGCAGTGGGGCATGCTGAGCTGAGGTACAACCAAAGACATTCGCCTGGGGTTCAGGAAAGATCTGGACTTGGCTGGAAGGATGAATAGGGCGTGAATGGATCTATGAAAGGTACAAAGGGAAGGAAATTGAAATGGATCTAAAGAGCATGGAGAGGAGTCAGTGAAAGATGTTATATCTGTTCCTGTCTGAATGCATGCCCTTCTATTTCTGCCTAGATGATGGCTGATCATTTCTCTTGCTCTAGAATATCTCCTCAAATCTGTTTTCAAATATTGCTGCAGTTTTAATGTTATGTTTATCCACATCGGTGAGAAGAAGCTTCTCTTTCCTTCTTGGTTGTGAGAACCCTGGGGTCAGGAAAAGCTCGGTCATTCATCATAGTGCCCTGGGAGGTGCCTGGCACAGTGCTGCACACCTAAGAGGTGCTTGTTAAAAGTTTATTGACCTTAATCAAACGTTCATTCTCAGCCGCTTTTTCTGACACATATGTGTAAATCATAGATATGTTACTGAATAGGAATCCAGCCACCCTCCTAAAATTCATGTCATTAGAATACCTTAATCTTATTAACCTGGAATACTATGTTATTAGAATACCTTGATATTATTATCCTGGAATATTATTAAATAGTTCCAGAATTTTTCACTAAATCATGCTATTTGTAGTTGTTAGAGGTGCTGTTTTTATTGCTCAGTCAGGTGACTACCAGGTTTCAAAGAAAGTGCTGATTAACAGGGTAGCTTCTTTCTAATACCAGACTTCTCTCATCAAATTATAGATGTTCACTTGGGCGAATGGGTAAGATTAAGGGTAAAATCCAGGAGCGGTGGCTCACGCCTATAATCCCAGCACTTTGGGAGGCCGAGGCGGGCAGATCAGGAAGTCAGGAGATCGAGACCATCCTGGCTAACATGGTGAAACCCCATCTCTACTAAAAATACAAAAAGTTAGCCGGGCTTGGTGGCGGGTGCCTATAGTCCCAGCTACTCCGGAGGCTGAGGCAGGAGAATGGCATGAACCCGGGAGGTGGAGCTTGCAGTGAGCGGAGATCGCGCCACTGCACTCCAGCCTGGGCGACAGAGCGAGACTCTTGTCTCAAAAAAAAAAAAAAAAAAAGAAGAAGAAAAAAAGAGTAAAATAAATGGAAAACAAAATGGATTTGTATGTTTTTTAAAGATCACAAATTTCTCAATTTAGATTGAGAAATTTAGAAACTTAAATTCCTACTTTTCCAAATTTCTCCATGGATTGAATAAGTAGCTTTGTTTTTCAAAATAAAAACTCCCAACACCAGAAGCCACCCTGATTATTCAACCCTATAAAATATTCATATTCTCTTGTTTCATTCTGGAAAAAAATGATCTGGAAATATTGCCTCAGATCCTGTAGCTAAGAATTGCAAATCATTTTCTTTTCAGAACATCACCTTGATTTTGAGTATGGATCAAGCAAATACAACATTTTCTAGAACTCAGAAACTTTTTTTTTTCCAAAATGGAAAAAAAAAGCTCATACTTCTCTTACACACAAATGAATTAAGACTTTGAATGCTTGGCTTCTGAATCATTTGAAAAATATTGGTGAAGAAGTTGTTGTAACAAGTCTCAGGCCTAGCCAACATTTTAGATGCTTTGGTTTTAAGACAAGGAAGATATATTCTGCTGGGAAGAAACCCAAAAACCTCTAAAAATGAATTATAAACTATCTGGAAGTGTCTCAGCTGTGGTAATTATGGTAGTAGCATTGTTGTCTGCCACCTTGGTGGCCGTTTTTCACCTAATGTTTATAAGGGAATCTTCCAGTAGGTTAACATGATCCTGAAATGCACTTCAAAAGGCCAAGTGTACAGAAAGGGTTTAAAAACAGTAACTGCTAGTGAATGAGAAGGAATTTATTTCATGCTCGATGGAGTTTGGCTTTATAAATTTTTTAGCTGCTGGTTAAATCCACAGTAGAGGAATGATTCCATTGTGTGTCCTGAGTGGAAGAAAAAAGTAAAAATTAGTATCACAGTAACAGTAACTGAAGTGAATAACATTTCTCAACAAAAAGCATGCAGACTAATTTATTAAGTCCTTGATGAAATAGTGGGAAAACTGTGTCACGCCACATAGCTACAGTCCTTGTTCTACCCTTGATTTTTATGTGTAAAACCAAACATAGCTTCTTGGTACTGTCCTGATCCTAATGCTCCTTCTCACTCTCTGATTTCCTATGTCACCTCCTGCTCAATGGTCATGTGGTTCCCCTTTATTGAACTATTTCAGTAGTCTGCAATGAGTCAGCGACCTTAGGGACTTTAAAAAAAAATCTGTTTACCAGTCTGGGCAAAAAGAGCGAAACCCCATCTAAAAAAAAAAAAAAAAATTCTGTTTAAAACATGCTTGCTCTAGTACACATTTCTAACCCCACCCCCACCCCCCCCGCTTTTTTTTTTTTTTTTTTTTTTGAGACAGAGTCTCACTCTGTTGCCCAGGCTGGAGTGCAGTGGCGTGATCTCAGCTCACTGCAACCTCCGCTTCTCAACTTTAAGTGATTCTCCTGCCTCAGCCTCCTGAGTAGCTGAATTACAGGCGTGCGCCACCATGCCCCACTAATTTTTTTTGTATTTTTAGTAGAGATGGAGTTTTACCATGGTGGCCAGGCTGCTGGTCTCGAACTCCTGACCTCAAGTGATCCGCCCGCCTTGGCCTCCCAAAGTGCTGGGATTACAGGCGTGAGCCATTGCGTCCGGCCCCAACCTTCTTTCATCTTCTTTCATCTTGGAACAGATGTGGTTCTTTGCAACAAAAGGATGGTGATTAACTATGAAAAGGGAGTAAATATAATATGTAAGACATCATTTTTAGTGAATATTTTTTTCCAAATATTAGCTTATCTGAGAAGGAAGATTTAGTTTTAGTGAAAGACAACCCAAATATTTTTATGAAATTAATTATTTGAAGGTTTTACTTGCATAGGCATGCTAATGAAGTATATTTCTTCTAAATATACTTTCAATAAAAAAGCAATGTTTCTTTTTATTAAAAGTATATTTAGGGCCCGGCGCAGTGGCTCAAGCCTGTAATCCCAGCACTTTGGGAGGCCGAGACGGGTGGATCACTTGAGGTCAGGAGTTCGAGACCAGCCTGACCAACATGGTGAAACTCCGTCTCTATTAAAAATACAAAAATTAGCTGGGCGTGGTGGTGCGCATGTGTAATCCCAGCTACTCAGGAGGCTGAGGCAGGAGAATCGCTTGAACCCGGGAGGTGGAGGTTGCAGTGAGCCAGGATTGTGCCACTGCACTCCAGCCTGGGCGACAGAGACTATGTCTCAAAAAAAAAAAAAAAAAAAAAAAAAAAAAAATATATATATATATATATATATATATATATATTTATTTATTTATTTAGAACAGCCAGGTAAGAAACCTGTCTAGTGCAGAGAACTACCTGATGCTGATTACTATAACTGAGATATTATTCTCCAAAAACAGTTAAATTTATGTTCATGAGGTTTGAGCTGCTTTTTCTCAGTGGCTCAGGGCAAAGACTCCAGCATACATAGTGTGTGGTGCCCCCATGACTCCCTGGCCCCCTCCCCTCCTCAGTAACACAAGACCCTGCAGTTACTCAGATTGGGAGGTGGTGGGGAGTTCTTTTGATGTCCTGCAACTGGTGGGGGTGAATAAGGAGCAAGTGGGAACATTCGTTAACTGGTGAAGTATTTGTTGTTAATAGAGAAATGCATTGTGAAGTCAGTTCTTGTAACCTTGGTTTCTTTTTCTTGCTTGACTAGTCTTTGTGAAGGGAATGGATAGAGTTGATTGTACTGTAAATCTAATTGCATGTATGTAATACAGAACCAAAAAATGTCATTTTAGCTGTTTGGACAAAACGCTATAGTTTAAAAGCATATTTTATTTAAAATGATTAGCTGATAAGAGAAATTTGAATCAGAATACTAGAATATTATGGTCATAAAGGATGGAGGAAATTATTGTTTATCTTAGTACCAAATAGAATGAACGTCAGCCCCTGCTACAGGTAAGTACCACACATAAGAATGTATGTGTTACTGTAGGAGCTACATTATTACATAAAATATAACTGTCTAACTACTGGTTGATGAAAGTAATAAATTGGGGAGCTGCATGATTAAACATAATGACTCATCTGGTTCCGCATAAAGCATTTTTTTCTTATTTTATATTAAAAACAAAAGAAGTCCCTTTACAGGGATATGATAAAAATAAGCATCTTTAAGTTAAAAATGAAAATAAATACATTAAACATAGTATATGATGTAAGTTCATGTTATGTTTCAAAATTAAGAATAATGCTTTAGAGTACAAATATTAAATAACTATTTTATCTTGAGAGGGTAAGGACTTATTGACAGAATGGGGTCCTTCTATTTGACAGAATTACTAATAGGTAGTTCTGTTTTATGTAAAAAGTTTTTGAAAGACTACCTAATGTATTTTTTTAATAGATGCATGGTAAGGTTTTTAGTGTAGCAAGTGTTAGAGAAATAACCATTTTTGTTTGATAATTTAAAATTTAAAATATTTATGATGGAAAAGATCATTGAACGTATTAGGCAGTGCCTAAAAAATAACAATGGAAGCCATGAATTCCTTCTGTGTTACTAAAATTACACTGTGCTATTTTAAATTTCACTGAAAAATAAACATTTCAGTAATGGTATTTCTATATGGTTTTTGCAAAGAAAAGATAATATTCTGTGATCTTTTAAGATCAAGTGGTACTATGTTAGAGAAATACCACTAAGCTGAGACCCTCGCAGTATGCTCTCAGCTCAGTCCATGCCTGGAGAATGTCTCTTCAACATCGCGCACACCATTGTTTCTAGATCTTTACAGAATCTTCACTGCTGCTATCCCCTTTTACCAAGATAAAGTTAAATCTCCAAAGAACCGATGGAGGTACTTTTCTCACAGTCACCCAGAAATTGTTTCCTGAATAGTTTGGACCTGGTACTGATCTTGGCTGCTTTAAGATAAAATCAGCTGAGACAAAGGAACTGTACAAAGGCAAAGATCAATAATGACTTGAAAAGCATTTTGAAAACTGGATCTTTGTGTTCTAAAATTTTATTCAGCAAAGAAAACAGGAGTAAAGAAAGAGAAGAGAGAGACAAAACAAATCCTAGGTAATTATAGAAAAGACCTTGTAAATATTACCAGAGTCAACTGGACCAAAGTGAGGACAGAATAAATGCCCTTCTTTCAAGTGAAAGACGTTCGAATTGCATTGATAAATATATGCATTGGATCATTTGAAACTTCCCTTAAGGCCTGTTTCACAACATTTTATTGTAAACATTTTCAATCAGAAAAGTGGAAAGAATTGTACAGTGAACACCCATACTCTCGCCTTGTTTTTTTTTTTTTTTTTTTTTTGAGACTCAGTCTCGCTCTATTGTCCAGGCTGGAGTGCAGTGGCACGATCTCCACAGCGGCTGAACTGATTTACACTCCTACCAACAGTATATAAGCATTCCCTTTTCTCCACAGCTTCTCCAGTATCTGTTGTTTTTTGACTTTTTAATAATAGACATTCTGACTAGTGTGAGATGGCATATCATTGGAAGCCAGCTTACTTTGTGGTGCATTTCGAAGTGAATTGGAGACATAAGTAGACTTTACTCCTCAACATTTCCGCATGTACATTGGTATTTATGATTCTTTTATTTATTTATTTATTTTTGAGGTAGAACGTGCACATACTAAGATACACGGATCTACCCAAATCTTACTTAGGTGTACTCATTCTATGATTTTTCACAATTGCATCTGCCTGTGAAACCCAAAGCTTTATCGAGATATGAACGTATTACCCTAGAAAGTTCCTCTGTCGTTTCATAGTCAATCCCCACCCCCTGCAACAATGTTTTGACTTTTCTCCGTAGATGAATTTTGCTTCTCCCAGAATTTCATATAGATGAAACCGTGCTGCGTATACTGTGTTTGTGTAAGGATTCCTTCATTCAGCACATAGACTTTCAATCTCCTTTTGATTCACCTACCAAGTGGGATGGGGTAAGCTCGTTCTTTGGATTTCAAGTGGCTCAGCTGATTTGGTAAATTTTCGCTTTCAGGCCTGTTTCCTGCCATTCTCAATCTTGCCAGCAATGCTCACATCAGCACCAATGCCACCTGTGGCGAGAAGGGGCCCGAGATGTTCTGCAAACTTGTGGAGCATGTGCCAGGTCGGCCCGTCCGAAACCCACAGTGCCGGATCTGTGATGGCAACAGCGCAAACCCCAGAGGCAAGTGTCGCGCCTTTATTTCTGAAATTCCCATGGGAATGTACACTTTGTGAAATGAGGACTGAGACTTCTGTTAGGAGGCCATAAACATTGTGTTCACCTTCACTGCTCTTTGTTTCCACTAGCATTACGGTTTAGAACTTAAGAAATTTAAAGCAACAGCCGAGAGGAATTCATGTTTTTTATTTTCTTTTAACAGAACGCCATCCAATATCACATGCCATAGATGGCACCAATAACTGGTGGCAAAGTCCCAGCATTCAGAATGGGAGAGAATATCACTGGGTCACAATCACTCTGGACTTAAGACAGGTAGGTGAGGCCAGAACCATTGAAGAGTGTCTACAGGCTGCTGAACTGTGGTCTTCTGATGACTTTTGGGAAAGCCTGGCTTCTTTCTGAACACATTGACATTCTAGTCTCACTATTTCCACCAGGTGAAGGCAAGTGGTATACAGAAGGAGTCCCTGGTGCCATTTCTTGTCACTTTCATCATTCCCAGGTGTCTTTGGGGAGATGGGTGAAATTGCTTCCATATGGTTGATGTTCTTTGAAGCTGTGTCAACAGGGCACACTCATCCATCCAGGGTATCATGTCAGGCTGTTTGCTGGCTGCCAACAGATGCATGGGGAGGGAGAGGGGGAAAACACATGTATTTCCTAACTTTTAGCTTACTGTCTTGCTAATGTCATTGAGTAAGTTGTTGTATAAGGATTATATAAGGCTAGAAGAAAAAAAACAAGACGGTGTTAAACCTCTTGACTGTGTCTCCCCTGCCAGATGCAGTCTGTCTGGGCCAGGTAAGCTGGAGTTGCCCAATACTAACTTAAGCAGTGCCTTCAGCATGAGTGGGGAGAGGGAAGGTATGACTGGCTCCAGCCACACCTGCATCTTCTTACCTTGCTTCAAGGCCACATAGGAGGATGGAGAGAAATATGAGATGAGCCCCAGTTGCCCTGATGTTCCTGGGAAAGAAAAAGAAAAGGAGTCTGAGTGGAAGGAATGAAAAAGAGAGATGGCAGGTGTTTTGGAGCTGTTGCCCTGGTTCTGTTTTGAGCTTTTCAGAAAAGCCATCGCATTAATTCTTATTTATTTCCATTCAGTTTCTCTTGTGTTAGAACTCATAAGTTTCATGTAAAATATGAGATCGGTTAAAAGACACAAGTAATTGTAATGTGCATTGTAGGATTTAAATAGGAATTATAGAGATTTAGTGACAATCAGAATTCTTTGAATAAGTGATAGTTTTAAAATGTGCAGGATTTTTTTTTTTATTTTTTATATTTATTTTTTATTTTTTGAGACAAAGTCTCACTCCGTCGTCAGGCTGGAGTGCAGTGGCACGATCTCGGCACACTGCAACTTCCGCCTCCCCGGTTCAAGCGATTCTCCTGCCTCAGCCTCCCGATTAGCTGGGACTACAGGCTCCTGTCGCCATGCCTGGTTAATTTTTTTGTGTTTTTAGTAGACGGGGTTTCACCATGTTGGCCAGGATGGTCTCATCTCTTGACCTCGTGATCCGCCCGCCTTGGCCTCCCAAAGTGCTGGGATTACAGGCGTGAGCCACCAGACCTGGCCAAATGTGCAGGATTTTAAGAAGACAAGGTGATACTTCATATATTGATGTACAAGAACTTGTGTTCTGTAATAATTACAGCAAATAAGGTAGCAAGATGTGCAGCTCAGGAGACATTTTCCAAGTTCAGGTTCACAGTATTATGAAAGTAAAATAACACTTTTAATAGCTTTCAGGCGTAAGACATGAATTAATGTGACACTCCTTAATATTTTCAAATCCCCTTAAAGAAAAAGAGAAAAGAGCCAGGTGCGGTGGCTCACGCCTGTAATCCCGGCACTTTGGGAGGCCAAGGCGGGTGGATCACGAGGTCAGGAGATCGAGACCATCCTGGCTAACACGGTGAAACGCTGTCTTTACTAAAAATACAAAAAATTAGCTGGGCGTGGTGGCAGGCGCCTGTAGTCCCAGCTACTCGGGAGGCTGAGGCAGGAGAATGGCGTGAACCCAGGAGGCAGAGGTTGCAGTGAGCCGAGATCACACCACTGCACTCCAGCCTGGGCGACAGAGCAAGACTCTGTCTCAAAAAAATAAAAATAAAAATAAATAAAATAAAATAAAAAACAAAAAAAAAAAAAGAGAAAAGAGCTTCTTTGTTGTTGTGTTTTGTTTTTTGTTTTTTTTTTTTTGAGACGGAGTTTCACTCTTATTACCCAGGCTGGAGTGCAGTGGCTGGATCTTGGCTCACTGCAACCTCTGCCTCCTGGGTTCACGCGATTCTCCTGCCTCAGCCTCCTGAGTAGCTGGGATTACAGGAGTGTGGTCTGGAACTTCCAATCTCAGGTGATCCACCGGCCTCGGCTTCCCAGCGTGCCGGGATTAGAGGCATGAGCACCACGCCCAGCCAAGAGCTTCTTTTTAACCCTGGCCTTTGTGTTTATCTCAGTGGTAAGAATGGTTCTCTGGAAGATTTTGGTTTTTCCCATCACCTTTCTAACATGTTTTCCTTTTTCTAAAGGAAAAAGTAAAACTGTGTTCATTATTAAGAATGTGATATTATATGAGTTTGGCCAAATTAAGGCCTGGACATTTTACATATAGGTTTCAAACTTCTTTAAGTCTATCCTTTGTCTTGAAATTTGTCATGCTTGACTTCATCCTGAAGGGATGGACTAAGTTAGTCTGAGGAATTCCAGAAGGCAGTCTCCATTTTAGATGTTTAAGGCATTTTTAAAAAATAAACATAGACAGCCAGGTGCAGTGGCTCATGCCTGTAATCCCAGCACTTTGGGAGGCTGAGGTGGGCGGATCACAAGGTTAGGAGATCAAGACCATCCTGGCTAACACAGTGAAATCCCGTCTCTACTAAAAAAAAAAAACAAAAAAGTTAGCCGGGTGTGGTGGCGGGCACCTGTAGTCCCAGCTACTCGGGAGGCTGAGGCAGGAGAATGGCATGAACCTGGGAGGCAGAGCTTGCAGTGAGCCGAGACTGCACCACTGTACTCCAGCCTGGGTGACAGAGTGAGACTCCGTCTCAAAAAAAAAAAGAAAAGAACAGAAAAAACCATAGACATATAGTTATAGACTGCTTTAGGTAATTTTTAGTGTTTTAGGATATGCTTTTAAAATAAGATCACTTAAAATAATTAGTATTCAGAAATTTCTTTACCATTTACACAGTATAAAAATTCTGCTGTGCTTTGTTTTTTTTTAAACAAAGCACCTTATGCTTATATCTGATCAAGCCTTTCTCAGATTTATTTATTTATTGAGCCTTTTTATTACAAACACTTTTGCATATGTGGAAAGCACATTACAGTGAATACACATATACCCACCCTTGAGATTTGGGGATTTTAAAACACTGGACCATGTTCGTTTCAGTGAATTGCAGTCATCACAACATTTTACTAGTCCTTCAGTTTGTGTCTTCAAAAAATAAAGACGTTTGTTCTGATTAGATACCATACCATTTCAGCCTCCTTGGGCAAAAGTAACAGTAATTTCTTAATAACTCTTTTCCCATCCACATTCAATTTTCCCAATTTATCAACTAGTATCTTTTACCGCTTTTTTTTTTTTTTTTTTAACCAGGATCCAGTAAGGACCACTTGTTGCATTGGATTGCTGTGCTTCTTAAATCTCTTCTCATCTGAATTGTCCTTCACTTAAAAAAAATGCTATTGAATATATGAATAGACCAGACCAGTTGTCCTGTAGAATATGCCACATTCTGGATTTGTCAGATTGTTTCTTCATGGTTTTATTGAACATATTCTTCTGTGCTGTCTATTTCCTATACACCAAATTCAGCTCTAGAGACCTGACTAGATTCCAGTTAAGTGTTATTCACAAGACCACATCACCAGCCATCCTCTCGCCTCACATCAGGAGGCACCCAGGGCTGGTTGTCCCACTAGTAGTGGTGCTAAATTTGAATTCTCTCTGGGTGTTAAAAGTCAGGTTTCTTCCCTGTAATGTTACCTCCTTTTTTCTGTCCCATATCCCCATTGTTTCTTAGATCTCACTGACATTCAGATCTACAGCATGGCTACACCTTCTGAGGACTTTTTTTTACCTTGCCAAAATCTGCATGTTTCCTTAGCCATTAGCCAACTACCAGTTGTTTTCTAGACTATATACTCCATGAGGGATGGGACCACAGCTGTCTTCTACTTTTCTTTCTCTTCCCTTTCCTTTCCTGGTTAGTATTTATAGAGAGATGTCTTATTCACTTCTGCACACCCAGACATTGGCACAGTTCAGGCACTGAGTCAATAATTGCATTATGGATCAGTACTTTTTTTTTTTTTTTTTTAAATGGAGCCTCACTCTGTCGCCTAGGCTGGAGTGCATTGGCGTGATCTCGGCTCACTGCAACCTCTGCCTCCCAGGTTCAAGTGATTCTCCCACCCCATCCTCCCAAGTGGCTGGGACTACAGGCGCACGCCACTGTACCCAGCTATTTTTGTATTTTTAGTAGAGACGTGGTTTCATCATGTTGCCCAGGCTGGCCTTGAACTCATGACCTCAAGTGATCTGCCTGCCTCGGCCTCCCAAAGTGCTGGAATTACTGGCGTAAGCCACCGCGCCCAGCCTAGTGCTTTCTTTCTTCCTTTATTTTTTTTTTTTTGAGACGGAGTTTCGCTCTTGTCGCCCAGACTGGAGGGCAATGGCACGATCTCGGCTCACTGCAACCTCCACCTCCCGGGGTTCAAGCGATTCTCCTGCCTCAGCCTTCTGAGTAGCTGGGATTACAGGCATGCACCACCATGCCTGGCTAATTTTGTATTTTTAGTAGAGACAGGGTTTCTCCATGTTGGTCAGGCTGGCCTCGAACTCCCAACCTCAGGTGACCTGCCCGCCTTGGCCTCCCAAAATGCCGGGATCACAGGTATGAGCCACCGCGCCTGGCCTTGTGCTTTTTTTTTTTAATTTTTTTTAACTTCCTCCCCTCCTCTTTTCTTGTTCACAGCCTGAGTAGAAAAGAACAAGGAACAAACCTTTTGGCTGCTTTGTTTCAGTACTATAAAAATGTAAAATCTAAAGTATAGATTTCTAAAGTAAAATTACAGGTAGACCTTAGTCTTATCAAGAGTTGTAAAACTTAATATTATAAATGTGTTTGTGTAACTTGGTAAATATCGGCTCTTGAGGTTTTATGACCAAATTAGCTGCATTCTGTGTTGGCAAATGCTAACATTGATCCTGTTCCTGATTCTCTAATTGATGACAGCTGTCAGAATTACAGCTTTTTTTTTTTTTTTTTTTTTTTTTTTTTTAGCCTCTATGTATTATGTTTGGTTATCTGCAAGATAAACTAAAGAAAAGATTAAAAAGTAGTCTTATCAGAAGTCCATAAATGTTGTATGGTTTGCAATAAGGTTTAACTACTGAGTGTTTATTTTAGTAACTTATTACAAGAGGAATAATGAGATTTACTTCTTTCCTTTTTAAAAATAATGTCTACTATTCACTTCTTTCATTGATTCACAGTATTTTAGAAGATACACTGTCAGATATCTAGCAGTATCTTACTTTTAAAAAATTCATAGGAATTTCATGTGTGTGGTATTTTTAAGAAAAGTAAAGCATAATAATCATCAACTTTAACAAATACAAAATTAACATATATGTTGTGGTCTCCATTAATAAAATGCTGCTCACCAAGTGGTTTAGGATCTCATATATCAATACTACCACTGAACAGTGATCTTTTTTGACAACTTAAAATTTAAAAGAAATTATTCTGAAAGAGCATGCATATTTCATGAATCTTGCATTTATAATTGTCCAAAATCCTATAGGTTCCACGAATTATAGGAAAATTTATTCCCTATGGTAGCATTTCTCAGTAGAAGAACACAAAGATTTCCCATGTGAGAACCACTATTTTAAAAGTTAATACACTGTTGAGATGAAAAGATGTTCATCGTCATTATTCAATAGGGAAATGAAAATCAAACCACAATAAGATACCCCTTCACACCCATTAGGATTGCTATATTGAAAGAGTTGGAAAATAATAAGTGTTGGTGAGGATGTGAAGAAAATGGAACCCTGTGCACTGTGGGTGGAAATGTAAAATGGCACAATGTTACGAAAAACAGTGTGGTTGTTCTGGCCGGGCGTGGTGGCTCATATCTGTAATCCCAGCACTTTGGGAGGCCGAGGAGGTTGGATCACGAGGTCAGGAGATCGAGACCATCTTGGCCAACATGGTGAAACCCCGTCTCTACTAAAATACAAAAAATTAGCCGCGTGTGGTGGCCAATGCCTATAATCCCAGCTACTTGGGAGGCTGAGGCAGGGGAATAGCTTGAACCCGGGAGGTGGAGGTTGCAGTGAGCTGAGATCATGCCACTGCACTCCAGCCTGGCGACAGAGCAAGGCTCCTTCTCAAACACACACACACACACACACACACACACACACACACACACACACACACAACCAGTATGGTTGTTCCTCAGAAATAAACATAGAATTACAGCAATTCCACTACTAGGGAATGCCATAAAGAATTAAAAGTAGGGACTGAAACAGATGCCAGTGTTCAGAGCAGCATTATTCACAGTAGCCAGGAGGTGGAAGCAACCCAGATGTCCATCAACCATCAACAGGTGAATGGATAGTCAAAACATGGTATGTGCATACAGTAGAATCTTAGCCTTAAAAAGGCTAAGAAATTTTGACACATACCACAGCATGTATGTACCCTGGAAACATTACGCTAAATGAAATAAGCCACACACAAAAGAAGAAATATTATATGAATCAATTTGGATGAAGTACCTCTGGAGAAGTCAGTTCATAGAGACAGAAAGTGGAGCGGGGTGGTTGCCAGGGGCTGGGAGGAGAGAGAGTGGGGAGTTGTTGTTTAATGGGTGCATAGTTTAGGTTCGGAAGTTCTGGAGATAGATGGTAGTGATGATTGCACAATAGTGTGAATATACGTAATGCCACTGAATTCTACACTTAAACATGGCTAAAGTAGTGGTTTTTATGTTATGTATATTTTTCTACAACTTAAAAAAGTTAATACACTGTGAAATATTTGGTGTATTATGTCAGCCAGGGTCAGTCAGGAATATGGAAGCCACACCAGTCATTTAAAGGCACAAATTTAGTGTGAGGAATTGGTTTGACAGGGTGGGAGAGCTGGGAGAAGGAGCAGGAAGGTAACTTGGGGGTAGTAATGGTGGAGGAGGCAGCAACACAGGAGGGTATGGTTATAGCACCTAGAGCCTGGGAAGAGAGTCACCAATCTTTCAGAATGCTCTTCTGCGGGTCCTGGAAAGCTGGAGGCTGGAGTCAGCTGCTACAGCCCAAGGCAGAGGGCCGCTGCTGGGCAAGGCTGATAGGACCCGGAAGTAGACAGGGGAGAAGTCCTGCCTTCCTCCAGCCCTCCAGCCTCCCACTAGTGTCGCCGTCAGGGAGCATCGATTTGCAGCGTCCCAGCCTCAGCATCCAAAGCTGGGCTGGCAGGTGCTTAGCAACCAGGGCAAACACTTCTTCTCAGTAGGTGGTCACTTGCACCAGTATACCAACAGAAACACAGAGACAGAGCAGCCCTCGACATCCTGGGGCAGGATTTTGTTATTATGGTGGTCAGCCACATCCTAAATATGCTCATATTAAGTTTTTTAGAATAACTTTGGAATGAAAATGCAAATTTTAGAATTCTCCTGGAGAAATCATGGACTGCTGTCTAATACATTACAAACTAGGTGTTCTTGGTTCTCAGCCGAGAGACTGCATCAGGGCACCAGCTTGGTCCTGGGACCTTCAGGATAGGGATGGAGGAAATACATAAGCAGTTCCATTTATGTATTAACTATTGGGTTTTGGTGGCGTGATGTGGTGGAGATGCATGAAGTGTGGTAGGGTAATATATACAAAGTGAAATGTGATAGCATGAAGGATGTAGAGTGCCTAACGAATTCCCCACATTTAATAAACATGAGTTTTCTTTCCCTCTGTCATATTTCTAATACACAAATTACTTTAGGTTCCCAGAGATCTTCAGCTATCACCAAGGGAAATGTTAAACAAGGCCTTAATAGAATCTAATTACAGTTAGCTAACAGGATTAAGGAGTGCAGTTATGCAGATTTTGAGAAATTCATAAGTCAATAATTATTCTGTTTTTTCTGATTAGGAAATTAAGATGGAATCATCATAGAAAAATGGAAGACAAGATAAGTGTAAACAGGCAGAAACACATCATCTCTTTGCTCTGTAACAATCGCTAATTGATACCTTGGGATATTTACTTTGTCATTTGCCTACAATTCTATGCATTTAATAATGCTACGACAATACTATCATGTATTACATACTTACTGTGCCAGACATTGTGCTATGCACTTGATCAGGATTATGTCATTGAATTCTTATAATCGCCTGTGAGTTGGCTCCTGTTATTATCCCCTTTTGACAGATGATGAAACTGAGACTTAGAGAGTTTAAGAGGCTTGCTCAAGGGTAGGACTCACTGAAGCTTAAGAGCCTGAGCTCTGCATCATTGCACCACTCTGACCCTCCTGCTGAGACAGATTATGTGATATATAAATTTGTGTTCTAATGTTTTATGTAATTGTATAGCATGAACATTTCCCAGTATAACTGAAACTCATGATTAATAATTGTTAAAGCTGCATTAATAGTTTCTGTATGGCTTACCCATCATTTGCCTAAGAATCCTCAGGCCTGACATTTTGGTGCTTTTTCTGTTATGGGTAATAACTTGAGCTTTCAGTGAAAAAAGGTTCATTTCGTATGTATACCAATGAAGTAATACAGTGAGTATCAATCATGTTTGAGGTTTATATGACAAATTTATGGTTAGTTTTGTTTTGAGCATCTTTTGAAAGAGGAATGTTATTAACAGGTACATATATAGGAACTTATAGATATGGGTTATAGCATTTTTTTCCTCATCTGTGTTATTTCATCTGCTTTTCCCAGCAGTTCTGGAATGCGAGTGATCACCGCTTTGCAGGTACAAAAATCGCGGCACAGAGTAAGCAGGTCACAGGCTTGCCCAGAGTCTATGGCTGCAGGTGCTCAAGCTAGGCCTGGAAACCAGGACCTCTGGTTCCCTCTACACCATGCCACGCTGTCTCCTTGTCTTTGGTCTCCAATTATTGTTTTCCTTTATTCTGACTTTACGGGGAGACTGACAAGAGCTCTTGCAATTCCCTCGTGATGTTGGGAGTGTTCAGATTCTAGCCCTTTCCCTCTTGTTCTGTTTGCCTGCTCAGTAGGGTCCTCTCCCCTATGAATCCAGCAGGGTATTGACACTTCCTTCATGCTTTTGCAGTGGCTGATAGAATTGGGTGCTACCTAACGTGTTTTGTTTGTTTTTTTTTTTGATCAAGAAGCAGGAAAATAAATCAGTTATCTCCTATTTTCCTTAAAAAACTTTTAAAGCTGGAGAACATTTCAGTGGGAGTGAGGGTCAGATTTGTGAGAAAAATGTGTAATAGTCTTTTAGAAGATAAGATCTGTTTTGTAAAAAAGGGAAGTTCCCTATGGCATTGAAAATAAAGCTGCCTTTTGGAGCAGTGCTTTATTTTATGTGTAGGTTTAATTAGGAAGTAGCACTTTGTTGTGGGAACATAATCACAGAGGGGCCTTTGTTTTATGCAAACTTTTAGACAAGAGCTGCTTGTGTGCTGGGTTTTGTAAAACCTCATTAACTCAGATGTCAGTTGTTTTTTCCCCCAAATTTCTGAAAAATTGACCAGTACTGGGTGAGGTTTATTATTATATCATTCAAATATAAAGTGTTTATTAAGCACATCGACAAGGTCAACAAGAAAATAGGGAAATTTCACATTCTTAAGATAAAATCTTTAAAGATTTTTATTGCAAGAATTGCATCTAAATTGGAGCGTCTCATTACAAGTGAATTTTGGCTGTTCCTGGAAAGAGATTAGGCAGAAACCCTTCCTAGAAGCACTCAGATAGAAATTACTTTTACTGTATGCTTTTTGTACTCTAATGATTCTATTCCAGTTTTCTATTACTTCATACTGGCCTCCACCAATTTCAAATATTAAGGTTTCTTGAATTTGCTTGGTAAAATAAATAGATTGGAAGAAATCTTAAGCTCATCATTGTGATTTGGAAGTAAGCCACCCTAAATTCCTGTCCTTCAGACATTTTTATCTTTGTTGTCATGTTCTCTGTGAAGGTGCTAGACTCAGAAATAGGTCTTTCTTTTGTTTTCACATTTTCATTATCTCGTTTTATTTTCTCATGCATAGCTTCTCTGCTGGTTACCTACTGTGTAAGAAATCACTGTGAAACTTTATGGCTTAAAACAGCAACATTCATTTTATACCTTTCCTGATTTCAGTGGGGTCAGGATTTAGGAAAGGCCTGAGTGGGTATGTCTAAGGCTGCAGACCATGGGGACTAGACTTGGAGCAGCTTAGGGGAGAGGTTCTCTGGGGCAGCTGGAGGAGGGGGTTTGGGGCAGCTGGGGAAGAGGGTGCCAGACCAGCTGGGAGAAGGTTCCTGGGGCAGCTGGAGGCTATGTTCATGAGAGTTCAGGGCTTCTCTGTGTGGTCTTTCCACATGGGTGCCTGAGCTTCCTCACAGCATGGCGGCTTTAAGGCAGCTTGCTTATAGGGCAGCTTGGGGCAGGAGGCAGAAGTTGTGTCCCCTCTTACACCTGGTCTCCAGTCACACAGTGCCAGTTTCCCTGTGCTGTATGAGCCACCCAGTCACTCAGGTTGGCAGAGATTCAACTTGGGAAAGATAGACCAGCCTCACCCGTCAACCGGAGGAGGGGTGAAGAATTTGAGGCCTGTTTTAAAACTGCTACTGCCTCAGCCTTCTGAAAGGGTCTTTCTCTAGGAGGCTTTAATCTTTGCAGCCTTGCATATCTTATCTTGTAGGGGCCGCACCCCTGTCTTTAGGTGAGGTAAAGAGCTTATAGGAACCAAACAGGAATGCACATACTGTTCTTTTAACGATAAATGAGCTGAATAAGTGAAAACAATGGAGGCTAGGCTTTAGGAACAAGATGGAGTTTTGTTTCTTGATACGATTTATATTTAAGCTTTCTCACTTATGTATTATTGGTGGGGATTGCCAAACAGTCCAGGATAACCATTTTGCCATTTGGCAGAGCTCAGTTCTCTTTAGATTTTGAGCTGCCAAGGTTTGGCTGCACTGTTGCAGTGTTTCTACCCAGCAGGGCTTCCTGCATTTGGCCTGGGAGGATTCAGGGAAATCCGTGAAGACAGTTTTGCAGGATTGGATCACAAAATGCTTTTCATATCCCCAACTGTTTTGGCATCAAAGTAAAGATTTTTGTATATTTATGGGAAAAAAGGGAAGTCCGTTCTGAAATTATTTCTTCCGTTATATTGAAGCTGAAAAAAAGGGATAAGTTTTAATTTCTCAAGAAATATTTCTTTGAAAAATATAGTGCAGTTTGGTATCCATTCTAGCTTTTTCTTTTCTTTTTTATGTATTGACTTAACTTCTACTCAGATTGTAGTATTTCCATCTTTAAACACAAAGCTGTAACAACATTTTTAAAACATGGCTTATAAAAACCTCAGCTAGGTCTCAGAATATCTCTTGTGTTTTTAATGTCTTCAGTGGACCTTTTCTCTACACAGAACTTCCTTTATTTTGATGTACTAGTAACATATAATAGCAGAAAGTTTTTAAACTATAGAAAAATATAAGAAAAAAGTTATTTAAAAAAATCCCCTGTGATTCTTACAATCAGGGGTGACCTTTTGCTCCATTGCATCATATCTAAGAACACTGAATATATTTAAGAAATCATGGAACCTCTGCCTTGTGCATACTGGGATCTCAGGATTCATCGATGAACAAGACGATCGGATTCACATTAAGCCTTTAGTGTAAAGAAAGTGGACAACACATGGGCGGTTCCTTCAGTATGTTGGTTATTAGCAGTGATGAGCAGGCTCGCTTTCATTGCATCTTTAAAGGCAGGCCCCAGCTCTCAAGGGGCTTCTGGTCTGGTGAGGAAAAATAGGCTTCTGCTGAGTGGTGTAGAGTGTGCAGGGACCAGGGGTGCACAGAGAACACATCAGAAGGACCACTTCGTGGCTCAGAGAAACAATGCAGGCCGGGCGCAGTGGCTCACGCCTGTAATCCCAGCACTTTGGGAAGCCGAGGCAGGTGGATCACCTGAGGTCAGGAGATCAAGACCAGCCTGACCAACATGGACAAACTCTGTCTCTACTAAAAATACAAAATTAGCCAGGCATGGTGGTGCATGCCTGTAATGCCACCTACTCAGGAGGCTGAGCCAGGAGAATCACTTGAACCCAGGGGGCAGAGTTTGCAGTGAGCCAAGATCGTGCCATTGCACTCCAGCCTGGGCAACAAGAGCAAAACACCGTCTCAAAAAAAAAAAAAAATGCGAAAAGGACCCACTGGAGGAAGGGAGGCAGGAATACAGAAGGAAGCAGCAGCAGGAAAGAGCAGGGTGGGAAAGACCTGGAAATTAGAAAGCCTGGCATGTCTGTGGAGCTGACATAGTACATTCAGTCCTAGAATAAACATTTCCTCTCGTTTTTCTTTTCTATTTATTGGGACATAATTGACATATAGTGAAATGCACAGATCTCGAGTGTATAGTTGGGTGAGTTTTGATAAATACAGACACTTGTATAAGCCATTCCCTTGTCAAGGTATAAAACGTTTGCGTCACCCCGAAAGGCTCCCCAACCCCCTTCCCAGCCAATTCCCCACTTGCTCTCCTCCCTCCCAGCAGCCAGAGGAACCGCTGTCCTGAATTTTTTTTTTTCACTTTGGAAGAGTTTTGCCTGTGAGATGACTTCTTATTAATGGAATCACAGTGCGTCCTTTTTTGTGTCTGGCTTCTTTCTGTGAGCATGAGGTTTGTCAGATTCACATGCCATTGCTTGTATGAGTGGCTTGTTCCATTCATTCCTGTGTAGTAATTTCACTTTATGGATATAGCAATATTTATTTATCCACTGTCTTGCTGGGTATTTCCAGTTTTTGTCTATTGTAAAAATGCTGCTGAAAGCAAAGCAATCCTGGGCTCTTCTCCCAGGAGTCACTGTCCCGTGCTGCCTGCTGCCCAATATTTGAAACCCATTCTTTATATCCTGTGTCCAGAGTTCTAGCTGTTCACTGGAGGAGAGCCAGGTGCTACCAATTTCTTCTTCCTAGCAACCAGTAAAATGCCTGTAATAATTTTTAATGGCAGAATGATATTTTATCATTTGGCTACACAATAATTCATTTAACCTGTTCCCATTGGGAGACACTTAAGGTGTTTCCAATTTGGGGCTATTCTAAGTTATGCTGCAACAAACATTTGAATATTTTATGGCGGTTACGGTAATTTATTTTTTAGTGTCAATTCCAAAAAATTAGATTATTTGGTTAAATGCTTAAATTTTTTAAAATGTGATCTTTATTGCCTTATTTTTTTCAAAAACATTGCTCAATTTATATGCTCAGTAACAGCGATAAAGTGTGTTTCACAATTCCTTGGTAGTATAGAGATCAGAATTTTCTTTTTTTTTTTTTTTGTCCCATGCTAATTGAATAGCGGAGAATTTATTTGTTTATAATGAGTTGTTACATTATGTCACTGTACTGAACATATCTTTGGGAGGACTAAGCTAAATTCAGATGCTTAAACAATGTTTGGTCTGATTTATTATCTTCACATGTGTAAATTTTATGATTATTAATCTATTGAGGCAGTCAAATTGCTATAACATGGTGGTGACATTTTTAGATATTGAATATCAATATTAGAGGCTGGACAGACTTTTCAAGTCATATTCTAACCAAAGAGAAAAAACTGATTTGACTCTAAGTCTCATTATTTTGAGAAGTTCCAGTTGTCAGAAGAATAACTATGGAACATTGGGATATTGATTAAAAATCTGATACCTTACCTCTGTATTGTGCATTTTATAAAGTGCTTTCCTATTCATTATTTTGTCTTATGCTTACATGAAAAATCTGAAAAACGTGTCGATTTGTATCCACGTCATTCACGAATATGCACTGGGATGTAGAGAATACATCCTCTGGATTTGTCGTTTTAAGCCTAAATCATGGAAAACATTCAATGTAGTTTTAAAGTTCTCTAGGCTATAGGAAATTAAAAATATATTACTCACCTATCACTACCTTTTTGCAGGGGAATATGGGTGATTGTGGAATTCTAACTCTGAAAGCATTGGTTTTGGTGAGATGACCAGGCTGCCAAAGTGCACTGAAGGTAGAGACTTCTTAGTGACTGGGACAGCTGCCTGTTGATGCCGTGCACCTCCTCAGACCTGTGGTCTCTTTGCAATTTGTATGCAGGCACTTAGAGAGCACTGACTCGCTCTGGCCTGACCGTTTCGGAAATGAAGCTAGGAAAACTGTGAGGTCAAATTTAAACCTGCAAATGATTAGCTGGATGGCATAGCTGTACAAACTGAGATAGCCTGGGAAATTTGGTAAAGCTTTAAAACTATTATACTTATTCGCTTCTGTTCAGTCAACTGGGCTGATTTTTGAGACAGAGTCTCACTCTGTCACCCAAGCTGGAGTGCAATGGTGCGATCTCAGCTCACTGCAATCTCTGCCTCCTCCGTTCCAGCCATTCTTGTGCCTCAGCATCCCGAGTAGCTGGGACTACAGGTGCGTGCCACCACACCTGGCTAATTTTTGAATTTTTAGTAGAGATGAGGTTTTGCCATGCTGCCCAGGCTGGTCTCGAACTCCTGGCCTCAAGTGATAAGTGATTCACCTACCTTGGCCTCCCAAAGTGCTGGGATTACAGGTGTGAGCCACCATACCTGGCCAACATAAGCTTTCTTATCAGTTGAGAATTACTAGAATATGTGTAATTGTTTTCTTGTTTTCAAAAATAATAGACTATTTTTTAGAGAAGTTTTAGGTTTACAGAAAAATTGAATGTAAAGTACAGAGAATTCCCCCACACCCCTCTGTACAATAGTTTTTGGATCAAATTTTGGCTAGGCATTGTTTTTTTTTTTTGAGATAGAGTCTCACTCTGTCACCCAGGCTGGAGTGCAGTGGCGCAATCTCAGCTCACTGCAACCTCCGCCTCTCGAGTTCAAGCGATTCTCCTGCCTCAGCCTCCTGAGTAGCTGGGACTACAGGCACGTGCCACTATGCCTGGCTAATTTTTTGTATTTTTAGTAGAGACGAGGTTTCACCATGTTAGCCAGGATGGTCTTGATCTCCTGACCTTGTGATCCACCTGCCCCCTTCCCAAAGTGCTGGGATTACAGGCGTGAGCCACTGCGCCCGGCCTTGGCTATTCTTAATCACCCTTTTAAGAGCAAGTGACTGATCCAGTGCAGTTCAACGGTTTCTAAGACCTTTTCCTCCATAGTATTTACAAGACGATCATGAGAATTGTCAATCATCTAATTTAAGAATTTTTGCTTTTCCTACTATTTAATGGTATGTAATCAGAAGATATTTATCTGTGTTCTTCATATGAAGGAAGCACAAAAAAATGTCAGTTAAATAACCACTTAGTAGGTCTCTAGTGGGATGAACAATATTTAGGATCATTTACAACTTTATACCAGTCTTGTATCAGTCTTATAGACTGAGCCAGGCAAGAAATGGGGCTGCCCGAACTTGCTGTTCAGGAAATGCCACCAAGGAGAAAGCATTGTGTGAACAATGGGTCTTTCACTGTAAAGCCCTGAGTTTGGGGCTCTGATTTTGTATTTTGTGAAGTATCATCATGCCTTGCCAGAGCTCAGTAAGAATGTGACCGAAATCAGGTCATGAGAAAGATAAGATTTCAAACATCCCCTCGGAGCTGTTTGCTTGACCTCCGCTGACTTAATTGGTTTCTATGGAGTTGGCCCCTGCCTAGAAATACTACATTCCTACTCATTTTCAACTTAGACAGCTCAGTCTTTCACAAGGTTGAATCTTCATACCATTCACTTTTCGTCTCTTTTTTTTGGAGGGGGTGTTGTTATAAAATATGCATATCATAAAATTTACCATTGTAACCTTTTTTTGTGTAAAAACGGCATATTCTCTATTTTGCATACTTTAATTTCAGAACAAAATAAACAAAAAAAATCCACAATACACAACATCCAATCCTGCTGTCAGAGTAGGGAGGGAATAGGGGCTTGACACCCTTGTTTCCTGCCTTCAATACAAAGACAGGAGAGAAAAAAACACTAGACATCAGCAGGGGGAGCCAGGTGGGACAGGGGTACTTGAGGCTGCAGTGGGAGCCATTTTAACCATTTTTAAGTGTACAGTACAGTGGCATTAAGTATATTGTGCAACCATCACCACCATCCATCCCCAGAACTTTTTCATCTTCCCAAACAGAAACTCTGTACCCCTTAAACACCAACTCCACGTTCCTCTCTTCCCCCAGCCCTGGGTAGCCTCCATTCAGCTTTTGTCTATGAATTTGATTACTCTGGGTAATCAAGCTTACATAAGTGGAATCATATTCTATTTGTCCTTTTGTCTGGCTTATTTCACTTAGCGTACATAATGTCCTCAAGGTTTATCTATGTTGTAGCATGTATTACAATTTCCTTCCTTTTAAAGACTGAATAATATTCTATTGTATGCATAGACCATATTTTGTTTAGCCATTCATCCATCGACGGGTACCTGGGCTGTTTCCACCTTTTAGCTATTGTGAATAATGCTGCTGTGAACATTGGTATACATGTGTGTTTGAGTCCCTGCTTTCTCTTCTTCTGGATATATACCTGGAAGAGGAATTTCTGCATCATGTTGTAATTCTATGTTTAATTTTTTGAGGGACCACCATACTGTTTTCCATAGTACCTGCACCATTTTACATTCCCACTGCATCTTTTAAAAAAATAAACAAAAGCCTTCCTATATATTATGTATCCTACATATTTGGCTATTCTCTTTTAAAAAATAAGCTTTAAATATTATGATTTGTCAGTTAGATACTCAATGAAGTTAGATGTGTCTAAAGAAAAAGGAGAATCTTCAAGTAGAATATAGACCAAGGATCCACATAAAAAATGAAATTTTACACACTCACAGAAAACAATACTTTCTCATCTCTCTAGTGCTAAAACTATCAACGATTCAGCTAGATTTAGTGCCCGAAGGAAAGAAAACACATAATTATTGTTTCTGGGTGTTGTAAATGTATAACTAATAGGTTAATGTTTAATGGAGTTCGTTAAGTACAGATTTGCACAGCTTTTCTGGGCATTATCACCTGTTGGATTTTAGAGGCTTAATGATTAAGGGCCCCTTTTACTGTCCTTGGGTGTGATGCTCGTGTGTTTTCTCGTAATAAGGCATGAGAAGAAGGGATGCAAGCTGTAAGCTCTTCACCATCGCTCCATCAACTGGGGCAAAAACAGGTCAATGTGAGGACTAGGAGAAGAGGTGAAAAGAAGTTGAATTTTTAGCCAGATATCTCTGGGACTGAGGCAAGACGGGGGAAGTGTGGGCTTTGGGGCCATGTGGGAGAGAACTCTGCCCTCTTCCTATAGTGGAGAGAGGGATCTGATCGAGCTGGAAGACCCTGCTTGGCCTCTTTGTGTTTTCCTTCTCACTCACGTTTTGGCCTTTTAGAAAACCCTGTAAGACCCATTGCTTTTATCTCTGCTCTGGTCTCTTGGTGTTTACAAAGTCAGCACCACCATCTCTCATGATTTCCAGGCACCAACATTCAATCCTGTGACCTTCAGCCCCGGTGACCCTGTAGCTCCTTGGTTTCAGGCCCTGGGATGGTCTAAGGGTTTTAACCATGGTGCACAAAGATCTGCGTGATGGCCGACAGCCCTGGCCAGGCGCCCGCCGGCTCTCTCCTGCCATCTCTGCACTCCTTCCTCTGTGCTCTGCCCTCAGAGTTCCCCTCAGTGTCTTTCCTCACCTTTGCTCCAGTTACCTGGACATCTCTCATCTGGCTTCAGAGATACCTTCTCTTACCTTCAGGGAAGACTTCCCTGACTATCTGCCTTCTCCAGACTTAATGGGCCTTCCCCCAACACCCAGACACTCTCACAGCCTCCACCGTTCTCCCTGGTGACTTGGTCAGCCTCTGGCTTTCCCACCAGGGCATTGGGTCGCATAGACCTTCCATCCACTGCCATATTTGTGTCCCTGTGACAAAGCAGATGCTCAGTTAATGATGACTGGACGAAGCTTCAGTGAAAAATTGTTAGTGGGCATCCCTTGTCCCCAGTGTCCTGTGTCCATGTGGAGTGTTCCTTTGCTCACCCCTCCCCCACGTGTCCTCAAGGGAGGAGCAGTCATTGCCTAACTCGGGGACAGCTGACTCTCTCCCCCAGGGCACAGTGTGCTCTTCTTTTCCCGTGCAGGCTGTTCTCAGACGCACAGGTTCTGGCCCACAGGATAGAGCTTCCAGGGTGGGTCCACAAGCACCCACTCAGGTTGTGACGCAGGAGGGAGTGTGTCGAGCAGGCCTCCACCACGCCCATCTACATCATATCCTCCAGTTTTGCTTTTTTATGGAATATTGCAGACTGCTTTTTCCAATCTCCATGACAGATTTGTGAGCCTACTTCCACATCAGAAGAGGAAGGAAGGGATGCCATTCATTGCCACCACTGTCCCAACATGAACAAATGGGGAACTGCATTTTGGAGAAAGCCTAGTGTGATTTCAAAGGCTAAGATGGTCCTAGGTGAAAACTTGATAGTTAACGGCCAAGGGAATCGTTAGGGGTTGGGGAATAGAAAAGGTGCCTTTTGGATTTCTTAGGTCTGAGAATGGCCTGTAACTGCATTTCGCAAGTGGGTTTATATCATTCTAGGGGCACTTGGCTGTCACGTGGATCTTACAAGGTGGGGAAAAGAAATGAAGATCCTCACAAAGAGCATTTGGTGACATGCCTGGCTGTGGTTTTGAGGCTGTTCCAGCTAATTTTCCACAAATTTAGCAAAATCACCAAGAACACCTCGTCAACTTGAGCAACAGGAACAATTATAGGGAGAAATACATTGAGACTAGGAATGGAAGACAACCTTTTACTTGTCTGTTCTGTTTCTTAGATAAAGCAGTTCAACACTTTTTGTGGGGGATGAGGGACAGGGTCTTGCTCTGTCATCCAGGCTGGAGTGCAGTGGCACCATCACGGCTCACTGCAGCCTCGACCTCCCAGGCTCAAGTGATCCTCCCACTTCAGCCTCTCCATGGCTGGGACCAAAGGCATGCACCACCATGCCTGGATGATTTTTTCTGTAGTTTTTGCAGAGATGAGGTTTTGCCGTGTTGCCCAGGCTGGTCTCAAATTTCTGGGCTCAAGCAGTCTGCCCATCTTGGCCTCCGAAAGTGCTGGGATTACACGCATGAGCCACCACCCCCAGCCTGCACACTTTTTAAAACAACAATACTATTAGTCACCCTCAAATGGAAATGGTGACACCTGGACCATGCGTCAGCTTGCGGGGTGGGCTCCTTTTGAAATCGCTTTTCTAATTGATGGAAGTCAGAACTGCTTCTGACAGGTGTTTGAAATATTTCTTTCCTATCTTCAGATTACCGATCATGGGTTACTATTTACGTCTTAAATGGGCTCGTATCTCTGTGCCCTCTATTTGTCAGCAATCATCTCTCTTACTTTGGCTTTTCTTCAGTGTCCACTTTAAGTATCTCAGCATGGTTCTGAAGGGAGCATTCCTAGATTGTCTGAGACATGAATTTTAAGAATTTTAAGGAAAGAAATCTGCTTGATCTAAATTTATCACTATTGGCAGCCTGTCCCTCCTCCCCTAATCAAAACAAAAAGCAAAAAGAAAAGGAGCAAAAAAGAGAAAAGTTACTGGACAAGGACATATTTTGTTTTGTTTTAATTTTGGGACATGTTTATTTTGCCCATCTAATGGTAGCACCAAATTTAAAGAGAAACAAATCACGTTTTATTCTGAAATGTTCTTCTTGTTTATGAAGCTGTTTCTTTTTGTCTGTTAATTGAGTATGCTGCTCCTAAAATGAGATAACAGTTAAAACTGCCAACTGAAATATAATATAAATGACATTTCAAGTAATTGCGTTGAGAAATGTATTTAAAATGTGTATTGCAGACATCCTTCCTTCCCTCTCAGCTCCCTAGCATCTCAGTTTTTCCTAGTTTTTGTTGCCACTTCACATGCTGATAATTGACTAAGTGCTTTCGTGATTGACACGCTATAAAACTGGAAGTGAGCCATATCTGCATTAGTAATTAGCCTCCTATTAAATCACTGCTTCTTTATTCATGAGTAGTAAGTGTTAAATTCAAATGGTCATTTTACATTTCATTCTCTAATAATTTCATGAGACATAAATCTCACAGAGCACAAAATCGCCACTTTCACAGGGATAATTGAGCAATATTATTTATCAAATGCACTTAACTGTTCATCTAAATCTCTTTTGTCTGGGAAAAGTTCATTTCCTTCATGCAAGAGAGAAAACATGCCTTCATTCACTGTTCAGTTACCACCGTGGAGGCAGGTAGGTTCTTCTATGGAGAATTTTCAGACCGGAGTCATGCCTGGTATTGAGCCCCATAGATTTCCTGAGAGCCTGCGGAGAACAGCTGCACTTTCTGTGGAGAGGAGAGGCTTCACTTCTGTCTGCACATGGGAAGTTGACCTCTGATGCTGGAAAATTAGGTTATCTGTATTTTTTAGACATCTGTGCCTGAGATGGATTTAATATATTTAAGTTAAGATTGAGGCCCACATGAACATTCCTGTCTGGATTCCTTTTTAGAAAGTGGCATTTGATGTGTGCCTACTTTATTTATGTGACACTGTTTATGTGCATTCCAGTGATCATTAACAAAGGCTACTTGGTGGAAAATCGTGATGAAAGTGGATTTAAAAATGGCTGTATCAGCTGCAGGTTTAGCAAGACTACATTGACTCTGAGTCTAGTGAGAACCCCTGCATCATCAATTTGTGTTCAGCCAACCTTAAATCCAGAGAAAAGGCAGTTTAGTCAACCATGCAAAAAAAGGGCAAAAGAAATATTGTGGACTTTATTGGGACAAGGGTTTAATATTTTATATACTGGCCAGGCACAGTGGCTCATGCCTGTAATCCCAGCACTTTGGGAGGCCGAGGCAGGTGGATCACCTGAGGTTAGGAGTTTGAGACCATCCTGGCCAATGTGGTGAAACTTCGTCTCTACTAAAAATACAAAAATTAGTTGGGCATGGTGACGGGTGCCTGTAATCCCAGCTACTTGGGAGGCTGAGGCAGGAGAATCGCTTGAACCCAGGAGGCAGAGGTTGCAGTGAGTCGAGATTGCGCCATTGCACTCCAGCCTGGGCAACAAGAGAGAAACTTTGTCTCAAAAAGAAAAAAAAATCTACATACTAACAGACAATCCTTCAGTTTTTCTACATTACATATAAGACCAATTTGTCAACACATGATTGGTGAATTCGGCCTGTATTAATCAGGTGAGACTGCTGTAACAAGTAGCACCAACTGGGCAGCTTAAGCAAGAGACATTGATGTCCTCACAGTTCTGGAGGCTGAAGTCTAAGGTCAAGGTGTCAGCAGAGTCGGTTTCTTCTGGTTCATAGTGGCTTCTTCTCCCTGAGTCCTCACATGGTCTTCCCTCTGTACTGTCTGTGTCCTAATCTGCTTTTCTTATGACACCAGAAATATTCAAATAGGGCCCAGTACAATGGCCTCATTTAACTTAATCACCTCTTTAAAGAGCCTATCGCCAGATACAGCCATATTCTGAGCTACTGGAAGTTAGAACTTCAATGTATGACTTTTGCGGGAAACAGTTCAGCCCATAACAGGGCAAAGTGAAGACAAATTGTATTTAGGTTCTTCATAGCACCCTTTGCCTGTTTATCAGACTTACCACTCTCAGGACCCCTAGTTTGTTTCCTGGTCTCCAGTTTGGGGACCTTGAGGACTATTGAGAGATTGTGGGAACAATGGCCCAGCATCCTAAGGAAGTCTTTGATCAAGATAAAAGTTAAGTAACTCCTCCCTTGAGAGCTTGTCCTGAAGTTTTTCACTACGGCTGTTCTTCCATTTGGTATCATTTTCTTATATATGACTAAGCTCTCAGAATAAAAGCTGGCAAAAGGTTGGTAAAATACTGGAACATGGTATTGAAATAATTATGGGCTGGGCCAGGCGCGGTGGCTCATGCCTGTAATCCTAGCACTTTGGGAGGCTGAGACGGGTGGATCACAAGGTCAGGAGTTCAAGACCAGCCTGGCCAAGTTGGTGAAACCCTGTCTCTACTAAAAAAAAAAAAATTAAAAAAAATTGGCCGGACGTGGTGGCAAGTGCCTATAATCCCAGCTACTCGGGAGGCTGAGGCAGGAGAACCGCTTGAACCCAGGAGGTGGAGGTTGCAGTGAGCGGAGATCGCATCACTGCACTCCAACCTGGGTAACAGAGTGAGACTCTGTCTCAAAAAAAAAAAAAAAAAAAAGAAAAATAATTTTGGGCTGGATGCGGTGGTTCACATCTGTAATCACGGCACTTTGGGAGGCCAAGGCGGGTGGATCACTTGAGCCCAAGAGTTCAAGACCAGCCTGGGCAATATAGTGAGACCCCGTGACTATGAAGAAAATTGAAAAAAAATCAGCCAGGCATGGTGTGGCTTGTCTGCGGTTCCAGAGATTTGGGAGGCTGAGGCAGGAGAATCTCTTGAGCCCAGGAGGTCAAGGCTGTAGTGAGCTGTGACCACGCCATTGCACTCCAGCCTGGGTGATAGAGTGAGATCCTATCTCAAAAAAAAGAAAAAGAAAAGAAAAGAAAGAAAGAAATGACACTGGTTAAAGTGAAAGGGTGGAAAAACTGGATTAGGGCTTATCAGTTGTCTCAGCCTGGGATCTCTTTCCTTTTCTTTGCAATATATAGAAGTAGTGCAGCATAGTGCTTAAGAGTACAAACTGCCTGGGTTCAATCCCTGCTGTATACAGTTTAGCACCTGTGAGATCCTGGGAAGATTACCTAACCTTTCTGTGCCCCAGTTTCCTCATCTGTAATGGGGGGAAATGACAGTACTTACTTCGTAAGAAGAATGTTGTTGTAAGAATTCAGAGTTGTTGGGGCATGGTGCCTCGTGTCTTTAATCCCAGCAGTTTGGGAGGCATGGATCATTTGAGGTCAGGAGTTTGAGACCAGCCTGGCCAATATGGTAAAACCTCATCTCTACTAAAAATACAAAAATTAGCTGGACATGGTGGCGTGCACCAGTAATCCCAGCTACTCCGGAGGCTGAGGCAGGAGAATCACTTGAACCCAAGAGGCGGAGGTTGCAGTGAGCCAAGATCATGCCACTGCACTCCAGTCTGGGAGACAGAGCGAGACACTGTCTCAAAAAAAAAAAAAATTCAAAGCGTTAATAATCCTAATGAAGCACATGGCATTGGTACTGGCCACAGTAAGTGCTTCGTGGCATTAGCATTCATTAATCTTTGTTTCTTGCACACTCTCCATCCTGTTCCCCCACCCAACAGAATAACTGGAAGAGCTGCCACTATGCTTAACATATGAACCCGGTCTCCAAGTGAATGTAGGAATCTTTTCGTTTGTTTCTTGGCATTACAAAAATGAAAGTTCAGTGACCCTAGGTGTGTGTGGACATTTGGGGGCAGGCAGCACGCAGGGTGGCTGAAGGGCTCTGGAGTTGACACCACCTGGTTTCTTTTGAGACCTGCAACTCAGTAGTTTGTTTCTTGACCTCTCTCTTCATCAGTTTCCAAATGTGTAAAATGGGCACAAAAACAATAATGGGGTTGTTTGGGATTAAATGTGATGATATATGTATAAAGCTCTTAACACGCACGTGGTAAACTTGTTAGTTCTTTCCATATTCAAGTGTGAAACTGGAAGACAAAGTAATTACATTCTGTTTCAGATGTCTTTGTAAATGACCTTGCCTTCTCTCCCTCCCCAATGGGCTGCCTGATCACCCTGGCTCATGTGGTGCCTCTGCTTCGTGAAGTCAAGTTTCACAGGTGCAGCAGTAATGGATGATCACAACCCACATATTCAGTTCAACTTTTATGTTGCAAACATTTACAAAACAGTTGGACAGTGATGAGTAGCTATGAGGATGTTCTCCGTTGTCCTCCTTGTCAAAGCCCCGAACACATTATTTTACTTCTCTTTTTTTTTTTTTGGAGACAGTCTCACACTGTCGCCCAGGCTGAAGTGCAGTGGTGCAAGCTCCACTCACTGCAAGCTCCGCCTCCCGGGTTCACGCCATTCTCCTGCCTCAGCTTCTCGAGTAGCTGGGACTACAGGCGCCCGCCACCAGGCCCAGCTAATTTTTTGTATTTTTAGTGGAGACGGGGTTTCACTGTGTTAGCCAGGATGGTCTCGATCTCCTGACCTCGTGATCCGCCCGCCTCGGCCTCCCAAAATGCTGGGATTACAGGTGCAAGCCACCACGCCCAGTCCTTATTTCGCTTCTAATGTGCTTTAGAAACAGCCATTGTCTTCGAAAGGAAAGTAGCTCATGCTCAGAGATAGCCAAAACATCTGACACGCTGAAATCGCTTGCAGACTGAAGTCGATTGGAGAATGTTTCTGGCAGGTGGAAAGAGTGACTATAATGAGATAGAATTGTTAGTCCTTATTGATTCTGTGGAATTCCAGAATCAGGGAAAAGAAAAACAAAGAAAGAAAATCCAGGCAATAAGACTCAGTAAATTAACAACTTCCTTCCCAAGACATACACATATATGTGTATGTGTGTGTACGTGGGTAAATTTTTTTTTTCTTTTTTTGAGATGGAGTTTCACTCTGTCACCCAGGCTGGGAGTGCAGTGGTGCGATCTTGGCTCACTGCAACCTCTGCCTCCCGGGTTCAAGCAATTTTCTGGCCTCAGCCTCCCAATTAGCTGGGATTACAGGCATGTGCCACTACACCCAGCTAATTTTTGTATTTTTTTAGTAGAGATGGAGTTTCACCATGTTGGCCAGGCTGGTCTCGAACCCCTGACCTCGAGTGATCCGCCCGCCTCGGCCTCCTAAAGTGCTGTTCCAGGCGTGAGCCACCGCTCCTGGCCTAAATTTTTATATATACATATATATATTTACACACACACACACACACACACACACACGCACAGCTGACCCTTGAATAACTTGAGGGTTGGGAGTGCCAACTCCTAATGCAGTCAAAAAATCCATGAATAACATTTGACTTCCGTAAAAGACTTAACTACTAATAGCCTATTATTGACTTGAAGCCTTGCTGATAACATAAACAGTTACCACATATTTTATGTGTTGTATGTATTGTATTATGTATTATATATGTATTTATGTGTTGTATGTTTATGGTATATTCTTACAATAAAGTAAGCTAGAGAAAAGAAATTGTTATTAAAATTGTAAGGAAGAGACAATACTATATTTACTATTCATCAAGTGGACGTGGATCCATCAAGGTCCTCATCCTTGTCATCTTCACATTGAGTAGGCTGAGGAGGAGGAGGAAGAGGGGTTGGTTTTGCTGTCTCAGGGGTGGCAGAAGCACACAAAAAAATTAGTTTATAAGTGGACCTATGTAGTTTAAACCCGTGTTGTTCAAGGGTCAACTGTACACACACACACGTTTAGAGGTCCATTTACACTCATGTATTGCATGTCTATTTTACAAATTAAAAGTACTGGACTTTGGTTTTTAAACAAATCACCCATATCCATCCAGGTTAGAGGAAGTCTGGAGTCAGTAGCAGTTCACCTGGAGAAAGGCATTTTTTGTTTTTTGTTGCTTGCTACCCCAACCTGAGTTAGTAATCTAAGTTTACTATCAGAAAAGTGAATGCTTGCTAAGGCTGAATAACTAAAACAGGGGTGTGATATTTTCACTACGTTCTTCACAATTCAGAAAACATTTAGAGTTCTCTATTCAATTCCTGGGAGCTGCATTTTAAAATAAAGTTGTGTCCAGAGCCTTATGACAAGGCAAGGATGTCTTGTTAAATGATGAATGTTTTCAGGAAACCAGAATACTGAGGATAAAAACGAGAGATTCTGGAGGTGATATATGATAGTTATGTTCAGATACTTGAAGGACAGTTACATGAAAGTGGAATCCAAGATCTTTTCTGCAGCTCCAGCATGTCGAATATTATGGGGGAGCTTGAATCAATGTAAAAAAAGATTATCTGGCCAGGCACGGTGGCTCAAGGCTGTAATCCAAGCACTTTAGGAGGTCAAGGTGGGCAGACCACTTGAGTCCAGGAGTTTGAGACCAGCCTAGGCAACATAGTGAGACCCTGTCACACAAAAAAATACAAAAATTAGCCAGGTGTGGTGCTGCATGCCACTCTGGAGGCCGAGGTGGGAGGATCACTTGAGCCCAGGAGGTTGGGACTGCAGTGAGCTGATATCGTGCCATTGCACTCCAGCAGCCTGGGCAACAGAGTGAGACCTTGTCTCAAAAAAAAAAAAAAAAAAATCCTCTAATGAGGGAGTTGTCATAAAACAAAAGGACTGTCTTAGGAGCTAATGAATTTCCTGTCACTGGAAGTACTTGGAGAAGGCCTGGGGTTTTTGGAGAGATAATTCCTTCTCAGTTTTAGATTTCGGGCTAGATATCTACCAGGGTCCCTTCCAAATCCAGGATTTGTCTGGCTAGTTTCCTCCTGCTGCTAATAGTCATCTACATTCATTTTTTTTTCCCAGTTTGTTTTCTCATTACTCTGGCTTTTAATTTTTTTCAATTAATAGACATTTTTGGAACAGTTTTCAGTTTATAGAAAAATGAGCAGAAAGTACGAAGTTCCATACTCCTCACTCTCTCCCTTCCCTCCAGTTGCTCCCACTATTACCATGTTGCATTAGGATGGTACATTTGTTATCATTGATGAGACAATATTGATGCATTATTATTGTTGAGTCCATAGTTTACATGAGGGTTCCCTCTTGGTGTTGTACATTCTGTGTGTTTAGACAAATGTGTAATGACACGTTCCCACCATTAGAGTATCATACAGGGTGGTTTCACTGCCCTAAAAATCTCCTGCGCTCCACCTATTCATCCTTCCTTCCCTCACCCTGAGACGCTGGCAGCCACTGATCTTTTTGCTGTCTTCATAGTTTTGCCTTTGTCACAGAGTCATACAGTTGGAATCATATAGTATGTAGCCTTTTCAGATTGGCTTCTTTCACTTAGTAATATGCATTTGTTTGTTTGTTTGTTTGTTTATTTATTATTTTTGAGACAGAGTCTTGCTCTGTTGCCCAGGCTGGAGTGCAGTGGCACGATCTCGCCTCACTGCAACCTCTGCCTCCTGGGTTCAAGCGATTCTCCTGCCTCAGCTTCCCGAGTAGTTGGACTACAGGCATGCACCACCATACCTGGATAATTTTTTTGTATTTTTAGTAGAGATGGGGTTTCACCGTGTTAGCCAGGATGGTCTCGATCTCCTGACCTCGTGATTCACTCTCAGCCTCCCAAAGTGCTGGGATTACAGGCGTGAGCCACCATGCCCAGTCTATTTATTTATTTTTTGAGACAGAGTTTCTCTCTTGTTGCCCAGGCTGGAGTGCAATGGTTCAGTCTCAGCTCACTGCAACCTCTGCCTCCCAGGTTCAAGCGATTCTCCTGCCTCAGCCTCAAAAGTAGCTGGGATTACATGCATGCGCCTCCACGGCTGGCTAATTTTTTTGTGTTTAGTAGAGGTGTGGTTTCACTGTGTTGGTCAGGCTGGTCTCGAACTCCTGACCTCAGCTGATCTGCCTGCCTCGGCCTCCCAAAGTGCTGGGATTACAGATGTGAGCCATGGTGCCCAGCCATTTTTTTTTTTTTTTTTTTTTTGATACAGAGTCTCACTCTGTAGCCCAAGCTGGAGTGCAGTGGTGCAATCTCAGCTCCCTGTAACCTCTGCTTCTGGGGCTCAAGTGATTCTTGTGACTCAGCCTCCTGAGTAGTGGGGACTACAGGCGCCTGCCACCGCACGCAGCTAATTTTTTTGTATTTTAGTAGAGATGGGATTTTACCATGTTGCCCTGGGTGTTCTCAAACTCCTGGGCTCAGGCGATCCACCAGCTTTGGCCTCCCAAAGTGCTGGGATTACAGACATGAACCACTGCACCTGGCCAGTAATATGCATTCGAGGTTTCTTCATGTCTTTTTGTGGCTTGAGAATTCATTTCTTTTTATTATAATATTCCATGGTCTGCATGCACCATAGCATGTGTTTCTATTTACCTATTAAAGGACATCTTGGTTGCTTCCAAGTTTTGGCAATGGTGGTGCAAGTTTTTCTGTGGACCTAAGTTTTCAGTTCATTTGGTTGAATTCCCGGGAGCATGATTGCTGAGTATGGTGAGCATTTTTATTACTGAGAATGGTAAGCATGTTTAGTTTTGTAAGAAACTGCCAAACTATTTTCCAAAGAGGCTGTACCATTTTGCATTCACACCAGAAATGAATGAGAGTTCCTGTTGCTCCACATCCTCACCAGCATTTGGTGTTGTCAGTGTTTTGGATTTTTGCCATTCTGTAGATGTGTAGTGGGCTGACTTTTTTCTCAATTTTAGATGTGTTATCTCCAAATCACTATGAAAAATACTTTTAACACTACTATTAATGTAACATAACACTAGTATCTTTCAAGATCCAAATAAAGACATTGGAAACAAGAACAAGCTCTTATGTTCATATCAATATGGTTAATAATAATAATACTACATATTTATTTGTGAGTACTTTTTGAGTTTATTCTGAAAACAAATGCTACTAGGAGATTATTCACAAGACACATTTCTGATTAACATGTATGAGCAGTTATACTCCAAAGCTTCGATTTTGGCAACCAATGTATACCAGTTCTCTCAAGGTGCACTTTTGTTTTTGAACAGAGCTGCTACTGATTCTATTTTTTAAAAAAATTATTGTGTATATTTCAGGTGTACAACTTGATTTGATATACATATGCAATGTGAAAGAATCATCACAATCCAGATAATTAATATATTTATCACTTCACATAGTTACCCTTTTGTGCATATCATGAGCATACTTAAGATCTACCCTTTTAATAAATAAATTTCTAGTATACAGTACACTATTGTTACCATCCATTATATCTCCAGAACTTATTCATCTTGCGTAACTGAAACTTTGTATGCATTAACCACCATCTCCCTATTCCCCTCTCCTCGCACCTCGTGGCAGCCACCATTCTACTGTCTGATTCTAAGTTCAACTATCTTAGATTCTGCCTTTAAGTGAGATCATGCAGTTGCTCTCATTCTGTGCCTGGCTTGTATTGATTCTAGATTGAGACTTTTCAGTGTCTTTGTTTCAGGTCTTTCAAGTTGCATATGTCATCATTAAAGCTGCCAATGCCCCTCGACCTGGAAACTGGATTTTGGAGCGTTCTCTGGATGGCACCACGTTCAGCCCCTGGCAGTATTATGCAGTCAGCGACTCAGAGTGTTTGTCTCGTTACAATATAACTCCAAGACGAGGGCCACCCACCTACAGGGCTGATGATGAAGTGATCTGCACCTCCTATTATTCCAGATTGGTGCCACTTGAGCATGGAGAGGTAGGTATGGTGCCCGCTGCAGCAAGATCTGTTTCCTCATCAGAGTCTCCCTGTCTCAGATGTTAAGACAGCCATTGTCATGGCCAACATTAAAGACTCAAAATTGATCTCTCTCAATACAAAGATCTTTAATGTAACTATCTAGCTCTATTTAAAGTGGCCTTGAGTCATGTCTATTATAAGTAATTTCACAAACAATATGGTTTACCTTGTTGACTTCCTCTCTTCAAGGAGGCTCTCAGTCTTCACTCTGCTGTGATTTAATAACGCCCTTGGATCCTCCTTCAGAGCATCTTCCCCACAGCACCAGGGCAAGAATGTTTGTTGAAATATTAGAGAGCTAAAATGTCCCCCAAAGTTGTAGTTCCCAGTTTTCTCAGTGTTCTCCTCGGTAGGTGGTGAGCACTGGAGACTCTTGAAGTCTTGCAGCTTGGTGCCCAGCATGCCCAGATTGTATACACTTCCTTAAAGTCAGAGTATAATGAGAAACAGCCCATTCTTTAGTAGCACCTGGCTTGATGAGATGAAACTACAAAAACTCTCCAGTGCTCTTCACAGCGGGAACTCTGCAGCGAGCTGTGAGTTGTTTCAAGGGCAGAGATTAATTAAGATAGCCTGTATCATTCAGGCTTTGTGGACTTTTTGTTTGTTCTTCTCAAAGCCTATTCATAACATTTTAAATTTGCTTCAGAGAAGTTGTAGCCCAGGGACAGATGCTGAAATATTCTAACCACTTGGAGAGAAACGGTCCTCTTAAAAGATTTTCAGCAATAATGCCATAATGTGATGAATGCCGTAGTCTTTGTTCTTCACATTGTAGTCTGGTTCCACATCTGATCTTTGGCAAGTGAGGGTTTTCTTTTATATCAAATTTTAAAGTTTGAGACATAATTTACATTCAGGAAAGCATACAGATTTTAAGTATATAGTATAACTGAGACAGTGAAATAGATACCTTCAGTAAACTGAAGACATTGAGATCATGGTAATTCACAAGTAATTAACAAATGTTAGACATATTTTTACAAGAAGCTAGTTGTTTTGTTTTGATTTTAGATGGTATCTCTAAAAGATTCTGTCCTGACATTAGACAATCAGGGCTATATTTTTGCATGCTTAAAATTGACATTTGTGGCCAGGTATGGTGGCTCATGCCTATAATCCCAGCATTTTGGGAGGCCAAGGCAGGCGGATCACCTGAGGTCAGGAGTTCAAGACCAACCTGGTGAATATAGTGAAACCCTGTCTCTACTAAAAATACAAAAATTAGCTGGGCATGGTGGCGCACACCTATAGTCCCAGCTACTCGGGAGGCTGAGGCAGGAGAATTGCTTGAACCTGGGAGGTGGAGGTTACAGTGAGCCAAGATTGTGCCACTGCACTCCAGCCTGGACCACAGAGCGAGACGCCATCTCAAAAAATAAATAAATAAATAAACAAACAATTGACATTCGTCTGTTTTGATGCCTTCATCTTCAGATTCATACATCACTCATCAATGGCAGACCAAGCGCTGACGATCTTTCACCCAAGTTGTTGGAATTCACTTCTGCACGATATATTCGCCTTCGCTTACAACGCATTAGAACGCTCAATGCAGATCTCATGACCCTTAGCCACCGGGAACCTAAAGAACTGGATCCTATTGTTACCAGACGCGTGAGTATGGGACGGCAGTCCTGCCAAATAAAATAAAAAGATTCATTTTAGTTAAAGGAACTATTATTTTTCTTCTTTCCTTTTTGGTTGTTCTTTCCCCCACATGTTGGCCGTTTTTCTTACCAGCAGCTGTATCCTTATTTCATGTAAGATTGCTATGTTGTTACAGATGCTGCCTTTAGGTGATGGGCCAAAATCATATCCTCAGGTCCCTCACCCACCCCGTCCCCATAGTGCCATAATGTGGTGAATGTCATGGTCTTTGTTCTTCACATCGTAGTCTGGTTCCACATCTGATCTTCAGCAACTGAGGATTTTCTTTCATATCAAATTTTAAAGTTTGAGACATAATTTACATTCAGGAAAGCGTACAGATTTTAAGTATGTAGTTAAGTGTGTAAGACTGGTGTCGCAAAAATTTTCATATCCCTTCAATAACCCAGGAGTGGGATTACTAAGTTATAGGGTAGCTGGATGTTTACCTTTTTAAGAAAATGCTAAACTTATGTAAAAAGTAGTTGTATTCAGCTGGGTGTTGTGGCTCACGTGTGTAATCCCAGCACTTTGGGAGGCTGAAATGGGAGGGTCAGTGGAGCCTGGGAGTTTGGGACCAGCCTGGGCAATAGAGTGAGACCTCAACTCTATTTAAAAAATAAAAATAAAAGTAGTTGTGTCCGTTTTTGTAGTCTGACCAGCAATGTGTGAGAGTTCTGGCTGCACTACACACTGTTAGATATTTAGTGCTATCAGTCATTTTTATGCCCGCTGTTCCCGTGTGCATGTATTGGCATTTTGTGATGTTAATTTGTGTTTCTCTGCTGACAATGTGCTTACTAGTATACGATCAGATTTTTTTTGTCCATTTTTAAATTGGACAAAAAATAAGCCTCCTTGTTACTGACTTATAAAAGAATTTTATATATTTTGTATACGAATCCTTCATCAGATATGTATATATTGCAAACATATCCGTTCTACTTGGTGTTTGCTTATTCACCTTCCTGTGACTTTGGATGAGCAGAGGTTTTGTGACGAATCCCAATTTACCATTTTTTCTTTTATGGTTAATGCTTTCTATGACTTCAAAAAATATTAGCTTATCCCAAATTTACCAAGATATCATGGTAGGCTTTCTTTTAGTAGCTGTATAGTTTTAGCTTTTACATCTATAATTCATTTCATATTAATTTTTGTGATTGGTGTGAGGGAGGAGTCAGAGTTTTTTTGTTTTTTGTTTTTTTTCCTATATGTATATGCAATTGTTCTAGCACCATTTGTTGAGAATGCTTTACTTGTTTTGGGGCCGTCGTTGAAAACTATTCAACCTTATTATTGTGGGTTTATTTCTGGACTCTCTACTGTTCTATAGATCTATTTGTCTATTCTTGTGCCAATAACAAGCTTTCTTGTTTACTGTAGCTTTACAGTAGGTCTTGAGAGGTCAGGTTTCTTGTATTTCCTTATGAATTTTAGAATCAGTTTGTTAATTTCTGCAAAAAAAAATAAAGCCTGCTAAGATTTTCATTGGGATTCCATTGATTCTTTAGACCAATTTGTGAAGAATTTTAGAAGACATTTTAACAATGTTGAGTCATCCAATCTGTGCACCTGATATATAACTTTTCACTTATCTAAATCTTCTTTAATTCTCTTTGGCAGAGTTTTATTGTTTATTTGAAAAGGTCTTGTTCAATAATGCTCAACAATGTTCAATAATGAAAAAAGAAGGCCGGGCACAGTGGCTCATGCTGTAATCCCAGCACTTTGGGAGGCCGAGGCGGGTGGATCACGAGGTCAGGAGATCAAGACCATCCTGGCTAACACGGTGAAACCCCGTCTCTACTAAAAATACAAAAATTAGCTGGGCGTGGTGGCGCATGCCTGTAATCCCAGCTACTCAGGAGGCTGAGGCAGGAGAATAGCTTGAACCTGGGAGGTAGAGGTTGCAGAGAGCCGAGATCGCGCCACTGCACTCCAGCCTGGGTGATAGACCGAGACTCTGTCTCAAAAAAAAAAAGAAATCAAGGCACACATAGTAAGACTAAACTGTTATTATTTGTAGATGACATGATTATGTATGTAGAAAAGCTGCAAAGCAACTACCAGAAATAACAAGTGAATTTAGCAGTGTTGCAGTATACAAAATCAATGAACAAAAATGAATCACATTTTTAGTCACTAGCAATGAACAATGGAAAATGAAATCTAAAAAGAAGTCTATTAACACTAACATGTAAAAACGTAGAGAACTGGTGAGTGCATTTCTTCAGAGGAAAGCACTTTGTTCTGTTAATGTGATTTACATTTCTTGATTTTTGTGTGGTAGATTAACTTTGCATTCTAGGGTAACTCTTACTTGTTCATGATCTTTTCTATAGAGTGCTGTATTCAATTTGCCAATTATTTTACGGTTTTCAATAATGAGTTTTGAAACATTACTGACTTGGTTTAAGATGCAGTTGGGGAATTCTTTTAGACTTCTTTGGGTTCTGTTGAGCTAATTTGAGCCTAATTTATTTTAATTGAGCGCAGGATTCTTTGTGCATGAAATATAATTTTTAAATGTACATGTAATTATATTTTAGATTACCAATAAAAACTCTTAAACTACATGAGATATTTGTTGGTGTGCCAACATTTTCATTTCACTGAAATCTAGGTTTTAATTTTTGTTCATAACTTTCTTTTTCCTTAGTATTATTATTCAATAAAGGACATTTCTGTTGGAGGCATGTGTATCTGCTATGGCCATGCTAGTAGCTGCCCATGGGATGAAACTACAAAGGTGAGTTCTAGTATTTTACATTTTACTAAAACTTCAAAACAGAAATTGTAGCTATAGTATTTGCATTACTCTTTTTTATTCCAAACAAACATGAAAGGTATAAAATTATGCTCCAAAAAAACAGATTTTCAGAAATTTAACTTGTGTCATTTTTAAACAATTTCATTTTGCTTTGGAGGATATGTTTCTAATTAAGTTCTTACAATGATTTTTTATGTGATAAAATATCCGTAACATAAAATTTACCATTTGAAAGTGTACAGTTCAGTGGCCTTATTAATTTTGAAGCCCTTCTGTCTGTAAGAAAGTAAAAAAAAAAAAGTGCAATTATAAATTATGTTTATATTTTTTAGAAGAAAGGTTTTCTCTTCCTATTTTCTCCCCTTCCGTTTTTTTGGTGCTAAATCAAGATTTAAAAGGGGCATGGTGGCTTACACCTGTAATCCCAGCACTTTGGGAGGCAGAGGCGGGTGGATCACTTGAGGCTAGGAATTTGAGACCAGTCTGGCCAACATGGCAAAACCCCATCCTTGCTGAAAATACAAAAATTAGTGGGGCGTGGTGGTGTGCACCTATAGTCCCAGCTACTCGAGAGGTTGAGGCAGGAGAATGGCTTGAACTCGGGAGGTGGAGGTTGCAGTGAGCTGAGATCATGCTGCCGCACTCCAGCCTGGGTGACAGAGCGAGACTCTGTCTCAATAAAAAAATTTAAAAAAAAGATTTAACAGTTTATCTCTTTTAGCATTACATTAAATGAATAATATGACATCTTCTCCTTTTATTTTTTAAAATTTTTATTTATTTAGAGACAGAGCTTTGCTCTTGTTGTCCATGCTGGAGTGCAGTGGTGCAATCTCGGCTCACTGCAACCTCCGCATCCTGGGTTCAAGGGATTATCTTGCTTCAGCCTCCTGAGTAGCTGGGATTACAGGCATGTGCCACCATGCCCAGCTAATTTTTTGTATTTTTAGTAGAGATGGGGTTTCACCATGTTGGCCAGGCTGGTCCTGACATCTTCCCTTTTAAAACACTTGCATGAAGTTACTTCTTATTTTCTTCTAATCTTTGTAATTCTTTACCTCTTGAATAGGACTATTCTGTTATCGATGCTGAAAAATCTGTAGATGAACACTAAGAAAATTATTAATAGGAGCTTCTAAACCCTTAATAAGTTCCATGTATCTTTTTAAAAAAAGTTTTTATTAGCTAAGTCGTATTCTGGTTTTGCTTTATTCCTCTTCATTTCTGTTTGTAACCAGGTTATTTGTATATATTAGCATCTAAAAATTAAATGCCAGTTTGCTTTGATGATAATCATATATCCTCTGTTGTGAGGTTCTTGCCACATATTTGACAGATAGGTTCTTTTTATCATGAAATTAAGAAGAATAAGCAGATACATTTTCTAATTCAGTTTTGGCTTCCTTATTGTGTAGAAACTGCAGTGTCAATGTGAGCATAATACTTGCGGGGAGAGCTGTAACAGGTGCTGTCCTGGGTACCATCAGCAGCCCTGGAGGCCGGGAACCGTGTCCTCCGGCAATACATGTGAAGGTCAGTATACTTAGAATCTGAAGGTCAGTACAGTTTTCCTCTTAATACGTCCAAGTTTATGGTGTCTTAACAACTTTTATAGTTAGCAGGTAACTTGTTTTCTTAGAAATTTAAGTAGTTTCCAAAGCTGCAGATTATCTTAAAATTTTAACTATTGTGGCCTAAATGTATCTTTATGGGTTTGCTGTTTTATCTACAAGTCCCCCTTCCCGTATAGTCTATTATTCTGTATTAATTTTACTTTTGTTTTGTTTTGTTTTTTTACCATGGGATATGCCAGGTTGTATATTCTGTATTGATTTGGATTTAAGTTTTAAATAAGCAATATATTCACAAGATTCCTAGATCTAACAATATGTAGATCTCCCTCCTTCGCACTTTTTATTGTTTTCTAGTATGTCCTTCCTAAAATTGTTATGCATATAAAGCGTACGTTAACATATCCCTCCAGCCAACACAGTTCTTACGCAGAAGACAATGTACTATGCATGCCATTGTATATATCGCTTTTTTTTTTTTTTTTGAGACGGAGTCTCACTCTGTCGCCTAGGCTGGAGTGCAGTGGCGCGATCTCGGCTCACTGCAACCTCCGCCTCCCAGGTTCATGCTTCATGCCATTCTCCTGCCTCAGCCTTCTGAGTAGCTGGGACTACAGGTGCCCACCACCACACCCGGCTAATTTTTTACTTTTTTTAGTAGAGACGGGGTTTC
The DNA here is from genome assembly GCF_029281585.2 of Gorilla gorilla gorilla. Classification (NCBI taxonomy): domain Eukaryota; kingdom Metazoa; phylum Chordata; class Mammalia; order Primates; family Hominidae; genus Gorilla; species Gorilla gorilla. The sequence goes on from NC_073241.2 coordinate 43,208,916, forward strand.
ACCGTGTTAGCCAGGATGGTCTCCATCTCTTGACCTCGTGATCCGCCCGCCTCGGCCTCCCAAAGTGCTGGGATTACAGGCGTGTGCCATGGCGCCCGGCCCACATCGCTTTTTATATTTAACAATGTATTGTGAAATTCTTTCCATATTAGCAATTAGAAATGCTGTTTTTAAAAACAGTTGCACAGAATTCCATTATACAAATGTAGTATAATTTATTAAACAACCACCTATCGGTGGTTATTTTGATGGTTATTAGTCTGTTGTCCACACAAACAATGGTGCAGTGATTAACCCTGTATATGTCCTTCTCAAGTGGGCAGGTACTTCTGCAAAATATAATCCCAGGAGATGGTTTGCTGGGTCAAATGGGTATGCGCATTTATTATTTTGATATTAATAGCTCTTCCCAATTGTCCTCCATAATATTGCCCATATCTTATTAAAATTACTTATTCTAGGATTTTAATTTAATCTAAAATCATAGAACTTACTTAGGGAGGTTAAGAGTTTTCTTTGTATAGGGCATGCTATGTAAATTAATTGAGTTGTTAAAAATATTCTCCTAGCATGTAATTGTCACAATAAAGCCAAAGACTGTTACTATGATGAAAGTGTTGCAAAGCAGAAGAAAAGTTTGAATACTGCTGGACAGTTCAGAGGAGGAGGGGTTTGCATAAATTGCTTGCAGAACACCATGGGAATCAACTGTGAAACCTGTATTGATGGATATTATAGACCACACAAAGTAAGAGTATTTCTTTGCCATTGCTGATCTTCATCATCTTCCCCAGGTGGAAAAGAGACTTTGTCAAGTCTTAACCTCTGTACTGGAGACTTTTATAATATTTCATTTATATCCTTGTTATGCCAGTAGTGTTTTTATATATATATTTCCTACTCTATCCTGCTTTTCTTGCTCAAAATAAGATGTCAGTCATTGTTATTTATCTTGAATTCAAGGGTCCATTGGCTATGTAATCCTGGGTCATAATACTAACTACAGATGTGAAAATTCAGCTATAACTAAAGCAGCTGTCTCTTGCCTGTAGGAGATGTTCAGCCAATCTTTTTTTTAATTTTTATTTTTTGAGACGGAGTCTCGCTCTGTCACCAGGCTGGAGTGCAGTGGTGCGATCTCGGCTCACTGCAACCTCCACCTCCCGGGTTCAAGCGATTCTCCTGCCTCAGCCTCCCGAGTAGCTGGGATTACAGGCACGTGCCACCACACCCAGCTAATTTTTGTATTTTTAGTAGAGACAGGGTTTCACCATGTCGGCCAGGATGGTTTCAATCTCTTGACCTTGTGATCCGCCTGCCTCAGCCTCCCAAAGTGCTGGGATTACAGATGTGAGCCACCGCGCCTGGCCGTGTTCAGCCAATCTTTAATTGACTTGATATGTAGTTCTTACATGAGTCCTTGTGGTGTCCTGGTTATAACGTGGCTCTGAGAGACAGCAGCGCAAGGGGGGCTGGATAGCAGGGATAACAGAAAAAGATGGCACTTTGCTAATGGTACTAACTACTGCCACCATCAAAAAGATGTTTGGGCTTCCTGGCTTGGGATCACCTTATCTTCCTCAAACCTAACCCCCACCCCCATGCACAAAATCATCGTAATAGTCCCATCTTGAGTAAAAAGCCAATACCTTCTTATTTATACTATTGCCAACATTGCTGTTATTTCTAGTAAGAGAATCCAGGGCAACCTCTGCCTTTCAGGTGTCTCCTTATGAGGATGAGCCTTGCCGCCCCTGTAACTGTGACCCTGTGGGGTCCCTCAGTTCTGTCTGTATTAAGGATGACCTCCATTCTGACTTACACAATGGTAAGTACTTGATTCACTTTTGTGCTTGTAATTGACTTTGTATGTGTGTGGAAGATTTGCACATACTGGAACTATTACCATTATATAGCCAGTTGGTAACATGATTATTGATTCTTTTGTTCACCAAGTATGTATCAAGCACCTACTATGTGTCAGGCAGTTTTTGAGGACCTGGGAATGTGTACTTAACAAGGTAGTCAAAGTCCTTGCTCACAAAAACACTGAACAAACAGGTACATGGGTAATAGAATGCCAGGTCGAGAGGTAGTGTCATGGACATAAAGCAAAATTAGGACTCATGAATGGAGGGAGATGGGGTAATGAGGTGACAGTGTTGGGGTGATGAAATGACATTTAAGCAGATAATTGAGCATTTGATGAAGGAAGAAATAAGGCCCAGTTTAAAGCCACGCATGGAACACAGTAAATAGCAATTGCTCTCCTTAGCTTTTAGAAGACATTCGGAGGGCTTTTACATACATCATCTCACAGATCAAGCAAGTCCTCCCGTTAACTTGGTAAATGTCAGAGTTCTTTCTTTCCGTTTCAAAAACTGGCAAATTGACTTGCAAATATCAGAGTCTCCTGAATAGGTTGCGTCTGTTCAAAGACTCTTGTGACCCCATCAAGTTCTCAGCCACTGGCAGTTAAAATGGGTATCGACCAGTAGGGATGGGTGGGCCCCCCAGCGATGGGGAGGGTAAATTACCCAACTGAATTGATTCTTACGTGCACCTGGTGAGGGGATGATGATGATGATAATAATGAAGATGATGATGGTGATAGTGGTGGTGACATTTACCCTCAATTGAGTTCATTTAAAAAAATATATCATTTAAACTTTGCAACCATAGCAGATAGAAATTGCTTAACCCACTTTGCTGTAGCTCAGAGCAGTTAAGAAGGTTAACTGCCTGAAGGTTTCAAAACCGACATTAAAAGCAAAGATAGTGCTTGCTGCTCTCTGCCACTTGCCTCTGTGCTTTTTTTTTTTTTTACAAAACAGTTTTATAATTTACAACGATACAGTTCTCCCATTTGAAGTCTACAATTCATTGTTTTGGTGTATTGGTGCAACCATCACCACAATCTAAGAGTCGAACATTTTAATCGTCCCATAAAGAAGCCCCTTACAAAGTAGCTGTCACTTCTTACTTTCCTCCAGCCCCTTCTCCCGGCCCCTGGCAATCGTTAATTAGCTTTTTCTTTGCAGATTTACCTATTCTGAACATTACATAGAAATGGAACCATATATGTTGGTTTTTGGTGACTGGCTTCTTTCATTTAGTATAATGTTTTCAAGGTCATCTGTGTTGTACCATGTATCAGTATTTCAACCCTTTTTATTACCAAATAATGTTTCATAGTATGGACATACCATGTTTCATATATCCATTCATCAGTTGATGAACATTTGAATTGTTTCTACTTTGGGGCCCTTATGAACAATGCTACTAGGGACTTTTGTGGGTGTATGTTTTCATTATTTTATTGGGTGTTTACTTAGGAGTGCAGTTGCTGGATCTTATGGCAACTCTATACTTAACATTTTGAAGAAGTGTCAAAAGGTTTTCCAAAGTCACTCTACCATTTTATATTCCCAGCTCCCTCCACGGGTTTCATCTCTGTTTTCTTTCTTTAAACAAGGAATTGGCAAACTATGGCCCATGGGCCAAATCCAGCACACTGTCTGTTCTTATGAATAAAGTTTTATTGGAACGGAGATATAGCCATTTGCCTGTGTATTCTCTATGGCTGTGTTCGAACAATAACGGCTGAGCTGAGCAGCTGCAAATGAGACTCTGAGGCCAAAAAGCCTAAAATAGACACCCTCTGACCCTTTACAGAAAACGTTTGCCAACCCCTGCTTTAAACCTCTTTTGCCTTCATGTTGGGCCATTGCCATTGTTGTCTTTCTAGGGAAGCGGCCAGGTCAGTGCCCATGTAAGGAAGGTTATACAGGAGAAAAATGTGATCGCTGCCAACTTGGCTATAAGGATTACCCGACCTGTGTCTCCTGTGGGTGCAACCCAGTGGGCAGTGCCAGTGATGAGCCCTGCACAGGGCCCTGTGTTTGTAAGGTAAGTGGGGAGGTCAGAGACACCCCTGAGCTTCCTTTGAGCTTCTCTGGAAAAGGAGTGTTTTCCATTGGCTCCAATGATCAGTTCTTGAGCAAAGTGGTAAGGTTTAAGCAGAACTCCCCTTGCCCCTTCTCTCCGAGCCACACCGAGTTGGCTGTATTATATATGCTTGGACTTACATGGGCATCTGGCTTGCTTTTTTTGTACCTCTGGTAATGGTCATATATTCCAGAGGCATTTCTGTGACTTCTTAGAGGACACCAAACACTGCATACCTTTATATTCCCACCTCCCTCTGTGAGCCTCATCTCTGTTTTCTTTCTTTAAACCAGGACTTGGTAAACTGTGGCTCATGGGCCAAATCTGACACACTGCCTGTTTTGTGAATAAAGTTTTATTGGAACAGAGCTGTATCCATTTGCTTATATATTTTCTATGACTATGTTCAACCAATAAAGGCTGAGTTGAGTAGTTACAAAAGAGATGCTATTGACCCCTAGCTTAATTCTATGGTATTCTTTTCCAGCTTTGTATTCGGAAGAGAACCAGATTAACATTAAATTTCTGAGAACACCAATTAAACGCAGATATGCTATTTTGAGTGTCTCTTAAAAAGGAGTTGAATAGTCATGAGAAATGCATTAATATGGTGCCAGTGAGGGGTTTTATTTGGCCTTACAATATTAATAACAATTTCCTCATAATTCATAGGACATTCCATTGTACCTATGTGCTTATTCCCACCTGTGCAGTCTTAGGCACATGTTATATACTACTGGAAATAATCTTGAGCATTTATGAATAAGAGAAAATTCTATAGCTCTCTTCAGATTTTGAAATGCTGGAAAGATCAGTAAAAAATGAAAGATTTAAAAGAAAACAAAGCAATTTAAATGGAATGACCAAGTTCTAAGATCTCCAGCCTTGTTCTTGAGTACAAAATCAAATTATATATAACTCAAAATCTCTATTCTGGAAATATTGACTTTATGAGGCCTCACCTTTACTTTGGACGTTTATTCATCTGTCTCTGTGGATCACCAAACACCTATCTTGTTAATGTCATTTTATTCTCTCTGGACAGACACATTGGTTTCAAAAGCTAATCTTTTACCCTAACTTACAGGAAAACGTTGAGGGGAAGGCCTGTGATCGCTGCAAGCCAGGATTCTATAACTTGAAGGAAAAAAACCCCCGGGGCTGCTCCGAGTGCTTCTGCTTTGGCGTTTCTGATGTCTGCAGCAGCCTCTCTTGGCCTGTTGGTCAGGTGGGAGGCGCCATCTGCGAGGCGGGATTTAATGAGCAGGTCGTATTGCACAAGCTTGGCACAAGCTGTGTGAGGAGGAAATGAGGATGACTTCCCCTGTGACACCACTCTTATCGCTATGCAATGATACTGACGTGGGTCAAAGGCAGCCGTCTGCCTCTCAAGGTTCTTTATAGGTCATGTGCTTACTCCCACATACATTTCTCTGTAGAAAAAACAGGATGATGTGGCACTAGAGAACATGTCTTGTTTCAATTTCTTCTGTGGGGAAATGGATTGGGTAGGGAGGTCGGCTCTCCCTCCGCCCGCCCCTGCTGCTCTCAGGCCTGGGAACCCAGAGGGCCATGGGGCCATGGGGATTTTCCAGCTCAAAGAGGCTAAGGAGTAGGAGGCCCTCCAGTGGCAAGGGTGGGAACAGCGGCACGTGGTGCAGGGTTTATGAATGCAGGCCAAATTGTTTCCGGAACAGGGAGTTCTGGGGTGATGGGTTCAACAGGGGTGTCCAGTGGTGGCTAGGAGAGGTGGAGATGGTGTGATGGCTGCAGGCAAGGGAGGAGCTGCTCGGTAGGGACTTACCCAGCAGTGACTGCTGTGGCCACCACGCTGGGGGGAGTACCATCACCTCTATGTCGGTGACACATTGGGAGTATAAGATCTAGAGGTTATCTTTGTACATTTTTCAGCATTTGGGTAAAAAGCAGGGGGCAACAAAGAAGAGGGAGTCAGAGTTAGCAAGAGACATTTTGCTGAATGCCTTTATGATGTTCTTTGTTGTTTTAAATCTAAAATCTATACCCATGGCCTTTATGGTTTTGCTCATTTATTTGCTTATACTGGATCTGGATTTGGAGTAGTGAGACTTGTTCTCAGGTCCTCCTGGTCCTTTACAAGTGGAAGGGTCAAGGGTCATGAGGTTCAGCAGCCACAGGTGTTACGTTAATGCCGTCCCTAGAGAAGCTTTCTGACCCATTTCTTCATTGTGAAAATATTACTGCTGCACTGGGTGAAATCTAAGGTAAGTTCTATTTCATACTTCAAAATTCTTGAATTTGTTTTTAAGGTAAACAGTATGTCCGGGTGGCTGGTCACCGACTTGATCAGTCCCAGGAAGATCCCGTCTCAGCAAGATGCACTAGGTGGGCGCCGTCAGGTCAGCATCAACAACACCGCGGTCATGCAGAGACTGGCTCCCAAGTACTACTGGGCAGCCCCCGAGGCCTACCTTGGAAATAAGGTGCGTGTGACCCTGCAGGTAGCGATGTCTCAGATGAAGATCTCAGGGAACACTGAGAAAGAACTTGCGCTGCCTGCATTTTAGGTAGTCTCATAGGGCACCTGAGTGTTGGACAGCATTTCATAGCCTGTACTTGCATCTGATGATACAAAGAAGGTTTTCTAGCCTTGTTAGACTTTATGTTGTATTATTCAAATAAGAACTTCTGCTCTTCTGGTATGGTTCCTGAGCAGTGTGTTTGGTGAAGTCTCATCCCCCTCTCTGAGATAAACTTTCTGGGTCCCTGGATCACTTGTTTATGAAGTGTTCCTCACATTCCCGCTTTGTTTAGTTTGCCATAGGCTCAGCTTGGAGCCTCCATGGCTTAGTGGAGGGCCTGGCATACAAAAAACAACCCAGGGAAGGTTCCAGCAATGGGACTGCTGTGCTGCTCCCTTACTTTGAGTACCATGGCAGGCTGTGCTCATCTGAAGCTCACATTTAGGAACAGATGGAATACTTTCTGCTTTTGTTATATTTCAAGAAAATGCAAACTGGTGATTCTGCAATGTGGAGGTTGGTTTGTAGGCTTGGGCCTTCCTTGCGATGATGTGTTCCCATTCCCCCTCCCCAGTTAAGCCGCATCTCTCCAGATTCTGATTGATACGAAAATTTATTCCCGAGAATGCATCTCAATTATTATAGCTCCCTGCTTACCTTCCCGGGTTTTTTGTTTTGTTTTGTTTTAAAGTAATGGCATACAGGCATGCTAGTGTAGTCTTGTAGCTTGGTACACTTCTATTTAATTTGATGATATTTTCATTTTAAAACTTGTTTTGTATATTTTTAAGGAGTATTTATTTTTGAAAATTATTTTTTTCATCAAATTATAATCCTAGAACATGTGCTCTATTTATATGATTTTATCAACAGAGTTCAATGATTTTTTTTCTCTTGATATCACTTCTCCAATTTTATGGTGCAAATTTGGGTTCTGAACAATTATATTGCTGTCGTATACCCATCAGAAAGAAAATCTTAATTTTATATAGAAGGACATCTAATCAGAAGAAACACCTTTAGTCCTTTCTCTGACTAGCAAATCAGACATATTCTTTGTTGTCCTACGAGGAGGATGCTGAAATGAAAATGTGGAGATTGTAGACATGGGTCAAACTCCTCATCCCTTAAATTACTTAAGCAAAGTAAATATCTACTGTGTGATTAACAAAAGTTTATAGTAATTTGCCTTGTGGTCTCTAACAAAGAGTACATTTTTCTTCTGTGCTTTCAAACAGTGTCCTACATGTTGGTGATATTGATCAACCAAAATGTTTATGAATATACTCCCCTTTCACTGCCTTTAATGTGAATTTCCTTGTCTGTCATGGTCAAGGGGATAGTTGTAGCTTAGTTGTTTGCAGGTGGATCCCAGTGACCACTTCCTCTTACTTGATTGTTGCTGTGATTGTCTTCCCCTTTCGTGTTCATTCTCGCTTAAACATTTCAGCTGACTGCGTTTGGCGGATTCCTGAAATACACGGTGTCCTACGATATTCCGGTAGAGACGGTAGACAGTAACCTCATGTTGCATGCTGACGTCATCATTAAGGTGATTGTTTTTGCTTTGATTCTGCTATAGAGCTTAGGGCTTAGTGGGCTGATAGTTTATGACTGAAAGTGACTAGGTGAGGACATCCCAGCAAGGAGCTGGTGGCCAGGTGGCCATTCAGCAGACCCTGGACTTGCGTGGGGACTACTGAGACGGTGAGTGTGAGAATCTGTCTTTGAGCCCATTTCTGGAGTTGCCTCAGGACAGCACCCGCCACTCTTCTCTTCATCCCCAGGGTGTACCCATCTTTTCACATTTAAAAAGAAAGGGAGCTGGGCTTGGTGGCGCATGCTTATAATGTAAGTGCTTTGGGAGGCTGAGACAGAGGATTGTTTGAGGCCAGGAGTTTGAGACCAGTCTGGGCAACATAGTGAGACCCCGTCTCTCAAAAAATATTAGCCAGGCACCATGGCACGTGCCTGTAATCCCAGGTATTCGGGAGGGTGAGGCAGGAGGATGGCTTGAGCCCAGGAGTTCAAGGTTATAGTGAGCTGTGATTGCACCACTGCACTCCAACCTGGGTGACAGAGAGAGAGCCTATCTCAAAAAAAAAAAAAAAAAATTTAAGTAAAAAGGAGATAAATTTTTGCTCTGACCTTGAATCTTATTTTTTAAGGCTCTTCTTCCCTGTGCCACTTTGCCTCTCAGATGAATGGATTAGGCAGTACTTGGCGGTCTGAGGACAGTAGACGTGTTGCCATACTTGTCCTCAGCCTCTGTCCCTATCCCCACATCCTCAGTCTCCGTAAAAAGATCCAGCTCAGTCAGGAGGACTCCCCAAGTGGTAATGTCCCAGGGTCTGGGGCATGTCTGGGCAGAAACCACTCCAGGTTCTTGTCTCTCATGTCCTTTCACCTGGAGCTATCTTCAACTCCATCTCCAGCCTGAACAATTGCAGACCGCACACGGTAAATCACTTTTGTTAACAGCAACTTGATGAAAAGCTGGAGCTATGTTTACATACTTTTTCTACTTCTGTACTTTAGTTAAAGATTAGAGGTGTCAGATGGGTTGCTTTGATAAAAGCTGTGGGCAACTGCATGACTTTCTTTCTTTTCCAAGATCCTAGCGAAGTACACAGGCTTTCAGTTTATTACCAGAACCCCTCTAAAAATAATACAATGAAACACCTTTTCTCTGATAATTCTGGGTCAAGAGCTGTACACACCATTACATGTTTGCCACAAGAAGCTAGGCACGAATGAAAAACTACGTTGCTGAATACAAAATTTGATTTTATTTTTATTTTATCATTAAATTGAATGACAAATATATTTTCTCTTGTTTTTAAATGTTAGGGAAACGGACTCACTTTAAGCACACAGGCTGAGGGTCTGTCACTGCAGCCTTATGAAGAGTACCTAAATGTGGTTAGACTTGTGCCTGAAAACTTCCGAGATTTTCACAACAAAAGGCAGATTGATCGTGACCAGCTGATGACTGTCCTTGCCAATGTGACACATCTTTTGATTAGAGCCAACTACAATTCTGCAAAAATGGCTCTTTACAGGTATGTATTGAAAATGGAGGAAAAACTTATGGTGAAGGTACTTCAATTTTATGTTTATTTATTCATATATATATTTAAAGCTAAACGTATTTTACATTCATTGTATTAAGGACACAGCTACAGGAACTGGCTGTCTTAAGAATTATTAAGTTTATAAATGTAATTTTATTGAAAACGTAAGAACAGTTGTCCACATCAAGTGTATCCAGTAGAAGACAGACTTGACATTAGGATGAGAAACTTTCAAAGGGGGTTTCTGGGAAATGCACGATGAGTTAGTGATTGTCTGGACCATGTTGCACCTGGTTCTCACCATCCTAATGTTAATGGTCTTAGCTTTTACTCAGTCCATTTAAGTGAACGTATCCATCGTTGGTCATTTGATTACTTTCAGGAGGACAATTTCTGGCAATGCCGTGCCAAGCATAAAAGTTGTATGCAGCTAGGCTGGGCATGGTGGCTCACACCTGTAATCCCAGCACTTTGGGAGGCCGAGGCAGGTGGATTGCATGAGGTCAGGAGTTTGAGACCAGCCTGGCCAACATGGTGAAACCCCATCTCTACTAAAAATACAAAAAATAGCCAGGCATGGTGGCGCATGCCTGTAGTTCCAGCTATTCAGGAGGCTGAGGCATGAGAATCATTTGAACCCAGGAGGTGCACGTTGCAGTGAGCTGAGGTTAAGGCACTGCACTCCAGCTGGGGCAGCACAACGAGACTTTGTCTCAAAAAAAAAAAAGTTGTATGCATCTAACACAAACATAGCATGGCACATTTAAGGGCAATCTTTCTATTTGTGATAATTGAATGGATTAATTTTTCTGAGGTGCTTCAACTCCAAATAGGCAACACCAGACCTTTCCCACAGTCATCTATGGGCAGCAGCATGACTTTGTACCAAACATTGAAGGCATTTCCAGGGAATAATGATGGCTCCCAGAGAGTATATTGTTGTGAAAGACCTTTAGTTATTTACAAAAATCACATCACCCTTTTATTGGATTTAAATCCTTTTTTTTTTTTTTTTGAGACAGAGTCTCCCTCTATCGCCCAGGCTGGAGTGCAGTGGCGTGATCTCAGCTCACTGCAAGCTCTGCCTCCCAGGATCAAGCGATTTTCCTGCCTCAGCCTCCTGAGTAGCTGGGACTACAGGCACATGCCACCATGCCTGGCTAATTTTGTATTTTTAATAGTTTCACCATATTAGCCAGGATGGTCTCGATCTCCTGACCTCGTGATCCGCCCACCTTGGCCTCCCAAAGTGCTGGGATTACAGGCGTGAGCCACTGTGCCCGGCCGGATTTAAATCTTTTAGGAGCCCATCTTCATTGAGATGTGAGATGTATTTGCGAGCGTGTGAGTCACATAACAATCTGTCTATTTGTAGGTTGGAGTCCGTCTCTCTGGACATAGCCAGCTCTAATGCCATCGACCTGGTGGTGGCCGCTGATGTGGAGCACTGTGAATGTCCACAAGGCTACACAGGGACCTCCTGTGAGGTGACGCTTCTCTCTTCCTGTCTTTTTCCTTTCGTTCCTTCCTAAGGGGAAAACAGTGCACTGAAGGGGATGTCATGGCAAACATTTGATTTTTAGCTTTAGCAGCCCAATGTTTGGCTCAGTCTTTTTTGGGCAATAGAAATATTAGAAGTCACATTGTTTAAAAAAATCAGATTCCTCCACCAGGAATGGGCTGGAGCACCGGACAATATTCTGACTTAGTGTTGCCCTCCTGCCTTAGTCAACAAGAAACTTGCAGTACCCATGCTATTGACTGTGTTTCTAAGGAGGATAGAACTTGATCATATCTGAGCATTTACAAATCACCAGCATGTGACCTGGGTAGCTTTAGACAAGCCAGCCCTATTTTGAGACCTTTTATGACCCCTCGCTATTTTACTTTGGTGGGCTCCACCTTACATGTGAAATATATGAAAATGCACTTGGAATCCTCAATGAAAGTAATCTGTTGCTAAAAATATTTTGAAATCACTTGGACAAACATATTGATATTAATACCATAACAAGAATAGGCCGTAAGACTCATTGCACAACCATTACGTTTTTGTGTGTGTGTTTCTACCTTTAAAAAGAAATAAGGAACTGGATTATGGTGATGGTTGCACAGCTCGGTAAGGTTTTTACTAAAAGTCATTGAATTGTACACTTAAAATGGGTGAATTGTGTAGCATGTAAATGATACCTCAGGATGTTTAAGAAAAAAGACATTTCTGTACTCTGGCAACTGAGCAGTTTCTGTTTGTAACGTAGTGGAAAGAGGATGACTTTCCCTTCTCTTGCAGTCATGCCTCTCTGGCTATTACCGTGTGGATGGAATACTCTTTGGAGGAATTTGTCAACCCTGTGAATGCCACGGTCATGCAGCTGAGTGTAATGTTCACGGCGTTTGCATTGTGAGTCTCTCACTGTAGCTCAGGTGCCCTCTCCTCCTCAATTCAGAGCCATTTGCTGTGTACAAGTGATTTTTTTTAAGTGCTTCCTCTACAGAATAACCCTAGCCTCATAGACCCCAAAGAAAATTTACAGATTTAAGCTCATATCATGAAATGTTTCCCGTTTTTTTTTTGAAAAAAGTTACTTTGGTAATAGTGGAAAAGGGATATACAACTTCATTATAGTTCTTTTTATTAGAATAATATAAAGTAATTGTTTTTATTTGCTGAGACTATAAAGCAATAGAAAGGTAAAAAATGTTGTCTACTTATTAAATACAAAGGATAGGATATTTAGATGACAGTGCTAATATTTATTTATTTATTTATTTATTTATTTATGTATTTGAGACAGGGTCTTACCTTGTCACCCAGGCTGGAGTGCGATGGCACCAACACTGCTTACTGCAGCCCTGGACCTTCTGGGCTCAAATGGTCCTCCCACCACAACCCTCCAAGTAGCTGAGGCCACAGACAATGCTTGTATTTTATTTTAATCATGATATTACATAATATACCCTAAGAAGAAGAATAAAGTATAAACACACTCGCTTATATACCATGCTTTATAGTTAGTTGGGATAAATTAATCAAACAGGTCCTTCTTTCATGCGATATGAGTTGAAACAGGGCTTAAGAAATAGGTAGTTAATCTTGAGAATGAACTTTGGGGCAGGTATGGGGCAAGACTTGTTTCTTGACTTCAATCAGGAATTCTTCTAGGCCCTATGCCCTGAAGCCAGGCCACACTCTAGGGTCTCATGGGTTTGATCCTCAGAGGTGGAGTGACTGCATATGCTGATCAGCTGTACCCTGGTCGCCTGGCAGGGAAATGTTCATGCTTTTTCCAGAAGAGATTGACTGAGTCACAGAGTTAGGGAAAATTAATTACCAGACCCAGGGAGAAGATCTCAAAATGATGTCCAGGATGGCTTATTGTCTCTAGAATTAGAACTTAATTTTTCTTTATTCTGTAAGTAAAACTTTTGTTTTGCCCTTTGTTCTGTAAGTAAAGCTTCTGTAGGAATTGCATGAAGGGGTGGTTTACAGGCAGACTCAGTCGCTCCAGGATTGCTTTCCTCAGGTGCACAGCTTCCAACCACTTGATGAGGTGGTTGCTTTTTTTTCACCTCCTTTCCTTTGCCATTTGGGTTTGCAAGGCCTCCTGCCAGCATTTGGGGTGGGGTGGGGGTGGGGGGGGTACAGCAGGCTGTGGTTCTGCCACTTACGTCTTTTGTAGCTAGGCTGAAAGAGTAGATTTCTCATGCTTCCATTAATATATGTTTACAAATATATATTCATATTAAAGTGATAATGCTAAATAGCAACTGGCCTTAAAGCTTTAATTTTAATAAATAATAATTTTATAGCTTTAAACATGTTTTGGAAATAATTTTAAACTTACAGAAGAGCTATGAAAGAGTTACAGAAGTACAGAGAGTTCTGAAGTAACCTTCCCCCAGCATCCCCTAATGCTACCATCTTGCATAACCAGAGTGGAGTTATCAGAATAAAGAAGTAGCACGATGAGATGAACTACACTGCACCCCACATTCTGATTTCGTCAGTTTTTCACTCATGCTCCTTTTTTTTGTAGGATCAAACCCAGGACCCCACACCATTCAGTGACTTTGCCTTTTTAGTCTCCTCTCCTCTAGGAAAGTTCCTCAGACTTCCTTGTCCTTCATGACTATGACACTTTTGAAGAGCACTGGGCATTCTGTGGAATGTCCCCCAGCCAGGGCTTGTCTGATGCTTTCCTATGACTAGGTTGAGGTTACACATTTTTGACCAGAAGACGTGGAGGTGCCGTACCCTCTCATTGAGAGCAGATGGATATGATATCATTGTGTCTTCTTCCTGGGGATCTTAATCTGGGTCACTTGAATTAGGTGATGTCTGCTAGGTTTTTCCACTCTGAAGTTACTATTTTTCCCTTCTTAATTAATGTTCGAGAGGGCAAAAATAATAAAAATTTAAATTAGAATTTAAGGAAATACAAAAAAGTGGTAGCATCATATATCTGTTAAATCTAACCTTGCTGGTTTTTTTTTTTTCTAATATATTGTAAAAAGAAGCTTGAATTCTTCCTTTTGTGTAGTTGTTCATAGCCCTGGGCCTTGCGTGTAACTATCTAGCTTCCAGGAGTTAATTCTTTATTTACAGTTCATTAGAGACGAGGTTCCAGTTGCTCTTAGAGCCCCTGTTTTTCTCTCTGAGCTCTCTTAGCTCTTTATTCAAAGGAGAAGCCTATTTATTTTCCTTGCAGCTTGGCATGGTTTAGAAAAGAGAATGGCATCACAGTAAATTGTGCATGTCTTGGGCCCTCATGTCTTTCTTTTTTCAATCGAAAGATGTTTTTCCTCCCCAAGGAGAGGAATAGTCTCATTCCTTCACATACCAGATTCACCAACAGGGACAGTCAGGTAAAGGGCTGGTGGCACACGCCTGAGAAAGCACTGAAACAGACCCTCAGTGGGTTTTTCAACAGGACTACATACTAGTTTCCCCAAAGAGAAAGAAAGCACAATCTGACTCCTTGATCAAAGAAAACATACCATAGACATGTTCCAAATGAGCATTATCAAATATTTTTAAAATGAAATTGCAGTTACTCTGCAGAATACTTTTAGCTCAACCATGTAACCCTTTACTAAGACCAGTTGCATCTTGAATTAATTTGGATTCATTATCAAACCCAAGGTCCTATGAAGGATGGGAAGGAAAAAAGGGTCTAAGACTCTGTTGTCTGAGGACCAGCAGTGTGGGCATCACCTGGGAGCTTGCTAGAAGTGCAGAAACTCAGGCCCCACCTCAGATCCCCTGAACCAGAGTCTACAGGTAACCCAGGTACACTTATTAATAGATTCATATTCCAGTTTAGATGCTCTGGTCTAGGATAACCCTAAGTAAAACTGGTGAAACCCTGTAGTAAAATGGATGTAATACAAATGCTTACAATTTCAGATTAAATGTAGTATATGGGAAAACTTTCATCAACCTGAGGAATGATGGAAATGTATATGGTTTAGAAACTGAAAATACTAAATTGCTAGATGAAGAATGACCAATAAAAGTATGTAAAATGAGTGGCTGTAGGAGAAGGGACACGGGGAAATGGGAGCTGAGGTGCACACCAAGAGGAGCAGCCACACACGTGTGCAGAACAAGCCCCGCTCCCTTCGAGTCCGTAGCTGCCCAGGGGTCAGTGCTGCCTGGTCCTGGCCCCAGTGGCGACCTCCGCATCCCTCTCCTTTGCTCCTGCACACCTCCTAACCACCGACTGCACTTTCTTTTAGAATGTTTTAAATGAGGGGGGGAAAGTTTTTCATATTTTTTCATGTATGTACCGTTTCCAGCGCTCTTCATTCGCTGGTATAAATCTACGATTTCATCTAGTAGGTACCACCTTTCTACAGCCTGGATTGTTAGCCTTTCTGTAGTGCAGATCTGCTGGTTGACAGATTCTCTTAACTCTCCTTTATCTGAAAAAGGCTTGTCTTCAGTTTTGAAAACGATTTTTACAGATTTCTCTTTCAGTACTTTGAAATTGTTCTGTTGCCTTGTGGCTTACATGGCTTCAAGTGAGAAGTTAGTTGGTGGTCATCTGCTTATTTCTGTGTGTTATTCTGCCTTTTTTCCTCTGCCTGCTGTTGGGAGGGTCTCTGTGTCCCTGGGTTTGAACACTTTGACTGTGCCTTGGTGTGTATTTCTTTATGCTGGGGGTTTATTGAGCTTCTAGAATTTGTGAGTTTGTAGCTATCAACTTATGAAAAGTTTTGACCAAATAACTTTTCAGCTTCCCACTCCAATCTAATTGCACGTGACATTGATCCACAGATGATAGAGGCTGGGATCTTTTGTTTTTTCCTAAAGTTTGAGTTTCTATTGTTGTCTTCAAATTCACTCGTCTTTTCTCCTACGATGTTGAAGCTGATGCCCACCCATTCAGTACTTCATTTTGGATATGGTAGCTTCTAGTTCTAGAAGTTCTACTTGGTCCTACTTTATATCTTGCATTTTTCTTTTCACAGTGTTTATGTTTCCTTCAAGTCTTTGAGCATGCTTATAATAGCTTTTTTGTTTTTGTTTTGAGATGGAGTCTCTCTCTGTCGCCCAGGCTGGAGTGCAGTCACGTGATCTTGGCTCACTGCAACCTCTGCCTCCCAGGTTCATGCAATTCTCCCACCTCAGCCTCCTAAGTAGCTGGGATTACAGGTGCACACCACCACGCCTGGCTAATTTTTGTATTTTTAGTAGAGATAGGGTTTCTCCCTGTTGGCCAGGCTGGTCTCAAACTCCTGACCTCAGGTGGTCCACCCGCCTTGGCCTCCCAAAGTGCTGGGATTACAGGCGTGAACCACCGTACCTGGCCTATAACAATGTTTTAAAAGCCTGCCAATTCCATCATCTCTATGATTTGTGGGCATGTTTCTAATGACTGGGGTTTTTTTTTTTTCCTGATTGTGGATCGCTTTTTGTTGTTGTTGTTGTTGTTCCTCATGTCTAGTTATTTTCATTCCCCATAAAAAAACCTACCTCTTTATTTGGAAATAATTAGGAATTTACCCAAGATTTGTAAGAATAAGAATGGTACGTAGAACACCTGCCATTTATCTAGACTCCCGTGTTGTTGCCATTTTCCCCATTTGCCTTATTAATATCATTATCTGTCTACCTATCTAATTATAGTATGTTTTTCTAAACTCCTTGAGAATAGTTTGCATAGACAATGGCCATTTTGGTGTGTATATTGCAAGAATAAGGCTCGTCTCTTGTATAACCATAGTACACTTATCAACTGAAGTAAATGTAACGCTGATACTCTACTTTTTCTAACCTACCACCTGTTTCTCAGTTTTGTCAGTTGACCCGATTATGTCCTGTATAGCATCCTTCCCGCCAGCACAGGCCCCCATCTAGGATCAGATGTTGAATCTTATTGTCGTGTCTCCTTAGGCTTTTAATAGGAAATGTTTCTACTGCCTTTCTTTGTATTTTATGCTATTGGCATTTTGAATAATATAATCTTTTTTTTTTTTTTTTTTTGAGACGGAGTCTTGCTGTCACCCAGGCAGTGGCGCCATCTCAGCTGGCTGCGAGCTCCATCTCCCAGGTTCACGCCATTCTCCTGCCTCAGCCTCCCGGGTAGCTGGGACTACAGGCGCCCGCCACCATGCCCGGCTAATTTTTTGTATTTTTAGTAGAGATGGGGTTTCACCGTGTTAGCCAGGGTGGTGTTGATCTCCTGACCTCGCAATCCACCTGCCTTGGCCTCCCAGAGTGCTGGGATTACAGGCATGAGCCACCGCACCTGGCTGAATATAATCATTTTTTTAAAAAAATAGAATGTCCTTGGTTCTGGGCCCTTCTTTTGTTTCTCATGGATTATTCAGGCCGGAATACTTTGTGAAGGATGAGTCTCTCAGAGCACTGCCAATGGGAGTCCCAGTGTCTGTCTGGCCCTCACTGGTGATATTAATTCTGATTACACAGGCAAGGTGTTGGTCAATTTTTCCACTATATATGAATGATTCTTTCCTTTTGCAACTAAAAAACAGTTGGAGGAGGACACTGTGAGACCACGTGCATATCCCACTCTTCATCAGAATTCCCCTTAGAGGTAGCAGTCGGAAGGTTCTGGCCGAAGCAACACTTGCTGTCATGTTTGCAAAAGCTTGATCCTCCACCTCCTGCCCTTGTCCATGCTCATCAGTCAGAGAGAAAGCGCTCAGGTTTCCAATTTATACAAATTACACTTGCTGATATTAATCTGAAAACAGGAGGCCTTCCTCATATAGCTCAGAGGTTGGTGACTAGTTTTAGCATTTTGTCTTTTTTTTTTCCACTTGGACTTCAAGTTGCTTATAGATAAATCTGAAAATCCTTTAAGACAACCTGAGCTGATTCTTCTGGTGCATGTTCCTAGGCGTGTGCGCACAACACCACCGGCGACCACTGTGAGCAGTGCTTGCCCGGCTTCTACGGGGAGCCTTCCCGAGGGACACCTGGGGACTGCCAGCCCTGCGCCTGCCCTCTCACCATAGCCTCCAACAAGTAAGCCTCGGACCTCATCAGCGGTTCCTGCCAGCATGGCCAGGATTCCCACCCAGATGCGTACTAATGACTTCAGAGCAAGACTTTGTGTGTAATAAGTGTGTGAATTTTGCCCAGTGACAATTGATTTGGATTAAAGACAGAGGGGTGGGTTACTTTCTTGTAAACCAAAGTTTGGCTTATTAAAGCAGGCAAGAAGAGGTGTGTGCCAGCAAGGACCTATACACGCCGTTTTCCCTCTTGATTCCTCTTGGTCATCAGTTGTTTCACAAGTATATGTTGTCTACTTACCAGTGGGCTAGGAGGTAGAGGGATACAGAGAGGAATAAAACATTGTCCCTCGACTTAGGGAGTTTTTGATCTAATGACCAAAATATGTGCGCATGAGGCTAAACAAGAGCAGTCTAAATCCATTCATTGATTCAGCAGATATTTATGGAGTGCCTACTGTGTCCTGAGTTTTACAGCAGGTGTCCTGAATAGCAAACTGTTCTCACCTGGCCGTGGGCCCCAGGGGACTCATTGTGGTCGTGACTATAGTGAGGCCTGTCCACCAGATGGTGGGGAGGAGGGAGAGCAGTGTCCAGCCTACCTAGGTGGGTGCAGGAAGCTCTTCTCTCAGATTTGCAGGAGAAGGAATTCCACAGGCAGCATAGACGGGCGTTGTAGGCAGATGGAGCTGGGCGTGCCATGGCATGGCAGCAGGAACAGGCATCGCCCATTTGAGGAATTGCAGCAGGCCATGGAACAGAAGGCATGGAGGGAGATGGAAAGAGATGTACCAGGCAAGGCCTTATAGTCACGCTGGGGCAAGTGTGTCCCACAGGCCAGCAGCTTAAAAGCCTCTGTCTCTCGCTGGTTTAACCTTTAGAACTCTTCCTTCACCCACCCTCAAAGAATTCCCAGTATATAAAAAGGATGCAGTCAGGGTTACTCATGATAAAGTTGGGGGTGGGTACTGTCATCCACCCTGCACAGGCTCCTCAAGGTTTAGGAATAGGGTTGGAAGGGGCATCAGTTAGCAGGGGGTCCCTGGAGAGGTGTGAGAGCCTCCTGACCACTTTGTGTTTGAGTGAGCTCACTTTTGCCCTGGTATGGGCAGGGCTCTGAGGTGGGAAGTCAGTGCCAGGGAACCCGAGCTGGGGAACCCAGCATCCTAGGAGCACCTGAGCAGACCTCCTGGAGGAAGCGTCAGCTGAGTTGGGCACTGGGGCTGAGCTGGGTTAGCCCAGGCAGACAGCGAGAGAAGCAGGCGTGCTGTGGGCTGAGAACGAGAGGAGTAGGGAGCAGGGAGTGAGGAGTGAGTGTCAGTGCCTGGATCATGGGACCAGGAGTCCGTGAGGGGTTGAGGCTCTCAGGGTGGGCTGGGTGACCAGAGGCCCCGGATTCTGAGCTAAGGAGGTCTCATTGAAAGTCTGTAAGCACAGGAGTAGTAGAAATGAAGCATTTTAAATAGTTAGAAATTCGGCTTCATCCATTGGAAAATTTTGTTCATTTCTAATGTTTTGACAGTTTCAGCCCCACCTGCCACCTCAATGATGGAGATGAAGTGGTCTGTGACCGGTGTGCCCCGGGCTACTCAGGAGCTTGGTGTGAGAGGTACTCTGCATCTACTGGCTTCAACACATTTTCCAAATTAAATATAAATTCTATGTGTTTATTTTTAAATGCGCAGTTAAGTGTGGTTTTGGAGTTTTGATGCATAATTGTTATTTCATAGAATCATTGAGAAAAATCAGTATTTCATGTTTTAAAATTAATGTTAAACCTTACTGGGAATTTTTAAAGAACGGTACTCTTTTCCTGGCTAATCTGAGTTCTCATCAAGAACAATAGGCCGGGTGTGGTGGCCCACACATGTAATGCCAGGACTTTGGGAGGCCGAGGCAGGTGGATCGCCTGAGGTTAGGAGTTCGAGACCAGCCTGACCAACATGGTAAAACCCTGTCTCTACAAAAAGGAAAAAAAAACCAAAAGGCCGGGCATGACGGCGGGTGCCTGTAATCCTAGCTACTTGGGAGGCTGAGGCAGGAGAATCACTTGAACCTGTGAGGCAGAGGTTGCAGTGAGTGGAGATTGTGCCATTGCACTCCAGCTTAGGAGACAGAGTGAGACTCTATCTCAAAAAACAAAACAAAACAAAAACAGTAGGAAGCAGCAAGGAGTCGGTATCTGTGGTTCACACATTTGAATATTCCATTGCTCCAGGCTGTTCTGGAGATGACAGGTGGTTTGCTTTAGTAGCTGTCTTCTGGCTCCTGAAGGCCAGTGCTGTCTTTCCTATGGGTGCGTCTCAGTGCCCAGCTCTGGCTGAGCCTGCAGGAGGCTGTGTGGCATCCGGAGTGGTGAGGGGTGGGTCAGAGTTGTTCCTGGAAACAGGTGCACATCCCCTGGATTTATGCCTCATTTTGGACGCTCTCCCCCTTCATCGCGACAGGTGAAGGAGATCTGGGAATGCCCGAGTGGGGAGTCATATCCCTTTCACAGTAAATCTCAGGGAACAGAGTCCGTCTGATTTATTAGCCATTCAGGGAGTCCCTGGATAGTGCGGTAAGGCCTTAAGTAACTGCATTTGTCTGATCCCGCTTTCAATCTTTGATACAGATGCGCAGATGGTTACTATGGAAACCCAACAGTGCCTGGCGAATCTTGTGTTCCCTGTGACTGCAGCGGCAATGTGGACCCCTCGGAGGCTGGTCACTGTGACTCAGTCACCGGGGAGTGCCTGAAGTGCCTGGGGAACACAGATGGCGCCCACTGTGAAAGGTGTGCTGACGGGTTCTATGGGGACGCTGTGACAGCCAAGAACTGCCGCGGTGAGTGCGTGAGCGTGAAGTCAGGTCAGCTGTTTATTGCCATAGGAAGTCTTCAACCGTATAGTCACATGTGTCACACAGGGCCCTGCCTAGGAGGTCACACTCTCTTGAGGGGTTACTTGCATTAATGCTGGGTCTCTGATCAAATACAGACCCACGACCCAGTTCTTCCCTAGCTACCCTATCCTGAGCTTGGTTAGTCATAACCCATAGGGGTCAGTGGCCTGGAAAGATGCAGCCTGCCACTCGAGCGGCCAGTGTGACTTGACAGAGTTCCGGCTCTGCTCCCCATGACTGAAATGAAAGTGGGGAAGCTCAGAGCCTGTCACATTCGTAAGGGAGATGCTTCAGGGGCTGCACGAGGCAGATGGGATTCCAAGATGAAGGGTGGGAAATGGTAAGACTGTAACCCCAGAAACTGCGTAAAGCACCGTGTGGTGCATCTTAGCCCTCTGTGCCAAAACTACCCAACCCCTATGGCACTCTGCTGAATTCGATCCTTGAAATTATGGATCGTGGAGAAAACTAGATTCTCCTACACAGCAGATGACCTGGCTGGAGGGATGATTCAGCCCTCAGATTTTGAAAGAGTGAAAGAACAAAAGTGGCAATTATAAATTATTTTGAGTATTTCATATAAACGCCAGTCATACTATGGTACTACAACGTGGGGACACAAGAGGGCACCAGCTGTACAGAAAACATACTTTCCCAGGCACACGTGGAGAGATTGGAAATGTTTTATGGCCCTGGACCAATCAAGCTGATCTCCAGCAGGTGGCCACCTTGACTGGCTATCATACCAGGATAATTATGATAACAGGATTTCTACAAGGCTTCACAATTTACAGAATGTTTTTATCATTTTCATGTCATTTCTTTTCATCATTACTGCAAGCTTTGGTGATTCATTCCTCCGTTCATTCACTGTTTATTAAGTGTCTAGTATTTCCCAGACACTATACTAAGAATTGCGACGGGTAGTTGGGAAATTGTGGTTCAAGTCTACTGGGAAGCTACACATGATGATGGTATGGGGGGAAAACATACCTGTGGATCCAGGTGTTGGAGTCTCGACTAATGTGAGTTTTATTCCAGGACCAACTGTGTGACATTGGGCTAATTTATTAGCCTCTCTGAGCCACTGTTTTGTTATTCATAAAATGGACATAATTATATGTGTATATCAAGGCCTTTCTGAGAAGTCAGTGTGGTAACATTTAAAGTTCTAGACATGAAATAAATGGTAGCTATTATAATTACTAGTAATAAAGCAATCATTTTTATTATATTTTCACACCACTGCTGTCCAATAGAAATATAATGTAAACCACACATTTAATTTAGAATTTTTTAGTAGCCACATTTTTCAGTGGTAAAAAGAAGTAGGTGAAATGTATTTTAATAATACATTTTATCTACGCTGATATATTAAAAATTAGCATTTTGTCATGTGTTCAGATTTTAAAAGTATTAAGCAATATTTACTTTGCTTTTTAGTACTGAGTCATCAAAATTGAGTGTATATTTTATAGCCCAGCTCAATTAGGATGCTAAATTTTCCTCAGAAATACTTGATCTGCATGTAGGTTACAGGAAATTTACAATTGAAAAGGTAGTTCAAACATATTTAAAATTTTCCATCCTGTACCATAAATTATTTTCTTTAATATTGGCATCCACGTTGACAAAACCGCTTCAGTATTTAAATTTAAACTCAGAGATTTGGTTCTTCGCTTGCATCAGCCACATCTCCAGCATTTGGTAGACATGTGTGGTTGGCGGCCACAGGACAAGACCGTGAAGGTCAAGGCGATGAATGACTGTCGGGGGTTGCACTTGAAGGCACGGAGGCAGGCAGGCCCATCAGCCCAGGGTGGCCCAGGCTGCCTCCTGGAGGGGGTGCTGTTCATCTGAGACTTGAAGGATGGGAAGAAGAGCCCCAAGAAGAGTGACCAGCGTGGGAAGATGGGCCCAGGCAAGTGGGCAGGCCCTGCCCGAGGTAGACACTGGAGAGTGACCAGAATGGAAAAGACAGAGACAGGGAGGGGAGGTCTCAGGCTGACAGGTGGGAAGCAGCCATGTTGGAAGGGTCTCATGTGCAGTGTTGAGGTGCTGAGGTCACCTCGTCCTCCCTGTCCTGGGACTCACCAGCAACTTCTGCGGACATGGAGTGGGCCAGGGTGTGATTGGAGCTGTGTGTTTGAATGTCGCCCTGCTGCCAGCATTGAGGAGAGACTGGCTGCCAGGGATGTTGGGTTAGGAGACAAGACCGGAAATGAATCTTTCTGGTAAGCATTGATGAGGGCTTCAGGTAGGGCCTTTGCCATGGAGATAAAGGAGAAGACGTAAAATAGGTCTCGATGACAGGTTGGAAGGTGGAGGAAGGACGGTTAGAGCAGCTGGGGTTTGGGTCTGGGCCTGGGCTAGTGGGGCTGATGCTGACCAGGCTGTCTCTGGTTTCTGAACACTTAACAGCTTTTATCCTTTCTCATCCCTTCTCTCACATCCCCTCGCTTCGATGACACAAAGTCCTGTGAACTGTTTCTGCATATCCCACGAGCAGTCCTTCCATTTCTATAACAGGGTTCCCTCTGTGGACTTCTTGTAGGCCCCCCATTCTTATATAATACTATAGTCTGTTAGGTTAAGCCAAGTGCACGTGCCGGTGTTGTGTGTGATTGACCTTCTCTAAAGCCAGAGTGTATAGTTCAACCCAGTATTTCTCTGTTTCCCCCCACCCCCCCGTAACTCTCACTCACTTGAAGCTTGGTAGGAGGAGAAACTGATCATCAGGTTCACCTCCTGCCTCTGCTGTGGGGCAGCGGCTGCAGCCGGAGGTGTGGACAGGCCGTCCAGGTAGAGTAGAGCACTGAGGGAGATGAGGGTGGTGAGAAACCTCACAGAACTCTAATATTAAAGGAATCTTATATTAAATAAGTTAAATGAGTATAATTTTTATATTGTGAGCTACTCCTGAGAATTAAAATATATATAAAGTACCTGGCTATTCAGTAATTGGACTAAAATAATACTATTTTAAATTAGTACTATTTATAACATAAATACTATTTTAATTAAGAATTACTATAATAGGCCGGGCATGGTGGTTCACACCTGTAATCTCAGCACTTTGGGAGGCTGAGGCAGGTGGATCACCTAAGGTCAGGAGTTCGAGACCAGCCTGCCCAACATGGCAAAACCCCATCTCTACTAAAAATACAAAAATTAGCTGGGCGTGGTGGTGAGTGCCTGTAATCCTAGCTACTTGGGAGGCTGAGGTGGGAGGATCACTTGAGCCTGGGAGGCGGAGGTGGCAGTGAACTGAGATTGTGCCACGGCACTCCAGCCTGGGTGACGGAGTGAGACCCTGTCTCAAAAAAAAAAAAAAAGAATTACCATAATAATTATTACTGCAGAGAGAGAACTAGTAATAGCAGTGTGACCTATGGAAAGTTATCTAATCTTTCCAAGTTGTAGATTTCACACCAAAATAGAGAACATTATTTCGCCTCCCTCCTTGGTTTGTGGTGAAAGTACAAAGAAATACTGAATGTGACAGGCACAGACTAACAGACACATTATACAGTGAATATGATTTTTTAAATTATCATCAATAGTTTGCATTGATCATACTTGCATTGAACTTTAAATATTCCCCAGAGAAAGAGGCGGCTTGAAATGAAACACGGAGGGGAGACACACGAGAAACAAGAGGGAGGGCAGGAGAGTGGGTGTCCCAAATACCACAGTAAGAGGGCGATGCAAAAGGGAGAGGGAGGTCACGGGGTCCCTTCCATAGAGCCACGGGGTAAGAGGGGGACCGAAGTCTGCTCCCTGAGTTTGGTGCCTGGGAAATCCCTGGAGACTTTAGGGAGAACAGTTGCAGCAGACAAGGGGCCAGGAGGACACTATGCGAAAGTTGGATTGGATGGACGTGCCAGGGAGGTGGATGTTCTGATGGAGGGTAAACGGGAGGGGGTGTCTTGTGTTTGATGGGGGCAGTGGAGAAGGACATGCTGGGGAGTTAGCAGCAGAGTCCGCATGGTCCAGCTACGGGGTTGATGGAGCAAGTCCCTGAAGGGCGCCGGTGAATGGGGCCTCTCGTGGGACTGCAGCGTTAAGGCCCCCACTCCAGGAAAACAGACGGCCAACCTGGCCTAGATCATGAAGGAGGCGGATCCCAGCACGTTTCCTCTGCCCCTGACCTTCCCATGTCCCATGTCCAGCACTCTTGCTGCAGCCTCCAGGTCGTGTTTAGGCCTTCCATTATTTGTGAAGTTTTTCTCTCTTTTTTCTTACATTGTTATGTCATGACACACACTGTACATGTTCTGAGTCCACACATTTATAAAGAGTGCCTGGGGGCCCGGCGCGGTGGCTCACGCCTGTAATCCCAGCACTTTGGAAGGCCGAGGCGGGCAGATCACAAGGTCAGGAAATCGAGACCATCCTGGCTAACACAGTGAAACCCTGTCTCTACTAAAAATACAAAAAATTAGCCAGGCGTGGTGGCAGGCGCCTGTAGTCCCAGCTACTCGGGAGGCTGAGGCAGGAGAATGGCGTGAACCCGAAAGGCGGAGCTTGCAGTGAGCTGAGATCACGCCACTGCACTCCAGCCTGGGTGACAGAGTGACGCTCCGTCTCAAAAAAAAAAAAAGAGTACCTGGAATATTTTGTCAGGCAACATATTAAATCTTCTTTTTTTTTTTTTTTTTTTGAGATGGAGTTTCACACTTGTCGCTCAGGCTAGAATGCAGTGGCGTGATCTTGGCTCACTGCAACCTCCGCCTCCCAGGTTCACGAGATTCTCCTGCCTCAGCCTCCCAAGTAGCTGGGATTACAGGCACGTGCCACCACGCCTGGCTAATTTTTATATTTTTAGTAGAGACGGGGTTTCACCACGTTGGCCAGGCTGGTCTTGAACGCCTGACCTCAGGTGATCCGCCTTCCTTGTCCTCCCAAAGTCCTGGGATTACAGGCATGAGCCACTGCGCCCAGCCAACATATTAAATATTCTAACTGAAGTGCTTATTAAGGGTTCCCCTGTGAATATTGATTAAATATATTTTGGACCCGTAAGATTGTATCACTTTGCAAAGGTAGGGAACTTTGTAGCTTTAAGCATCAATGTTGTAACTGTAGATAAAATGGAACCATCTGACCTGAAACTACAAATGACTCATGACTTAGAACTGGGATATCATATTTAATGAAAAGATATTTTTCATTAAATTATGAAATATAATATTAATATGTACTTATTTAGATTACGTTTTAACTGAGCTTTAAAATATTAAATATGTACCTGATTGGAATCAGAGCAAATGGCTAAGTTGATTTTGAAATCTCCATTGCATGTTTTTCATGGGAATTCGTAGCTCATTTAAAATATGTCGAGGAAGTCATGAAATTGGTTAAGCGAATTTGCTAATTATTGTCTTAATAGCTTCAATGTGTTTTTCCTGTGATGGATCCTTCCACTAACCCTGTTTTAGTTTACTCTTCAGAAAAATGCTAAACTTCTAAAGTTATTGCCAATAATATTATTTTTAGTTTTGTGATTTGATACATTGAAAGTTTACATTTTTTTTTCCTTTGGGGATGACAGATCTTATGATAACCATCCTCAGAAGTGAGGGTTAATATGTCTTTGTGTGCATGTGTTTAGCCTGTGAATGCCATGTGAAAGGCTCCCATTCTGCCGTGTGCCATCTTGAGACCGGGCTCTGCGACTGCAAACCAAACGTGACTGGACAGCAGTGTGACCAGTGCTTGGTAAGATGCATGTGACTAATTGACACCTTAGCCTTGGTACAGAGGCGATTGAATCCATGACTCAGAAGGAGCTAAGTCCCCAAGTGTATTAGTCTGTTCTCACACTGCTATAGAGATACTACCCAAGACTGGGGAATTTATCAACAAAGGAGGTTTAATTGACTCACAGTTTTGCATGGTTGGGGAGGCCTCAGGAAACTTACAATCATGGTGGAAGGGGAAGCAGGCACCTTCTTTACAAGGCAGCAGGAGAGAGTAACTGTCAACACTTATAAAATTATCAGATCTCATGAGAATTCACTATCACCAGAACAGCATGGGGAGCTGCCCCTATGATCAAATCACCTCTCTCCTTCGACACATGGGGATTACAATTCGATTTGAGATTTGGGTGGGGACACAGAGTCAAACCATGTCACAAAATGTGGCTGACAAGTGGCGTGCCTGTCTAGAGAGTGGATGTTTGCTGTAAAGGGATGGAGATGGTGTCATGAATACTTTATGATTCTATGAAATACCCTGTGTGTGTTCTGGAACATACTAATATGAGGAGTCATTTATTAAAACGTATGTTGGTTTCCACTTTCTCCCCGTTTGGTGAAACAGCATGGCTATTATGGGCTGGACTCAGGCCATGGCTGCCAGCCCTGCAACTGCAGCGTGGCAGGCTCCGTGTCAGATGGCTGCACGGATGAAGGCCAGTGTCACTGTGTCCCAGGTGTGGCAGGGAAAAGGTGTGACAGGTGTGCCCGTGGCTTCTACGCCTACCAGGATGGTAGCTGTACACGTAAGCCTTGATTTCCTTGTTTGAGACTTTGTAGTCATTCCCAGAGCTTTCCTTGGGCCCTCCCTCTACTTCCAACTAATTTTGGTTAAGTGCCTTTACTTTTTCTCTTCTTTCCCTGGAGGATTTCATACCTTTTTTATGGTTTCTGGTCCCTATCAGGGTACAAGCCTAAGTTTTGGTCATGGCTCTGCCGCCTACTAATTGTGGGAGCTTAGATTCATTACTTAACTTTGCTTGGCCTCAGTTTCCTCATCTGTAAAATGGGGATGCTAATGAGAATCTGCATTGAGAAGTTAGTGTAAGTGTTCTGTATAAAGTCCTCAGCATGACATTGGGCCTGCAGTAAGTGCTTAGTAAATATTGGCTCCCTCTGTGATCACCTAGTGAGGGCTTTTTCACTCTTTTCTCTATTTCCCCTGTCCTGTCCCCATTTCCCCGCTTCCCTCAGTATCTCCTGAAATGGAGGGCCAGCTACCTCCATGAGACATGGAGGGGTCTTGGGAATTGTGAGGCGTCTTTTAGGAGTGAGAAGAGTGGCTTGGACTCTTAATAAAAGGGAAATAACAGCATCAGCTCTTAGCCCTTTAATGACATCACCCAGATCTGTAACCCAGCATTCGTCTTTATTTCAGCCTGTGACTGCCCACACACTCAGAATACCTGTGACCCAGAAACTGGAGAGTGTGTCTGCCCCCCTCACACACAGGGTGTGAAGTGTGAAGAATGTGAGGATGGGCACTGGGGCTACGATGTGGAGGTGGGGTGCCAGGTGAGCGCTGTCATCCACGCTCTTGCTTAACTGAGAGTTGCTTTGCTGTAGCAAGTTTCAGGCCTGTTCTTCTATATATTTTCTGGACTTTAATCTGTTGAATAGCTTTGTGAGTTTAAAAAAAAAAAAGCTCAATGTGGGCCAGGCACAGTGGCTCACACCTGTAATCACTGCACTTTGGGAGACTGAGGCAGGAGGATCGTTTGAAGCCAGGAATTCAAGACCAGCCTGGGCAACAAAGCAAGACCCTGTCTTTGCAAAAAATAACGATTAAAAAAAAATTTAGCCTGGTGTGGTGGCACACGCCTGTGGTCTCAGCTACTTGGGAGACTGAGGCAGGAGGATCACTTGAGCCTAGGGATTCAAGGCTGTAGTGAGCTGTGATGGCAACACTGCACTTCAGCCTGAACAACAGAGAAAGACTCTATCTTAAAAATCAAAAACAAAAACAATACACCTTAATGCAGATGACAGGAATCAAAGTGGAAGACACGACACCCTTAAGACACCTTATTCTAGGTTTTCTTCAAGAACCTAGTTGTTACATTGATGGTTAGAAAATCCAAAAAATGGCTGGGTGCGGTGGCTCACGCTTGTCATCCCAGCACTTTGGGAGACCGAGGTGGGCAGATCACAAGGTCAGGAGATTGAGACCATCCTGGCTAACACGGTGAAACCCCGTCTCTACTAAAAATACAAAAAAAATTAGCCGGGTGTGGTGGTGGGCGCCTGTAGTCCCAGCTACTCAGGAGGCTGAGGCAGGAGAACGGCGTGAACCCGGGAGGCGGAGCTTGCAGTGAGCCAAGATCGGGCCACTGCACTCCAGCCTGGGCAACAGAGCAAGACTCTCTCTCAAAAAAAAAAAAAAAGAAAATCCAAAAAATATTTGAGTGTCCTTTAATATATTGTGCAATGTATACTATCTTCCAAGAGAAAATAATAAATCACTTTATTGGGGGTTTATATCCAAACCGTGAGGCCACCAGTTTTCTATGTAGCCTTCTTCAGTTAAATTTGGGTATAGTTTGTGTTTTGGAAACAAGAGGAAATTACTTTTTTTTTTTTTTTTTAATTGAGACAGGATCTTACTCTGTCACCCAGGCTGGAGTGCAATGACACCATCAAAGCTCACTGTATCCTTGACCTCTTGGGCTCAAGCAATCCTCCCACTTCAGCCCCCCAAGTGGCTGGGACTACAGGCATGTGCTATCATGCCCAGCTAATTTTTTGATTATTTGTAGAAATGGGGGTCTCACTATGTTGCCCAGGCTGGTCTCAAACTCCTGGGCTCAAGTGATCTTCCCACCTCTGCATCCCAAAGTGCCATAATTGCAGGCATGAACCATTGTGCCTGGCCTGATTTCTACAGTAATTTTGTTAGACTTGTTTTGACCTAGTAAATTTAATTTCAGTTCACAATTTTGGCCCCGTGCGCATGTGCCACTAAGATGCACAGATTTCCGGCAACACAATGCCTGTCTCCTGTTGGCACATGGCAAAGTGAATCCATGCAACAATAGCAAGAGAGAGATGGTTCATTTGTAGAACTTCCCCACATGTAGTGTTTTCCTGTAATTCAAATATGTGTGCACTTGGAAGCATCAAATCTGCCTTTTTAATTGAGTTGGTTTTCCCATCTCTCAGGCCTGCAATTGCAGTCTCGTGGGGTCGACTCATCATCGGTGTGATGTGGTCACCGGCCATTGCCAGTGCAAGTCAAAATTTGGTGGCCAGGCCTGCGATCAGTGTTCCTTGGGTTACAGAGACTTTCCCGACTGTGTTCCCTGTGACTGTGACCTGAGGGGGACGTCAGGGGACGCCTGCAACCTGGAGCAGGGTCTCTGCGGCTGTGTGGAGGAAACCGGGGCCTGCCCTTGCAAGGTATTTACCATCCATCCTCCTCTTTCATCCTGTCTCTGGCTCCTCATCATGACTCCTGGGCTTTGACTACTTACCTAAGCAGCCAGGTTTGGGATGCTTTTTCTAGTGAGTTCACACTCCCTTCCGCATCTGAGTTCAAAGTCTCTTATGCTCCTCTAGAGTGATGGATGATTTTTGAAATTGAATTTTTACTGTTACAAGTGTCAGTTGATGGAACCGATTTGAAAACTGCCCTGAAGTTTTAATCATATATCCCAGAGGCTGAGTGGCTGTGTATCTTGAGTATGCAGGTGAGGTAGGTTTCTCAGGGCTTCGGGATTTGTGATGTGATCCCTGTGAAGTTACTGGGCTCCCGTATGTGCTGGCCACATTGAAGGAAATCGGGGTTTATTATTTTCCCAAGAGGTAAGATTTCAATGTCATTATAAGTTTTGTGTGTTTCCGTTAGTTTTCCCAATGTGCTTTGCTATTAGGAGGTCAGAGCCACCTCCTCTGGTCCTTTTCCCATGGGTGGTGAGATGGGAGCCCTCTGGCTTGATGATGGTAATGAGCTGATGGGTGACTGGAGATAAGAAGGAAAACTCATGTAGATATCATGGCCTGGGAGTAATGGAAGCATCAGTCTCCCCGTTTTCGACCTTATTTATTTATTTAGAGACAGAGTCTTGCTCTGTCTCTCAGGCTGGAGTGCAGTGGCACAATCTCGGCTCACTGCAACCTCCGTCTCCCGGGTTCAAGCAATTCTCCTGCCTCAGCCTCCCGAGTAGCTGGGACTAGAGGTGCCCACCACCACGCCTGGCTAAATTTTTGTATTTTTAGTAGAGATGGGGTTTCACCATATTGGCCAGGCTGGTCTCGAACTCCTGACCTCAGGTGATCCGTCTGCCTCAACCTCCCAAAGTGCTGGGATTACAGGTGTGAACCACCGCGCCCAGACTCTGCCACATCTTATGATAATAGCTGTGATGATAGACGAGTAGGGCAGTAGGCCTTGTCTTAATAATCACCTGGGCCAAGCACGGTGGCTCATACCTGTAATCCCAGCACTTTGGAAGGCCAAGGTGGGTGAATCACTTGAGGTCAGGAGTTCAAGACCAGCCTGGCCAACATGGCGAAACCCCATCTCTACTAAAAATACAAAATTAGCTGGGCATGGTGGCGAGCACCTGTAGTCCCAGCTACTCGGGAGGCTGAGGCAGGAGAATCGCTTGAACCCGGGAGGTGGAGGTTGCAGTGAGCCAAGATTG
The DNA here is from genome assembly GCF_029281585.2 of Gorilla gorilla gorilla. Classification (NCBI taxonomy): domain Eukaryota; kingdom Metazoa; phylum Chordata; class Mammalia; order Primates; family Hominidae; genus Gorilla; species Gorilla gorilla. Next base: position 43,240,214 of record NC_073241.2, read on the forward strand.
TGCCACTGCACTCCAGCCTGGGTGACAGAGCGAGACTCTGTCTTAAATAATAATAATAATAATAATATTTATCACCTGGCCGGTGGCACTCACACCCAGGGATTATCAGAATCACCTGGAGACTCGAGGCGGCTTCCAGAGTTGTCTCAGGACATTCTCATCAGGGACTCTGTATTTTCCAAACAATTCCAAGATGATTCTGATAATCATCTGTGTTTGAGAATCACTGATTGGATCTTTGAGAAAACTGACACTCAGAAAGCTCAGGGCCTGGCTAGAGGAAACTAATGTTTGTGCATCTATAATTATTTTTAAAATTATGTTTGTGTTTTATTTTGTCTCTGTTCAGAAATCACATCTCTTTTTTAGGCAAAAACGAGTCCTTTATTTGCTCCCCTTTAGGAGAATGTCTTTGGCCCTCAGTGCAACGAATGTCGAGAGGGCACCTTCGCTCTCCGCGCAGACAACCCCCTGGGCTGCAGCCCCTGCTTCTGCTCCGGGCTGTCCCACCTCTGCTCAGAGCTGGAGGGCTACGTGAGGACCCCAGTAAGTCACACACAGCCCAAACGTTCTGCTTCTAACCCCACTCCCCTGGGAGGTGGGTGGGGATGGGAAACACAGCCAAGTGTTCACATTAAATTTTGCTCTTATGGCATCCAAAATTCTAGGAAGCTAATTTGGGTTAGAACATGAATCAGAGCTCAGCTTCTGCTGGCCGAGGAAGTAAATGGAACTTGAACTAAAGGCTGTCCATGTTGTTCCTTAGCTAATCTATGAAAAGCTTTCATTGGAGAGAAGATAGAACTGCAAAATCTCAGCCGTCTTCTGCATATCATTGAACGTTTCCCCAGTGTAGCAACAGTTTGGCCCTAAATGGCAGTAGTTTAAAGCACTTTCAGTTCATTTTCTTCCAGATGTTTAGTTTAAAGGAAAAGTCTTTACTGTTTCTGTTTTAATAATGAAGCTGTTTCATCTGTGAAACAATGATGGAATCTAAAGAATGAAACTGGAGTGGAAAGTTCGCATTTTGAAGTGCACTTTCCCCTCCTTTCGTGGTTTAGGTAACGCTGGGCTCCGATCAACCTCTTCTGCGTGTGGTTTCTCAGAGTAACTTGAGGGGCACGACCGAGGGGGTTTACTACCAGGCCCCCGACTTCCTGCTGGATGCCGCCACCGTCCGGCAGCACATCCGTGCAGAGCCGTTTTACTGGCGGCTGCCGCAGCAGTTCCAAGGAGACCAGGTGAGGTGCACACCCAGCCGAGAGCCAGTCCATGCTTCCTAGGATATACAGAAATTGTTTAAAATCACCATAGTCTGGGCCGGCCTGTCATTTAAAGAAGTAGTTATTAATTTCCTCTTTTAAGTGGGATCAGAGAAGTTTAATGCTTATAAAAATCTCCTCAAATATATGGTTCCTTAAAATTTTTCATTAATTTTAAAAGTTTTTTAAGTTCATGTTATATTAATTTGGTTCTTCCTAAAGCAGTCATTCAACAAACATATACAGTCATGTGTCACTTAACAATGGAGAGACATTCTAGGGGAATGTGTCATTAGGTGCGAACGTTATTATTATAATCTCATGAGACCATGGTCATATATGTGGTTTGTCACTGACTGAAATATCATTACGTGGTATGGGACCCACTGTGTTTACTGATATGCTCTTGGTACAAACCTAGGTGCTATGGCCTGGGAGTCCCTTTTCAAGAAATTATCACTCATTTAGGGGGGAAAAAACTACTATAAAAGATCATGAAAGGCATCACTTGGATTTTTGTTTATATAAACATTGGAGTCTGTGTGTGAATTCACCCTGATCTTTACAATTTGCAAATATGCACCCAGTGCTCCTGGAGATAGAGAAATTTTTAATCTAAAGGAGCTTGAAAATAATTTGCATCACTACCACATTGATTTGTTATTTTGGAGCTCACTTTTGTTTGTTTTCTCGAAAGGAACTATATAACTTAGGTCAACTTAATAATCCATAATTAAATGAAATTAGAAGGAAGCAAATTCCAGACAACAAATTTCACCCATGTGATGTATTTTTAAGATACAAGATTTCTCTCATATGGTGGCAGTCTTGCAATAAAATGTTTTTAAATGAAAGCTTTGTCAGAGAAGTAAACAACACTTTATTATTTGATAGCTCATGGCCTATGGTGGCAAACTGAAGTACAGCGTGGCCTTCTATTCTTTGGATGGCGTCGGCACCTCCAATTTTGAGCCTCAAGTTCTCATCAAAGGTGGTCGGATCAGAAAGCAAGTCATTTACATGGATGCACCAGCCCCAGAGAATGGAGTGAGACAGGAACAAGAAGTAGCAATGAGAGAGGTGATAATGGGATCTTTTCATAGAAGTTCCTTAAAGACATTGACTTTGCTATGGATGTAGTGAAAGATGAAAGCCATTAATAAGAGAATGAGCAGCCAGGTACGGTGGCTCACACCTGTAATCCCACCACTTTGAGAAGCCGAGGTGGGTGGATCACCTGAGGTCAGGAGTTTGAGACCAGCCTGTCCAACATGATGAAACCCCGTCTCTACTAAAAATACAAAAATTAGCCAGGCATGGTGGCACACACGTGTAGTCCCAGCTACTTGGGAGGCTGAGGCAGGAGAATCTCTTGAACCCAGGAGGCGGAGGTTGCAGTGAGCTGAGATTGTGCCACTGCACTCCAGCTTGTGCGACAAAGAGACCGAGCAGGAAGACCCTGGGATCAAAATTCCAGTGAGATTAGCAAGATCTCCAAAAACAGTTTGAATTTCAAATTCTCAAGAAATGTATATTAGTTTTATGTCAATTTAGTGGGCACTGCATCTTAAATTCTTTATCTTGGCGTACTATTTTCAACCTGCATAGAGATAGTGGTACAGGAGACTTTGGACTTGCCCAGATTTGGGAAGTGTTTATTCTTGCAGCAGATGTTTACTGGATGTTCGCTGTGTGGCTGGCACTGCCTTAGGTAATGCATATCTATTGATAATGGGACTGACACTGCGCCTGCGCATGGAGGTTTCAGGAGGTCTTTGTCAGTTACACTCAGCGGCATGCACAGAACATGGCTCATTTCTGGAGAAATTTATAAAAGGATTTATTCTTTATAAGTTTTATGCCTGTCAGAATTTGGCCTCTGAGCTTAATTGAATGTGTTTTTCATTCTACAGAATTTTTGGAAATATTTTAACTCTGTTTCTGAAAAACCTGTCACGCGAGAGGATTTTATGTCTGTCCTCGGCGATGTTGAGTACATCCTTATCAAGGCATCGTATGGTCAAGGATTACAGCAGAGCAGGTACTTGGAGCTTCTAGAATTTTGACCGTTATTTTCATATTTGAAAGCAAACTGAAAGAATTTGACTCACTTCACTTCCATTACCTACTATTTTTATTAATCCATGTAGTTCAGTTCCTTACCAAAACATTGTTAAATATTAATATCATTATGGAATGTGTGAATTATAACTTAAAGTATCCACCTAGCATGCTAATGTCGATATAAAATATAAGGACATAATGGTGGAATCTTAGCTGAAGATAAAATGCAAAAAAAAATTGCTATTTCTGCACATGAAAACTGAAATGCCCGTGTCTTCGTAATGATGTATAAAGAATGCTGTCACCTACTCATCTAATACTTTAGCCCATAAAGAAAGCCATTAGGTCTTGGCCAAATCAGCACTTCAAGAGGTCTTTTAGGTGTACTTGTGTCACATTATTTTTAAATTCTAAAATGTCTAAAGTGTGTCATGACAGTTAGTAATGTGCTTTAACACACTTCACTTATAATCACAAGCAGGAACTACTCCAAACAGGGAAGAAAGCTCTGGTTTCATATATATGCAAGTGTTAGGTCATGTGCTATGTTTCTAGAAAGTTTTTCAAATGTTAGCATTTCCTCTCTTAACATGATGGCTGCACAGAATCTCAAACATTTCAATGGAGGTTGGCAGAAAGGCTGAAAAGCTGCACCCAGAAGAAGAGGTTGCATCTCTTTTAGAGAATTGTGTCTGTCCTCCTGGCACTGTGGGATTCTCATGTCAGGTACGGAGACTCTAGTCGAAATCTGTTTCCTGGGTTTGAGTTGAAATGTGCTTGTTACAGCAACTCCAAGAGATGAACAGAACTTACGTGTATCTACTATATCATTTTTTTCTCTTTTTGAATTAAAAAGAAATTAATTTTGGTAAAATGTACATAACAAAATCTTCCATCTTAACCATTCTTCAGGGTACAGTTTAGTTGTGTTAAGTACAGTCACATTGTTGTACAACTGTCACCACTATCATCCTCAGAACTTTTTATCATCCCAAACACAAACTCTGCACTCATTAAACACTAGCTCCCCATATCCTCTCTCCCCAGTCCCCCACAATCACCATTCTCCTTTTGGTCTCTATGTATTTGACCACTCTACAGCCCTCTTATATGATACATATAATACATGGCACATGCCTGTAATCCCAGCTACTCAGGAGGCTGAGGCAGGAGAATCACTTGAACCTGGGAGGTGAAGGCTGCAGTGAGCCGAGATCGTGCCATTGCACTCCAGCCTGAGTGACAGAGAGATACTCCATCTCAAAAATAAATAAATAAATAAATAAATAAATAAATAAATAAATAAATAAATAAGTGGATTAATACAGAATTTGTCTTTTTGCGAATGGCTTGTTTCACTTAGCATAATGTCCTCAAGGCTCATCCATGTTGTAGCATGTGTCAGAATTTCCCTCCTTTTTAAGGCTGAATAATATTCCATTGTACATACGTGCCACATTTTGCTTATTCGTTAATCTGTCAGTGAATAAACTTGGGTGGCTTCCCCGTCTTGGCTATTGTGAATAATGCTGCTATGAACATAGGGGTTCAAATATCTCTTTGAGATTCTGCTTCCAGTTCTTTTGGATATGTACCCAAAAGTGGACTTGCAGAATCATATGGTACTTGTATTTTCCATCTTTGGAGGGATGGAAATGGTATAGCTGCTGGTTTTTACTGTGCCATTTTCCATTCTCACCAGCAGTATACAAGGTCCAGTTTCTCACCAATACTTGTTAGTTTTTTTTTTTTTTTGATAGTTGATACCCTAACAGGTGTGCGGTGGCATCACCTTGTGTTTTTTCATTTGCATTTCTCTGATAGAGATGTTGAACTTCTTTTCATATACCTGTTGGCCATTTGTATGTCTCCTTTGGAGAAATGTCTATTCAAGTCCTTCACTCACTTATTAATCAGACTTTTTTGTCCTCCCTTTTGCATCCCCTCAGGACTGTGCCCCTGGGTACCACAGAGGGAAGCTCCCAGCAGGGAGTGACAGGGGACCACGCCCTCTGGTTGCTCCTTGTGTGCCCTGCAGTTGCAACAACCATAGTGACACCTGTGACCCCAACACCGGGAAGTGTCTGGTATGCTGGTTTGTGGGGGTGCTTGCCTGAGTTTAGAAGTAAAGTGGATGCTGAGTGTCAGATTTCTGGTCTAAGTCATAGCCGTGCCTTGGTTTACTGAGAGGTTAAATTTAGCTAAATATAAAATATAAACCTATTTCCTTGAGGACGGCATAGCTTAGTGGTTCTGACCTTATCAGTGGAAATTCTTTTATAAATTTTCCTTTCTTGATGAATTTATCTGTGGGCATCAATTTGGGAATTAGAGTCGTGCACCAAATAATGACGTTTTCATCAACAACAGATCACATATAGGACAGTGGTCTGATAAGACTATAATACTGTGTTTTTACTGTACCTTTTCTATGTTAGATATAGTTAGACGCACAAATATTTCCTATTGTGTTGCAATTGCCTACAGTATTCAGTACGGTAACATGCTGGACAGGTTTGTGGCCCAGGAGCAATAGGCTCTACCATATGGCCTAGGCATGTAGTAGGCTGTGCCATCTAGGTTTGTATAAGTGCACTCTATGACGTTCACACCGTGACAAAATCAGCTAGGGATGCATTTCTCAGGCAGTATCCCCATCTTTAAGTGATGCATGACTGTAGTTGCATGCCTTGTTTTTAATTGCAGTACTGGTTGCTGTAGTCAAAATAGATGAGAACTGTATACGATGAAGTTTGGGGGCTCACCTGGGAATTTTAAAATAAGTTAATGCCAGTGTTGAAAATGTACTTCTCTGTGTAAAGTATTGCCCTCTCCTTGCATTTTTTAAAAAAATGCATATTCTCTAGGGGATGATAACAGCACATTATTCACATGTTAGTGTGTGTTTGCTTGTCAGCCACCTTCTCCTAGGCCAAGATTGGTCTCGGGGACACATGGAGAGCTCTGACCACTGTAAACGACTAAGCGGCCCTGACAGAAGCCTCGCAGCCCTGACCGAGGACAAATTCCTGTGTCCATGATTTAGCTTAAGCCAATGAAGCAGATAACAAAATAATGTGATATTCGTTTCCTACTCCTGAAGGCTCATGCTTTACAGTAACTCAGGTGGAAACATTGATTACTAATTGTTCCAAGATTAACTCACCTTGGGTAAAATAATGCATTGAAGGGAAATGAGCTGCCCACCAAGGACACACCCGAAGCCTTGGAGATCCTGGGTGTGGCCCAATCACAAGGAAACACTGGAGCCAAAAGAGAGGAATTAGGACTGCAGGCTCCCAATCTGCCTCCCGCCACATTTTGATTCTGGTTTTCCCTCTTTTTGACAATTCCTGTCACTGAAACCCATTATAAACAAAAAATGGTGTCTGGGTTTAGAGGATGGGATTTCAGGGTTGCAGTGGACCTTCTATTCTTGTCAGAGTCCCTTCAGATTTTATTATTATTATTATTATTTTCAAGATGGAGGCTTGCTCTGTCACCCAGGCTGGAGTACAATGGCGCAGTCAGCTCACTGCAACATCTGCCTCTTGGCTTCAAGCAATTCTCCTGCTCAGCCTCCTGAGTAGCTGAGATTACAGGCGCCTGCCACCACACCCAGCTAATTTTTGTATTTTTAGTAGAGACAGGGTTTCACCATGTTGGCCAGGCTGGTTTCGAATTCCTGACCTCAAATGATCCGCCTGCCTTGGCCTCCCAAAGTGCTGGGATTACAGGCATGAGCCATCACGCCCAGCTGTCCCTTCAGATATTAAGTCTGAACTATAGCAGCCATGCCAGGCAGTAATTTAGTGTACATTTTACACACCTGCAACAATGGGGAGCTCACTCCCAAAACAGCTCTGCTCATCTTTGGGCAGCTCTGATTCTTTCTAAGCCAGTGCCCCTGACCATGCATCTGTTGGTGCAGTTTTATTCTTTGGAGCTGTTAAGATAAACCATGAGTTCAGATTATTCATGAAAAGTGATGGGATCTTAACAAATACCTTGTGAAACTACTTGATCAAATCCCTCTTTCCCATGTCTAAAGGCACTGAATCTTCAGCCCTCCAAGTCACATACCCTCACATGCCTGGAGGCCAGATGGAGTGGTCATGGGTCCATTCACCAGCCTGTGGTGTGCATGTCACTGTCTGTCTTCGGTATCCTGCCCTGAGCCTAACGCCTTTGCTCCCGGAGTCAGTGGGAGCTTCCCTCCTTAACTCGAGGTGCTGTGTCTCCATGGCACAGCCTGGACAGGGTAGTCATACCCGCCCTGTCACTGCTGCCTCACGGCATTGACTAGACACAAGACCCTTGAACTCTTCCCATCAGTATAGTGCCTCAGTCCCTTCTTCCTTGGTCTTTGAGCTCAGGACCTTCCCTTCCATCCTCAGTTTTTTGAATCCTTTTGTGATTTAGTGCAGTTATTTCCCTTCAACATAATCTCCTAAGCACTCCCCCTGTGCTTATTGTACAGGTAGATATGAAGACCTTTTTGGATCTGATTTTGTCATTAGTATATAGGATGTTCAGGTCACTGAGCATTTGGTGTTATCATAAAAATGATTGGGGCCGGGCGCGGTGGCTCACGCCTGTAATACCAGCACTTTGGGAGGCCAAGGTGGGCGGATCACCTGGGGCCGGGAGTTTGAGACCAGCCTGACCAACATGGAGAAACCCCATCTCTACTAAAAATACAAAATTAGCCAGGCGTGGTGGCTCATGCATGTAATCCCAGCTGCTCGGGAGGCTGGGGCAGAAGAATCACTTGAACCCGGGAGGCAGAGGTTGCGGTGAGCCGAGATCGCACCATTACACTCCAGCCTGGGCAACAAGAGCGAAACTCCACCTCAAAAAAAAAAGTGATTGATTGGAAGTATGACTTGGAAGGGGCTGGGGAGACTGAGGACAAGGGTGGTAGCTTGGGAGCTCCTCTTCCTGGTTACCCACTCCCTACCACTGCCTTCTGGGAGATACGTCTGAACCTTTTTACATCAGTGAAATATTGGCAGGCATTCTCTGTGCATTTCCCATAGCAACTAATTCAGCCCACAGTTTGGTTCTCATTAGGGGATCCTTGTTTCCCTGCCACTCTTGGGGCAGCTTGTCTTTCCTTCTCTAGGGAGCCCACAGTCTGTCGTAAGTCAGGGGGAGTTGGTGTTAGCCATGGAAAACCTGAAAATCTTCAATTCTCTCTCATCATCTAATATTTATTCCTTGTCAGGTTTAGGCCATGCCATTAACACATTTACTTTTCAAGAGAGAGATTACAAATTTTACTTCTACAGAGAGATGAGTTTGAGAGGTCAGGTAGATCCCAGTAAAATTTATCCTCATCAGGGAAAAAAATAGGAATAGAACTTTAAAATGAAAAATACTAGAATTTTAAAAACATTTAAATGAACTTAAAATAGTCTTTTTTTAACATGTAACAAGATGTCTTTCTGTATCACCTCTCACTGCCAAGGATAAAAGTGTGAGTCAGCCTGGGAGTTTGCTCAGGGGTTCCTCACTGATCCTGGAAACCTATTCAGCTGCATCAGACATGGAATCTTGTGCCCAGTGGCTGAGTAAATAGAGATGAATTGAGCAAATGCCAATTTCAAATTGGAATCAGATGGCAAGAACTGCTTGTTCTTTTAGCTTTAAAAATGTGTACCTTTTTGGCCGGGCACGGTGGCTCACGCCTGTAATCCCAGCACTTTGGGAGGCCGAGGCGGGCAGATCACAAGGTCAGGAGATCGAGACCATCCTGGCTAACACGGTGAAATCCTGTCTCTACTAAAAATAAAAATAAAAATAAATTAGCCGGGTGTGGTGGTGGGCACCTGTAGTCCCGGCTACTCGGGAGGCTGAGGCAGGAGAATGGCGTGAACCCGGGAGGTGGAGCTCGCAGTGAGCCGAGATCATGCCTCTGCACTCCAGCCTGGGTGACAGAGCGAGACTCCAACTCAAAAAAAAAAAAACCAAAGTAAGTGTACCTTTTTTAATAGCAAGACCGTAGGTCGAAAGGATGATATAAAATTTAACTGGAAATGCCACATAGGGTGGCTCATGCATGTCGTCCCAGCTACTTAGGAGGCCGAGGCAGGAGGATCACCTGAGGCCAGGAGTTTGAGACCAGCCTGGGCAACATAGCAAGACCCCCTATCTGTACAAAAAAGTTAAAAGTTAGACAAACATGGTGGCGTGTGCCTCTGGTCCCAGCTACTCGAGAGGCTGAGGCAGGAGAATCACTTGAGCCTGGGAGGTCAAAGCTACAGTGAGCTATGATTGCACCACTGCACTCCAGCCTGGGCAACACAGGGAGACCTCGTCTCTAAAAAAAAAAAAAAGAAAAAAATTAACTGGAAGTTAGTTGTTGGTTGCAGTAATCTATCAGTGGTGCTCTAAAACCATGAGTTTTCTTCCCTCATTGTCTATTTCCTAAATCATCTATCCATTCTTCAATTCCTTACATGTGGTTGTTGAACCCTGACTGTGTGCAAAACTGGTGCTTCAAATTGTTTTTTGGGGCACTAAATATTTTAAATCTATGTTTTAAGGTTCTGCAAACTGCTTTTAGGGCTCCTATGTCTATTTTCCTTAAGAAGAATGTACTAGTAATTTCTTGGCTGTATTGGATGAATGCAGCCTTAGGATGAATGAAAGCCACAGAGCGGGAAATGTTTTCAGGATTTTAAGAATATGGAGGAAAATGCTCCCCTTTCCTGAAGAATATTTTTAAAAGCTAGCTGATATAAAACGTGGCAGTGCTTAGCTATTACCAGATAAGAATGATTTCTAACAATTTCCCATTTTTTCCCCCTTCCTTTAAATGTGGGCTCCCAGAACTGTGGCGATAACACAGCAGGTGACCATTGTGATGTGTGTACTTCTGGCTACTACGGAAAGGTGACTGGCTCAGCAAGTGACTGTGCTCTGTGTGCCTGTCCTCACAGCCCTCCTGCCAGGTGAGTCCCCACAGGTGCAGCTGGCATGCTGGGCTGCCCAGGGCTGCTTCCAGTTCAGCCTCATTTTCAAGGGTCTCTGAGTGGTCTGTTGTTAATGAATATTCTCCATTGGTTGCAAAAGGCTAATTTTAAGAAAAGGTGTTCATTCTCAAAAGCATTGGAAGAGAATCTTTTCAAAAGCAAAGTATCTGTTTTGGTATTGGATGTTTGGATGGAAGCAATTAAAGAAAGAACTTCTAGGTTTTGTTTTTTAAGACTCATTTTAGCCCACAGCATATGTATCCAATCTGCATGGAGATAAATAATTATTAATTTTATTGATAATGATACAAAAGAACCCAATTACCATTTAAGGGAATGGGGTTAGAGTTTGTATAAGCTGGTGCCTCAGTGCTGAAATACCACATGGTGATAAAATTGGGACTAGTTTCTACCTTGTACTTATGATGCTTGTACAGAATTATCTGAATGCAAAAGGGAACCAGAAATTTTAAGTGGGAATTAGAATATCAAAGAATCCTCTTTGGTTCAAATGAAAATTATAACTCATCAATAATATTTTATTATTGCTTAGAATATTTGGCAAGGTATTGAACATATAAAGATCAAATGTTAACTTTTGGTATACTGCAGTGAAGTATTCCTTTTAATATTTGTCTGAATCTTCTGTTTTTTATTGCCTCCAAGTAAATGATGCCTGATGGTGAGTACCAAATGAGAGGCACTATGTACACTTCCCTTGCAAGCTATGAAGCATCCTAAAATTTGTTGTTACTAGTGCTTATTTTTTGTATTAAATGTATATATATAAATTTTGACTTGTCAATTCCACTTCTGTAGTCTGTGCTATAGAAATACTTGCATGTGTGTGTAAAGATGGATATGTTTTTGCATTGCTTTTACTCATGAGGAATAGGGGGAAAACGGAAATATCTACTTACGGGGAATTGATTGTATACATTGTGTTACATTCCTAGAGTGAAATATTTTACAAACACGGAGAAAAGAATAAGGTATATCTGTAGGCACAGAATTGGAGAAATGGCCAATTGAAGTATGTAATTGAATATGGAGTGTGATGCCATTTTGGAAAAAATTCATATCCACATGTCTATTCATACCCATATTATAGGTGGCTATATGTGCCCAGAGAAGTATTGGGAAGGACATTCTACCCTACTACTTTGCACGTTTCTCTGCTGTTTGAATATTTTACTTCTTCAATCATAAAAAGGTTATAAACATCCCCAAAGTCCGCATTAATAAGTTAAAGTTTGTGCTATCAGGAAGAGATTGTCAGGATGTGAACATTTTTGTGTGCTCTGAATCTCAGATGCCCTAAAACACATGCTTTATTTTCTACATATTTTGTTTCCACTGAAGTCTATCCCTTTACTATTTTAAGGAGGAAAAAGAGTTGGAAGTGGTATGGGGCTGATAACTGACGCTGGAAACTTCATCTTGCTAACGAAAAGGAACCAGACTTGGCTCTAACTGGTTTTGTTTTTTATTGTTGTCTCCAGTAGTTTGCATGCACCCAGCTCAGCCTCTAGATGGCACATTGGTAATTTAAAACGTGAAGGCAGAGGGTAGAGGATGTTGAGAAAAAGGAGTAAAACAAAAGCAGAAATCCATGAATGAGGAGATCAAATCCCAGTCAATGATTAAACTTTGAGAGGCTCTGTCATTTTGCTTATGGCAGCCTACCACATAACTCCCTGCCTGCCTTTAGGTGCATCAGTTCTCCAGTTCTGCCCTATTTCCTTGCCTTTGCTTCCCTGGCTTTCCTTCCTCGCCTTTTGTTACAGTCAATAAAGTTCTTTTCGTCAGCGTGTGTTCAGCCATCTTCCCTCTGCTGTTTTTTCGTGCTTGCTCATAGTTGTTTCAGCTCTCTTACCACCTTATCACTTAGTAAGCAAAGACCCTTTTTCCTTGGAACACTCTCTCGTTGGGTGGCCAATTAGTGATAATCCCTAAGGTCAGTCTTCTTCCACTTAACATTCACATGATTGTCCCTGGACAGGGTCTTATGAATGTCTTTTGGATACAAGATGTGTGTGCACTTACTGATTACTTTTATTTTCCTTCTTTTTGCCAGGTAGACTGTAAGCTCTAAAACGCTATGTGTAATCACATAACTTTGAGACCAGTATGGTGTATCCTAAGAGTAATGAATAAGTACCTTAAGGGAAGATGGAAATTGTATATCTGAAAATTCAAAAAGAAATTCTTTTCCTCCAGTTTTAGTCCCACTTGTGTCTTGGAAGGTGACCACGATTTCCGTTGTGACGCCTGTCTCCTGGGCTATGAAGGAAAACATTGTGAAAGGTACATGGGTGGATTGTCATGTGGAAATCCGTGGGCACTCTGTTTCTTTTATAAGGTATTGGGCATATTTACTATAGTAATCTGGGAGCCATTATCAATTATCAGTTTGGATGTGCTTGATTGAAATAGGACCTCATTACTGTTCCAGAACAAGTTTTCCCAAGGTGAATGGATCTGTGCTTTGCATTTCATTTGGTGGAAATGATTACTGTTGCAAGTTAGAAGCTGGTATTGACTATCCTGTCTGTACCTATGTCCCTTCCTTTCTGTAGGTGCTCCTCGGGCTATTATGGGAACCCTCAAACACCAGGTGGCAGTTGCCAGAAGTGTGACTGCAACCCGCACGGCTCTGTCCACGGTGACTGTGACCGCACATCTGGGCAGTGCGTTTGCAGGCTGGGGGCCTCAGGGCTCCGGTGTGATGAGTGTGAACTGAGGCACATTCTGATGGAAACAGATTGTGTTTGTGAGTATTTCTCCTCTAAATGTGTAAAGATGGTTTTTCCTCCCAAATGTGTCGGGAAAGAAGTGATGACGGCACACTAAAGTGTCTGCAGGATAAAAACATCCTATTTTATTTTCATTTTCTTATTTTCTAAGCATAGATCACTGTTGCATCTGCTGAACTGAACCTTTCATCATGTGTTTTCCAGCTGAGGCAGGAGGTTCTAAGATAGCAGTTTATTCCTCTGGCACTCAGAGCAGCACAGTGATTTCAACTTTCTCGTTTAGTGGCATTACTATTTCCTTTAGTGGAGCCAGGAGTGATTTAGTGCAGGAGAGGAAACAGCTTTGTGGGGTTGTCATTTGTGTTACCCCAATTTCATGATAGCTTCCACTCATGACTATCATGGATTTAAAAAAAAAAAAAAAAAACAAAGAAATGGAGTCTTGCTCTGTCCCCCAGGCTGGAGTGCAGTAGCACAATCTCGGCTTACTGCAACCTCCGCCTCCTGGACTCAAGTGATTCCTCTGCCTCAGCCTCCCGAGTAGCTGGGATCACAGGTGTCCACCACCTTGCCTGGCTAATTTTTGTATTTTTAGTAGAGACAGGATTTCACCATGTTGGCCAGGCTGGTCTTGAACTCCTGACCTCAGGCAATCCGCCTGCCTTGGCCTCCCAAAATTCTGGGATTACAGGCATGAACCACCATACCCGGCCTGTCGTGGGCTTTTGTAAACTTTTTTTCCAGTTCTGATTTATTCTACCAGCAAGTGCATGAGATAGTCATCTTGGGATGTCTTCTCAGGGGTTAATGGGGAAGATAAGGAGGCCTGTTAAGATCATGGCATTGGAGGTCTTTTTTGCTTTGACTTTTGTGTAGATTATAAGCACAAACACCCCCACTGTTCTCTCCAGTGTCCTTCACTTGTACTTGCGAAAGATGCATTTGCAAACTGCCTGAGGAGGTGACAGAGCAGGCTGTGGAAGGGAATGCTGGGATTCAGTGCAGTGGGTCCTAGTTAAAGATGAGCCAGGCAGTATAAAGATGGGGGCAGAAGAATGAAATGTGTGCCATAACTCCCTACCTGTCTTTAGGTGCATCTATTCTCCAGTTCTGCCTTACTTCCTTGCCTTTGCTTCCCTGGCTTGCCTTCATCACCTTTCATTACAGTCAATAAAGTTCTTTTTGTCAGCGTGTGTTCAGCGCTCTTCCCCCTGCTGTTTTTCATGCTTGCTCATAGTTGTTTCAACTCTCTTACCACCTTATCACTTAGTAAGCAAAGACCCTTTTGCTTACTGGGCGCCCCTCTTGGCCTCAGCTGTTTCTTTCTGTGTGACCTCTGGGAAGTTACTTATCTGATCTGAGTCTTGGTGTCATCATTGAATAGGGGCCTAGCACTTCCTGCCGTGCCCCCCTTGGCACAGTTGGAGTGAGAATGAGATCAGATGTGGTGCACGGGGTCTTGGAGTGTACTCTGACCGCATATGTCATTTTCACAAAACAACTTACACAACTCCATGAAAAAAATGGGCAGACCACATCGCATTAACTTTAACTCTCCTTTTTAAAAATTTGTCTTGTAGCCTGTGATGATGAGTGTGTAGGTGTGCTGCTGAATGACTTGGATGAGATTGGTGATGCCATTCTTTCTCTGAACCTCACTGGCATTATCCCTGTCCCATATGGAATTTTGTCAAACCTGGAAAATACAACTAAATATCTCCAGGTAGGTACTGGAAATACAGAGATGAACAGACACTTGTATCATTAAGGGATGTAGTCAGTGGGAATGGTGGGAGTCATTCCATGTGTCCTCCCCACAGTGTGAGAGCCCAACTTCCATCAGCCCCTGCGGGCAGGTGTCCAGTCTTTCCTTGACTATGACCAGTGACAGGCACTTACTTACTTATCTCACATGCTAGCTTGTTTCACGGTGGGACAGCTTTCATCATTTCAGTGCTCTCTGGAGGACTCCTCATCAATGCTGCCCTCTGTGGCCCTCATTCTGCCTTTTGGGATAAGACCAAGTCCACTTGCTCTTCTGTAAGACAACTTTGGGTATTTGCAAACAGTTGCCCTATTAGAAAAGCAGAAAATAGGCCAGGCGCGGTGGCTCACATCTGTAATCCCAGCATCCCAGCACTTTGGGGGGCCAAGGCGGGCGGATCACGAGGTCAAGAGATCGAGACCATCCTGGCCAACGTGGTGAAACCCCATCTCTACCAAAAATACAAAAATTAGCTGGGTGTGGTGGCGCGTGCCTGTAGTCCCAGCTACCTGGGAGGCTGAGGCAGGAGAATTGCTTGAACCTGGGAGGTGGAGGTTGCAGTGAGCCAAGATCACACCACTGCACTCCAGCCTGGCGACAGAGCAAGACTCCATCTCAAAAAAAAAAAAAAAAAAAGAAAAAGAGAAGAAAAGCAGAAAATAAATCTGAACAGTATCTTCTTTAAGGTATATTATTTTTTAAGTGTATTATTCTTCACTTCACTAGAGTTGCAGGGCACAAAATCTCTCCTCCCTGGAAGACTACATTAAATGTCTGGCAGTAAATCATAGTTTTATGTTTTCATCAACAGGGCCTGGGTCAAAAAAGGATAAGGAGTTAAGAAATTAACTTAGTAGACAGCATCCTACTATAGCACTTATTTATTTTTATTATTTTATTTATTGATTTTATTATTTTTTTGAGACAGGATCTCCCTCAGTCACCCAGGTTGGCATGCAGTGGCACAGTCATGGCCCACGGCAGCCTTAACCTCCGTAGCTCAAGGGATCCTCCTGCCTTAGCCTCCCAAGTAGCTGAGACTACAGGCACACACCACCATGCCTGGCTAGTTTTTTTATTTTTATTTTTAATGGAGATGAGCTCTCACTATGTTGTGCAGGCTGGTCTTGAACTCCTAAGCTCAAGAGATCCTCCCACCTTGACCTCTCAAATTTCTGGGATTATAGGCATGAGCTACCACGCCTGACCCACTTTTAATTCTAATTGGAAAACAATGTGATTCTTAAATTTTTCTTTATATATGCGTTAGAATTTGACATAATCTATGCAGTGCGCCAGGTAGCAATAAAAGGGATGGCCATTCCTAAATGCCTTTTCTTAGATAAGAGCTTTCCTCAAACTTAGCACTTCCTTAGGTGTGTGCGTGTGTTTATGTGTGCGCTGGGATGGGGCTGGTTCTTGAATCCATCTTGATTTGCAGTGGTCTTTTCTCTATAATGGTAGTTAAGAAAGATTAGGGACCTCTAAGAGATGTTTTTATGTTATACTTTCCTCAAACGTCACAAAGTGTTTTTGAAAAATGAGAGCTTTTACCTCTATAAAAAAAAGAATATTTAACTTTTTTTCCAATCACTACATACACAATCAGTATATTATCTGCCAGTCTTGGTCCCAGGGATATAACTATTTTATATATATCAAATAAGACAAATATTTGATTTAAATTTTAACTCATTTTGAATGATTTGCTCTAAATAAACCACTTGTCCGTTTTCTTTAAATAACTTTTTGTGTTTATGTAAAGTATTCATCAAGTTTTAAGGTTTAAATAAAATTATACAAGAAATTAGAAGGCTGTTGGCATAAATTAAGCACTTTATTTTTCTTTATTTTTAGTATTTATAAAGTCTTTCTTTATTGAATTCTTTTGTAGTTTAGCCTAAAAGGCATTTTTTTCTTAGGTGTTGCAATTATAGTTAAATTTGTGTGACTCTGCTATTGAGATAAAGCCAGACTTTTATCTGAGAATTGCAGCAGTATCAGATTCTGCTGAACACAACAGATTTTAAATTTATATCTATATCAGAAATATAATGCAAAGGATGGCAGTGTAGAATCATGTCGCTATAATCGAAACCTAAGTAAATGTGATCCATTTTTTTTTAAAATGACAGTTCCAAGGAAAGAAGAATTTCTTTCTGTGAACAAAAAAGAAATGCAAGTGCTTCTTAGTTAAGAATCAGAACATTTTACTTCGAAGCATTGTAATTTGTTTCCTCCATTCTTCCTAGGAATCTTTATTAAAAGAGAATATGCAAAAGGACCTGGGAAAAATTAAGCTTGAAGGTGTTGCAGAAGAAACGGACAACCTGCAAAAGAAGGTAAATTCTTTCCATAACCAACCAACCTTCCTCCTGGTCCCTCCCATCAGCCCTCCTGAGCAGTTGCCTTGGGGCTGTCTGGAAGGTTCTGATTAGATCATGCCAGCCTCTTCCTCCCACGAGCTGTGCTCCAGGTACTTAATCATCAAATTGGTTTTGACCCTGCCAGTTTCTGTGGTTTAGTGGGAAAAGGCTTAATGTCTGTTGTCATCTCTGCTGAGGACAGAGTTGGGCAGTCTCTTGGCTCTGACTTTCATTTTCTCCTCTGAAACAAAGGTGGGGCGGGGATGAAAAGATTGCTGAGGTTTCTTCCTTCTCCTAAATTCATTCGGTAACGAAGTACACGGTGAGCCCAAAAGCACGGACTGAACATCAGTAATGCTCTCTGCAGCTTGCTGGGTGGAGCAGGGAGGGCACAGACCTCATGATGAGGCGTCTGTGCAAACTTCAGGCTTCAGGCTGGGGTGGTTCTGATTTTAGGGCCCTGAATGGCAAGTGAGCTTGTTTTTATGTCATCAGGGAATTATTTATTCTGTTTAGCCTGTGCCAGAGGAATGGCATTTAGTGACCTAAAAAACAATCTCCCCTTCTGCAGATGGTGAGGAAGGATTATTGTCAAATTTACTGTTTTTTCATTTATGAATTTTGTATGTGCATGTGTGTGTGTCTGTGTGTGTGTGTGTATGTGTGTGTGTGTGTGTCTGTACTGTGATGGTGTATCTATACGTATGGATGTCTAATCTCCATCAACACATGCACACATACACAAACATCACCCTAGGAAGTATAGTTTGGCTCCTGTTAATTTAGAATTAACGATGTTTTGGAAAGAGTTGAAGGGTTTAAGTTTGGGTTTAAGTACCTCATCAAGCAAACATTTGGTTGGAAATAAGCTGATTAAAATAAATTCTCTGTATCCGTTAAAGAAGATTCTCTTTGGTCTTGACTAGAAAACACCAAACTCAAGACTGGGTTACTCTACATTCTTGGAAATTACAAACAACCTTTCCTTTAACAAAGAGTAAAAATCCCAGTAGAAATAACAGCTGAGGACAGCTAAGTGTCAGCCTCTGGGCTGCTGACTTCCTGGCTCTCGTCTTGTGTAGTTCTCATAGCAGCCCTGGGAGGTAAGCGTTGCTGTTTCCCAAGTGTTACAGACAATGCTTGGAGATGTCTGGGCCTGTCCACAGCCTGGCAGAATCAGGTCTAAAATCAGCTTGCCTGACTCCGTGTTCTTAACTCCTAGAGACTAACATCTCATAGGCCATACAAATCAGTAAGGTTTACTTTCTATATTCTGTATATTTGGGTTTTAAAGTGAATCGAGGGCCCTCACAGTATAGCCACTAGGAGAATCTGTAGTTTAATACACAATTAGCCTGCTTTTAAAAACATACCCATCTTTTCTTATGCTGAGTGAGTTGTAAATTATTTCATTAACTACTTAGTCCATTTCCAACCCCAAAATATTAAGCTCGGCTTGCATGATAATGCTCATCCTTACTCTATATTCTGGAATATATGTTGTTGCTTATAAGCGGCAACAGTGGGATAGTAAAACTTGCGTATTATTTAAAGTCAAACTAATTACTTAAAGTCAAACTAACCTGAGACTTTATTTTTCCACCAGCTCACTAGAATGTTAGCGAGTACCCAAAAGGTGAATAGGGCAACTGAGAGAATCTTCAAGGAGAGTCAAGACCTGGCCATAGCCATTGAGAGGCTGCAGATGAGCATCACAGGTAGTGTGGGCAGTGACTAGTTTGAAGCATCTGTGCTTATCTAGTAAGAAGTCACCATTGCTTTATTAAACATATGAATAGATGTCTATCTCTTGCATCGGGCTTTCTGGAACCAGAGGGGCTGGAATAGTTTGGGGATCCTGAGATGTGCAAACTTTAGTCTTTGACTGAGAGTTTTAGCTTTAAAAAAGTGCATATTTCTCTTTTTATTTTCTGCATTATGCCTAAAACTTAGATCCTAATTCTCAAGCCCTGTTATGGTAAAGTTAGTATGGTAGCTCTCCATCCATTTGCCCAGAATAGGAGCTGACAGGATTTGGGACTTCAGTTTCGTACCAAGTATATCCATCATATTAGAATAATTTAATCACTTCTCAGTTGGGTGTGCTGTGGCTTTTAGCATGCTATTTTCAGTTTTCTGGCTACCAGAAACATACGATCGCTCTTCTTTTTGTATTATAGTGTAAGGGCTTAAAAAGTACAGAATCCACTAAAAATCAGACTTTATAGGGCAAAAGGTAAGGAAATTATTAGAACAAATTATGCTTAATAAAAAAAGTAGGATCAAGCATTGGTGGTTTATTTATGTAGTAAATATTTATTGAGAACATTTATTTTTTATGTGCAGATGTCTCTGCCAGGTACAAGGAAATGCTGAGGTTGACACCATGTCCTTGCCTTTAGGGAGTTTATTGGTGCATGAGAAGACTTTGAAATAGACCAGTAATCCCAAGTTCATGAATGTTTAGTTAGGGGATGTGCAGAGTACACTGGGATATGCCAGGTGGCCTGGCCTGACATGGAGGTCCAACTCAGCTTAGGTAAACAGAGCAGTCCTCAGCAGAGAAGTTTCTAAGTTTTTCGCTTGGTACTAGCCACTTTTGAGAGGCTTATTAAATAATTGATGAATTTTCTCCATAGAAATTATGGAAAAGACAACTTTAAATCAGACTTTGGATGAAGATTTCCTACTACCCAATTCTACTCTTCAGAACATGCAATGGAATGGTACATCTTTACTAGAAATCATGCAGATAAGAGACTTCACACAGTTGCACCAAAATGCCACCCTTGAACTCAAGTAAGTTCCTAATTACTGTTCACAATGCAACCAAGTAGAGAGAGAAACTTGCACGCTATCTCCAAAGGAGAAGGAGGCATCGTGGAAGAAAAGTGCTCACTGGAAATGAAATATCCTAAGAGAGGAGAAGGGGTCCTGTGGTCAAGTAAATGAAGAGATGGGTACTGACCCCTCCAAATATAGAAAGGTGTAATCTGTGCAGTCAGTGTAATCTATCTTTGTGCTATCATGCAGTAGCTTCTGTCCTTTTCTGTGATTCCGGGATGTTTCCACCTAGCACAAACAGCAGAGCCTCATGGTACTGTAGATCAAGGATAAGGCAGTAAACTCTCATAGAAAAAAATCGTTGGTGGCCACCCATACCATGAACTCTAAGACAGGTCAATGTTATGCCAGAATAATTGAGCTCAGTTATATAAAAAAGTATAGTTACATTGAAACCCACGATGTGAAGTGACACAGAGATCGCAAAGCATTCTTACATACAGTCACAAGGAGTTTGGAGTTTCCTTTCCAGCTTTTATCTTAGCATTTCCACACAGGTATTACTTGATATACTAGCACAGGCTGTCTCTCTGCAGGTTGTAATGAATGTCTGAAGTGCTGTTATAAATAGTTACATGATACTTTATTAAAACTCTACTCTGGACGTTACTATCTAAACTATAATCTAATGAAATGATATAGTCATGTGAGATATTTAAACTTTAATATTTTGCTATTTTAAATTATGTTGTGAGGGACTTCTTATGCAAATGTTTTATATCTTTTTCTATATTGAAATATCAAATATTTATTTATACTGTATATATCTCTTCTTTTTCTGTATTTCAGATTATTATCAGGGTAGATATTAAGAAGTAGAATTATTGGCTGGGCGTGGTGGCTCACGCATGTAATCCCAGCACTTTGGTCGGCTGAGGCGGGCAGATCATCTTGGATCAGGAGTTCAAAACCAGCCTGGCCAACAAGGCAAAACCCGTCTCTACTAAAAATACAAAAATTAGCTGGGCATGGTGGTAGACGCCTGTAATCTCAGCTACTCGGGAGGCTGAGGCAGAAGAATTGCTTGAACCTGGGTAGCAGAGCTTGCAGTGAACTGAGATGATGCCACTGCACTCCAGCCTGGGCGACAGAGCAAGACTCCGTCTCAAAAAAAAAAAAAAAAAAAGAAGAAGTGGAATTATTTAGTCAAAGAATTTGTGTTTTGAGGATTCCTAACATGCACTTCCAAATAATTTTTTTTAATATTTTTTAAAAACAATGTTCACTGCCACCAGCAACACACTAGAGGGTTGGTTATGTGTCTTTTTTCATCATAGAGCATAATTTTTGACGTTGTTGATTTGTTAGGTGAAAAACAAAAGGAGGTGCTTACAGTTGGATGGAGTTTGGAGAGAGGACTAGTAATCTAGTTACTAGAATAATAGGGCCTGGAAAGGGCTCTGAGAGAACTAGGATCTAAAGGCCTTGGCGGGGGAATGAGAGGAGGACGTGGTCCTGGGAGATGGGCGTGAGCAGCTGTCTATGGAGCCCCTCCTCTGTGCCAGGAGAGTGCCGGCTTCTCTTCTCACATTGTGTTCTGTGATCATCTCAGTCTTTCCAAGTAGGGGAGAACCCAGTTGGGGAAACTGAGGCCCAGGGAATGTAAGTAACTTGCCCTATATTAAGCCCCCGGGACAATATGAAACCTGACCACAAACCTGAATCTGTTTGAGTCTAAACCGTGTTATTTTCCCACCCAGAACAAAAGGAAGTACCATTTGAGACCCGTTCCATAAAAGATGGGCAGGTGGAATTTGGACAGTTGGAGACATCGAGGGCCTTTCAGGGGCGGGGAAACGAGATCTCAGTCTAGCATAGGTGGAGAGCCATTGAACAAGGGAACACTGGAGCCAAAGAAGCTCAGCTGAAGTTTGCATCGAATTTGAGAGGCAATGGGTAGTGGTGACAGAAGCCAAGGTGCGAACGTTAGTCCTGCAGCCCCGACTGCGCACTGAGGCTTCAACTGTGCTCTTCTCAGGCAGCTCCAACCAGGGCTTCCCAGGACCTGCCCACCCTGGAGGCGATGCCCCTGGGTGGGGCTCTGCTCCCTAACCTTCCTCAGCACCCCACACATCTGAGTCGGTGGGGAGCATGTGAAGGATGGAGATTCCCAGGCCCACCCTGCAGATCCTAGAGAATCATTTTGTGGGGCTGTCCCCTCCCACCGTTACCCTTCTGAGGTCAATTCATTCATTCATTCATTCAGCAAAGTGACCTGAACCCTGGTTGCAAGCATTGTGCCAGGAATTGGGAACATACAGGGGAACAATAGAGCCTTTTGCCCACTAGGAGCTCCTGGTCAATTTAGGGAAAGTTTATTTTCTGAATATGCACTTTAAATACAATAAGAAAGTTTAAAATAGAGGTCAAATTTTCATCTATAGGATGATGTTACTATCTAAACCACAATCACATGAAATGATATAGTCCTTAATGACTTGAACAAGATTAACCACCAAAAACAAAACAAAACAAAAAACCCAGCACTCTTCATTAGCTTCTTCTAGCAAAATTGACAGAGGAAACTGGTGTTTCTCAAGCTATGTGCCTCTATAACACTAGTGTCGCATGAACTCCTGGGCAGATTCCTTGAACAAATATTAACCTTCCTAGGATCTGCAAGGCGGGCCTGGGACTCTCCATCCTTAACAAGCTCCCCAGCAACTCAGATGTGTAGGGGGCTGAGGAAGGTTAGGGAGTGGAACCCAGCCCTGGGGCACTGCCTCCAGAGTGGGTGGTTCCTGGGAAGACCTGGTTGGAGAGACCTGAAAGGAGGAGGGGAGGCAGGGCCAGCCCCCACCCCTACCTGTTCCCCTCAGTGCCTCCTGACCCTCCCCTACTGGCAAGGGCCTCTAGGACCCCTTTCTCTGTCACTGCCCTTCTGATTTCACTTGGAATAAAGTTATTAGTGAGATTGCTGATCTCTCTAATTTGTAAGTTAAAATATTACTAAAGAGACCTTTTATTTTAAAAATCAAGAGTTTAAAATGTATTCTCTGGCCTCCACTTTCTGATTTTCCATAGATAATCCCTATATATATGCCATTTCAAAATACATGGATTATTTTAGGAATTATCTGCTTTTTAATTATAATTCTTAAAAAATTGGTGGTTCATGCTGAAGCATGGCAATTGTATAGATGAGAAGTTTAGCACACAGACTGATTGCTTTTCATGCTGGGTCGGGGGTCTCCAGAACTAACACCACATTCAGAGTTTCACCAGGACCCCCAGGATTCAGCATATAACTGTACTTACGGCTAAGATTTATTAAGGAGGTCCTGCCAGATGGAACAAAAGGACACAGCAGAGTCTGGAGAAATCCCTGAAGTCCTCTCCCCATGTGGGATCCCAGAGAGCACTCCTCCCCCAGCAAGAAAAATGCAGCAACATGTGTGTGATGTTTCTGCCCAGGGAAGCCTGTCAGAGATGCAGTATCCAGGGATTTTGTTGGAGCTGTACTGGTAGGCACCCTCTGCCTAGCACATAGCAAAAGTCGACTCCCAGAAGGAAAGCAGGTGTTCAGCATAAACCATGTTGCTTGCACAAACAGCCCAGGTAGTGAGCTACTCTTAGCAGTTAGGGATCAGTGGGAACGCAGCCCACCTTGCCAGCAGGCCTTTCAAAGGAGAGCGGACTCCAGCCTGCCACGTTGACTCTTTACTGCACACTTTGGATTATTGTTTGTAGCTGTTTTTCAAATGATTTCCGTGCTGGTATCTCAGACCTATTAAAAGATTTTTTTTTTTTTTTTTTTTTTATTGAGACGGGGTCTACTCTCTCTCCCAGGTTGGGGTTCAGTGGCGCGATCTTAGCTCACTGCAGCTTCCGCCTCCCGGGTTCAAGCGATTCTCTCTCCTCAGCCTCCTGAGTAGCTGGGATTACAGGCACCCACCATCATGCCCGGCTAATTTTTGTAATTTTGTATTTTTGTAGAGATAGGGTTTCACCATGTTGGCCAGGCTGGTCTTGGACTCCTGACCTCAGGTGATCTGCCCGCCTTGGCCTCCCAAAGTCCTGGGATTACAGGCGTGAGCCACTGTGCCCGACCAAAGATACGTCATTAAAGAAGCACATTCCAAGACACAGTGTCTACTAAGGAGAGCCAAGTTCTGTACTGCAGGTCTTCTCAAAGCTTTTAGTACGCTGACGCACATCAGCGGCCCCGTGGAGGATCCGGCTCACTTCTTTCACCCTGGAATATTTGTTCAAGGAATCTGCCTGGCAGTTCATGGGACATTGGTGTTATAGAGGAACATAGTTTGAGAAACACCAGTTTCCTCTGTTGATTTTGCTAGAAGAAGCTAATGAAGTGCTGAGTGGGGTGTTTTTGTTGATTAATCTTGTTCAAGTCATTGAGGACTATGTCATTTCACCTGATTGTAGTTTAGATAGAAGAGTCATCTTGAGATGAAAATTTGGCCTCTATTTTGAGCTGTCTTTTTTCTCTTTTTGAGACACGGTCTCACTCTGTCACCCAGGCTGGAGTGCGGTGGTGCAATCTCAGCTCACTGCAACCTCCACCTCCCAGGCTCAAGCGATTTTCCCACCTCAGCCTCCTGAGTAGCTGGGACTACAGGCACGCGCCACCATGCCTGGCTAATTTATTTTAAATTTTCTTAGAGAGATATCTTATTTAATAATAAGGAATAATAGATTCATGATCAGACATTAGAAATATATTGGGTTTATTTGTGTTTTCTTATGTATGTGTTTTAGTTCTTGTTGCCTGCTCATAATGCAACGTCTTTATTATCGTTAAAAATTATATCATTAAAAATTATAAGTGCCAACGTTATTCTAATAATGTCAGAGTTCAAATTTATAACCTTGAAAAATGTTTTTGGTCGTGTCTTAACCCAGTGACCTGACACCTGTGAAAGCTGAGGATGTTTTACAGGGCATTTTCCATAGAGTTTTTCAAAGTTGTCCTGACAAATTAAAATGAAGAGTTAATAGGATATACTCCACCATTGCAAGGATTTGTAGCATGAAATTTTATTATTCTATGCAGCTATAAATTCAAAATTGATTTAAATCAGCAATTTGATGGCATATTTATAAAGACATAGGAAAAAAATCTTTTGGTATTCTAAAGCTTGCATTTATCCATGGTACAAATCATATCTTTTTGTCAGTTTGAATTTGAAAGCTTTTATGAAATCTGTTTCTTCTTAACTAGCTGCAGAAAATCCTTTTATTGTATATATAAATTGGTAAATTCTTAACAAATCACTGAATAGCTTTCTTTCAATTTCTTGCTGTATTATATATAATGAAAGATTGCAGTTCCCATCAACACAGAATGTTGTCCCAATTTCCTGTATCCAGATTCATGGAGATGATCTTTTTTAATTCCATTACTAAAATGTATTAGAAAGTTTAAGTGTTCGGATTCCCACAAAGCCCACTGGACCCAAGTTTACCAGGAAATTTGGGGAGGTGGGGTTTAATGAGCTTCATCATTTATAAAATCATCAGAGCTGCTGATAAAAGAAGTAAAGCTTTGGGCCGGGCGCGGTGGCTTACGCCTGTAATCCCAGCACTTTGAGAGGCCGAGGTGGGCAAGTCACCTGAGGTCAGGAGTTTGAGACTAGCCTGGCCAACAGGTGAAACCCAAACCCCATCTCTACTAAAAAAATTTAGCTGGGCGTGATGGCAGGCGCCTTAATCCCAGCTACTTGGGAGGCAGAGGCAGGAGAATCGTTTGAACGTGGGAGGTGGAGGTTGCAGTGAGCTGAGATCAAGCTATTGCACTCAAACCTAGGGGACAAGAGCAAGACTTCTCTCAAAAAAAAAGAAGTAAAGCTTTGAAAGCTTCAAGACTTGTACCTGCTTGTGGTCATCCTAACTGGCTTAACTTGAAATACACATGAGATGAAAGATCACCGTGCCTGTAAATTTCAGCAAACTATATGGGAACATGGAACATCACTGTGCACTTATATAAGTACCGTTTACTTCCTGTCATGAATAAATGTATCTGTGAGATGCACCACTAAAAAAAAAAAAAAGACAATTTGTTAAGGATAAAATGTAAACCTGCCATACCTGTAGCTATCTTAGAAAAATTGTTTCCATTCTTAAGTTATGATGTATCACTTACAATTTCAAAAAGAGACTAGGCATAAATATGTAAAAATTTTTTCCACTATTATTTCAGAGATAGGAGCTTTGTTGTTCATTTACTTACTATGTGAACCATTCATATTTATCAGGGCTGCTGAAGATTTATTGTCACAAATTCAGGAAAATTACCAGAAGCCGCTGGAAGAATTGGAGGTATTGAAAGAAGCAGCAAGCCACGTCCTTTCAAAGCACAACAATGAACTAAAGGCGGCTGAGGCGCTCGTGAGGGAAGCTGAGGCAAAGATTCAGGAAAGCAACCACCTGCTGCTCATGGTCAATGCTAATCTGAGAGAATTCAGTGTGAGTCTCACTTGCTCTCTCCTTCTCAATTAGAACAGGTAACAAAATACTCCAACGTAAGCAATTAAAAGTGAGCCCTGGCCTGGCTGGGTGGCTCACGCTTGTAATCCCAGCACTTTGGGAGGCCGAGGCAGGCAGATCACGAGGTCAAGAGATCGAGACCATCCTGGCCAACATGGTGAAACCCCGGTCTCTACTAAAAATACAAAAATTAGCTGGGCGTGGTGGCACGCGCTTGTAGTCCCAGCTACTCGGGAGGCTGAGGCAGCAGAATCGCTTGAACTTGGGAGATGGAGGTTGTAGTGAGCCGAGATCATGCCACCGCACTCCAGCCTGACAACAGAATGAGACTCCATCTCAAAAAATAAAAATAACTTTAAAATAAAATAAAAGTGAGTCCCATGCACTAACTTCTGCACGTAGCATTAGGCACCAAAGGTCAGAAGCAGGGTTGCTTTTATGAAGCACCCTTAAAATGCCATTTCTGCTGCAGGATAAAAAGCTGCATGTTCAAGAAGAACAAAATCTGACCTCAGAGCTCATTGTCCAAGGAAGAGGATTGATAGATGCTGCTGCTGCACAAATAGATGCTGTACAAGATGCTCTAGAGGTAAATTACATCTCAGCACGGCCACAATACAGTTTTTAAAGAATCTTCACACATCTCGTCTATATGCACACATATCTGTTATTAAGTAGATGTGCGTATATTTACAATATTAATTTCTCCATGTAGCACTTAGAGGATCACCAGGATAAGCTACTTTTATGGTCTGCCAAAATCAGGCACCACATAGATGACCTGGTCATGCACATGTCCCAAAGGAACGCAGTCGACCTGGTCTACAGAGCTGAGGACCATGCCGCTGAATTCCAGAGACTAGCAGATGTTCTGTACAGGTAGGAACACGCCTTTGTGGGAACTCAAGAGCTTGCAGTCTATTGATCGGAGAAAACAAAGATGGATGTTTCTATTCACAGTGATTGGTCACTCTTCCTTTGTGTAAAAATGAGCACTCCTGTTTTATTTACCTGGCAAGTTGGATTTCCTTGTGTCTGCTAACATAGTTTACCATTGGCCTACATATATGGTGGAAAAATGCAAATAACAGGAGAAGACTTAAAACATATAATATGCTACAGTATAATATTAATATAATAAAACACATATTATGCTACAGTATCAAGCCATCAAGGCTTTATTAAGCACCTACTGAATGCTCAGGGCTGTGTTAGGTTGCAGGTGGGACAGAATGAGGTTATTAATTTCTTTACAGATCTTGCCTTTTTGGAGTTTATTATTTGGTTGGAGGATGTGGCTGCCCACTGTCTACCTATAGAAGTGTTGGGAGTCTCTTTTCCAATCCCTGAGAGATACCACCTCCAATTATTTTCTACTGCCTGAAAGTCTGCCATTGTAATACAATTACTTTAACTTATATTTTTTGGATATTTAAAAAATATGTACTCAACTTGCTAAAAATTCCTTTAAATGAGAAGCACAATTTTAGCCAGCCGTTTCAAACTTGTCTGCACATTGGAATCACCTGGGGAGCTTCTTAAGCCACCGATGCCTTTGTGCCTTAGCTGCCTTCCCCCCAAAGATTGTGACTTAATGGGTCTGGGATGTAGGGTTTTGTGATTTTTTAAAACCCTCAGGTGATTCTAATGTGCAGCAAATGTGGGAACCAAAGTTTTAGGTGTTATCAGTGATTTACATAATACTGTGAGTTAATTGGTAAATTTCTTTCTTTAAAATTTGCTATGCGTCATGGGTGACAAGTCTGACCACACTGGGAAAATGTATGTTCTTGTGTGCATGTTCTGTGGAAGGGGAAAGATGCGTGTCTCCTTATTGGAAAAATGCTGACATAAAAGATTAGTTCACACAACAAAAGCAATTAAAAATCGTATAAGATAGAATATTGCATAAATTATGTGCTAAATTGAGTACTGCTTCCTAATATGTCTTAGGGATCAGTAGTGGAAAATGGCATTAGATACCAGCTTCTCTCTTCTCATCAGTTTTCATCATTTCCCCCAAAGAGAAAAAAATGTTCTGACTCCATACCTAGCTAAAACAAAATCTTTATTACTTCATATGAGTAGTAGAAGCAATGTGTTGTGATAACACAAAGTTAAATAATTATCTTTTATTTATAAATCACAGAATTTTGCCAGTCCAATAGTAACAAACAATAGCTGCTAATATTCGGTCTGGGAATTGCCCGACTCAGTAACCTTGGAAAGAAAATGAAGTGAGTTACTCAGCAGGCAAAGATGTGCCCATTGCCAGACTTTATTTTCAAGACAGAGAGCACTGGATGACATTGTGCCATTACCAGTTACCAAGTTCCTAAGCAATGTGCCCACTTGTTAGAATGATGTTAAGCTGATTGAAATATTAGCTGATCTTCCTCCAAAATCTCTAGTGAATTTTGTAAAATTGTCGTATGCCATTTGAGGGATAAGATTCAGCGGCCTCAGGTATGCTTAGAAACACTTCTTGGAGGTTACCAAGTATGTTGCAGGGAGTTTATAACCAATGCAAACATGCAGTGGCGCCCTAGACATGCGCAGGGGATTGGAACAGAGATTGAGGAATGCTGAGGGCAGCTGGTGGAAAGTGATGAACGGTCGTCTAAGGGAAACAGCAATAGTCTCTTCTTGGGTATTGATTGAATAGCAGTTCTGAGTGTTATTATGACAAAGTGGCTACGGCTTCTCAAAGATTACTTTTGAAGTTACATGGGAACCCATAGGTTGTTATTTTTTATGGATGATACTCTTCTAAGGGGAAAGAAGATAGGAGGCTTTCAAAACTAGTAGGCATTTATGATTTTTGTGAGTGAATCGGCAAGTTTGATTTAGTTTATCATAACGTATCTAAATATGCTGCTTTGATAGTGGCCTTGAAAACATCAGAAATGTGTCCCTGAATGCCACCAGTGCAGCCTATGTCCATTACAACATCCAGAGCCTGATTGAAGAATCGGAGGAACTGGCCAGAGATGCTCACAGGACTGTGACTGAGATGAGCCTGGTAGGAAACGCCGTGGCTTCTTTTTCTGGGCTCTGTGGGAGATTTTTCTTTACCGGGTTTGAGCAGAGATTCAGTGGCCCCAGTTTCTGCCTATTAACGTTCTTTTCTGGTGGAATCCGTTTCTGGCTTCTGTCATCATATGATCTGTGTTTTAATTTTTTAAGGTCATAAATACTTCTTTATACAGACTAGAAACCAGTGTGGAGATGAGAACAGTCTCACATTTCCTTGCGCTAAAAATGATAATGCTACTTGATATCTACTGGAGACATTTTTCTATAACCATGGTGAAAATCTTTATTGAATGGCTGGTTTCCTTCCTTATCTACTTAAAGATGTCTTTGTCTTCTCTTGCCTCAGCCATTTTAAATTGTCCCTACCCGGTACCTGGCTGACTTTCTTGCTGGGAATGTGTCTGGGGGCTACTCTGATGGAGTCACTTCCTCTATCCCCAGCAGGACTCCACCCTGCCCTGCTCTCACCATGCTTAAGTGGTTCTGTTTTCCAGCTCTCAGAATCCCTTGGTTCTAATGGGAAAGCGGCCGTGCAGCGCAGCTCCAGATTTCTCAAAGAAGGCAACAACCTCAGCAGGAAGCTTCCAGGTCAGTATGTGGCTCAGACGGTGTAGACAGGCAGAGTGAGCGTGAGCGCCTCGCTGAGCAGCCTCTAAGAATGTTCTCCTTGCATGCAGCAACTTGAAGCTTAGCATTTCTGTGTCCCATTTATATTCCAATTTCCTATCATATACATTTTCCTATCGTATAAACTTCCTATCATATAAACCTCATATAATTTGGCATTTTTATTCTAGTGATATCTGTTCCTTTATTGTGCAGTCATCTCTGTCTTTAACCTGTCCTTAATCCTCCACTCATTGCCTTAGCTTGGAGCCTTCACTGTTCTTCCTAGTGTCTGTTGGGTTATCTTTGATTGCGTGTGCTCCTCTAGTTTTTCCTTGAGGAGATGTATTATGCTTGATATTTCTTTTACCTTTCTCATGGGACTAATATCATGTTAGACTCATAGTAGGTTCTCGTTTGATAATTATTAAATTAAATCCTAATTGATTTAGCCATTTTTCAAAAAATACCTACGCAGTTTAGTTTGTCCTAAAGTTTCAAGAAAGAATGACTTGGCATATGTAAGAGCAATCCATCCAATAAACATGAACCAAAGTGGCAGCAGGAATCTGTTATGTAAGAGAAACTATGTAGGCCTACAATTTTTTATAACAAATAATGTGCTTTCCACCTTAATGTATTCTAATAGATCAAAAATACCAAGATTTCTGGAGGAGTAAATAGTGGGCCAGGCACACAGCTCATACCCTTTACAGGTGACTTACTTCCGAGTCTAACACTGGATCCTTCCACAGCTGTCTGAACTAAAGGCTTGGATATGTACATAATTTTTTTTTCTCATTGAGTGACACAGTTTAAAATTTATGTTGTTATCTCACAGTATCAAAAATGCATAATGTGTTGATGGGCTGTAATTTCAGTCTGTACAGCTAGAGGTACTTCATAGGTAGTGAAATTGGGAGCTTGCTGGCAATTAAAATTTCACGTTTTAACCATGTGCTCAAAATCCAAATGTGATTGTATGTTATGAAAAGAAATTTTAAAAGTAAAAGCTGTGATCAAACTTGAGAAGGAGGTTGAGTTGAGTTCCAGTTGGGTGACCAGAAGGGAATAGTAGGGGATGGAGGATTGGCCAGAGATGCAGGTGGGAGACTGTGAGGAAGACTCCCAGGTAGGAGCCCACCCTAGGGGTTTTACAACCCAGAGGAGAAAGGTGGCCAGGATTCAGATGGGAATAGAAAGTTAGTGTGTCTGATTAAGACTGAGTGACTTAAACACAGCTCTTCATCCTTGAGCTCTAGTAAAATTGGACATGAAATTTAAGTAGAAATATTAGTGAAAAAGTCAACAAGCAAAGTAGAGAAAATGATCGAGCAAGCTAGAAACACATTCTTAATTTCTTTTTTTTTTTTTTTTTTTTTTGAGACGGAGTCTCGCTCTGTCACCCAGGCTGGAGTACAGTGGCACGATCTCAGCTCACTGCAAGTTCCACCTCCCGGGTTCACGCCATTCTCCCGCCTCAGCCTCCCAAGTAGCTGGGACTACAGGCGCCCACCACCACGTCCGGCTAATGTTTATTTTTATTTTTATTTTTAGTAGAGATGGGGTTTCACTGTGTTAGCCAGGCTGGTCTCAATCTCCTGACCTTGTGATCTGCCTGCCTCGGCCTCCCAAAGTGCTGGGATTACAGGCGTGAGCCATCGTGCCTGGCCCATACTCTTAATTTCTGTAATGAGTGGTGCTTAGTCTTGCTGGAAAAACTGTCAATATTGGGAATCTCTTTAGAAAGCTATGAATTCTGTCGATGGTCAAGAATGATAAAGCTGTTGCCTAGGCAACTTTTTTGTAGGCTAACCTGAAAGGAAACATTTTTCTCCCTTTAAATAGGTATTGCATTGGAACTGAGTGAATTGAGAAATAAGACAAACAGATTTCAAGAGAATGCTGTTGAAATTACCAGGCAAACCAATGAATCACTCTTGATACTTAGAGCAATTCCTGAAGGTAAGTGGAAAGGCCTTTCTTCTGTAAATAACGTCTTCTCATTGTAAAAGCATCACTCAGGAGCATAAGGAAGTCCTGCCTCAAGACTGATCAAGGCTTTAGCTCAAAAATGAGACTAACATTGGCAAAATTTTTACTTGCAAAGGAATATGATTTAGAAATGAAAATCATTGGTTTTTAAAATAACATCACAATACTTGCATCAAGCTACTAGAATTATAGTCTTAAAAACAGAGACTGCATAGTATCTGAATTGCTTACTTTTGAAATGGGCTTGACACATTGCTTAGAGGAAGAAGGACCATTGAAAGAAGTCAGCAAGTAAAGAAGCTGGAATGTGCTTTACCTGCCTAAGGGGAAAATGCCAGATTCATTATCAGTGTGGCAAACTGAAGACTGCTTGCTTGGCCATCTTCCTCAGTGAGGCAGTAAAACATTAGGCTCACTGATCACTTTAATACTGATGGTTTAGAAATGTGGTATTCATGAAATTTTTTGGGGGGTCTACAGTAATTTTATTGTAACAGAGAAGCCAGGCCGCAATAAGTCTACATGATTAGAGCAGATGGTGGTTCTTTCCAGTGGGTGAAGCCTGAACCTGGCTAGCAGCACACGTTTTTTGAGACGGAGTCTCGCTCTGTCGCCCAGGCTGGAGTGCAGTGGCGCGATCTTGGCTCACTGCAAGCTCCGCCCCCCGGGTTCACACCATTCTCCTGCCTCAGCCTCCCGAGTAGCTGGGACTACAGGCGCCTGCCACCGCGCCCGGCTAATTTTTTGTATTTTTAGTAGAGATGGATTTTCACCACGTTAGCCAGGATGGTCTCGATCTCCTGACCTCGTGATCCGCCCGCCTTGGCCTCCCAAAGTGTTGGGATTACAGGCGTGAGCCACCGCGCCTGGCCTAAAGTTTTAAATAGGATAATTTTTTTATGTGTAATACAAATGAATTGTGCTGCACCTCAAACTTCTCTTTTGTTGTTTTTTACTTTGAAAATTTCAATTGTTTTATAGAGACCACGTCTTGCTATGTTGCCCAGATTGGCCTTGAACTCTTGGCCTCAAGCGACCCTCTTGCCTTGGTCCTCCAAAGTTCTGGGATTACAAGTGTGAGCCACTGTGCCTGTCCTCCTTTTTTTCTTAATAAGCATCTTTTGAAAAAGTCTTATAAAGTGCTTTAAAGCCATTAAAAACAGGAAGCCCCAAAGTCCTGTTTGTAAGCATGGAAGTTACCTGGGGAAACTGGGCATGCTGCGTTGGGCTTACTTCTTACCTTGAAATAATGGAGCATTTTCTGATCTGGAAGATTTTTTTTTTCCTTTTCTTTTTTTATAAGGATGCCATGGTATATTTTGACTAAATGCTTAATAACGTTTTTATTTGAAAATAATTTCTAGCCTACAGAAAAGTTGCAGGAAAAGTAAAAAGGCCACCTGTATACCCTTTTTCCAGCTTTTTCTGCTGTAAATGTTTTGCCCCACTTGTGATTAAATGCTTCGAAAATGAATGATAGTGTCTTTTAAAAATCCTCACCCAGATTTTCTAGAATAACTGAATTCCAATTTACCTTGAGTGGCTGTTTGGGCTTTATTCTGCTGTTACTTCTAGCAGCCAGTTGATGCTACGGGCAAATACCTCTTCCTTTAACTTAAGACATTCCCACCTTAGCTGCAGACCTAGGATCCAAATCTTTATTATCCAGACATGAAAGGAGGTGGAGAACGTTTCATGAAGCTGAGAAGGGAGTGATGGAAAAGGACCCAAATAAAGAAGTTCAGCTTATTAACATGTAAGACACAGCTCACACAGCGATTGGCCATTAGTTTTGTGATCTCATTGTGTATTGAAATCATATTCCAGAGAAGTATTAACAAAAATTATTTCATTTGCCCCTAAAAGGGGATAGTAGAGCATATGATATGCAGCTTTAATATTGCCATTAGAAACAAGAAGCTCTTAGTTCATTGACCACTGCCCAAAAGAAAAAAAAGCAAACAGACAAGCCTCAGTTTGTGTTCAGCATCAGTAATATGAAAATAATATATTTCTGTGCAAAATTACATTTGTTGTCGTTTTATTCTTTTCTCTGTGTGTGTGCACCAGAAGTGCATGCTTTTATATACATTTATTTTAGGTATAAGAGACAAGGGAGCCAAAACCGAAGAGCTGGCCACGTCTGCAAGCCAGAGCGCGGTGAGCACGCTGAGGGACGTGGCGGGGCTGAGCCAGGAGCTGCTGAACACATCTGCCAGCCTGTCCAGGGTCAACACCACATTACGAGAGACACACCAGCTTCTGCAGGACTCCACCATGGCCAGTATGTCAGCGCCCTTCCTTCCAGTCATGATCGTCTGCGTCATGCAGACGTGGAGCTAGCTAAGCACACAGTGGTGCATTGTTCACAACATTCCTGAAAAGTAGAAGTATGCTAACATCTGGATTAGCCTTTATTAAGAGAAAGGCCTTGGGCAATGCATGCTACTTGTGCAGTTTTCATCTTTGTACCAGAATGTCATGGCTTTGATTGTTAGGGTGTTGTTTTACGGAGTGCATTGTTAATGGACAATTAATTATCTTGTTTTTCCCTCTCCCCAACTTTCTTGCCACCCCTTGCCTTCTTGTATTTGTTAGCTCTGTTGGCTGGAAGAAAAGTCAAAGACGTGGAAACTCAAGCCAACCTTTTGTTTGATCGGTTGAAGCCTTTGAAGATGTTAGAGGAGAATCTGAGCAGAAACCTATCAGAAATTAAACTGTTGATCAGCCAGGCCCGCAAACAAGCAGCTTCTGTGAGTTTGGGGCCCCGTGGCTTTCGTAACTGGGCTCTCAGTCATGTGGGGTCCCAGGGAATTCATGCAGACATGGCCCTCAGTCACACTGCGCCCCTTAGGACTTCCAAAGACCCAGATCCCAATAATCTGGGCTTCCTCATAGCCCTGTCTTGGTATATTTAAAGCCAATAACCAGCTTCATTTTCTTTGAGTTCTGCTTTTGTTCAACATGCTTCAAAATGTTGTTAGCAAAGAGATTTCCATGTCTTTATGGAGATTTATCATTATAGACTAAATTTAAAACTATTAGCCCGGACAGTGCGGAACATGTCAAATCTACGTGTTAACATCACTCTTAAGTTTATGGGTTGCATGTGGTGTTATTTCTTCGTTTTACCAACTTAGTTTTAATAATCCAAGTATTCCTTAAAATGTTTGTGTAGTATGGGCCTCATCCTTGAGGTGTCTGAGAAAACAGTTTGTATGCAACGAAGGCTGCACAAATCCAGGTCACTAAATGCCTGAGGCACTGGACACCTGGAGCAGTTCACACGTGAGAAGATGTTTTACCCATGGCACATGGCACTGGCTGTGCCCTAAGGGAAAAAGTTTCCTTTTGAGAGAATGTGCAGTCGTCATGTGATTGGGGACTTCGAGAGGATGAATGCAGCCTCTGGGCTTGCATTTGTCCACCTGAGGCTTTCTAGGGAAGAGAAAGGAGCACAGGGCTCTGTCTTTTCCAGAACCTCAAGTGTCCTTGCTATTGGAAAAGGAATGTTGGTTTCCATGAGCTCTGGCTTGCATCTGTTTCAGTTACAATTGCTAAATAAATACAGGCTGGGCATGGTAGCTCACACCCGTAACTCCCACAATTTGGGAGGTTGAGGTGGGAGGATTGCTTGAGGCCGGGAGTTTGAGATGAGCCTAGGAAACATAAGATCCTGTCTCTACTAAAAAAAATAATAATAATAACCAGGCTTGGTGGTGTGAACCTGTAGTCCCAGCTACTCAGGAGGCTGAGGCAGGAGGATTGCTCAAGCCTAGGAGTTCAAGGCTGCAGTGAGCTATGATCACGCCACTGCACTCCAGCCTGGGCAACAGAGCAAGACCCTAAATAAATAAATAAATAAATAAATAAATAAATAAATGTAAGCCCAAGGAATGCTTTTTGATGCTAGGTTGATACCAAACTTAGACTCTTTAATGTAAGATACATATGCAACGAATTACTAGTCAAAGAAATATGTAGTAAGTGCAATAATTGCTCTATAAATATCTGCTGAGTGAATAAATATATTACCTCTCCATTTATTCAACAGATGATTATCAAATACCCTCTTTGTGTCAGGCGGAAAGATTCCAAGGTGATAAGATCCTTGTCTTTAAGGAATTAAATCTTATATGAGCAAGACAGTTTCCTATATAAAATAACTTATTAAAAACTAACACTGATTTTCTCATATTTAAACACTTAATGAAATCATTTTTGTTACCATCTGATATGTCACTTCATGAAACATGAACCATTGTGTATTATCAAGAGAGGAAACCTGCCTCAGTGAAAAGTCATTACAGAATAGCATTGTTGAGCTGCTGGTGAGCTGCCGGTGTGTGTCACTAAATGATGGGGACACTTTCATTTTCCTTCTACAGATTAAAGTCGCCGTGTCTGCAGACAGAGATTGCATCCGGGCCTACCAGCCTCAGATTTCCTCTACCAACTACAATACCTTAACACTAAATGTTAAGACACAGGAACCCGATAATCTTCTCTTCTACCTCGGTAGCAGCACCACTGTAAGTTATGGACCTTTGGAAAGCGACACTGAATCTTTTATGCACTTCTAGATTTTTCTGAATTTTCACTTATTTGGCAAAAAAAAAAAAAAATAGGCCTTAGTGAAATCTCTAAATCTCCCGTAGGGACTAACCTTTGTTAAAATGGTAGCATTAGATGAAAAATGAACAAACTACCAAATGGAATGCCTGTGAGAAGGAAAGTGACATTTCTGAAGGATGCCATCTTAATTGCAAGCCTTGGGGATGGAACTTTTTTGTGATTCCCCCATTGACCCCTGGAGTGACTGAGTATCAGAATTGTGAAGCTTCTGTCAGGTTTTTCTTGCCAAGGATTCCAGTGGCCTCCAGATGGCAAGTGCCTATGAAAGGTCTTCGATACCTTGGCTGTGCCAGTGAGAACAGGTCAGAAGCCTGGGGTGTGTAGGGCAGAAAATGTTAACGGGCACATATAGTATCTGAAATGTCTTCAGGAGATAAGATGCAAAGCGCATGCAAGTCTGTGACAGGGGTGGGACCTCATGGCTCCTGTCTTACTGCATATTTCACATCCATTTCTTACCTCGGAGACTGGGCAAAGGAGCAAGCTCAGTGCCTTCCCTGGTGCTCCCTGTGGACTGCCTGTGACCTGCAGCGAATTTTCCTGGGGACTCTGTGGGAGACATTGAGGAGGGCCATGCCAGGCACGCAGGGAGGCGCTAATGTCCCCGGGGCTGTGAGTCATGCCCCAGCTCCAGGGAAGGGACCATTTCAAACAAAAGAAAATAGATTTGGGGGGTTTGCTTTTTATTTATTTATTTTTAAGAAAAGAGAAAACCCCATAAGAATTGACTCTGTAAAGTGTTGTGGTGGTCAGCAAACAGTCCAGTGTGTAAACTGATCCCCGTTCACTCCTCTCCCCCCAGTCTGATTTCCTTGCAGTGGAGATGCGGCGAGGGAAAGTAGCCTTCCTGTGGGACCTGGGCTCCGGGTCCACACGCTTGGAGTTTCCAGACTTTCCTATTGATGACAACAGATGGCACAGTATCCATGTAGCCAGGTAGAAGAGAATGTTCTCTCAAAGCAGCTCTCTTTTTTAAAGTGTGTCTCATAAGTAATTACATGCTTGTAACATCATATAATAGGCTTTAAAACTTCTGGAAAGTCAGATTATAACCAAACAATACTTGGTTTAGGTTAGCTGTAGAAATAAGCATTTGTGGCCAGTGGCTCACACCTGTAATCCCAGCACTTTGGGAGGCCAAGGCAGGCGGATCACCTGAGGTCAGGAGTTCGAGACCAGCCTGGTGAAACCCCATCTCTACTAAAAATACAAAAATTAGCTGGGCGTGGTGGTGGGTGCCTGTAATCCCAGCTACTCAAGAGACTGAGGCAGGAGAATTGCTTGAACCCAGGAGGTGGAGGTTGCAGTGAGTGGAGGTCATACCACTGCACTCCAGCCTGGGCAACAGAGCGAGACTCCATCTCAAAAAAAAAAAAAAGAAAAGAAACAGAAAAGAAATAAGCATTTGTTACAAGTGACAGAACTTTTTTTTTAAGGCTGAATAATAGTATTCCATTGTGTATTTGTGTATAAAACCACATTTTCTTTATCCATTCCCACATTGATGGTTAATCATTCCACATCATATCCAAAAATCATAACAACATTTTGCACCTCAGAAGTATATACAACTATAATTTGACAATATATAATAAAAATTAATTCAAAAAAAATTTTTTTAAAAACATAAGGTTTGGATTTTTTTCTTACTGCAGGAGAAACAAACTTTGATACCAAAATCAACAATCAGAGGAAGAAAAAACTGAAAAGCTTAGGTTACCTTTAGAATGTCTAAAATGTCTAAAAGTTTAGGTTACCGTTAGAGACCAGGCATGGTGGCTCACTCCTGTAATCCCAGTGCTTTGGGAGGCTGAGGTGGGAGGATTGTTTGAGCAAGAAGGAGTTTGAGGTTAGCCTGGGCAACATAGTGAGACTCTGTCTCTAAAAAAAAGTTAAAAATTTATCCAAGCACAGTGGTGTGTGCCTGTAGTCCTAGCCACTCGGGAGGTTCAGGCAGGGAATCACTGGAGCACAGGAGGTCAAGGCTGCAGTGAGCAATGATCACACCACTGCGTTCCACTCTGGGCGACAGAGCAAGACCCTGCCTCTAATAAAGTTAAAAAGTAAAGAATGTTACTTTTAGAAAGTCTACGTGTAAGGCAGCCAACCTGGTAAAATTCCTCAGGAGAGAGGTGTAAGGTGTGGCATGGTAGACATTGCATGTGGCTGGCAGCACATTGCACTTAGTCAAGGACAGAAAATAAGGATGCAAGTGGGGGATGCATTTTCTTAAAATTCAGGCACAAAGCAAAATTCTTTTTAAAATCCTTCAGAGGTAATCACTTTTGAGCAGCTTGAAGTATATGTTTTCACTTTTCTATAATATTATGGTTTGTTGGGATTTTTTTATTTACAAAATGGGATAATATTTATGGAGTAGACATATCTTCAGATACAGTTTAGCTCATCTCAGATGTTTTAAGCAGGGACACAACATGATGAAATTTCTGTTTCAGAAGAGATACTCTTGAAGATTTGGGGCAGTAGGTAAGACTGGAAGCCAGGAGGCCAGCAGGGGGTGCTGTTGCAGGGCCCTTGGGGAGAAGCAGATGGTGGGTGTGAAGGAAACGGGATTGTATGTGCGCTGACTGGAAATTCTGAAAATTTCTTTTGCAATTCTTTGTAACCCTTAGATTTGGAAACATTGGTTCACTGAGTGTAAAGGAAATGAGCTCAAATCAAAAGTCACCAACAAAAACAAGTAAATCCCCTGGGACAGCTAATGTTCTGGATGTAAACAATTCAACACTCATGTTTCTTGGCGGTCTTGGAGGACAAATCAAGGTAACATTATGAAAGTTCTTCTGAACAGGACTGATTGGCTGATTTTACCTATATATAAAAGTCATGGGCCGGGCGTGGTGGCTCACGCCTGTAATCCCAGAAATTTGGGAGGCCAAAGTGGGCAGATCACCTGAGGTCCAGAGTTCAAGACCAGCCTGACCAACATGGAGAAACTCTTATCTCTACTAAAAATACAAAATTAGCTGGGTGTGGTGGCGCATGCCTGTAATCCCAGCTACTCAGGAGGCTGAGACAGGAGAATCACTTGAACCCTGGGAGGTGGTGGTTGCAGTGAGCTGAGATCGTGCCGTTGCACTCTAGCCTGGGCAACAGGAGCAAAACTCCATCTCAAAAAAATAAAAAAAAAAAGGCATATGTTTAGATGGTTGAATATATCCTAAGCAGATGAAGATGTTTCTGCTTTTGTTTTGCTTCCTGACAGTTCCTCTGCAGAGTTAGGCTGGTTTTGTACAGTAAAGGGTGATGCTTCATCAGTAGCATAAATGGAGAAAAAGCCAATGGCTCATCTTGCTGTTCGGGTTTCTTTCCCAGTGATGAAAAGGAAATTCAGTGCTCCATGTTAATTTCTGTAAAGTTTCTTTATCTCTAGTCTAGCTCTAGTTAGTGGTTGATTAATACTAATTAGTGTTTAGCAAAAAAGCCCACCATATTTATTTTATTGTATCAGTTCTCCTCTCACCAAATATAATTGCGTTTTTTGGACCTGGTTCAACGCTCCGAAGTGGGAGTCTAGGTCTCAGGTCCAGCTGGGCCCTCACTACCAATCACATTCTCTGGCTCTCTGTTTTCTCACCCGTACAACACGATTTTCTCCATCAACCCTAGTCACTGAGATGATCTTTAAGATCCTGCCCAGTTGTTACTCATTCTAGGATTCCACTTCATAACTGGAAGGAAATCCAGTGATTACAAACTGGCCTTTTTTCTAATGTTGCTCTCTCAAAATTTGGATCTGTTAGATTGAAGCTCCCAGAGAGAAGTTTTGTGCACTTGGAGAATGTATTTTGCTTGGTCAGCTTATATATTGGTTATGTTTGTTTGCTTGTTTGCATTAGAAATCTCCTGCTGTGAAGGTTACTCATTTTAAAGGCTGCTTGGGAGAGGCCTTCCTGAATGGAAAATCCATAGGCCTATGGAACTATATTGAAAGGGAAGGCAAGTGCCGTGGGTGCTTCGGAAGGTAAGATGTCGTCATGGTTTAGCACATAGTATGTCATTCTGTTAACATCTGAAAAGTGCTGAAAGAATGTATTAATACATGCACGTCAAGGAATAGAGTTTGTGATATCGCTGGTAGGTGTTTAGCTGCCAATTACAAAGCCATGCTTTTTCATACGTTTATTGTCAAAAAAAAATCCTGTGACGTTGGTATAATGTAGATTATACCAATCTACATTATATTATTATATTATGTTGTCAGATGGTATAATGTAGATTAGTTACTGAGAGAAGCACAGGTATCATTTTTAACCCTTTAAAAAGAAGTGCTCTTTTTCATATGTCTTGTATGCTTTGATCATGGATCATAAACCCTAAAAGTTTCAGACAATTTCTCAAACAACCTTCTGTCTCAGAGAGCCACAACCAAATCTTTATAAATCACTGTACATTTTTATTTTGAAAATATCTCCAATGATAAGAATTTCTTCATGTGTGGTCAGTTTTTACAGCTAAGTACTTTCCAATTCCGAACCAAGTTCTATAATTCCAGAAATAAAATGCATTAGGAAATAGAGAAAAATGAGTATCTTTCTGCATATATTGATATAAAGGCATTCAATGACTTAACCTTACCAAGTGCAACATCTTCCCCCCCAACCCATTATTTTATAACAAAATAACTGCAACTCCTTAAGTATATAAAACCTGTTTTCCATCACTTTAGTAATTAAGACATAAATTGCTTTTTTCCATTAGAGAAATGTAACATCTGATATAATTTCTCTTGTCTAATGGGCTGCTCTGTCCAGATGTATATCTGCAATTATCCAGTGACAAGATCAGTTAAAGCAACTCACAGCACATTTAGAAACTCACGGGTGAATTTTTCATTTTGTTATTGTCAGGTCTGTAGTTTAAGCCTTCTCTTTTCCCCTCCCTTTGCTTGTTTAAAAAGTTAGGACCAGGCGGGCATGGTGGCTCACACCTGTAATCCCAGCACTTTGGGAGGCCGAGGCGGGCGGATCACCTGAGGTTAGGAGTTCGATACCAGCCTGATCAATATGGTGAAACTCCGTCTCTATTAAAAATACAAAAATTATCTGGGCATGGTGGCACATGCATGTAGTCCCAGCTACTCAGGAGGCTGAGACAGGAGAATTGCTTGAACCCGGGAGGCAGAGCCAAGGTCATGCCACTGCACTCCAGCATGGGTGACAGAGCGAGACTCCATCTCAAAGAAAAAAAAAAAGTTAGGACCAGAGGTTTGGTGATTGTAGCCTTAAGATTGAAAAAGAATATAGGGTTTGGAGTCTTGAGTTTCTCAGGCTTCTGGCCCAGGTCCTCCACCAAAATTTTCTTCCCTGACTTTGGATAATAAGTCTCTTCACCTCACTGAGGTTTGGTTTCTTTTTCCAGAAAAGAAAAATGATCATCGTTCTTGTCTTACCCACCTCTATAAATCACAGTGATGAACACACAACATGATGCGTGTGAAAATGCTTTATAAACTGGAAACACTTTACCAGTCTTCACCACTGG
This sequence comes from Gorilla gorilla gorilla, assembly GCF_029281585.2. NCBI lineage: Eukaryota > Metazoa > Chordata > Mammalia > Primates > Hominidae > Gorilla > Gorilla gorilla. Next base: position 43,282,475 of record NC_073241.2, read on the forward strand.
TCTCCTACAGTGATGTGGCTTTGCTTTGTAGATAAATGTCACAGGATTTTTTTTTTTTGACAATAAACATGTGAAAAAGCATGGCTTTGTAATTGGCAGCTATGATAAAAAAATGCTGTTGCCTTGTGAGGTAATGACACACCCTGCTCTGGAACTTCAGTGGAATGAGCACCTGAATTCAGGCTCTCTGATCCGCCACTTTTTCCTTATTCTGTGTTTCCAGCAAGGAACTCTTCCTGCAATTTAGTAATTCTAACATGAAAAACACCCCGACCCCTAGACTCTATCCCCTCCACTGACCCCAGATCATTAACCTCACTGTTAGAAAGAAAAATGGTTAACAGAAATTAAACATTTCTAGTATGAAAAAGTCCCCCTACTTTACCTGTGACCATATCCTCTATTTTCATCAGTCATTTCCAGAGGTATTTTGAAATCATTGACGTCAAGCTACAGCACTGAATGAATTGAATGATTTCCGGCTCTTCTTTTTTTGTTGGGATGAGGAAGTCAGCTTTTTAGGTGGTCACATGTTTTGTTCCCCTTGAAATACCTGGCCTGCCTCCGGATTTCCACACACCCTGGACCTTTGGGTCAAAGATGCTGCCCTCCTGCCAACTCGAGACTGGCTCTTTGACGGAGGGCTGGCCACCCAGCTGAGTAGTAGAACCACGTTGACTCATCAGCTCAACCAAACTAGGGTCTGATTAAATATTTCTGGGGACTGAACAAATCCACTGTTATATTGGCCAACATTTCTAAAAATACGTGTTTGTAAAGAATACTAGTTTGGTGTAGGGTATTAATAGGTATTGTGTACTGATCATAAATGTTTGGGAAACACTGAGTTAAAAAATAAGCATGTTTCTTGGCTGTGAGGCCATCGGAGCCTTTAATTAGCATTAATATGCTGACATGCATGGTAACCCTGTCCTGGGGAGAGGCTAGAGTTGCAGCATTTCCCAAACTCACTTGAGCTTGAACCCTTTCTGAAAAGGTACCTCTGGGTGAGGCTCACGCCTGTAATCCCAGCACTTTGGGAGGCCAAGGCAGGTGGATTGAAAAAGATTAGCCAGGCATGGTGGCGTACGCCTGTAGTCCCAGCTACTCCGGAGGCTGAGGTAGGAGGAGCACTTGAGCCCCTGCACTTCTGCCTGGGTGACAGAGTGAGATCCTGTCTCAAAAAAAAAAAAAGTGCATCTGGAGTTGCTTCTGCTTCGTAAAACATATTTTGTGAAGTGCTGATATAGGCACAGACTGGCACTTTACGTCTGTTTGTAAATTGATTGAACCGTCTTCATTTTAGGTAACATCCCCCACTGCACCCCTTCTCCTGTTAGACAAGAACTTTAGTTCAAAGAGTTAATACCCTAATTCTAGTAACAATCCATTTTAGCAGACTTAGATTATAATTCCTTGTCCCTTTCTGTTTGTGTATAATTTGCCATTATTAAATCATTAGTGTAGCCCATCGATGTCCTAAATTTTTAAAAAATTTTTGACTGTTTACTCTTAAATGTGATTTATATTACCAAGTAAATGAATTGAAACTTTTTTATTCCTCCTTGATTATTACACTTGTACATGGTGTCACTCTGTAATTATGAGCAGTCTGTTATATTCTCAAAGGATGCTGCAGAATTAACCACTGATTCTAACAGTCCTCATCAAAATCAATATGGAAAGACCCTTTATTTAATTAACAGGCATAATCCTTGTATTATTTACGAGTGGACATTGTGAGAGAGTGCTGACTACGTGGCTGGCCTTTGACACGAGTCAGTCACCTGCGTTCCGGGCCCTCTGCTAGGTACCGGCCATGTCCACATACATCACACGTTTATGTCCTCAGACATCTCATGGCGTAGGGGAAAATGCCTGTATAGAAAGCAGAAAATGCATGGGCTGTGGCAAGGGGCCAGAGTTGGAGAAGCAGCATCCCAAGCCCGGGCCAGGGTTATCTCACGCCCTCGCATGACGGCAGCAGGGCATGCTAGTAGGTCAGCTCCGGATTATCCACATCTCATGAGGGAGCCCTCGGAGAATCAGGGAGGTCTGGTGATTCTTCCAGACTCACGGGGCTGAGCGCTGGGGAGGGCGGACGCTCTCCTAATTCCAGGCTCCCACTTGAACCTGTGGGTGATGGTGGCATTTCCAAGGCTGGAACAGAGCTGTCCACAAAGTGCTGTGATGAACCGAGCTTTCATTTGTCCTGGGCCCTTACCAAGGCAGGGACCCACTTGGGGAACAGGCACCTGGGCCGACTGTTGAGGCACATGTGCCTCTGGCCATAGTCTGGAAACTGGCAGGGGCTCTGGGAGAAGTTCAGGGAAGTGACTGACATGGGGACAAGCCTTCGGTCATGTTCAGTCATCATTTCATTTGAGGTCCCCCTCTTCGTGGCCACCTCACTCCAGCAGGCCCTGTTGAGGGAGAGAACCCAGTAGCAGAGCCCCCGCGTTCTTGAGAGAGGAGGGCTCACAGGCTCTGGGAAGGGAGAAAGCCCCCATTGTTTTTGGGAGAGGAGGGTTCAAGGGCTCTGGAGAGGGAAGGGCCATGCACTGAGGACCAAGACAAATTTCTAGAGTTTTGTTTGAAACCTGGCTTTGTGATTTCTTGGGGTGTGTCCTTGAACAAGGTACTTTAATCTTTGAGGCTCAGCTTTTCATAGGCAGAAATGAGGACCGGCCCATTGAGGACCTCCGAACACTGCAGAAAAATGAGAGAAAATGTCTGTTGTGTGCCAGGCACTGTTCTAAGAACTGCCTGGGGCAGCCCTCCCAGAGAGGTTTTATGATTATCCCTGTTTTATGGCTGAAGGAAAGGGCACACAGAGAGGTTAGGTGAGTTTTCCAAGTTCACACAGCTAGTATGTTGGGGACCTGGGATTTGAACCCTGGTAGTCTAGCTCTAGAGTCTCTATCCTCCGGCGCATGCACTGTGGTTGGCCAAGAGGTAGAACAATGGAACATATGGCTAGGAAGCCACAGGCTTAAGAATTAAAGAATTAAACCATAGTTGAAGAATTTATCTAGAGTGCATTTCTTTTAAGTTATAATTCCTCAAAGAGACCACATGATGGAAATTTTTGAAAAAGCAAGAGTGCAGGTAGTTATACATTTGAAACCTCAGTTTTCACAAAGCACTATTTTTTGTTTTGTTTTCTTTTATCATCCATGGAAACGATTTTACTGTTTGGTTAGACTGCCTTGCTTGGAAATGTGGCACTGAGTTTGGTTGTTACACCTCTAACTGGGAACAGTTCAAATTCTTACCCAAAAACTATCCTCATCCAAGTTTCACTCTCAAGCCTTATGATATTCCAGAAAATTATTTTTGGAACATAATTATGATCTGTTCCAGATGAATGGCTTTGCAATTGAATAGTGAGTCAAGTCAGCCTTTTGCTCTGTTGGGGGAGAAGACCAGAAAACACACTCACCTGAAAATGCCCTGGGCCGTATTATATCCCCGTTGTAACCTACGTACTCATCTCTAAGTATGATATGGGTCTTTAAGCTCATCCTGCAGATTTTTGAGGATGTCAGTGATGATTGTTTTGTGAAGTGATGCTTCTGGTATATGCGCACATACTTGCTTTCCATCATAACTCTAGTTTCCCTAAGGTATTAGTTAAAACCTCATCAGCAAAGTGAAAATGTCAATATAAAAATTATTCTGAAGGCACCAGAGTTAAGAGAGGACAGTTATATTAAAGGAGATTAGAACAAATAAATCCAGTTGATAAACTGAAATATTTATAGCAGTTATCCTCTTATAAAGAAATGTATTTTTACCGCAATGAATACTGCCTACATTAACATTATTTTCCTTATAAAGCAGCTGGGCATTTGTCTTGCATCTTCACATGGCAAGCATATTTTTAAATATTATCATCTACACTTGTTATGAAAGTATGGAACTAATAGCTCTACAGTGATCTTTGTGAAGGAGAACTCAGTAAGTGTGTTCTTGGTTCTTTCTACCCTCCTGAGAATGGATTCTATTTCATCTCTTCTGCTTTGCAGCTCCCAGAATGAAGACCCTTCCTTCCATTTTGACGGGAGTGGGTACTCTGTCGTGGAGAAGTCACTTCCGGCTACCGTGACCCAGATAATCATGCTTTTTAATACCTTTTCACCTAATGGACTTCTTCTCTACCTGGGTTCATACGGCACAGTAAGAGTGTTTATGGGGCCCTAGGCCCTACTGTATACACACATTTAGATTGCTATGTGGTTGTTTATGTTTAATGAGGATTTACTAATTAAATATGTACATATGTATACCATACAATTTTTATGAGCATATACTAGTATTAATATATGTGTGTGCTAAACAATTTCCTCATTTTTAATTATTTATTATCATTGTAGAACCTTTAGAAAAATATAGAAGAACACCAAGTAGAAACTAGCCTTCTAGTCTTTATAGATATCAATTCAACATTTGTTATTAAATTTTGAGCTCAAATAATATGTCTTGTTCTGGGTTCACTGTGACCACCGTGACATTGTTTGAATTCCATCCATGGGAATTTCATGTTCTTGTTTGCATCTCATGGGCTGGTGATTTCTGTCTTTCAGTCTTTTGGTTTTATTTTTTAGAACGGGCCCCTTGTCAGTCTCAATGAAAAAGATACAAGGAGATTCCATTTCTCTTACTGAATTGTGGATTTTGGTAACAACAGATGACATTTCATTTATATTAGTGTAGTGTTCTAGAAAGCCTTCGTGGGCATTTTTGGTTTCGTAGCCGATAGACCTCTGGCTGTGGGGCCAGATCCAGTTTTCTCAGTTTGACTTTAGAAGGTTTCAGCCATCCCTGACTTGAAGGGAAAGGGAAACCTGGGATAAAGCTATAACCTGGGGAACTGTGTTCTCTTTTTTACAGAAAGACTTTTTATCCATCGAGCTGTTTCGTGGCAGAGTAAAGGTTATGACTGACCTGGGTTCAGGACCCATTACCCTTTTGACAGACAGACGTTATAACAATGGAACCTGGTACAAAATTGCCTTCCAGCGAAACCGGAAGCAAGGTAGGGACACAGATGGACTCACCAGATGTCGGTCACCCTCATAAGAATAGAAATCTTTTCAAAATCAGCATTATTTTTTCCACAGTAGTTTCCTGGGTATTGAATGATAGTCTACTTGAAAGCCAGTGTTGTCTTTGGAATACTAACCAACAGGATTCACATTTTGCTGGAGGAGTGTTATACTTGTATTTGCCTGTGATTTCCAAGTGTGTTATTTAACAGTAAATGCTGGATTGGAATCAAGAATCAAATCCATTCTGTTTTCTTCCACATGCATACTGCTCTTATTTAGCAATGTGTATTGACTTTGATAGGGAGGATTTTCACTTGTTCTTCAATAGCCAAGAACATTAGCTGATCAAATTCGCAGAATCTAAAAGAATATGCATTTGTAAATGAACTTTGTTGCCAGAAGTTTGCATTTTACCTTAACATGGAAAGGGATTTTCCTTTTCTTATCTCTTGCCTGTGCTCTCCTTTTAGGAGTGCTAGCAGTTATCAATGCCTATAACACCAGTAATAAAGAAACCAAGCAGGGCGAGACTCCAGGAGCATCTTCTGACCTCAACCGCCTAGACAAGGACCCGATTTATGTGGGTGGATTACCAAGGTCAAGAGTTGTAAGGTATATTAAACTGCAGAATTTTCATGTCCCTGATTTCCAACTGTATTAGCTTGCTAGGGCTGAGAATGGACTATATCACAAACCAGGTGGCTTAAACAACAATAATTTATTCTTTCCCAGTTCTAGAGGCTGCAAGTCCAAAAGCAAGGTGTTGGCAGGGCTTGCTTCCTTTTGAGGGCTGTGAGAGAGAATCTGTTCCATGCTCCTAGCTTCTGGTCACCTCAGGGATTCCTTGGCCTGGGTCCTGTGTCCACATTTCCCCTTTTTATAAGGACAACTGTCATGTTGCATAAGGACTTCCCCTAATGACCTCATCCTAACTTGATTACCTCTGCAAAGACCTTTTCCAAATGAAGGCCACATTCACACATAAGGAGGATCAAGACTACCACATCTTTTGGGAGGACATGGTTCAACCTGTAACATCTGCTTCTATTTATTCAAAGTACTCTATGCCATATGATTTGAGAAGTAAAGCAGGCCTTCTGCAGAAAAATTAGTGATTTTGTATGTATTGCCTTTAGAACATCTAAATCCTGTTACTGTGCAATATTTGGAGACCCTACTTGCTGTCATACTTCATCTCCCTCTCTAGACATTTTAGAGAAGTAGATCTCCTTTAAGGCAAAAGGAAAAAAAAGAAATTATGCTTTCTGCAGACTTTTCTGGATTCTTCTTTGTGTGGTTAGACTGAATAATGTATGTGCAAGTTGAAAGACCAGCATCAAGAAGTGGAATGAAATGGCACAGGACACACAATGGAATCCTTGTGTAAGACTGATTCATGTTGAGCTTTGTGACTTTAATGATTTACAGAAACTTTGTGTGGCTGGTTCATTGTCCTCAGTTTTGTAATTTTGGTTGTAATTAAACTCTAAGGTTCTTTCACACCATTCAAAAAAGACATTTATGAAAGTCCAATAGTCAAGGTAAGACAGCTTGCAGGGAGTGGGGTCATTAAATGTCCAAACTGGGCCATTCAGTGTAGTGGTTAGCAAATGTCCATTTGTAGCAGTGCTCTATCTTTAGGTCAGGTTCTTTTATAGAATCCTCTTATATGGCACAGAGCTGCAGCCATTCAGTTGCTATGATGAGCAGCCTTTTGTAGAGAGAGCCACTTCTCCACTGTGCCCCTTCTCTTTGCCAGGTATCTTAGAAAGTCCCAAGGAACACAGTTTGCAACCACAGCCGCCTCCTGATCTTAGAATTGAATCCATTTAAACCTCAGGGGAGTTGGTCACTTGCTAAGTCTTACCTCCCTGCCAAGACGGAGCCAGGACTGGAAGCTGTCTCCAGATCCCATCCCAGATTCATGCCCTGTCATGCTGGGACCAGGACTGGGGTGTTCCTGTAGCCTCGGCTATGTCCTAGTACATCTGGACTTTGCCCAGACGGCCCAGTGTAGACAACGCAGGAAAGGACAGAAGCCCATATCACAGATGTTCTCAGTAGAAGGGACTTAGGTGTCATCAAAGCCAGCCTCCTCGTTTACATGGAAAGAAATTGAGATCTAGAAAGGTTGAAATTTGTCCAAAATCATATAGTTGCTTAATGGTCCATAGCTCATTGTTCAACATGAGAAAAAAAAAAATGAGGTGTGACTGTAACAGGAAACCATGTTATTGCAAAGCTCTCCTGTGAAGAGCTGGTACAGAAGAGTGCAGCTGGGAGATGTTCAGTGGTCTCCATATTTTGGAAATTAGAGCTGGACTACATTATAGCCTGACCTCAGCCAGGAGTGTGGAGACTTCTGGTAAGAAAAATATGATATTGACTTGACCATTGAGAAGTAGAGTTTCGGATAATCCCAGACTTCACCAAATAGAGTTACTTCCTTTAGGACAAAGTTCATGGATATGCAATGTAAACAACAGCCAATGACTTCCTTTTTTAGCAGTCAGATCCTGGGAAATAGCATTACCTGCACTTGTCCCCATGGGAAGCAAACATTCTACTCTACATGGAGACTGGATTATAATCTATGTGCTGCAATGCACTGTGCACTCTCTTTCTTATAATTGGCCTGTGTTTTCTGTAGGTAGCCATCCAAGTAGCCAAACTCACTAAGTTTGATCCCTTTCTCTAGTCCTAAGGAGAGTAAGAGAGTATTTGTTTGACCTGAAGTTCTCACTATCAATATTGCTTTTAGAGGGAGGCCAAGACATTTCTGCAGAGTAACACATGGAAACAAGTATTCCAGAAGTATAGGGTTCCCCCCGCCCCCGCTTTTCTTGTTTTGGGGGGCAGGATCTTGCTCTGTCACCCAGGCTGGAGTGCAGTGGAACAATCATGGCTCATTGCAGCCTCAAACTCCTGGGCTCAAGCAATCCTCCTGCCTCAGTCTCTGGGACTACAAGTGCATGCTACCATGCCTGGCTAATTTTTCATTTTTTGTAGAGACAGGGTCTCACTGTGTTGCCCTGGCTGGTCTCAAACTCGTGGGCTCAGGTAATCCTTCCACCTCAGCCTTCCAAAGTGCTGGGATTACAGGCATAAGCCACTGTGCCTTGCCCAGTGGCTTTGTATTCCTTCTTTCAAAAATGGAATTTAAAAACCCAAATGTTGTGGTTGTTCTCATGCCCTTCCCTACAGGAGAGGTGTCACCACCAAAAGCTTTGTGGGCTGCATCAAGAACCTGGAAATATCCAGATCAACCTTTGACTTACTCAGAAATTCCTATGGAGTGAGAAAAGGCTGTTTACTGGAGGTAGGAAACATTGTTATTAATGTTCAAATGAGTTTCCATAAGTGTCCATTGATTTATCAACATCATAACACAACAAACCAGTGGGGAGAGAAAAGAGATGACGGGGAAATCAGCAGTGTCCTCCCCACAGAAGGTTTGGCCGCAGCTAGGAACTCACCATGCTGTTTCATCTCCTCTCTGTCCAGCCCATCCGGAGTGTTAGCTTCTTGAAAGGCGGCTACATTGAATTGCCACCCAAATCTTTGTCACCAGAATCGGAATGGCTGGTAACATTTGCCACCACGAACAGCAGTGGCATCATCCTGGCTGCCCTCGGCGGGGATGTGGAGAAGCGGGGTGATCGTGAGGAAGCACACGTGGTGAGTAGGGCCGGTGCTCCTGAGCCCCAAGCTCAGGAAATGACTTCGGGAAACAATGAATGGAAAATGACTGACTCGTAAACATTTATTGTCGCTGTGTTCCTGGTTGTTTATGGATGTGCATTTTCAATAAGTAAAAGTTATTGTTGCTGAATGTCATCCCATTATGAATCAATGATTTCTCATATTGCATAATCCATCTTCATTGTCTGGTGACTGAGGAAAAAGTTATTTGCTGTCTACCTCTAATTTTTAAAAAACTCATTCAGATAGCATATACGGAGTTTTCTTCCCCATGTTATGGTCATTTCTCTTCATTCCAAGGCCAACAGCAGTCCTTAAATCCTGTTGAGGTCTTCAGTCTACTGCTGGATGAAGCAAGACTTTCTTTATCTATTATAGGATTGAAAGGAGCAGCAAGGGAAATGTGGGCTGTGATAAGCACAGTAAACTAACAGGGGGAGAGGAGAGAAATGATGACCATTTTCCTTATTTATGTTCCTTTTCAAGAGCATAGGTGATATTTCCCCATCCTCTGCTCAAATTTGTGTCTATCACATAATTTGAAGAGACTTTACAGAATGTTAGCACACTGTCTTAATCAAGTTGAGTCCATGCAGCTAAAATCTATAGAATGCCACCTTGTACTCTGCAGGGTACTTTACAGACATTGCTGTGTAATTATCACAACCATGCTGCAAGGGGAATGCTGCTTCCTACATTTTGCTGAGGAAGAAATGTGCTGAGAGAGCTTGGTAAACCTGACCAAGGTCACACCACTGGTATGAGTCACAGTCAGGACTGGAACACAAGTTTGCAGAACCCAAACATGTCACGACATACTTGGGGAAGGGCTGACAGTGACTACGACTGGTTAATGAGTTCCACTGATCTTTTTTTTTTTTTTTTTTTTTTTTAGTTGAGCTGAAATTCATATAACCTAAAATCGACCATTTCATAGTGAACAATTCAGCAGCGTTTAGTGCATTCACAATGTTACGAGGCCACCTTTTCCATCTAGTTGCAAACATTTTCATCACTCAAAAGCCTATGCCATTAATTAGTCACTCCCCATTCTCCTCTCTCCCCACCCCTGGCAACCACCAATTTGCTTTCCAGCTGTATAGATGGATTTACTATTCTGGATATTTTGTACAAATGGAATCATATGATGATGTCTTGCATCTTTCACTTAGCATGTCTTTGAAGTTCATCCCCATTGGAGCATGGATCAGTACTTCGTTCCTTTTTATGGCTGAGTAATATTCCACTGTATATACATACCACAGTTTGTTCATCAGTTACTTCATGGATGAACTTTGGGGCATTTCTGCCTTTTAGCTATTATGAATAAATGCTGCTATGAACATATGTGGATAAGTATTTGTTTGAGTCCCTGTCTTCAGTTCTTCTGGGTGTATACTTAGGAGTGGAATCACTGGTTATATGATAATTCTATGTTTAACTTTTTGAGGAACTGCCAAACTTCTTCTCCATTAGTCTTAGTAAGGTTACTTTCAAATCAAAGTGTGCTTACTAAGTCAGCAAAAAGGAATGATATTAGCCATTGCTAGCAAGGGTATTGTGAGATACTCACATTCCAATCCTTCTAGTGTATAAACTACCTCTTTTCAATGTGTCGAAAAAAAATTAAAAGGTTTAAACATTTTCACATCCTTCAAATGTTTAATTCTACTTTTCATAATTTTGGAAACAACATCACAGGCAAAACAATTAAATATTCATATGTATGGTAATAAAAAGTTGGAAACTACTTTAAATTTCATTGATAAAAAGACAAATTACAATATATCTACTTATTGGTATCTAATGTAGCAATAAACAATAAATATGAGGCAATGCAGAATGGAAATGTTTGAAATCTTCAGCAATAATAGCATAATGCAGAATATAAATTATATGAACAGAGATTAGAAAGTAACATACAAAATTTAACATTGTGACAGCTGAAGAGATTCTTAAGGAATTGCTCTACTCATTTGATGTTAATCTTCTCACATTATCTTCATAAGATGAAAATTTTCTAAATCATATAGTAATGTGTTTTGTCTGGGAAATTCTCTATGCAACCTCCCCAGCCCTTCTTTTCCATCATGCTGATCGGAGGCAACATTGAGGTACATGTCAATCCTGGGGATGGGACAGGCCTGAGAAAAGCTCTCCTGCATGCTCCCACGGGTACCTGCAGCGATGGACAAGCGCATTCCATCTCCTTGGTCAGGAATCGGAGGTACTTGTACGCGGCCAGGCAGTGTGTAATGAAGGTGTGGTGAGCTCAGAGGGAATGTGGGAGGAACCTTGCGGTGGTGCCCTGGGCGGCTAGATGACTGGGGTCATCGGCATCCAGATAATTCTAGAACCTTGCTAGGATTCTTTCCTGGGAACCAGTTTCATCTGCTTTGTAATAAGATACTTGTAGAATTTTTATAATTAAACAACTTTAGCTCTGCCCTTTACTGGGGCCCAGCATAAATTGTCTTTACATTGGATTGATTCTGTGGCACATAGTACTACACTATTAGTAAATAGTATTATATCAATAGTAAATAGCATTATATGAACATTCCTGTATATTTCCCTCCAAAATGTAGACTGAATGCTTTAAAAGCACACTGGGCATTTTCATCATAGGTAAAGAGGTTTAGAAAAAAAAGAAAAAGAAAATCTCTCCAAAAAGCAATCTCATTCAATGGATATTTAATAACATTCCATTCGTTTCTGAAAAATCTTCAGTTGTGAGTTTTAATTTTCAAGATTCACCTTTTTGGTCACAGACAGTGTCTTGTTAAAATGAACCTTTAGGGAACTTTTATTATTCAGTGAGAACTTGTGGGAATTATGGACTAAAACAGAATTATTATTTCATTATGTTTAAAGCTTTTCATTTATTTTCTCCATTGGTCTTTTAGAATTATCACTGTCCAACTGGATGAGAACAATCCTGTGGAAATGAAGTTGGGCGCATTAGTAGAAAGCAGGACGATAAATGTGTCCAATCTGTACGTCGGGGGAATTCCAGAGGGAGAGGGGACGTCGCTGCTCACAATGAGAAGATCGTTCCATGGCTGTATCAAAAACCTGATCTTCAATTTGGAGTAAGTGTACCCGCTCTCTGCATGTTCTTGCACTTTCTGACCTTTCATGGTGAGTGCTAACACTAATCTGAAATCTCATTTTACTGTTTGAGATTGAAAACTTTGCAAATTCCCAAATAATGAGTGAACCCCCTTGTTCTATCATGTAAGTCTCCCCAGATGGATTTTATTGGATTAGAATGTTAGACAGATCTGGTCATCATACTTTAAAAACCATTGCTGAACATTAGCTCTCTGTGACTGTCCATAAAGAGCTGGGATTTTAATATATTTTTGACATGCATTTGAAGGAACATAGGGATTTGGTGATGTAAGTCTCTTGCTGTCCTGAGAGCATTGCTTTGAAGGAGCTGTTTACTACGGGGCTACTAGCAGCTTCAGGTTATCAATGGCTTCGCCAAAAACAATTACTGTATCATTAAGAACTGGAAGACTTTGGGGGGCCAAGGTGGGCAGATCATGAGGTCAGGAGTTTGAGACCAGCCTGGCCAACATAGTGAAACCCCGTCTCTACTAAAAATACAAAAAATTAGCCGGGTGTGGTGGCAGGCACCTGTAATCCCAGCTACTCCGGAGGCTGAGGCAGGAGAATCACTTGAACCTGGAAGCGGAGGTGCAGTGAGCTGAGATTGCACCATTGCACGCCAGCCTGGGTGACAGAGTGAGACTCTGTCTCAAAAAGAAAAAAAAGAACTGGAAGCCTCCATTCCCTGTGTGGAGCTCATGATGAGGAAAAGAACTGACATGTGCCCATGAGCAGTTCATTCCTCCTTGCTCACCCTCTGCCTCTGGACAGGGTGCTGATGGGACACAAGCTGTGCTCTGCTCTGTGGGACCAGCATCTGCCCAGGAGAACCTGGAAGTGCCCTGGGCATCAGGAAATTGAAGCTCCCTCCTGGCTGGGTCACTGACTTGCCTAGTGACCTTGAACAAAGACTTGGATCTTTCATGGTCACAGTGTCCTTATCTGTGAAATTACCTCTTAGGAGTCCCTGAAATTTGCAAGAATAAAACATAGCGTTGAATTTCAATACAATCATAATGTCAGAGCTCTGGTTTAGATTTTTGTACAGGTTTATATTTATTCCCCCAGTTGTCTGTTCATTCATTCATTCATTCATTCATTCATTAATGAGGCATCCTCATGCTCCTGAAAGTCATGGGTTTGTGGACTCGGTAGAGCAGAAACGTTTCTGTGGAGTTCCCAGCTGTGCCTGGGAAAGCGCCAGGGGGACGTGTGCAGGCACAGGACACAGCACAGGAGCTGCAGAGTGAAAGTGCATGTGACAAGCGTAGCCCACAACCTCCTGGCAAGGGGAAGCATGTAAACAAGAAATCAGTGTTTCGTGGAGGTCACTGTGCAGCGCTTGGGAACTAGAGACAAAAACGTGTCCCTGAGGCAGCCAGTCAAGGCTGCAGGAGGAGGCGATGGCATCAGAGCTGACCTGGGGGGTGCTCAGGAATGGCCAGGGTCTGACATGGGGATACGCTAGGCTGGGTGCCATTGCAAGCAGAAGCGTCAGACAAGAAATATTAAGATAGCATGTCTGGACTCTGAGTCACAGTGAAGGATTGGCACTTTGGTTACTCTAAGAGAAATATATACATGGTTTTTAATTGATTTTCATTGTACAGTTATCAGATGACTTGGGTTCATGGACTGGTTTGTGATATCCTAATTTTGAAAACACTCTCTTGTTTCTACCTAGACTTTTGGATTTCAACAGTGCAGTTGGCCATGAGCAAGTCGACCTGGACACCTGCTGGCTGTCAGAAAGGCCTAAGCTGGCTCCCGATGCAGAGGACAGCAAGCTCTTGCCAGAGCCCCGGGCTTTTCCAGTAGGAGCGGCTTCCTTTACTATCAGTCAGGTCCAGTCAGCAAAGGAGGGCCTAGGACAGAGGGAGTTAAAATGGGGCCTTGCTGTAAAGGTGCCTGCGAAAGCTGGAGCTGGAGCTGGAGCTGTGCTAAAAATCAGAGCGGGGACAGGGTGGGAAAGGGTGCCTCAAGCAACTCAGATGACACGGCCCAATCCATAGATTGTAGGCCCCAACACCCAGGCCGCGCATTGGGCTGACGTATAATATGCTTTTGGCAGAGCTTCTATAAGGACTCATTATCAATTTACATTTAGCCAGGAAAGCATGAAAATAAGTACTTCATGTAAAGCCATTGTGCACATATTTGTTGCTTTAAAAAAAAAAAAAAGATTCAATTCATTAGGAAAAGCCAGTTCTGGCCAAATACTTTGAATGGCAGCCATTGTTATTTTTCATTTTCTCCCCCTTTTGCTTTCTCTGTTTCCCCGGTTTAAAGTGTGCACTCTGATAATTTAGAAGATGGCAGAAGCATTCAAGAGCAGGACCTTCTGAGCACGGCGAGGCTTTGAGTTCAGGGCAGTTTTCATGGTAGCATCTGCCTGTGCTGAAGCAGAAAACAGCATCTGGGACCCCCGTGACTTGGGCACTCTCAGGGCAGCCCGCAGATGGTTGCATGGGGTTCAGGGGCCCTTCCCGCCTGGCTCCCCTTGTCTGCATCCTGCCCTGTCAGTGTGGACCTAGGTTCACACTCTGAGGCCCTGCAAAACATGTCACCTGTGGGCACCTCCAGTTTTCCAGTGCCTGGTCCGCAGCTCATCTCGGCAGCTGCATCCTTAGGGCCATTCCCAAAACCTCAGGTCATGGCAGGGGCCTAGGGGGACAGCAAGGCCTTTGCCCCTTAAGCCTAATGAAAATTTGTAGGAGAGACTTCAGTGTCCTTATGAATTTCAGTGAAGCTGAGTGGGATTAAGGTGAAAGACAGAAGCTCTAAGTGCTTTCTTCAGGGAGATAAAGCGCTGGCGAGTGCATCATTTAAACCGAAGATGGAGTGAGCGCCAACAGGCACTGGTGGTTGTTGCTGTTGTGATGGGATTGCTTCGTAGATGGCTCTTCATGGCTGAACACGCGTGTGTCAGTGGGGTTCGGGCTGCGGGTGGCGGCTGAGTGTCCCTGTGTGTCTCTTACAGGAACAGTGTGTGGTGGATGCAGCTCTGGAGTACGTTCCCGGCGCTCACCAGTTTGGTCTCACACAAAACAGCCATTTCATCTTGCCTTTTAATCAGTCGGCTGTCAGAAAGAAGTAGGTATCATTCTAACATCCGTATGCGGTGTCTCATTGCTAGATGTATGGGGGTGTTCTGCAGCCACAGAGTCTTTTCCAAAAGAACCTGCTTTTATTTTATGATGAAGTGCTTGATTTGCAACCAAATGGCAAAGAGAAGGAATTCAGTGTTGGTGCAAATCACAACGCTTTCATGGTGGTTCACCGGGGAGTCTGTGGTTTCTGCCTTTTCCCTTCTGGAGAGTGGCTGGCTTCCCCTTTCTGTGTGCATGTAAGGAAGCGTGTGGGCGTCTAAATTAAGTCTCCTGGATCTATTATTGTTTGGACTTTCAACCCCATTCCACTTTAAGCATTCCCTAGTCTGATGTCTTTGTCTACCCAAACTCTTACACTGTGGTGGCCAAAATCCCGAGTGCCACACCCACCCCTCTCTGCACCTTCTGGACCTCATACCTGCCTGTCCCTGGGACCCTTCTGCCAAGGGAAGATCTCAAGGCCTGGAGCTTGAGGCTCCCGGACTCCATGTTGCTCCTCTCTCCTCCTGTGGTCCTCCAGCTCACCTGCCAGGCTTGCCTGCAGACTCTGCCATGCCCTGCCCGTCTTGTTGTCATTGGCTGTGAGTGCCACCCTGTCATACCCCCTTAGACCTGGGCTCCTGTCTGTCCTCTGCAGCTCCTGCCATCACTCTCTGTGAATTCAACAGCTGCCTAACACCTGACCTTTCTGTGCTCAAACTGTGCTCTGTGGAAGGTCTTTCCCTGCTCCCTCCTCAGCCAGCCTCTTCCATGGCCATACCCTTGACTTCTTCACAGGTATCCATCCCTCTCACAGTCTCGACTTTAAAAGCCTCCTATTAGCAAACCCCTTTCTTCTCGTCTCCACTCTGTGCCTCCCCACTCCTGCAGTTTCTCAGCTGCATGGAGACCTCTAAGCCGCTAGCCCTAATGCCCTCCCACCACCATCTCCCCTCTTCTCTAGCCCCAAATCACAATTCATCCCCCAGATAGGTTCCAGGCCAGTGTTACAGGTGTCCTCTGCAAAATCCCCTGACCCTTTCTCTCTCCCACTCCTGCGAGCCCAGCTAAAAGCCAACATTCCGCCTGCTCTGTGCCAAAACCCACACGGGAGACCAAGGCCGAGGAGATGGATGTCTCCTTCCTAGCTGGTTTGAGCTGGATATCATAGCCGTCAATCTCAGATGGAGCCTCCAAATGACATGGGGAGCCAGTGCATTGCTCTAATATGTTCATGGTTTTTATTCTCCATGACTACTTCCTCATAGCTGCTCTTAGCTCAGAGCCCTGTGCACCAGTCTGTCTTCCCACCCCAGCTGATGACTTGCCTCGTTGAGAAGAAAGAGCTCCTTCATCTGTCCACCACCAAAAAGACCAGCCCCTGCTTTTGTTCCTGACCCTCTATCTCTTCTGCTACCACAGATGAAGGGTACTTGCTCCTAGCAAAGCCCACCCAGCCAGCCCCAGCTTGTCCTCTGGATCCCATCCGCCCTCTCCTCCTAGGACATGCACAGCAGCCACTCCTCACAGACCAGCACACAGATGCCGCTGTCACCCCATCGTCAGCAGTGACAGCAAGAGCAGCAAACTATTGTGCTGGAGGTTGACACAAAGATTTTTACACAGATGCCCTAATTTACTCCTCATAATTCTCCTATGAGGAAGGTATTGTTATTATCTCCATTTAACAGATAAGGAGATTGAGGTATAGGGAGCCTGAGGCATCTGCTCAAAGTCACACAGCTGGTAAATGGTAGAGCTGGGATTCGAACCCAGGCCTTCTGGCTCCAGAGTCTGTGCCTGTAGAGTAGTTTCCCCTTCTCCTCGGGGGATACGTTCCAGGACCCCCAGTGGTTGCCTGAAACCTCGGCTAGTACCTAAACGTCATATACACTGTGTTTTCCTATGCATGCATATCTATGATAAAGTTGAATTTATAAATTAGGCACAGGAAGAGATCAACAATAATAATAAAATAGAAGAATTATAACAATATGCCAGCATCACTCCTCTTGTGCCTCGAGGGCATTATTGAGTAAAATCAGGGTGACCTGAACACAAGCCCCACTGTACTGCCACAGTCGATCTGCAAACCTAGACAGCTATAAAGGGACCAATGGGCCCATGGCTCCCATGGCGTGGATCCGCTGGACACAGGCAGACATGGCTCCCATGGTGTGGATCCGCTGGACACAGGCAGACATGGCTCGCATGGTGTGGATCCGCTGGACACAGGCAGACATGGCTCCCATGGCGTGGATCCGCTGGACACAGGCAGACATGGCTCCCATGGCGTGGATCCGCTGGACACAGGCAGACATGGCTCACATGGTGTGGATCCGCTGGACACAGGCAGACATGGCTCCCATGGCGTGGATCCGCTGGACACAGGCAGACATGGCTCGCATGGTGTGGATCCTCTGGACACAGGCAGACATGGCTCCCATAGTGTGGATCCGCTGGACACAGGCAGACATGGCTCGCATGGTGTGGATCCATCCGCTGGACACAGGCAGACATGGCTCCCATGGCGTGGATCCGCTGGACACAGGCAGACATGGCTCGCATGGCGTGGATCCACTGGACACAGGCAGACATGGCTCCCATGGCGTGGATCCGCTGGACACAGGCAGACATGGCTCCCATGGCGTGGATCCGCTGGACACGGGCAGACATGGCTCCCATGGCGTGGATCCGCTGGACACAGGCAGACATGGCTCACATGGTGTGGATCCGCTGGACACAGGCAGACATGGCTCCCATGGCGTGGATCCGCTGGACACAGGCAGACATGGCTCGCATGGTGTGGATCCGCTGGACATAGGCAGACATGGCTCCCATGGCGTGGATCCGCTGGACACAGGCAGACATGGCTCGCATGGTGTGGATCCATCCGCTGGACACAGGCAGACATGGCTCCCATGGCGTGGATCCGCTGGACACAGGCAGACATGGCTCGCATGGTGTGGATCCGCTGGACATAGGCAGACATGGCTCCCATGGCGTGGATCCGCTGGACACAGGCAGACATGGCTCGCATGGTGTGGATCCATCCGCTGGACACAGGCAGACATGGCTCCCATGGCGTGGATCCGCTGGACACAGGCAGACATGGCTCGCATGGCGTGGATCCGCTGGACACAGGCAGACATGGCTCGCATGGCGTGGATCCTCTGGACACAGGCAGACATGGCTCGCATGGCGTGGATCCACTGGACACAGGCAGACATGGCTCGCATGGCGTGGATCCTCTGGACACAGGCAGACATGGCTCGCATGGCGTGGATCCTCTGGACACGGGCAGACATGGCTCCCATGGGGTGGATCCGCTGGACACGGGCAGACATGGCTCCCATGGCGTGGATCCTCTGGACACGGGCAGACATGGCTCGCATGGCGTGGATCCTCTGGACACGGGCAGACATGGCTCCCATGGCGTGGATCCGCTGGACACGGGCAGACATGGCTCCCATGGCGTGGATCCGCTGGACACGGGCAGACATGGCTCCCATGGCGTGGATCCGCTGGACACGGGCAGACATGGCTCGCATGGCGTGGATCCGCTGGACACGGGCAGACATGGCTCGCATGGCGTGGATCCGCTGGACACGGGCAGACATGGCTCGCATGGCGTGGATCCGTTGGACACGGGCAGACATGGCTCGCATGGCGTGGATCCGCTGGACACGGGCAGACATGGCTCGCATGGCGTGGATCCTCTGGACACGGGCAGACATGGCTCCCATGGCGTGGATCCGCTGGACACGGGCAGACATGGCTCCCATGGCGTGGATCCGCTGGACACGGGCAGACATGGCTCCCATGGCGTGGATCCGCTGGACACGGGCAGACATGGCTCGCATGGCGTGGATCCGCTGGACACGGGCAGACATGGCTCGCATGGCGTGGATCCGCTGGACACGGACAGACATGGCTCGCATGGTGTGGATCCGCTGGACACGGGCAGACATGGCTCGCATGGTGTGGATCCTCTGGACACGGGCAGACATGGCTCGCAGGGCGTGGATCCGCTGGACACAGGCAGACATGGCTCCCATGGCGTGGATCCGCTGGACACGGGCAGACATGGCTCCCATGGCGTGGATCCGCTGGACATGGGCAGACATGGCTCCTATGGTGTGGATCCGCTGGACACAGGCAGACATGGCTCCCGTGGCGTGAATCCACTGGACACAGACAGGATTCACTTTCTGGGCAGGACCGAGTGGGATGGCATGAGATCTCATCACGCTACTCAGAGTGATGCCCAATTTAAAACTTACGTATTGTTTATTTCCAGAACTTCCCATTTAGTATTTTCAGACCTCAGTTGACTGCAGATAACTGAAACCTCAAAAAGTGAAACCTTGGAAGGCAAAACCACAAATAAGAAGGGACTGCTGTAACCTCTGTGCTCCACTCCCTCTCTCACTTTGACTTCTAAAGCAGAACCCCCCAGGAGACATCACATTCCCCTGCACACACATGCACAGTACCTGGCTCTGTTTCCCAGCAAGGCTCTTGAAAGAGCTGCCCTTTCCTCAGGGACTGTTTCCTCATTTAACCATCCGGTCAGCCTCCCGCACACCCCCAGCTGCTCTTGAAAGAGTTACTCGAGACCCCTGTGCAGCTACATGGTGTGGAGCCCCCTGCACTGGGCTCTCAGCAGCCCCTGGACTTCCTTGGCTGTCACAGATGCACACTCTCCTAGTTCCCTGCTCTCTCTCGGCCCGCCTTCCTCAGTCTCCCAGCTGAGAGTGCTGGGCCCTTCCACACGCTCTCCCAGGATGGCCTTCTATGTTCCGATCACCTTAAAATGCCACCTAGATATGGCAGAACCTACCTGTGTAGCTCTGGCCTCCACTTAGAACTCAGGATTTGTGGGCCCACCAGCCACTCGAGATCTGCATGTGGACTGGGACAGGTTCCTCAGCCACTCAACATCTCTGTGTGGCCTGGAACAGTCTCCTGGGCCTCATCACCCCGAAAGGAATTCGCAGGCTTCCCTCAGTCCTGCTCTCCTGCTCTTTGCCGTTGCCGCGGGCACAATCACCATTCACCTGGTTGCCCAAGGCCCAAGCCTAGGGGCTATTTTTCATTTCACTTTTTCTCACTCTCCAAATCCAGTCCATTGGCAAATCCTCTTGCTTCTTCCTCCAGAACGTTTCCTGAATCTGTTCTGAGTCCCCACCGCCACCCTGGTCTAAGCCACCCGATTCCTCCCTGTTGGCTGTCATAACAGGTGCCTGATGGGACCCGCTTCACCCCTGACCCCCTGACCTGTTCTTCAGTTTAAACAGAGGATCTCTTAAAGGAATTCTCGGCCACTCCCCCTTTCAAAGCCCTCCTGTGACTTCCCACTGTGCCGAAAATCCAAGCACCCTCAAAGCCCCTCCTCCCTATGATGGAGCCACATCTGCCCTCATCCTGTCCCTGGGTGCTCCAGTGACACCGTGGTCCCTCTGACGGGGCCCACCCAGGCGCAGCCTTCCTCCACACCTGCAGTGGCTCTGGTTCCCCCGCGGCCTCAGGTGGGCTTCCTGCTGTCCCCTGCCATCAAGCCCTCACATTGCAGGGGCTTGCCCTTTCTGTCATTCAGACCTCAGCTGAAATATCAGCTTTGCAGAGTTACCCGCGTTGAATGCTTAAGGTAGCCACCAGTTGGCCTCTACAGGACCCACTTTACTGTCTGATGTGTTTCTGTATTAGTTTCATGAGCAAAGGGATCTTCCTCTTTGTTCACGGCTTTATCCTCATCCTGAAACAGTTCCCGGCCGACAGAGGTAGGCAGTAATAACTCATTATATGAATGGATGTGTAAATGATGAAGGAATGAATACCCCTCTCTCCTGAGATGTTCAATGTAAACACTGAAACAATTGTTGGGTCCTCTTTTGAGGTGTTAAAAATGAAAAGTAAAAGTTTCCTTTCTCAACGCTGAGCACTTGTTTTCCCCAGGCTCTCGGTTGAGCTAAGCATCCGCACGTTCGCCTCCAGCGGCCTGATTTACTACATGGCTCATCAGAACCAAGCAGACTACGCTGTGCTCCAGCTGCACGGGGGCCGCCTCCACTTCATGTTTGACCTTGGCAAAGGCAGAACAAAGGTCTCTCACCCTGCACTGCTCAGTGATGGCAAGTGGCACACGGTACGATCTCAGGAGGCTTGTGGTGGCTGCTTCTGAGTTCTGTTCCATCTATCACTCGGGTTCACTCCATTTCTCAAAGGCACATTATCCCCATTAATCTCTATCTCGCCGTGTGTGTCTGGTGTCTCCCCCAGATACTACAAGTCTTGAAGGCAGGGATCTTTTCTGCTTCTGAAATATCCCCAGGGCCTTGTTTAGTACCTGACATGAAATAGACATTCAACAAACATTGGTGGGATGAACAAAAGGTACTAGACATGTTCTTGACTTGGCAAGGAGTATGTAAAGCCTAGCCTCCCCTCATGGCATTTGCTTTCTGATAACCGGAACTCTGGAGCACTTTCTGGTGTGCAGCACGCTTTACCTGTGCCTGTAATCGGCCAGCTGGGTTGTTCTTGTCCACTGCCCAGAAAAGCAAATGCACTAAGAATGGCGGGTTTTGCAGCAAAGAAAGAGTTTAATTATTGCAGAGGCAACTTGCCAGGAGATAATTCTCAAAGCCGCCTCCCCAAGAATTCAAGGACTAGGTTTAAAACCTCGTGTAAACAAGGATAGTTTGGCAGCTAGGGGATAAGGAATGGCAAATGCTAATTGATTGGATTGGGGAAGAAATCATAGGGGGTCGAAGTTGTCTTCTTGTGCTGAGCCAGTTCCTGGGTAGGGGTTACTGCTCTGGGTGGTGCCAGTTGGTTCATACTGAATGCAAAGTCTGAAAAATATCTCAAATGCCAGTCCTAGGTTTTACAATAGCAGTGTTATCTATATGGGGCAATCGGAGAAGGTATAACACTTATGACTATTGGCTACGTGATTCCTAAGCAATAAGTAGTTTAAAAGGGCAAATTATAAACAATGACTGGTTAGAGTTTATGCCCACATCTTAGCAGGAGAAACAATGGCTGGTTAGAGTTTACGCCTGTATCTTAGCAGAATTCAGGCCCCTATCACAATTCCAACCTTGTGGCATTTCCTTAATTTTACAAAGGCGATTTTGGTCCCTGAGCAAGGAGGGAGCTAGTTTTGGGGAGGGACTGTTAACCATCTTTGTTTTAAACTGTCAACTAAATTCCTCCCATTTCGGGAAGGGACTGTTATCATCTTTGATTTAAAGTTAAACTATCCACTAAATTCCTCCCATTTCCAGAAGGGACTGTTATCATCTTTGTTTTAAACTATCAACTAAATTCCTCCCATAGCTAGGTTGAATTAGCAAAGACAGCTTATGAGGTTAGAAGCAAGATAGAGTCAGTTATGTCAGATTCCTCTTGCTGTCATTTTGCTATGTCAGATTTCTTTCACTGTTACAGTTTTTGCAAAGGCAGTTTCATACCTGCCTCCCTTCTTCTGCCAGGCTCATCCACTTTTCGTCACCAATGTCTAAAAATTTGAACCATCCTTTAGCATTGCATTCAGGTTGTTATAGCTCTCAGAAACAGATGTTGCATCTGTTAAAGTTTATACATCTGTTAAAAGTTTTTTCAGATTCCTCAAAAATTATGCATGTTTTCACTTTGCTGTAGGTCAAGACAGACTATGTTAAAAGAAAAGGCTTCATAACTGTCGACGGCCGAGAGTCCCCCATGGTGACTGTGGTGGGAGATGGAACCATGCTGGATGTGGAGGGTTTGTTCTACCTAGGAGGCCTGCCCTCCCAGTACCAGGCCAGGAAAATTGGAAATGTAAGCAGCATTTTCCATACTGACATTTTACCTTCGTTGTGGTTGTGCTTATTTTGTAGAAGAGCATACCTCACGGCATCTTTATGTTTAAATTACCTTGTTTGAACCTGGGGCTTGTAAAGAGGTTTACTTTGCAGGCATGTCCACAGATCGTGTGCCAGGGCCGCCCCTCAGAACCCGATCAGTCTTTCCAGCCTGTTAGTTAATGAACATCTCCCTTTCCGCAGCCACGTGGCCACAGCACAATTCAGGGAAGCCCAGCAAATGCATATTCGCACATTAGTAAACTCAGCATTTTTTGATTTCCACGATATTTCACTAAAATAATAGAAAACACTTCCACTGCATTATTAGCAAAGATACTCAAATGGTAGCTCTAACTTAGACATTCATGTGAAGTATTGTGGCAATTAAAGTTTTAAAACAAAAAGATTACATTTTAATGTGTTTTGCTGAGACCAATCTGATGAGGTGGAAGGAAAATGTGTCCAAGCCCTTCCCGTTAGAATCACCACTGTCTACTCTTCATGTCATTTGGCTTAGATCACACACAGCATCCCTGCCTGCATTGGGGATGTGACGGTTAACAGCAAACAGCTGGACAAGGACAGCCCGGTGTCTGCCTTCACGGTGAACAGGTGCTACGCAGTGGCCCAGGAAGGAACATACTTTGACGGAAGCGGATATGCAGCTCTTGGTATGTGTTAGCAACACTCTCGAAGGCAGTCCCCGGATGAGTCTGTACTCTAAAGCGATGTGGATCCAAGAGTATAAGACAGGACCCACTGGACAAGGCTGCAGGAAAACCACATTGAGTTTAGTATTCCAGTTGATTCCTAATTTCTTGGCGTAAAAAGCCTTCTCAGGTCTTATGCTATCTGGATGGCCTGACAAAGTCTCCCCCAAGGAGTGGTGTGACTCCTGACAGAGGCCAGACATGGGGTGCTAGTTTCATCTATAGTTTCCCCAGGTTCTGTAATGCACACTTACTGTCCAAGTTAAGAAAGGGCTTTGAATTAAAAATCAGCAGCATAAAATGTCTAGACCAGCTGGCGCCAGGGAGGCTGTGCAGAAGTTTGGGTGGGGAAGAGGGGGAAGCCAGCAGAACATCTCTCGTTCACTCTGTGCTTCCTTTCTCCTGTTCCTGGGGTTTAGGCTCCAGCCCTGCTGGGCAGCCCCCTCCGTGGCCTCAGCTCCCCTTGCACTCCCCAGCTCTGGGCATACCATCTTCTCTCCTTTTCCCTTCAGCCTTGGGCATGGGAACAACTGCCTGCTGTTGTCAATAGCCCCAGTGTGGCTCCTCGGCTTTTTTATCACCTGAATTAAAAAAGCATTCCATTCAATCCCCACCTTTAACAAACTTAGTATGGACTCTGATACACTCAGTAAATGATGATTCCCGCAAGTACACAGATACTAGGAAAATAAAGTGGACTATTCTCGGATGATGATAAAGGGATTCCAGGGATCAAATCCCAACAGCCCACGGGAAAGACTGCCGCAGGGAGGACGTGTCCACAGGGTGAGGCAGGGCCACGTGCTTCTGTGGCCACAGATGAAGGAGGTGCCTGGCTCTGCTCTGACCTGGCTGACTGCGTGTGTCTTCTTTAAAAGCTCCACGTCATCTCCCAGATGTGGAAGCCGAGGCTCAGAGGGCAGGAGTGACCTGCTGGTGGGGATGCAGCTGGATCCAAAGGAGGAGCTAGAGCCAGGTCCCCCAACCCCTAGCCAGGAGGCCAAATGCTCAACCTGGGCCTGGCAGCGCTCACCCTGACTTGGGTCCTCCTTGTGTGTTACAGTCAAAGAGGGCTACAAAGTGCAGTCAGATGTGAACATCACACTGGAGTTTCGAACCTCCTCGCAGAATGGCGTCCTCCTGGGGATCAGCACTGCCAAAGTGGATGCCATTGGACTAGAGCTTGTGGACGGCAAGGTGGGTGCTTCCTCTCCATGAGGGTCTTCCTCCCCCCAGTGTCAGAGACAGAGCAATTGAGAAACAGCAGATTCAAATTCACAACTATCTATTTTCATGGAGTCAAACAATGGTCCCATTACTATTTTAAAAACAGATATTGCTACAAAAAAACCTTTTTGGTTTATTTTTTAAAAGATTTTCAAAAATAACTTTTTATATGTTTGAAAGTAAGCTTTCAGCAAAATTACAACTATAATACAAAGAACTTTTTTTCCTGAACCATCTGAGAATAAGCTGCTGACCTGATGCCCTATCCCTTCTAATAATTTTTTTAACTTTTTATTTGGAAATTATTACAGATTCATAGGAAGTTGCAATGAAATGTACAGGGAGGGCCCCATGCACCATTCACCCAGACCCAGGTTTCCCAGTGGTAGCATTATGCATTTTTTTTCTTTTTGAGACGGAGTTTCGCTCTTGTTGCCCAAGCTAGAGTGCAATGGTGCAATCTCAGCTCACTGCAACCTCTGCCTCCCAGGTTCAAGTGATTCTCCTGCCTCAGCCTCCTGAGTAGCTGGGATTACAGGCGTGCACCACCACACCCGGCTAATTTTTGTATTTTTTAGTAGAGACCAGGTTTCACCATGTTGGTCAGGCTGTTCTCGAACTCCTGACCTCGTGATCCGCCCACCTCGCCTCCCAAAGTGCTGGGATTACAAACATTATGCATTTTTCTAGCACAATCAAGATACTTAATTGTATCAATACTACAAGGCTCCCCCTTAATACCCCATCATGGCCACACCCAACTCCTGTACCCCTAATCCTAGGCAACCACTAATCTGTTTGCTGTCCCTCTAATTTCTGTTTTGCCAGTGTTATATAAATGAAGTGACGCAGTAGGTGTCCTTATGAGATCAGCTTTTCACACTCAGCCTGATCTTGGGAAGGTCGTCTGGGTGGTTGTGCATATCAAC
Organism: Gorilla gorilla gorilla; assembly: GCF_029281585.2. Classification (NCBI taxonomy): domain Eukaryota; kingdom Metazoa; phylum Chordata; class Mammalia; order Primates; family Hominidae; genus Gorilla; species Gorilla gorilla. Next base: position 43,308,153 of record NC_073241.2, read on the forward strand.
AGTCCGTTCCCTTTTGTGGTGGCGTATTACTCTGTGGGATAGACGTACCATGCTATAATTTTTTTTTAATGTAGAACATGTTATTTTTTCTGTGGCTGTTCTGCCCTTGCTTTTCAGCCTCTCATGTCCCTCTCCTGCTGGCAACAGAATGAACTCAACAATTTGCAGTACTAGTCCTTTAGTCTCCTGCTTGAAAACCGCCTCCTTCACAGTTTCTCCCAGTTCTCACTTTCCTTCCTCTCCCCTTTGGGGCTGTCTGGGCACAGGCGGGATGCAGGGAAGGGAGTCTCAATGGCCCTTTTCCTTTCTGTGGGCTCTCTAGTGGACAGCAGCTGAGCCATAGCCATATCGTGGTCTTCAGGGCAGCCTCTTACAGTGAGTGGTCTGGGGTCTCAGTGTTGCCCCTGCATGGGGGCTGCTCCTGGAGAGTTTGGCCAGCGTCCCTTTCAGCTCAGGCTTCTCATCCTGGTTGTCATGAGTAGTGCCACCTTTTCATCTTCCCGCTTCCCCGTGGGGTCATGTGCAAACTTGGGGATTTCTGCCAAGCCACACAGAGGCCGTGGGGAATCAGGGATGGTGTCTCTCTGGTCCTCTCTCTACCTAACTACATTTTACCAGCATTTCTGCGGCACTGTGGTCAGTGTTTGTTGTTGTGGGAGTAAGATGCCTGAATTTTCCAACACTAGTGCCTCTTGGAAGGCAAGGAACAAGTCTCCATGTTCTAGATTCCCCAGGACTTACCAGTTGTTTCTAGTATTTCCCTACTTACTCCCCGCTGGGTTTTGACCTCTAGGATATCCTAGAGTGGGGGTGGGGAGGATCTGAAAGGTCATGTCTGACCTTTTGCCCTTCACCTCTTTTCCGATTCATGACAAAACAGAACTAACTTGATGTCATATTGCTGCCTCTCTACACTGACTTACAGCCAACTTTTTCCCTCATCTATACTTTAAAAACTTTTGTATCTATTTTCATGTTTTTATGTGACAGCTAAAAAATGTTACCAGGGGCCAGATATGGTGGCTAACACCTGTAATCCCAAAACTTTGGGAGGCAGAGGCAGGAGGATTGCTTGAGCCCAGGAGTTTGAGACCAGCCAGGGCAACATAGCGACACCCCATCTCTATTTTTGAAAAATATTTTATTTAGATAAATAAAAAATTAGGAATGCAATCAGAAGTGTAATTGCTGCAAACAATGTAATTTTCTGTTGTATTATACATTTTACTTCTTATTGGATTATTATGTATAGTTCTTTTTTAACATTTTTAGTTGTTACCTAAGGGTTTATGACATATCCTTAATTGTCACAGTCCACCTAGAAATAATACTGAGCAGTTTCATATATAGCATAACAATTTTCAAAAAGTACATTTGAAATTCTTTCCTCCTGTCTTAGTCTGCTTGGGGTGCCAGAACAAAGTACCACAGACTGTGTGGCTTAAACAATGGAAATTTATTTTCTTGCCACTCTAGAGACTAGAAGTCCGAGATCAATGTGTTAGTAAGGTTTTTTATTCTGAGGCCTGTCTCTTTGACTTACAGATGCCTCGTTCTCCCTGTGTTCTCACATGGTCTTCCCTCTGTGCATGTCTGTGTCCTAATCTCTTCTTATAAAGACACAGTCAGATTGGATGAGGGCCACCCTAGTAACTCATCTTTACTTAATTACCTCTTTAAAAGCTCCATCTTCAAATACAATCACATTCTGAGGTACTGGGGGTTAGGACTTCAGCATATGAATTTTGGAGGGCGATCTTCAGCCCATAACACCTCCTATCCTTTGCAAAGCTGAGATCTCTTTACTTGCTGTGGGAGAGCATCTACAGTTCATCAGAAGAGAGTTAGTAAACATTCGCTCATAGGTGCTGTCAATAGGTATGACCGGGCCAGGTGCGGTGGCTCACACCTGTAATCCCGGCACTTTGGGAGGCCGAGGTGGGCAAATCACCGAGGTCAGGAATTCAAGACCAGCCTGGCCAACATGGTGAAACCCTGTCTCTACTAAAAATACAAAAATTAGTTGGGCATGGTGGCGGATGCCTGTAATCCCAGCTATGCGGGAGGCTGAGGCAAAAGAATCACTTGAACCCAGGAGGTGGAGTTTGCAGTAAGCCAAGACCGCGCCACTGCACTCCAGCCTGGACAACAGGAGCGAAACTCCATCTCAAAGAAAAAAAATGAAAGTATGACCAGCACCTCCAGTAAGGCTATTAGCTCCTAAAATGTCCTAAAATTGAGGCCCTCATTTAAGGATGCAGTGTGCTCAGACTTGTGGTCATGAAGGTGGCCATTTGCCCTTTCTGGAATTTGGGGAATAGTATAACATCTGAATCTTTTTTTTTTTTTTTTTTTTTTTGAGATGGAGTTTCGCTCTTGTTGCCCAGGCTGGAGTGCAATGGTATGATCTTGGCTCACCGTAACCTCTGCCTCCCAGGTTTAAGCGATTTTCCTGCCTCAGCCTCCTGAGTTGCTGGGATTACAGGCATGCGCCACCACGCCTAGCTAATTTTTTTGTATTTTTAGTAGAGACAGGGTTTCTCCATGTTGCTCAGGCTGGTCTCGAATTCCTGACCTCGGGTGATCCGCCCGCCTCGGCCTCCTAAAATGCCAGGATTACAGGTGTGAGCCACCATGCCCAGCCATCATCTGAATCCTTTAAAAGGTTATTTTTCAAAACTATTTTCTGTTTCTCCTAGTTAGCTCTCCCTTTAAACATAATGCTGCAATTTTATCCACTCCAAGAGCTTATACAAATGGACTGTGTTCCTTAAATACACAAAAATTCACGAAGATATTTGCTTTTAGGTCTTGTTCCATGTCAACAATGGTGCTGGCAGGATAACAGCTGCATATGAGCCCAAAACCGCCACTGCACTCTGTGATGGAAAATGGCACACTCTTCAAGCTAACAAAAGCAAACATCGTATCACTCTGATTGTTGACGGGAACGCAGTTGGCGCTGAAAGTCCACACACCCAGTCTACCTCAGTGGACACCAACAATCCCATTTATGTTGGTGGCTATCCTGGTATGTACAGGTACCTGCTCTTCAACTCAAAAGGGGCACTGTCCCTGGAGGAAGTCTTAGTTCAGGTGGATGTAGAATAGGGATTGAGAAAGGTACATGGTTTGGGTGACAAATCCTTTACCATTTTAGAAAGGCTATTTCAAATATCTAAGAATTCTTGGAAAACTTAAAATAATCTACACACACAAGTTAATCATTGGGTAAGACTGTGAGAACATTGGGTCTGATATAAAGGCAGCCGTATGACTTTACCGAAGTAAATTTCATGACTGTCAGACTTGGGAGTCATTTTAGGGCTAGGGAATCGTTTTAGGAAACAAACTTGTGACTCATCTCTCTGGTCAATTTTGGATTAGAATTATGTATTTTAGATGTTCCAAGGAATTGTTGCAAATAATAAACACCTGTTGTATGACTTTTTTTAAGTTATAACTATGCCTTAAAATTTTATATATTAAAAGTTTTTGGCCAGGTGTGGTGGCTTACACCTATAATCCCGGCACTTTGGGAGGCCAAGGTGGGTGGATCACTTGAGGTCAGGAGTTTGAGACCAGCCTGGCCAACATGGTGAAACCCTGTCTCTACTAAAAATACAAAAATAAGCTGGACGTGGTGACGGGTGCCTGTAACCCCAGCTACTCAGGAGGCTGAGACAGGAGAATCACTTGAACCCGGGAGGCAGAGGTTGCAGTGAGCTGAGATCGCGCCACTGCACTCCAGCCTAGGTGGCAGAGCAAGACTCCATCTCAAAAAAAAAAAAAGTTTTCTCTGAATTCTGCTAGTCACTGACACCACATATGTGGAAGATATTCTCCTAATTTTGATAGTGAAAAATTTAAAAAATAAAAAAACCCGCTTGAGATTCTTTCTGTTGCTTTTGTGCTATGGATCGCATTTCAACAAAATTAAGCAAGATTTGTCTTCTCTTCTTTCCTGAACAGCTGGTGTGAAGCAAAAATGCCTGCGCAGCCAGACCTCGTTCCGCGGGTGTTTGAGGAAGCTAGCTCTGATTAAGAGCCCGCAGGTGCAGTCCTTTGACTTCAGCAGAGCGTTCGAACTGCATGGAGTTTTCCTTCATTCCTGTCCTGGGACCGAGTCCTGAACTTCAAGCAGAATCCTCAGTTGGAATCATTGCTAATATTTTGAGGAGAAGTGTATGTGTGAATTAAGAATCTCTTCAGTTCATATTTCATTTCCAACTCAGGTTAAGTGTTTCTGGGGAGAGATGTTGTGTTTACGTTACACTAAAACCACATGTGCAACAAATACCTCCATTAAATGGTCTAAAATGTAAATTGAATTCCCTGGCTCTCTTTTTAAACGTATTTTTTAAAAAATCTTTATACACATTGAATGTTCTGTTGATTACTTGATAGTATTTTATGTTTTTCATTTTGAGCTTTTTAAAAAAGTATCAATACAGATGATAACAGATTAGAGTATGAAGCCTTTTATTTCTTCAAGAAAACTCTAAGCTCCAATTTCTACAACAGACAAGCAATGTTCATTGATTAATTCCAGATGAGCACACCAGCTGTTTGCCACATAACCTTTTAGGGAGGCTCCAGCAAGTCACAGGGGCAAAGGGAGCAAAGGAAGGAGCTGGACCATCCTTGGAGGTGGCCTTGTGCTATCAGGACCTCACCTAACAGTGCATTTTGCAGGACAGAAAAAAAGAAAACGTGGCATCATTTTAAATTAGTGCTTCCTTTATTGTCAATTTTATTTTCACCACTTGGAATGAAACAGTTTGCCTTAATCAGCTACTTTTCTGGGATAGTACGTGTAATTTGAAAAGAGGGAACATTTTAAAACCATGTAAGTATATTCTTTTAATGGACCAAGCAGCTGTAGACCCAGATTTCTGAAGTTGCATTCAGTCCACATTCATTTTAGTTCTGCTCTGTGGCTGCAGCTCGGGTCACAGTGACCGCTATCCGTATCCTTCAGAAAAATGATCCCATTTTCCAAAGGCTCACTTGAAGAGCAGTCTCCACCTGTCTTAGCCATGACCTGCTTTTCCAGCATGGAGGAGGCCAGAGTTAGTGTCTGTGTCTCTGAGAGATTTTGATTGGATAAACAAGGAAGGCAGCTGTGCTTCTGGTCCCTGTCCCTGTTCATTGCCTTCTTGTTTTTGAACCCTTATGGGGATTCACACCTCTTGATGGGTATATTTGAAATTTATAATTCTTTTCCATTTAAATACCTGCATGAAGATGTTTCTTAGAGAAAGGCAGCCGCCAGTTGTGGACGTGCTGTTTCTGTAGCACCAGCCATGGGAGGAATGCAGACTTTTCAAAGGCAGCTCCTGGGCAGCTGGGCTCAGAAGAGGCACCTGCCCGTCTCAGCGGCAGTGCACGTGCACCGAGAACCTCTTTGCTGTGCTGTGGGTGGTCTTTGGTTTCATGTTTCTGCGGAAACCAGCTACAGTGGGATATGAAGGCTCTGACATTCTAGATCCTGGTCCACCATGTTGGGTGAGGAAGTGACCAAAACCAGGACATAGAGCACAGACTGTGGAGTTGCCTTGAGCTTTGCACTCCAGCCCTGCCTCCACCCGCTCTTTAACAGAGTTAAAATGGAGCATGGGCTTTTCATCAGTACAGCTGTTCACAAGGTCTCTCTGAAGGATCCCTCAGGGGAGAACCCACCAGCTCCCCCTTGGCCTTTCACAAGCACAGAGTAGAGTGACCTGGGTGTAGATCTGTCCCCGTGACCTTGAGCCTGTGCTCCCAGGTCAGACACCAGCTATGGTTCTCACTTCGGGTTCTCACACTTATTCCTTAATTCCTCTCGCCAAGTCTGGACTCAGGTTCTTAGAGAGGGTTGCCAGATAAAACACAGAACCCAGGGAAATCTGAATTTCAGATAAACACCACAGACATGTTTTTAGTGTAAGCACATGCTAAATATTGCACAGCTCCTGTGTTTTTCATTTGCTAAATCTGGCAACCCTACTTTGGAGCCCCAAGGGCATAAAAAAATTATGATATCCTTTCCCTCACTGCCAAGTGATTCCAAATAAAAGCAAATCTATGTCTTAAAGCACATGCAACAAAATCTATTGACGATCATGTTTTTCTCATGACGATTTTACTGAGATACTGATTTCTTTCCAAAGTCTAATTTTGGTGCCAAAAGTCCTTGTTTAGTCTGTCAATTAACGTAGTACTTTTTTTCATTCTGGCAAAATATAGAAAATATAAAATTTACCATTTTAAGCCATCTTTAAGTGTACATTTCCATGAAATTCAATACATTTATACGGTATGCAACCACTACCATTCATCTCCGGAATTCTTTCCATCTTGTAAACCTAAAACCCTGTACCAATTAAACAGTAGGCCCCCATTCCTTCTTTCCCTCAGCCTCTGGCAACCACCATTCTTTCTGTCTCTACACATTTGATCACTCTGGGTACTTCATATAAGTGACTTACCATAATACCTTCAAGGTTCATCTCTGTTTAGCACGTGTCAGAATTTCCTCCCTTTTAATTCTGAATAGCATCCCATTGTATGTATGGACATTATGCTCATCCATGAATCCCTTGATGGGTGCTTGGATTGCTGCCATCTTTTGGCCATTGTGAATAGTGCCGCAATGAACATGGATGCACAAATGTCTGTTCAGAGTCCCTGCTTTCAACTCTCTGGGGCATATACCCAGAAGTGGAATTGCTGGATCATATGGTAAATCTATTTGTAATTTTTTGTTTTTGAGACAGAGTCTCACTCTGTCATCCAGGCTGGAGTGCAGTGCCGTGATCTTGGCTCATGGCAACCTCCATCTCCCAGGCTCAAGCAATTCTCCTGCTTCAGCCTCCCGAGTAGCCGGGACTACAGGCGGGTGCCACCACGCCTGCCTAATTTTTGTATTTTCAGTAGAGACGGGTTTCACCGTGTTGGCCAAGATGATCTCAAACTCCTGACCTCAAATGATCCACTAAGTGTTGGGATTACAGGCATGAGCCACGGCGCCTGGCCCCTATTTGTAATTTTTTGAGAAAGAACTATACTGTTTTCCATAGCATGCAGCACTGTTTTCAAGCCTCAGTTTCTTCATCTGTAAAAAAGATTGTGATACCAACCTCAAAAAGGTATCACAATATTTAGAAAATAGTATTAAATTTTTTTTCAGAGAGAGAGCACGTGGATAAGCCAACAGCATTGACCATAGTGAAATTTAATCCTCAGTCACACCTGCCTTCCAAGAACGTCCAACAACCAGATGGATTTATAGGCAAGCATTTGTAAACATCAGAAAAGAGAAGAAAACTGACCAACTCATTTAACACTGGTGGAATAACTTCATATGAAACAAGACAAGTATAAAACAATTATAGACCAACTTTACTTATGGACTTTGATGTAAATATCTTTTATAAAATACTAATAAATTCAATTCAGTCCTTAGGGGAAATGATAACTAAGTACATTTGCAAACCCATAAATTCTTCTTTTATTCTCACATGTGGTAATTTTTTTATTATGGTCAAACATTTGGCATAAGATCTACCCTCTTAACATATGTTAAATGCACAATACAGTATTGTTAACTATAGGCACCATGTTGTACAGACAGCAGATCCCTAGAGCTTACTCAGCTTGCATAACTGAAACTTCATTTATTTATTTATTTATTTTGAGATGGTATTTCACTCTTGTTGCCCAGGCTGGAGTGCAATGGCATGATCTCGGTTCACTGCAACTTCCACCCCCCAGGTTCAAGTGATTATTTTGCCTCAGCCTCCTGAGCAGCTGGGATTATAGGCACACACCACTGAGACTCCGTCTCAAAGAAAAAAAAAAAACCCAGAAAATTAGTGATTCAGAGATAAGGAAGTTTCACTATTTTTCTTATAAGAACAATACTACTTGGTACCTACCTGTGGCACTTCCTTCTTCCCCAGTGGCAGAAACTTTGTAACGGCTGAGTATATATTTTTAAATGTCACGCAATGCCCTGGGTGTGTTCCCCTCAGCCGTAATAAACTCCCTCTCCACACTACTACCTGCTTTTCCCGCTAGCTTGGAACTGTGGCTGAAGATAATTCTCCAGGACCTGCCTCCGTGATATTCTGCCCTGCGTGCTGCCCAGGACCCTTTTCACAGCTGCAAGCTATGTTACTTACTTGTTCCTAATGGGACAGTCAGTCTCTAGCACAGTTTCTGAATGTCTGAAGGAAGTCAACGGGAAGCATCGGGTCAATGTCCCGCCTCAGACTGCAAAACGGATCTGGATACATCTCCTATCACTTTGTGATACCCATTTTCTTTTTCTTCTTGAAATTGTACTGTATTGAAGGTATTTCTCTGTCAGGTTCATATTTCACATAGTTTTCAAAATTTCAGAAGTATCACATACATTCCAAGTGCTCATGGCTCCCGTTTGTATTTAGTGGTGTGCAGGCACATCTTCGCCTTCTGGTGCCCTTGGTAAGTCTTCCTGGTCAGCCCCCTGCAGTGCTGACTGCCCTGGAACTGTTCTGGTTCTCTTTTTTAATTTTATTTATTTATTTATTTATTTATTTTGAGACGAAGTCTCGCTCTGTCGCCCAGGCTGGAGTGCAGTGGCGCGATCTCTGCTCACTGCAAGCTCCGCCTCCCGGGTTCACGCCATTCTCCTGCCTCAGCCTCCGGGGTAGCTGGGATTACAGCCGCCTTTTTTATTTATTTATTTATTTATTTTTAGTAGAGACAGGGTTTCACCATGTTAGCCAGGATAGTCTCGATCTCCTGACCTCGTGATCCGCCCGCCTCGGCCTCCCAAAGTGCTGGGATTACAGGTGTGAACCACCACACCCGGCCGGAACTGTTCTGGTTCTTAATGGCTCTAAGTTAATGCTGAGTTTTCCCCTCAGATTGGATGTTCTCCTCAAAGAGCCTCTAGTTGTTTTACAGCTCCTTGAAGGTTGATATTCTGTTGGATATTTCTTAGGCATTTCTCCCTAACACAATAGTTAATATAATAAGGACATGGCAGAGGTTATTAGTACATAATTATTAAACTGAATACTAGTTTCTCATTTTTCTCTAAACATACTTCAGCAGTGTCGTTGTTCCATAAATTTCAAAAGATCTTTGCAAATGTAATTCTTCTAACAAGCCATCGAACAAGCATTTAAACAGAACAGAATCATGCTCTCTTCGGTAGCACTTATATTATACTAAAAGTGGAGCGATCCAGAGGTTAGCATGGGCCCTGTGCAAGGATGACATGCACATTCGTGAAGCATTCCATATTTTTAAAAGTCTAATAGAAAATTTAAAAAAGAATTTTAAAATGACAAAATCAGCCATTTTGCAACATATTCCGCAAAAAGATCTACAGGCTTAACAGTTTTCATAATATACAGTGAAGTTTTCAATTTAATATACCCTGAAATGTAAAAACTATCAGGATTTTTTTTCACAGGGTGACAATGGCAGCGCTCATGTTCCTTTCAAACCCCTTCAGTGTCCAACAATGGGAGCCATACCAGCTGTCTGAAGCAAGGGCTTGGAGGGGAACATAATGAAAATCACTGTTTTCTCTCTGAGTAACACATTTTTAAAATGATGTTGTCTTTTCACAGTATATGCTGAGCATAATGCTTAATTATAAAGTATTGAAACATGAACTCCAGTGTGAATGCTAAAGAACTGTGGTCTGTGTTCACATTGTTATAAAAGAGACAAGTTTATTTTAACGAGAACCGTTCTATGCATCAGGCATTTCATCCATGATTTAATTTTTAGCATGTGTTTGAAATGCAAATGTGATTTTCTGATATGAATAAAACCCAGTAAAATCTTTGCTGAAAATGGTACAATGCTGAATTGTGTCCCTGAAGGTGGTCAGAAGAAAACAATTAGAGGAAAAACATCAGTCAAGGGAGGAGGTAGGAGGTTATAAAGAATAGACACACAAGTACCAGAGGATGCATGTGTGGCTTTGCCACCCAGACTAGAAGGTCGGCAGGATGTAGGTATGGATAGGGAGTTAGTGTGATTAATACTATGTGGCTTAAATGTAATTCTGCACCCTTGAGGTCTGATTAAATTGAACATGGAATTTAAGAAGTGTGAGTAAAAATGACAAAAGAATAAGTAGGAAATGATCAAGACCATTCACTAAGTCTTGCTAGGAAAAAACATTCAAGCTTGGAAGAAGACTCAGTGGAAAGCTTTCGATTTAGGTAGGATTGGAAGCAAACTAAAGAAAATCTTTTTTAGTAAGCTAACCTAAAAGGAAACACATTTCTCTTCTTTTATTAGGTGTTACATTGAAATTGAGTGAATTGGAGGGAAGGAATCCTAAAATGATAAAATCACCAGGCAAATCATTGAATTACTGCTGATTCTCACAGTACTTCCCAAAGTTAAGTGGAAAGGGGTGTGCGTGTGTTTGTGTGTATTTAAATTGATATAACCACAGAAGATGGGATATAACTTATAGTCTGAACATAACTTAGTTAATTTTTTACTAAAACAGACATCAACATTTTCCAGAGGCCGACAATAGATCCAGAGTCTGCAATACACAACATTCACAATGTCCAGGATACAATTCAAAATCTCTTGATATACAAACAACCAGGAAAATGGTACCAATTCTCAAGCATTCAATCAAACAAACAATCTCAATCAAACAAATACCAACCTCAAGAGAAAATTATCAGACAAAGACTTTAAAGCAGCTATTTTATCTATGCTCGTAAGGTCAGGGAAAGCACACTTCGATTGACTGATATGATAGAAGTGCTCAACAGAAAAAAGGAAAATTTAAAAAGGAAGCAAATAAAAAATATTGAAATGAAAAATACAATCTCTGCAGTCAAAAGTTAATCATTGGTTGGACTCAATAGCAGAATAAAGATGATAAAAGGAAAATTAAGTTGAAGGTAGAACAATGAAAATTATCCAATCTACAAAGAGAGATAAAGCAAGCGTTTAAAGAAAACAAACCCAGAGTGTCAGGTACCTGTGTGTCACCATCTAAAGGTCTAACATAGTGTAAGTGGAGTCTCAGAAGGAGAGGAGAAAAAGATTAAAATAGAAAAAAAATTTCAGCAAGAATGCCCAGAAACTCCCCAATTTAGTGAAAGACATAAATTTACAGATTCAAGACACTTAGCAAACTCTGGGCAAAACAAACTCAAAGGAAACAATCCCTATTAACACATAAGAATCAAGTTTCTGAATCCCAAGATACCTAAAAAATTCTTGAAAGTAGCTATAGTGGAAAAAAAACAAAAAGCACACATTACATAGAGGGAAATCATGACTTAATGTCCATGATTTCTCCGAGAAACCATGAAGTCCAGAAGACAGCAGAACTACATCTTAAAAGTACTGAAAGAAAAGAGCTTCTCAACCTGTAATTTTATATCCATTACAAATATCTTACAGCAATAAAGGTGAAATAAAGCCATTCTCACAAGAAAGACAACAAAAAGAAGTCATTACCAGGTCCTACCCTTGGGCCCATGGAAAGAACTCTCATAACTCAGCATGAGATGAACAACCCAATTACAAATGATCAAAAGATTTGAATAGATATTTTACAAATATGAATGGCCAACAAACATAAGAAAACAGGCTCAGCACTATCAGTCCTTAGGGAAATGCAAATTAAAACCACAGGGAGATCTAACTACATACCTTCCAGGATAGCTAAAACTGTTGGAAGGATGTGGAGCAACTAGAATTCTTGTACATTGTTGAGGGGTGGGAATGTAAAATGCTACAACCACTTTGGAAAAAGTTTAGTAATTTCTTTAGAACTTAAATATGCTTACCACATGTCCCAGGTAAGCTATTCTTGGCAAAGATTTATGGATAAATGTCAGGGCTTTATTTATACTAGCTAAACTCTGGAACTATCCCAGGTATCCATCAGTAGAAGAATAGATGAACTGTAGCATACACATGCAAGGGAATACTATGTAGCAATAAGAAGGAATAAACCATGATACATGCAACAATGTGAATGAATCTCAGAAATATGATGAATTTTAAAATGCCTTACACCAAAATACATACTTTATCATATTTGCATAAAATTTTTAGAAAATGCCAGGGGTTAAAATGGAGGGAGGAATAGGTTACAAAATTGCATGAGGAAACTTGTTGGGCAATGGAACTGTTTACTATCTCGATTATGATGACCTCAGGGGTGTAAACATATATCAAAACCAATCATTTTGAACACTGCTGTTCAATACTACTTAATTATACCTCAGTAAGTTGTAAAAACTAATCAATTAAAAATGCGGCTTCCCCAAATCCTCTTTACTCAATAGCTATTGACTAAAATCCTCTCTCTTTAGTCAATAGCTAACATTGTGCTGAATAGTGAAAGTTTGAAAGCTTTTCCTCTAAGATCTAAGATCTAAGAAGCGAGACAAGGGGGCCGGGCACAGTGGCTCACTCCTGTAATCCCAGCACTTTGGGAGGCTGAGGTGGGTGGATCACCTGATGTCAAGAGTTCGAGACCAGCCTGGCCAACATGGTGAAACCCCGTCTCAACTAAAAATAAAAAAATTAGCTGGGCGTGGTGATGAGCACCTATAATCCCAGCTGCTCAGAAGGTTGAGGCTGGAGAGTTGCTTGAACCCAGGAGGCAAGGTTGTAGTGAACCAAGATTGTGCCATTGCACTGCAGCCTGGGCGACAGGGCAAGACTCCATCTCAAAAAGAAAAAAAAAAAAAAGGCAAGACAAGAATGCTGCTTTTGCCACTTCTATTTAATATAGTCTTAGAAGTCCTAGCTAGAGAATTTAGGGAAGAAAATAAATAAATGAAAGGCATCCAAATTGGAAAAGAAAAAGTAAAATTCTCTCTGTTAGCAAACAATATTATCATATATGTTAGAAAGCTCTAAATATTCTATAAAACAAACTCTTACAATTAATCAATAATTTCAGCAAAGTTGGAAGATACAAAATTAACCCACAAAAATCAGGTGCATTTCTACATGCGAACAATGAACAATCCCAAAAGAAATAGAGAAAACAATTTCATTTACAATAGCATTAGAAAGAATAAAATACTTAGGAATCAACTTAGCCAAGGAGCTGAAAGACTTATACGCTAACAACCTTGAAGCATTACTGAGAGAAATTAAAACTAAGGACAGCAATAAACGGAAAGATATCCTTGTTAATAAATAAGACTTAATACTGTTAAGATGTCAATATCACCCAAAGCAATCTACAGATTCCAGCAATGTTTTTAGCAGAAACAGAAAAAAATTCTAAAATTCATACCGAATCTCAAGGATCCTGAATAGACAAAACAATCTTGCAAATGAAGAACAACACTGAAAGTCACACACTTTCAAGTTTATAGAGATAGAAAGTAGAATAGTGGCTGCCAGGGTCGGGGGGTTGGGGAGAATGGGGAAGATGGAAAGTTCCACTGATGGTTGCCCAACAATGTGAATGTACTTAATGCTACAGAACCACACTTAAACGTGGTTAAAATAGTGAATTTCGTTACATATGTTTAATCACCATAATTATGAAAAAATAAATAGATGACAGCAACATGATTTTTCTTGGCAAAGCTCACCCACACTGAATAAATCCCCCAAACAGGCTGATGTTTGAAAGATCTGTGTTCAAGCTGGGCGCGGTGGCTCACCCCTGTAATCACTTTGGGAGGCCGAGGCAGGCGGATCACCTGAGGTCAGAAGTTCAAGACCACCCTGGCCAATGTGGTAAAACCCCATCTGTACTAAAAATGCAAAAATTAGTTGGGCATGGTGGCGGGCACCTGTAATCCCAGCTACTAGGGAGGCTGAGGTAGGAGAATTTCTTGAGCCCAGGAGACAGAGGTTGCGGTGAGCTGAGATCGCGCCACCACACTCCAGCCTGGGCAGCAGAGCGAGACTCCATCTCAAAAAAAAAAAAAAAAAAAAGATCTGTGTTCAGAAGTGGAATTTTAGAAACATGTAGGTAGACATACAAAGCCATATTGCCAACATGTACTCATAGGAGAAATATTAAAGCGAGTTTTTGTAACATAGCAGAAATTCTGTGACGTTTAACGTGCCCTATCCTACAAATTCGAGGACAGATTATCTTAAAGCAAAGTCCTGTTTGTGATCACTCCTAAGACAGTGTCTTGTATTTCTTTGTAGATGAGTTTGCTCTCAAACTTCGCCCTGCCAGCACCTGTCATTGCCATTCCTATCAACTGCTCTGGGCCTGAGAATGAAAATTTATTCATTCATGAAAATTATTCTAACTTAGGTATTTTGGAGCTAGTGTGCTTTTCGGCTGCTAATACAATGTTATACCAAGTCCTACTTCATTAAACACCGTAAGATTTAAGGAAAAGATGAGACAAATTCCGTGAGCCACTAAGTTAGACACAGGGGATACCCATGCTTTGGTCTTAGGAAACAGCCCCAGGTGTTGACATTTGTTAGAAAAAATGCAGGGTGGTAGATTACAATCAAATGGGAAAATACTCATTGGTGCACAGCCACTGACACTTTAAGAGAAATGTAAAATGTTCAACTTCCCCACTTCTTTAGGGCCTTATTGAAGCTATTCAGAAAGAGAGAAGAGATGGAAAGAGAGAAGAGGAGGGTGAGATTTGTAGATTTCCAGAGATGAAGAGATGACAGACATCGAGGGATGTGAAACACTATCTCCTCAGGCTGACTCTACTTTTATTAGGCTGTTCTTGCATTGCTATAAAGGAATACTTGAGCCTGGGTAATTTATAAAGAAAAGAGGTTGAATTGGCACACGGTTCTGCAAGCTGTACAAGCATGGCACCAACAACTGCTTGGCTTCTGGTGAGGGCCTCAAGAAGCTTACAATGGTGGTGGAAGGTGAAGTTGCGGCAGTTGCGGGGGCAGGCACATCACGTGGAGAGAATGGGAGAAAGAGAGATAGAGAAGGGGGATGTCCAACTCTTTCAAACAACCAGATCTCAACCAACAATGAACTGAGCGAGAACTCATCACCAAGGGGGTGGTGAGAAACCATTCCTGAGGGATCCACCCCCATGATCCCATCACCTCCCACCAGGCCCCACCTCCAACACGGGGAATCGCATTTCAGCTTGAGATTTGGAAAGGACAAACATCCAAAACACATAATCAGTCATCATTCCTATACAATAGCAACCATAAATATTGCATCTTATTCAGCAATTCCAATTGGAAATATTTAGTACCACTACCCACAAAAGTTTCTTTGTACTTATTTACAAGTCCTGATGTTTTTGTTAGAAAAACATTGCCACCTATTTTTACCCAGCCCAGTCTCAGCCTAAGTGCCACTGGGTCCAGTTTCTCTCATCTTCTGAGCAGTTGGCCTAAAGTGACCCTATGTTTTCCTTTTCTCTTTCTCCTCTTCCTCTTCCACACCAGTGCAAACAAACCTCCAGCCCTCGCTTGACGGTCCTACATTGTTTCAACCAGGCAAGCATGGCACATTTCATACCTAAAGATTCCAATCCACAAATGGATTTTCTTGTCATTACTGTATGACAGCCAATAAAAAATCCAGGTAAAACATTAGAGATAGATGATAAAAGGACTGATTGCATATGAAATTCCTTTAAGCACCTTTAAGAAGAAATCATGTTTAAAAGGGAGATGAGCAAAGGAGAGCATTTTTATCTTTCCATTTGGGTCATGCAGAGCTGTAACCAAACCATAAGCTGGAAATGTGGGGCCCAGATCAATGTACTGAAAAGCAATAATAATGAAAATAATTCTTTACGTTTCTGGAGTTTCAGGGGTATAGAAAGAGTTCTAGAATTTTCACAAGTGCTCTTACATAGACCATCTCATTTTGCCATGATGATCCTGTGCAGCCGGCAGAGCAGGTGTGGGTATAGAGCACCAGCCCCTGTATCAGGTGCTAAGGATCCGATCCTAAGCTGAACAGGCATTTGCCCACCCTCATAGGGAGTGGAGTAAGTGAGATATAGATTAAGTTTTAAAAATATATCAAAACTATATGTGGGGGACAAAACACAGCAGACATCTGGTACACATGGCTGCAGGGGTAACAGCTGCCAGGAGCCAAAGAAGACCTCAGCCCGAGCTGGGGTGCCTGGCTGTGGAAGTGGTGGTTCTTGGGGTGGGCAGAGTAGACCTGCTGCTAAGGGGTGGGGTCATGGAGCCGGAAGAGAGAACGGTGGGGGCGGGGCCAGACTGGCAGTGGGCGTGACTGTTGGTGAGGTGGGTGGGGTCAGCCTGCGGTGGAGGGGAAGGGTCCTAGAGCCGTGGGGAGGGGCAGCCCGTGGCCTGGAGCAGTGGTTGGTGACCTTTGGAGGGGCGGTTGGGCTGTTGGGCAGTTGGGCGGTTGCATGGGGCGGCCTGGGACTTGGGGGCGGGGTCAGTCATATAAAGGCTGTGCCCAGCGCTTTTGGAAGCAGTAAGTCCAGCCTTAGGCTAAGGTGAGAGCGTCTGCTGGGACAGTGTGGCTGGACCCACGTGGCAGGTGCGAGGCAGGGTCACTGCGGATGGGAGAGAAGGCGTAGAGGCCTCAGGCCTTGTGGGGTGTCACCTAGAGATGCCCCAGGAGGGCTGGGGGGCCGGGGTGTTTCCAGTGAAGCCAGTTGGCATCCTGGCCGCTCTCTCCGAGTGGAAGGCAGAGGGAAATAATTGTATTTACGCAGGGTCGATCGGGCGGAGGCCGTCAAGCTAGCTGGAAGGGGCTGTGCTGTCAACGAGCGAGCGCAGGTGGCCTGGTGTAGACCCCGGGAGGCTGGGCGGGGACGCTGGGCGGGGACCTGGTTGAGGACCTGGGCGGGGACACTGGGTGGAAACCCTGGGTGGGCACGCTGGGCGGGGACTCTACAGGGCTCTCCCTCTGGGTAGTCTGGCCCTGACTTCTGAGTCACGGGAATGCGGGCGGGAGGTCACGGGCGGTGGGAGGAAGCCCAGGTCCCAGGTTTGTGATCTTCAGATGAGGGCAGCTCTGAGAACGGTGGGGGCCCGGCTGTGGCCCCGGGGCGGGGGACGCCCCAGCCGTTCAGTGTGGAGTTGGGGACGAGCGGGCTCTCTTCTTGGATTTGAGGATGTCAGGCACCTCTTTCATTTTCTTGCTTCAGAGAGTATGCCTAGACCCAACAGATGGAAATTCCTGGAAGGCCAATTTCCTGGAAGGCCGATTTAGACTTCATGGGTGCATAGGTGTATGCAGACAGCTGCAATACAGTCTTCTGCTGCTAATCTCTCAGCAATTATAAATGGTTTTTAGTTTTAGCGACCTGAAAAGCAAGTCTATGTGAAGCTCCCGAAAACTTTAATGTTTACGTGTGAAATACTGAAAATCTGCTTCTGCCTTTCAACTCAAAATTCTTTCACAAAGAATTCTTTGTTTTGAATTTGTTTGATAAGTAAATATCGCTTAAGTACCAGTTTCATTTATGGTTTCATTAGTGCTTTTCCCTAAATAACACTATGATTTTAACACTTTGCCATCTACAGTAAATTTACTTGCCTAATGCAGCTACCAAATACATTTACATATACACATATATATGTGTATATGTATATTAAAAGTCATTAAAAAGCAGAATGACTAAAAAAACAAGTTAGAAATTGTAAATACATACAGATTATATAGCGTTGGATTACAGTTGACAAACCTTAAAACATCACACATTGTAAAGAGGTCCTTCTGGGCATGACAAGTACACAGCTCTTGCCACATGACACCGGCCACCTTGCAGTGCTGGTACAACCACACCCAAGCTTCCTCTCCTCTGATCAGCGAGGCAGATTCATTGATATGTTGGGGGCTTCAGGGACATGTCAGACTGTTATACACTTTCCCAAACCTTCCTCCCATTTGTTCTGCTTATCTTGTCTTGACCAGTAACAGTTTGCCAACTGACACCAGACCACAGACTACAGTTTGAATAGCACTGTCATAGACTCAAGATTGGCAACTGTCCAGAATGTAAACCTATGCCAAGCACCAAATGCTTGCCTGGCAGTAGATGAAGGGATATGCCCATTCTTGCTCTGGTCTGGCTTATCCCAGCTGATTGCTTGAGTCTTCTTTAAAAGCTCCACCTCATCACACAGATGTGGAAGCTGAGGCTCAGAGGCCTGGAGTGACCTGCTGGTGGGGATGCAGCTGGATCCAGAGGAAGAGCTAGATCCAGGTCCTCTGAACCCCAGCCAGGAGCCCAAATGCACAGCCACCCAGCCCAGCCCATGCCTCTCTGAGGTTGATTTGGGGCTGTCCTTGTGTGTTTCAGTCAAAGAGGGCTACAGAGTCTAGTCAGAGGCTAACATTGCACTCCAGTTTTGTACCTCTTAGAAAATGGCGTCCTTCTGGGGATCAGCCTTGCCAAAGTGGATGCCATTGGACTATAGCTGGTAAGCAGCAAGGTATGTGCTTAATATTCAAAACGTTTTTCTTCCCGGGGTCAGTAGCAGAGTAGCTGGGAAACGTTGAACATACCTAGCACCACCTCCAATTATCGGCTCTAATGGAGTGGAAAAAGGTATAATCAATATTAATGAGCTGATAACAAAACACCTTTTAATTACTTTGACAGTACCAGTGCAGCATTCTTCCCCTGCTATTGTCTTGGCAGCTCAGACCCTGACTGGGTCACACTTCCAAGTTTCTCCCTTAGGTAGAACGGGCTGTCCAGGGTTAATGTCGATGAACTCTTTCAATAATTCAATCGGATGTCAGCAAAGGCAGAAAGTGGGACATAGAGAACTAGATGTATGTGACCTCGCCATGGGACTCCAGGTTCCTGGGTGGAAAGAAGTATGTTTCTTTTTACTTGTTTAATACAGTGCCTGGCAAGATGGTCATTAAATCTATGAGGTCTCTTGACACCAGAGATTTTCTTTTTTTCTAAAACAGAAATTGTATTTCCCCTTTTGAGTGGGACAGACTGATCTGTAAGACCTGCCCTTCATCTAATAGCATCTGGGGTTTTTATTGTTATAGTTGCTTACAAGACCTCTTGAGAAAAATCCTTTGCAAATGAAAATCCCCTTCTTTCACCTTTACCTTTTCAAGAAACACAGGGGAGAATGATCTGCCTTGAGATGTGGCAGCCTAATCGTGGGGGCTCTGCACTCAGACAGAGCTAAGTCTCTTTTCTTAGTTATTTTTCTTTATTTTTAAAGTTTATAAACTTTTCTTCAGGAAATATATACAAAATAATAACAGAAAGGAAATCAATCTATATGGCGGTTACCTTTCTGGAAACAGTAAGAACATGAACAGAACATGATAGCACCAGACATAAGACATTCATGAAGGAGATAATATATCTAGTTCAGTGATTCTCAACCAAGGGATGTTTTGTACCACCCCAGGGGACATTTGTTTGGAAACATTTTTGATTGTCACAATGGATGTGTGTGTGTGTGAGATACTACTGGCTTCTAGTGGGTGGTGGCCAGAGATATTGCTAAATATCCCACCATGCACAGAACAGTCCCAACCACAAAGAATTGTCCAAAATGTCCATCGTGTCAAGTTGAGAAACCATGATTTATTTGCGTCTTTAAGTTTTCTTCTAAGGTAAAATTGCTGTGGGTTTCTGTATATAGTCAGTCCCTGATGTTTTACCCATTGAGGTTTAGCTGTTCTATATATAAATATTGACTAAAATCAATAAAATCAATAAAATTTTCTGATTTCCTATTTAAAGTATATTGTACAATTTAAAAAAGTAGGCTAGATGCAGTGGCTCATGCCTGTAATCCCAGCACTTTGGGAGGCCGAGGAGGGCGGATCATGAGGTCGGGAGATCGAGACCATCCTGGCTAACACGGTGAAACCCCGTCTCTACTAAAAATACAAAAAATCAGCCAGGTGTGGTGGCGGGTGCCTGTAGTCCCAGCTACTTGGGAGGCTGAGGCAGGAGAATGGTATGAACCCAGGAGGCGGAGCTTGCAGTGAGCTGAGATGGTGTCACTGTACTCCAGCCTGGGCGACACAGCAAGACTCCATCTCAAAAGAAAAAAGAAAAAAAAAAGTAAAAGAATTCCCAAGTTGAACGGGCAAGATTTCTCCCACCTTAACCATGTTTAGAGAAGCCAGTTAAGTCCTGCAATAATCAGGGCAACCCTTTGCTAAAGCAAGACTGCTTAGAGCAACAAAAATATTTTTTAAGGCATCAGTACGTCTGAGAAGTGAGTACAGTCTGAACATACACAGACGTTCTTGTCGTTAAGTCTTTAGGGTAGTGGCCTAGCTTTCATCCTGGACTTGATGTCAGTCTTACGTATTTCATCCTCACGTCAGCCCCTCAGACACAGCAGAAACTCCCACCAACTTCAGGTCTCCTGAAAAGCTTTTCCAGTAATGCCAAAGTCTGAGGCTCTGTCTCTTTCATAAATTATTTTACTTTATCCACAAACCAATGTGGACATCCTTCCTGGAAGCTTGTTTTCAGTACACTGAGGTCACATTCACTTGTTGAGTTGGGTGTCCATCTCCTCTGCATGTGGATTTTACTGACTTCTTATAATTGTCCTTGGTAGAAATCAGTGATAGTTTATTCTGAACTGGGGATGAGCTCAGCATAGCTGACACAGGCTGAAAATAATTCCTATGGTTAAGAGAGCTGAGGAATTTCCCCAGTCCATGCTCGGAGAGTTAGTTTGCTGAACTGGTGGTTTTCTGAAAGCCTCTGCTCTTCTGGCATGTCTGTTGTCATAAGACAATATTTCTGCCTGTGGTGCATATACCTCTATGGGATCCTTAGGTGAGAGAGGAGTGGCATATGATGGAGGGTTCTGAGAGCATCAGTATGTCTGCCTCTGCTGATTGGCTTTTACCATTTTTATTTTGAGGAGGTGTTAATCACTGAAGGGAGGTAGAATGTTTTTCCCCACCAGAGGAGGCAGCGACCACGTCTCCTCTATGGAGGCATTCAGGAGCCGTCCAGCTGAAGCAGCATCACTGTCTGAGGTGAATACCTGGGGTTCACCATCTTGCACCAAGAAGATTAAAGACATGGACACATGTGAGTGGGTTAAGGAGCGGAAATTTTAATAGGCTGAAGAAAGGAGAGATGAGAGCAGCGTTCTCTCTCTTTCTAGAGAGAGGCGTCCAAAAGGGAAAAAGCCGGCCTGAGGTGGACCACAGCAGACTTGATAGGCTGGCTTGAGGAGGCGGCATCTGATTTACACAGGGCCCACAGATTGGTCTGATCAGGTGTGACATTTACATAGTGCTCGGGGAAGGCTGGTCGTCCCACCCTAATCTTATTATACAAATGGGCTTTCTACTTGGCCAGTACCATCTTGTCTGCTCCTTACTATACACGCGGGTGGCAAAGACAGGAGAAGATGGAGCCACCATTTTGAACGTGCCTATTCCCAGGTAACCTTTCTCTATTGGCACAACCACCAGCATTCGCCTATGCAAGCTTCCAGCTTGCTTGTCTATGCCTGCAGCTTGATTTTACAGGTTGCTCTTTGTTAGAAAAGAAAATGATTTGGGGCATTCCTTTTAATGCTTTTCATTAAAAGGAAAACCTTACCAAGGACTTCCTTATTCTATCTGCCTAAATAATTTATTTTTAACTCTTCTATCACAGCTTGGAAGGCACAATCCACATAGGTCTGCATGGTCCACCGAGCTGCATACCCACGGGGCCAGCGGGAGGTGGGCAGCTGCTGGGCTCTCTTCTGAAGCAGGTGAGTATGGAGTACCCTGTTTGTTTGCAAAGAAACAGACTGCAGACATTGCTGCAGTCATGGTCTCGGCAACGTCATCCCTGATCTAGTGGAAGGCCAAGGTCTCTTTCTAGCAACTACATAAGTAGAGATGGAGGAGAACACAAAACAGGAAGACAATTTTTCCTTTTTCTCTCATTTTGGGCCTCTTTTAATTACGAATGCTGACCTTTGTCAGGGAATCATTTTTAAGAAACCTTTCCTTCGTGGGGAGGAAAGTTGTGCAGGTGGTTTAACCCAACCTGATTTCTTGACCCAAGTTACTGGGCGAGTTTTCTACAGAGCCTGCATTGAATGCTGAGCCACATGGGAAGGAGAAGATTGTGCTTTCGCTCTACTTATTGTAATGGGAGCATTATTTTCTGATGGTTGTAAGACATTTGTCAAGCGATACTACCTACCCAATTAGGAGACTATCTGAAGAATCATAGCAATATTCAAAAGCTCCTCTCTAGTCTCCAAATGTAATGTAAACTTTTTTTTCTTTTCTTTTTTTACAGACAGGATCTCACTCTGTTGCCGAGGCTGGATCACAGCTCCCTGCAACCTTGAACTCTCCCTCAAGCAATCCTCCCCACTCTGCCTTCCAAAGCACTAGCATTGTAGGCCTAAGCCGTCACTCCCATCCACTGTAGTGTAAACTGTCTCCTTCAATGTTTCCAGTAGTTGCGGAGCAGATCAGATAAGGGTTCCTCCTGTCTGTTGCTTCAAGTTTCATTCTCTCTTTAAACGATATAAGGTTGGCTTCCATGGTTCCTTCTTAAAGAATGTTGAAGGTGTGTCTTCAGATTCATTTAGTGTTCGTGGAACCCCAGGGAAAGCTGATGTAAAACCCTCTTTTTTCTCCCAAATGTCTCAAAAAGTTGTATTTTCTGGGTCCAAGGGATCTGCAAGCCTCCTAAAGGCATTTCCATTGTCACTACCATCAGGTGTGAACTGTAATCTGGCACGTATAGTTCCAGGAACTGTCATAATAGATGCTGAAGAAACATTGTGAAGTTAACTCGCTGTTACCAACTGTGAAGTCACTAGCTAGAGGAATCTTGGGTGGTCTGAAATCTGAGATACTGTGGAAAGAGCAGAAAGATCCTGTATCTTTCCTATAATTGTTCTACTGGAAGTTGTCATTTGACACAGGAGACATTCTGTTTTATTTATTTTCTTTTGAGACAGGGTCTCACTCTGTCGCCCAGGCTGGAGTGCAGTGTTGTTACCACAGGTCACTGGTGCCTCCACTGCCTGAGGACTGCTCAAGCAATCCTCCTACCTCAGTCCCCTGAGGAGCCGGGGCCACAGGCCTGCACCACCACACCTGGCTAATTATTTTTATTTGTAGAGACAAAGTCTATCTTGCCTAGGCTGATCTCGAACTCCTGGGCTCAAGTAATCCTCCCGCCGTGGCTTCTCAAAGTGCTTGGGATTACAGATGTAAGCTACCATGCCCGGCCTCACAGCAGACATTTTTGTTTTTTTTGTTTTTTTTTTTTAAAGAAGACTTTTTTTTATTATACTTTAAGTTTTAGGGTACATGTGCACATTGTGCAGGTTAGTTACATATGTATACATGTGCCATGCTGGTGCGCTGCACCTACTAACTCGTCATCTAGCATTAGGTATATCTCCCAATGCTATCCCTCCCCTCTCCCCCCACCCCACCACAGTCCCCAGAGTGTGATATTCCCCTTCCTGTGTCCATGTGATCTCATTGTTCAATTCCCACCTATGAGTGAGAATATGCGGTGTTTGGTTTTTTGTTCTTGCGATAGTTTACTGAGAATGATGATTTCCAATTTCATCCATGTCCCTACAAAGGACATGAACTCATCATTTTTTATGGCTGCATAGTATTCCATGGTGTATATGTGGCACATTTTCTTAATCCGGTCTATCATTGTTGGACATTTGGGTTGGTTCCAAGTCTTTGCTATTGTGAATAATGCCGCAATAAACATACGTGTGCATGTGTCTTTATAGCAGCATGATTTATAGTCATTTGGGTATATACCCAGTAATGGGATGGCTGGGTCAAATGGTATTTTTAGTTCTAGATCCCTGAGGAATCGCCACACTGACTTCCACAATGGTTGAACTAGTTTACAGTCCCACCAACAGTGTAAAAGTGTTCCTATTTCTCCACATCCTCTCCAGCACCTGTTGTTTCCTGACTTTTTAATGATTGCCATTCTAACTGGTGTGAGATGGCATCACATAGTGGTTTTGATTTGCATTTCTCTGATGGCTAGTGATGATGAGCATTTTTTCAAGTGTTTTTTGGCTGCATAAATGTCTTCTTTTGAGAAGTGTCTGTTCATGTCCTTCGCCCACTTTTTGATGGGGTTGTTTGTTTTTTTCTTGTAAATTTGTTTGAGTTCTTTGTAGATTCTGGATATTAGCCCTTTGTCAGATGAGTAGGTTGCGAAAATTTTCTCCCATGTTGTAGGTTGCCTGTTCACTCTGATGGTAGTTTCTTTTGCTGTGCAGAAGCTCTTTAGTTTAATTAGATCCCATTTGTCAATTTTGTCTTTTGTTGCCATTGCTTTTGGTGTTTTGGACATGAAGTCCTTGCCCACGCCTATGTCCTGAATGGTAATGCCTAGGTTTTCTTCTAGGGTTTTTATGGTTTTAGGTCTAACGTTTAAATCTTTAATCCATCTTGAATTGATTTTTGTATAAGGTGTAAGGAAGGGATCCAGTTTCAGCTTTCTACATATGGCTAGCCAGTTTTCCCAGCACCATTTATTAAATAGGGAATCCTTTCCCCATTGTTTCTTTTTCTCAGGTTTGTCAAAGATCAGATAGTTGTAGGTATGCGGCATTATTTCTGAGGGCTCTGTTCTGTTCCATTGGTCTATATCTCTGTTTTGGTACCAGTACCATGCTGTTTTGGTTACTGTAGCCTTGTAGTATAGTTTGAAGTCAGGTAGTGTGATGCCTCCAGCTTTGTTCTTTTGGCTTAGGATTGACTTGGCAATGCGGGCTCTTTTTTGGTTCCATATGAACTTTAAAGTAGTTTTTTCCAATTCTGTGAAGAAAGATATTGGTAGCTTGATGGGGATGGCATTGAATCTGTAAATTACCT
This sequence comes from Gorilla gorilla gorilla, assembly GCF_029281585.2. Taxonomy (NCBI): domain Eukaryota; kingdom Metazoa; phylum Chordata; class Mammalia; order Primates; family Hominidae; genus Gorilla; species Gorilla gorilla. The sequence goes on from NC_073241.2 coordinate 43,332,943, forward strand.
TGGGCAGTATGGCCATTTTCACAATATTGATTCTTCCTACCCATGAGCATGGAATGTTCTTCCATTTGGTTGCATCCTCTTTTATTTCCTTGAGCAGTGGTTTGTAGTTCTCCTTGAAGAGGTCCTTCACATCCCTTGTAAGTTGGATTCCTAGGTATTTTATTCTCTTTGAAGCAACTGTGAATGGGAGTTCACTCATGATTTGGCTCTCTGTTTGTCTGTTGTTGGTGTATAAGAATGCTTGTGATTTTTGTACATTGATTTTGTATCCTGAGGCTTTGCTGAAGTTGCTTATCAGCTTCAGGAGATTTTGGGCTGAGACAATGGGGTTTTCTAGATATACAATCATGTCGTCTGCAAACAGGGACAATTTGACTTCCTCTTTTCCTAATTGAATACCCTTTATTTCCTTCTCCTGCCTAATTGCCCTGGCCAGAACTTCCAACACTATGTTGAATAGGAGTGGTGAGAGAGGGCATCCCTGTCTTGTGCCAGTTTTCAAAGGGAATGCTTCCAGTTTTTGCCCATTCAGTATGATATTGGCTGTGGGTTTGTCATAGATAGCTCTTATTATTTTGAAATACGTCCCATCAATACCTAATTTATTGAGAGTTTTTAGCACGAAGGGTTGTTGAATTTTGTCAAAGGCTTTTTCTGCATCTATTGAGATAATCATGTGGTTTTTGTCTTTGGCTCTGTTTATATGCTGGATTACATTTATTGATTTGCATATATTGAACAAGCCTTGCATCCCAGGGATGAAGCCCACTTGATCATGGTGGATAAGCTTTTTGATGTGCTGCTGGATTCGGTTTGCCAGTATTTTATTGAGGATTTTTGCATCAATGTTCATCAAGGATATTGGTCTAAAATTCTCTTTTTTGGTTGTGTCTCTGCCTGGCTTTGGTATCAGAATGATGCTGGCCTCATAAAATGAGTTAGGGAGGATTCCCTCTTTTTCTATTGATTGGAATAGTTTCAGAAGGAATGGTACCAGTTCCTCCTTGTACCTCTGGTAGAATTCGGCTGTGAATCCGTCTGGTCCTGGACTCTTTTTGGTTGGTAAACTATTGATTATTGCCACAATTTCAGCTCCTGTTATTGGTCTATTCAGAGATTCAATTTCTTCCTGGTTTAGTCTTGGGAGCATGTATGTGTCGAGGAATTTATCCATTTCTTCTAGATTTTCTAGTTTATTTGCGTAGAGGTGTTTGTAGTATTCTTTGATGGTAGTTTGTATTTCTGTGGGATCGGTGGTGATATCCCCTTTATCATTTTTTATTGTGTCTATTTGATTCTTCTCTCTTTTTTTCTTTATTAGTCTTCCTAGCGGTCTATCAATTTTGTTGATCCTTTCAAAAAACCAGCTCCTGGATTCATTGATTTTTTGAAGGGTTTTTTGTGTCTCTATTTCCTTCAGTTCTGCTCTGATTTTAGTTATTTCTTGCCTTCTGCTAGCTTTTGAATGTGTTTGCTCTTGCTTTTCTAGTTCTTTTCATTGTGATGTTAGGGTGTCAATTTTGGATCTTTCCTTCTTTCTCTTGTGGGCATTTAGTGCTATAAATTTCCCTCTACACACTGCTTTGAATGCGTCCCAGAGATTCTGGTACGTTGTGTCTTTGTTCTCATTGGTTTCAAAGAACATCTTTATTTCTGCCTTCATTTCGTTATGTACCCAGTAGTCATTCAGGAGCAGGTTGTTCAGTTTCCATGTAGTTGAGCGGCTTTGAGTGAGATTCTTAATCCTGAGTTCTAGTTTGATTGCACTGTGGTCTGAGAGATAGTTTGTTATAACTTCTGTTCTTTTACATTTGCTGAGGAGAGCTTTACTTCTAACTATGTGGTCAATTTTGGAATAGGTGTGGTGTGGTGCTGAAAAAAATGTATATTCTGTTGATTTGGGGTGGAGAGTTCTGTAGATGTCTATTAGGTCTGCTTGGTGCAGAGCTGAGTTCAATTCCTGAGTATCCTTGTTGACTTTCTGTCTCGTTGATCTGTCTAATGTTGACAGTGGGGTGTTAAAGTCTCCCATTATTAATGTGTGGGAGTCTAAGTCTCTTTGTAGGTCACTCAGGACTTGCTTTATGAATCTGGGTGCTCCTGTATTGGGTGCATATATATTTAGGATAGTTAGCTCTTCTTGTTGAATTGATCCCTTTACCATTATGTAATGGCCTTCTTTGTCTCTTTTGATCTTTGTTGGTTTCAAGTCTGTTTTATCAGAGACTAGGATTGCAACCCCTGCCTTTTTTTGTTTTCCATTTGCTTGGTAGATCTTCCTCCATCCTTTTATTTTGAGCCTATGTGTGTCTCTGCACGTGAGATGGGTTTCCTGAATACAGCACACTGATGGGTCTTGACTCTTTATCCAATTTGCCAGTCTGTGTCTTTTAATTGGAGAATTTAGTCCATTTACATTTAAAGTTAATATTGTTATGTGTGAATTTGATCCTGTCATTATGATGTTAGCTGGTGATTTTGCTCGTTAGTTGATGCAGTTTCTTCCTAGTCTCGATGGTCTTTACATTTTGGCATGATTTTGCAGCGGCTGGTACCGGTTGTTCTTTTCCATGTTTAGCACTTCCTTCAGGAGCTCTTTTAGGGCAGGCCTGGTGGTGACAAAATCTCTCAGCATTTGCTTGTCTGTAAAGTATTTTATTTCTCCTTCACTTATGAAGCTTAGTTTGGCTGGATATGAAATTCTGGGTTGAAAATTCTTTTCTTTAAGAATGTTGAATATTGGCCCCCACTCTCTTCTGGCTTGTAGGGTTTCTGCTGAGAGATCCGCTGTTAGTCTGATGGGCTTCCCTTTGAGGGTAACCCGACCTTTCTCTCTGGCTGCCCTTAACATTTTTTCTTTCATTTCAACTTTGGTGAATCTGACAATTATGTGTCTTGGAGTTGCTCTTCTCGAGGAGTATCTTTGTGGCGTTCTCTGTATTTCCTGAATCTGAACGTTGGCCGGCCTTGCTAGATTGGGGAAGTTCTCCTGGATAATATCCTGCAGAGTGTTTTCCAACTTGGTTCCATTCTCCCCATCACTTTCAGGTACACCAATCAGACGTAGATTTGGTCTTTTCACATAGTCCCATATTTCTTGGAGGCTTTGCTCATTTCTTTATATTCTTTTTTCTCTAAACTTCCCTTCTCGCTTCATTTCATTCACTTCATCTTCCATTGCTGATACCCTTTCTTCCAGTTGATCGCATCGGCTCCTGAGGCTTCTGCATTCTTCACGTAGTTCTCGAGCCTTGGTTTTCAGCTCCATCAGCTCCTTTAAGCACTTCTCTGTATTGGTTATTCTAGTTATACATTCTTCTAAATTTTTTTCAAAGTTTTCAACTTCTTTGCCTTTGGTTTGAATGTCCTCCCATAGCTCAGAGTAATTTGATCATCTGAAGCCTTCTTCTCTCAGCTCGTCAAAGTCATTCTCCATCCAGCTTTGTTCCGTTGCTGGTGAGGAACTGCGTTCCTTTGGAGGAGGAGAGGCGCTCTGCGTTTTAGAGTTTCCAGTTTTTCTGTTCTGTTTTTTCCCCATCTTTGTGGTTTTATCTACTTTTGGTCTTTGATGATGGTGATGTATAGATGGGTTTTCGGTGTGGATGTCCTTTCTGTTTGTTAGTTTTCCTTCTAACAGACAGGACCCTCAGCTGCAGGTCTGTTGGAATACCCTGCCGTGTGAGGTGTCAGTGTGCCCCTGCTGGGGAGTGCCTCCCAGTTAGGCTGCTCGGGGGTCAGGGGTCAGGGACCCACTTGAGGAGGCAGTCTGCGGGTTCTCAGATCTCCAGCTGCGTGCTGGGAGAACCACTGCTCTCTTCAAAGCTGTCAGACAGGGACATTTAAGTCTGCAGAGGTTACTGTCGTCTTTTTGTTTGTCTGTGCCCTGCCCCCAGAGGTGGAGCCTACAGAGGCAGGCAGGCCTCCTTGAGCTGTGGTGGGCTCCACCCAGTTGGAGCTTCCCGGCTGCTTTGTTTACCTAAGCAAGCCTGGGCAATGGCGGGCGCCCCTCCCCCAGCCTCGCTGCCGCCTTGCAGTTTGATCTCAGACTGCTGTGCTAGCAATCAGCGAGATTCCGTGGGCGTAGGACCCTCCGAGCCAGGTGTGGGATATAGTCTCGTGGTGCGCCGTTTTTAAAGCACGTCTGAAAAGCGCAATATTTGGGTGGGAGTGACCCGATTTTCCAGGTGCGTCCGTCACCCCTTTCTTTGACTCGGAAAGGGAACTCCCTGACCCCTTGCGCTTCCCAGGTGAGGCAATGCTTCGCCCTGCTTCGGCTCGCGCACGGTGCGCGCACCCACTGGCCTGCGCCCACTGTCTGGCACTCCCTAGTGAGATGAACCCGGTACCTCAGATGGAAATGCAGAAATCACCCGTCTTCTGCGTCGCTAACGCTGGGAGCTGTAGACCGGAGCTGTTCCTATTCGGCCATCTTGGCTCCTCCCCCCAGGAGACATTTTTGATGTCCCTCTTGACAGTCTACAAAAGTCTACAAATCTTTTTTTTTTTTTTGAGACAGGGTCTTGCTCTGTCACCCAGTCTGGAATGCAGTGGTGCCATCATAGCTCACTACAGCCTGAGCTGTACTGAGCTCGAGGGATCGTCCCGTCTCAGCCTCCTAAGTAGCTGGGACTACAGGTACTTGCCACCAGGCCCAGATAATTTATTAAAAAACTTTTTTTGTAGAGACAGGGTCTCACTATGTTGCCCAGGCTGGTCTCAAACTCCTGGCCTCAAACAATCCTCTACCTCAAACCCCCTAAGTGCTGGCATTACAGGCATCAGCTGCCATTCCTGGCTACAAATCTTAATGTTTTCCCCATGGCTTCTTTTTCTGGTGTTCTTTTCTCAGGTAATGGAAGTGGGCAGAGAATGATCCTTTCCCTAGGCTGCAGTGTGTAAAAATTAAAGAAAGAGGAAAGAAACACGATGGCTTGATGGTCAAGGACAGGTTTATTTTAAAGAAAACAAACCCGAGAGTGGCTTCTGGCTGAGTTAGATCAGAGGCATGCTCTCTTACAGACTAAGAGTTTTTAAGGATTCAGGGTGGGAGAGTTTATCAGAGGCTTAGACTGCTTCTGTGTCTCTTTAGGTGTGCTTATCTGGGAGGGAGTTGTGTGTCTGTTTCCATACATCTTCCTGCAGCTGCAGGCATACCCCCAAGTCTGCTTTTAGTTTCCTATCTTAGTGCACCTGAAGGGAAAGAATGTGCTTATTAAGGCCCACTGTTGTACTGGGGCCCAATGTATGAAGGTGAAGTTTGGCAATTACCCAAGAGACTTTCCCCCCACCTCCCTCTGTGCCTGAGCTGTCTCATCTATGTTTTACTGTCTGCTCTTTCTGTCTGCTTGTTGTTAGAAGAGAAGTGATTTTCTTGAAATGCATGAGGCTGGAAAGGGAGCTGGAACTTAAAGTGGCGGTGTTTGTCCGAGAGGATGGTGCTCCTGCTCTGTCACAGTGGGCATGGGGATTCAGGCCACTGCCACCGAATTTCGAGAGCCCAAGCACAGAGCCCAGAACTAAACTGTGAGGGTTTAAAAAAAAAAAAAAAGCTTTATTGAAGTATAATTGACATACAATAAACTTGAATATTTAAAGTGTACAATTTATGAGTTTGGGCATTTGTATATACCCCTGCAACCATCACCACACTGAAGATAAGGAATATACCCATTACCCCTGAAAATTTTCCCATGCCCTTTGCAGCCCCTCCCTTCCACCCCTCAAATACTTAATGCGCTTTTTCCCGAAAGGCAAGAAGAAAGCTTCCCTACACATTTATCAAGGCTGTTATAATCCTGACTCCCAAACAAGGTAAGGAAATTGTTAGACACTTAGAGAACACTTTCAACTATTGTATTCAGATGTTAAAATCCTCAGTAAAATTCCCATAACAGTTAATTGAACAAACCAATTATGCAAAAACGTACAATCAACTATAATTGCACCCTATAGACTCCCCTTTTTATTCTCTAATGTGTTATATTCCACTAAATCTTTGTTCATCTTGCCAGTTTTTCTTCTAATTTCCCTGCAGCTATAATTTTGGCTGATGCTATAGTTTGAATATTTGACCCTCCAAACCTCATGTTGAAATTTAGTCCCCAGTGTTGGAGGTGGGGCCTGGTGGAAGGTGTTTGTGTCATGGGGGTGGATCACTCATGAACAGCTTGGTGCTGTTCTCATGGCAATGAGTGAGTTCTCACATAATCAGTTCCCTCCAGAGCTGGTTATTAAAGAGAGCCTGGCATCTCCCCTCTGTCTCTCTTGTTTCCTGTCTCATCATGTAATGTCTGCACACACTGGCTCCCCTTCTGCCGTGAGTGGAAACTCCTGGAAGCCCTCACCAGAAGTAGATGCTGTTGCCAGCAGAACCATGAGTCAAATAAACCTATTTTTATAAATTACCCAGCCTCAGGTATTCCTTTAAAGCAACACATATGGACTGAGACAGTGATGTTCTCAATTTACCCTGACATTGCATGCAGGCCGGCTGTTTCCTCTTAAGTTTCCGGAGTGGGAATGTGTTCCGGACAAAGGATGCTAGTGAGTGGCAGTTCCCTACATTTCAGAAGGAGCAGAACAATGAAAGAAGGAAGTTGTATTCAATTACAATTTCTTTAGGCCTTTCTAAAGTTTGTCAACCCCTTGAATAAGTCCATAGAAGTACCACAAGTGGGCCAGGAGTAACTTCATTTTGTGTCAAAGACAAAGACTTCTTGGACCTGGAGAATAGGGTCCAACAAATAGGCCTTCTACAATAAGGCATTCATTTCCCATTTGGTCTGTCCATGCAGCTGTCTCTAACATGATTCATGCTATTTAGGAGTGATACATGATTAAATGTTGAACATTCATCAACAGATATTTATCAATTGTTACCTTTCACCTGGACTGGATGTTGAGGTGAAAATGGAGAGAGTGCTTTATTAAAATTGCAAGGATCAAGAGGCATATGTGTTTTTAACCTTAAAACACTACAAAATGAAGGGCTAACTTGTACAGTGGGATGGAGTGAATGATATGGGCATCTGTTAAGATGCCATCTGTAACCAGGCTCTGCAGAATGTGTGCTGGCAGCCTTTGTGGTAGAGCAGCCCAGTTCACAAAGTGCTGTCACTGTGGGGATGAGACTGTGGGGATGGGTGGGTGGTGAAGGCATGGCAGATCTAACCTCTTGACTGAAGTAGAGGGACCCTGCTGTGCAGCAATGGGAGAGGAAAAAGGACAAAGTAGGTTGGGCCTGATCATGGAGAGCCCAGGGGAATTACCCCATGCCCATTTCCAGTCGGCCCCTGCTCCAAGCAACCCACTTTTCTAATGTCTATCTGCATAGATTATTTTTTCCTGCTGTTGAATTTCATGTAAGTGGAATCATGCATTGTTAAAGAAAAATTATTCATGACACTCATTAAAGATGATAAGGCAGATTTTAACATGGGGGACCTCCATAATGGGGTTTTGCAGTAGGGAAGAAAGGTTTGGCTCCACTCTGAACACAACAAGGACAACTGGGGGTTTCTAGCCAAGGAGCAGGGTGGGGCTCAGTGGATGGAAAATTACTAAGAGGAAACATCAAAGCTAGGGAGTTTTTTGTTAGAGGAGCTCAACAGGATCTTTGCTCAAGGCAGGCCAGGATGGAAGATATGAAGTGTGGGGGGTGTGGAATTGGATCAGATAACAATGGTGGGGGATTTTCGATAAACTGACCCAACAGGATTGTAACTCACCTAAATGAACCAAGGACAGTCTAAAGTTTACGCTTTGAGGGCTTAGAGGGCCTCACTGGAGTTAGGTCAAAGAAAACCTTTGTCAGTATGGACTCATGTTTGACTTTTTGCATGCAACATGTTTTTGAAATTCATATTGTTGCATGTGCTCTAAATTCATTTTATTTTATTGTTGAGTAGTACTCCATTATATGAATTAACCAAGTGTATTTAACCCTTTTCCAAGTTTTGTCTGTTATGAATAAAACTTCGGTGGACATTCTTACACAAGTATTTGTGTGGATGTGTTTTAATTTCTCTTGGGTAATATCTTAGGAGTTGATTTCTAGGTTATAGGGTAGGTACATGGTTATGTTTATACTATATTGCCAGTTTTCCAAAGTAGTTCTGCTACTTTATACTCCCAACAGCAATGTATGAGAATGCCAGTTGTTGTATGTCCTTGCCAACACTTGGTATTATGTCTCTTTTTAATGTCAAGTATTTTTTTTTTTTTTGGAGACTGAGTCTCACTCTGTCACCCAGGCTGGAGTGCAGTGGTGCAATCTCGGCTCACTGCAACCTCTGCCTCCCAGATTGAAGTGATTCTCCTGCCTCAGCCTCCCAAGTAGCTGGGACTATAGGCACCCACCACCACGCCCGGCTAATTTTTTGTGTTTTTAGTAGAGACGAGGTTTCACTGTGTTAGTCAAGATGGTCTTGATCTCCTGACCTTGTGATGCACCTGCCTCAGCCTCCCAAAGTGCTGGGATTACAGGCATGAGCCACCGTGCCCAGCCAATGTTGAGTATTCTTGTGGTTGCATAGTGCTATCACCTGGTGGTTTAATTTGCATTTCTCTGATGACTGATGATGTTGAGTACCTTTTTATGCATGTTGTCTATTTCTATACTTTTGTGAAGTGTTCAAGTCTTTTGTCCATTAAAAAATTATCTTTTTAAAATCAGTGATGTTAGAGTTCTTTACATATTCTGTGAATTATACACACACACACAAACACACACATTCTTCACCTAATCTATAGCTTTCCTTTAACAGTTTATTGACTGAGCAAAAATATTAAATTGTATGGATCCAATTTATCAATGATTTCCTTCTATGGCTAAGGTTTTTGTGGTCCTATTGTAGTGACACGGAACTGTGTGGTAGAGAAGCCTGTTTCCAATGTCTAAGGAAATGGAGCTCAGGACTATAGCAAAGCTCATGGCTATGCAGTGATAAAAATGTTATGCAAATGCAGAGCAACTACCGAAAATGAGCTGTATGTGTTACATAACATAAAAGGTCATAAATAAGATGTCATTGCCTGTAAGACTATGCAAGGGATTGTTAGTTGGCAAAATTCAGATAAAATTTTCAAGGGTTCCCCCTCCCATGTATCCCTTTCCAACTTCTTTCTGGTCAGAGAAGGTGTAATTTACTGCTGGGAAGAAGAGAGAAATGTGTCTAATAGAGCCTCCAGCTTCCCTGGAGCTCCTGATTCTTTTCCATCTGCTGTGTGCTTTGCTGTCAAACAACATTTTGTAGATGTCTTTGGAACTGAGATAATGCCAGCAGGGTTCCAAGTTGATCTAGTGGAAGAGATTGCAACCCAGCTCAGGGCCAGAACCTTCCAGGATGGCCAGAAGGGGACAGCAGGCATTTCCTAGTCAAGAACGTAGGAATAGATAACCTCCTAAATATGCCCTTGAAGCCATCAATTAACTAGGAATGACAGCTTTCTTAGCTATGGAACAGAAAAAATACCAGTAACAGGGCAGGAAATATTACCATAGGATGACAATTGCCATTACTCTTCCAAACCTAGCATTTGGATCCGCCAAGAAAGAGAAAGGATAGAGATAGTGCATGGAGTGCATGGGCTTAGTTATCATTCAGGGCCATTCTCTGCCAAAGTCAGGAGCTATATCCAGGGAAGTAAATTAACCCTATGGGATGAAGCTGTTTGTGTGGGGTTTGTGAATAAAAGTCGTTTGAAAAGGAATTTGGAGGAAAGAGGCTTATTCCAGTGAACAGTTTGCAAACCTGGGAGATACAGCCTTAAAAGAAGGTACATTCCAGAGTACAAAGGGAGGGCTCTGGTTTTATAGTGACAGTGCCTGCCCAGGTGCCCAATCATGTTCATTTATGCAAATAAAAGATTCAAACTTGCCTAGTTGTGATTGGTCAATACAGCTGAGCTCTGGTTGATTGGTTGATACAGCTGAGATCTCCTTGGCTGGTTCAGGTGAGCGCAGCAAGTGGCAAAGTACAGCAGAAGTGCGGGTGGTCTGGGGACTCAGGGTGACCTCTAGTCAACCGCAGATGGCTGCGTGGCTCTATTCAAAATGTAGGCCCAGTTGGCCATCTGAATGCCTCTTGAAGGAGTGGCTCTTTAGGGTTCACCTTTGTTTACAGGTGTCAGAAAGGAGGAGACTCAAAAAGAGACTGCCTGCCCTACTCACCTTGACTGAGCGCTGACGAAGACCACGGGGCCCTCTGCGCTGCAAGGGCGGAGGTGGCCCAGAAGCCCGCAGTGCCCACGTGCAGGACCCAGGGTAGGGGGTGAGGCCGGACGATGGCACCCACCTCGCTGGTTCCCAGCCACACAGGGAGGCAAAGCAAAGGCAGCCCGCGGGCGGACGGAGCTGCAGGGGCCGAGCGTGGGCAAGCCCAGGACGGCCTGGCGCAGGGTTGCGGGTGCCCGACCTCCAGCGTGGCCCGCGGATGCAAGACAAAGCTTTAAAGCCTCCGGCCGCACAGCCACCCACTAGTCCCCAGGTATGAGGACGGTCTGAAAAACCTCTCTCTCCTCTGCCGGCTGAAGAGTTCCAAGACGAGTAAGGCAACAGCAAGGACGACACAACCACACACCACCACAACCACACGCCACCACCACCACACACTACCACAACCACACATAACCACAACCACACCACACACCTCCACAACCACACACCACCACCCCCACACTGCCACAACCACACACAACCACACACCACCACCACACACAACCACACATAACCACAACCACACACCACAACCACACACCACCAAAACCACACATAACCACAACCACACACCACAACCACACACCACCACACACAACCACAACCACACACCAGCACCACAACACACAACCACAACCTCCCTCTGAGCAGCTCAGGCTGCTTTAACCAACCAATTTGGAATCCAATCAAAATCCTCTGCTGCCGTCTAGCGACGAATACCGGGAAAGCAGAATATATAGTAAGAAAGCTGTTTAAGAGGCAAAAAGTGGTCGTCTAAAGGTTTGACAGTGCAAGCCAGAAGAACCTGGTCATCCTGTGTTATGACAGTGCCTTGAACTGGGTCACCCCACACTTGCTAAGGGGCTGGTGTGGGATGTGACAAGAAGAAAGTCGTCAAGGGGACTCCAAGATTTCTGACTTGAGAAACTGAAAAAGCCACTGTTAACTGAAATTTTTTTTTAATGTGGGTGGAACGGATTTGGGCATAAAGATTTAAAAATCCAGTTTGAAACGTGCTAAATTGGAATGTTTAAAAGGGAATACTTGCTAAACTGAGCAATAATTATGCTGTCTCCAGGTTAGCAAGTGTCCCCTTTTAGGTCAAAGGATACAAAGTAGCAAGTATGTAGGAGGAACAAGTCAAAAGATCTAATGAACAACATCGGGACTGTAGTTTCTATAGTGTGTTGTGTTAAGGATTTTTGCAAAATCAGTAGATCATAGCTGCTCTTGCCACAAGGCGGAAAAACGGAAAAGTGGAAAAACGGGTAACTATGTGAGATGATGGATATATTAATCTGTTGTACTCTAGTAACCATTTCACTAGATACATAATATCATGTTGAACACCTTAAATATACACCACCAGATTTATTTTTTAAAATAAAAATGAAACATGGCTTGAAAACCAAAAAAATTAGCTGTACTATAATTTGATATGTTAAACATTGTCATGCAGTTATTTGATGTAACTACGCCCGTAATTCCCAGGATAAAAATATGGGAGTCGTATTAAGATTACTTGGACATTAAGTAATTGGATTGGTCAAGAGGTGAAAGGGAGATTACTGTCCCATAGAAAAAGTCAAATGCTGGTTCTCATATGTATATCACTTTGCATATTTGTATGTTAAGTGGATTGAACCTACATCACATGGTGGAAGGACTGCATAAAAGGTTAACATAATCTTTATTTCTGTGAAAATCTGACTGCAGGCTGTCTACCTCCTTTCCCCTGGGAACGTGGTGACATGAAATGTTTGCTTGAGAGCATTGCTTTTAGGAAAAGAATGGCCGATCTTAGGATGTATCTTTTCAAACTATGGTCTTTGTAACCTTTCTGTCCTGAAACAGAAAAGACTTCTCCTCAACTGGTTGGGTAGCGCAATGTATTGACATAAGAGTTCTGGTTCTAGCTCTGGTAGGCACAGAAAGACCACCGAGATTAACTCCCCAGACTCATCCCTCTGTAAACTGCTGAGGACAACAACTGTGCTTGGCCCTGCCTTACTCCCAGAAGTGCACTTTGAAATATCTGCATGACATCACAGTGTGTTCAAAAGATGAACACGTGACTGCTATTTGGTGTTGTGACCGAGGAAACTCTCCAGACTTGTAAATTCATATTCTTCTTCAAATAGAGGTGGCTAAGAATAGCATCCCGGGATTCTTTATCATTTATGAATCCTTTTGCTTACAACCATTGGCAAAATGGCGTGGGGTGATATTAACTTGTCAAATTAATGTAGAGGGATGCTAACTGCTTATGTGCAGCATATTTTGTGCTTATCATCTGCATCACTAAATCATACTTCATGAATGATTTCATTACTGAGTCAAGAGTTGTAGGGTTAGAAATACTGTAACTGATCATGTAATTGACAACAGAATAACTGTGGATTACTTGTTAGAACTGGATCACGTTGGTAACCATTTGCAAAATAGTTGTTGTTGAAACCGAACTGTTACTGTTCGAAAACAAAAAGTTGCAGCATTGAAAGATTTATGGAAGTAGAAAATAGCTTCCACAACCCTGTTAGGCAATAGATTTTTAGATTGGAGAATTGGCGGACTATTACTGATGGGTATGGTAGTACTGATTTTTGTACTTATACATGCAGATTGTTATGTGATTGGATTGGTGCCCTGGGGTGGTGGAGTCTACACTGTAGCACAGGCTTGCACCTGCACAGTGATAAAAATGTTACGAGATGGCAGAGCAAAGCTCAGAATGAATTATCATTAGGTACAAGTTCATAAACACATTGTAAGAGTACACATATGGTAAAATCTTTCAAAATCATATCCCCACCAATTCTCCTCACTGCTTACCCCCATCTGTAGGTATTGAGAGAAAGTATGATTTATGGTGGCAGAGATAAATGAAATATCCAAGGGCCCTGCGTTGCCCCAACTCCTGATTCTCTTCCATCTGTTTGTATGTGTTGTTGTCAAAGAAATAATATTTTGAAGAGAACTTTGGAATTGAGAAGATGTCTTGCAACGTTGTCTGAGGAATATTACTTACTTCAAAGTCATAAAGATAACCTCCCCAAAGTCTTCTTCTGGAAGACTATACTTTCAGCTTTCACATTAAAGCCTGTGATCTAACTTGCATATTTTGTACTTTTGTGAAATAGAAGTCCAGGTTCGTCATGGTTTTTTTTTTTTTTTTCCCAAAGGGATGTCCCGGTGTATTAGTCAGAGTACTCCAGAGAGAACCAATCATATATATGGGAAGGGATTTATTCAGGGGAAGTGGCTCCCAAAATCAACTAGAGGTGGAAAATTCCCACCATAGGGGAATCTGCAAGCTGAAGACCAGAGAAACCCATAGCTTGGCTCATTCTGGAAGCAGCCCCAAGTCTGAGACCTAAAGTCTGAGAGCCCCTCAGGAGTCTTGTGGTGCAAGTCACAGAGTCCAAACCTGAAGAACCTGGAGTCTGATAGGGCAGAAGGAAAAAAGGCATCTGTCTCTGGAAGGGAGAGAGAGAACAGAGAGGAGACAGCAGAGAATTCCCCATTCTTCCACCTGTTTGTCCCAGCCAAACCTCCAGCCCATTGAATTGTGCCCACCCATATTGAGGGTGGGGCTTCTCTCAGTTCACTGACTCACAGGCGAGTCTCCTCTAGAAACAGCCTAACAGAAATACCCAGAGACAATGCATCACCAGGCATCTAGGCATTCCTCAGTCCAGTCAACTTGACACCTAAAGTTAATCATCACACCCAGGAATCACAGCACTGTATTTTAAAGAGAATTTCCATTCCCCACTGAATTGCCTTGGCAGTTTGTGAAAAATCAACTATGTATGTATGCATCTATTTCTTAACTCTAGTCTGTTCCAGTGATCCTTCTGCTTATCCTTACACCAATACCACACTGTACTGATAACTGTAGCTTTGTAATAAGTCTGGAAACAAGTAATATAAGTCCTTCAAATTTATTGTACTTTCTCAAGACTCTTTGATTATTCTAAGTCCTTTGAATTTCCATATACATTTTAAAATCAGCTTCTCAATTTCTACAACAAAAAAAGACTCCTGGAATTCTGATTTGGATTTCGTTGTGTCTACAGGTCCATTTGGGGGAGAATGCATGCCTTAACAACGTTGAATATTGCAGTACAGGAACGTGGACTATCCTTCCATTTACTGAGTTCATATTTAATTTCCCTTGGCAATGTTTGTAGTTTTCAGTAATTAGGCCCTGCTTATCTTGCTCTAAGTTTATTTTTCTATATTTTATATTTGTTGATGCTATTGTAAGTGGTATTGCTTTTATAATTTTCTTTCCCAGCTGTCTTTATAGCTAATACATGGAACACAGTTGATTTTTGTGATTGACCTTGTGTCCTGTGATGTTGCTAAAGGTACTTATGACTTCTAGTAATTGTAACTATTGATTACTTATGACTTTCTTTACATAATCATATAGTCATATCATCTGCAAATTAAACAGTTTCATACTTCTTCCTTTCAACACTTTTTGCCTTTTCTTTTTCTTGACTTACAGCCCTAGATAGGATCTCCTGTACAGTGTTAAATAAAAATAGGAAAAACAGACACTCTTACCTTATTTGTTATCTCAGGGCACGTTTATTCAATCTTGGCACTAGTGAATAATTCTTTTTTTTTTTTTTTTTTTTGACAGAGTCTTGCTCTTTCTTCCAGGCTAGAGTACAGTGGTGCCATCTTGGCACACTGCAACCTCCGCCTCCTGGGTTCAAGTGATTCTCCTGCCTCAGCCTCCCAAGTAGCTGGGATTACAGGCAAATGCCACTGCACCTGGCTAATTTTTGTATTTTTACTATAGATGAGGTTTCACCATGTTGGCCAGGCTGGTCTCAAACTCCTGACCTCAGGTGATCTGCCCACCTCGCCCTCCCTAAGTGCTGGATTACAGGTGTGAGCCACTGTGCCAGGCCCAGGCTGGATAATTCTATGTTGCAGGGCTGTCCTGTGCACTGGAGCGGGATCAGCAACATCCCTGGCTTCTCACCCATCAGAGGCTGGCAGCATCCTCTCACGCCCTGGTGCTGAAAAACTGATAAGTTACTCTTCAAAAACAAGAACATTTGGAAACAACATCTGTTTCCAGGTATTGCCAAATATTTCCTTAAGGCAAAATCATCCCTAGCATCACTGTGCCCTTGGAATAGTGAAGTAGAAGAATTCTCATACAATGTTTTTAGTTTTTTTCTCTTTATTTCTTATGGATAAAATGCAACATACATATTCTACTTAACAATGAAAGCTGATGGAACAGAAGAATCAATATTAGCTTCTGAGATGGGCAAAGACATAAAACACTGGCGTTTTCTAGTGTCATGATTTGTCAATCAAATTAGTTTTAGAAAATAGTTGGTAAATGTCTGACAGAAAAAAAATTTTTAAGGTGTATGTAAGTGTGTAAAACTGTTAAAAATGCTTGAAAACAAACATTTTAATCCCATGACATATTATTTTTATTTGTGGAAAACAGTTAAAAACTGCCTGTCAGAGAAACTATTTAATCCTTTAACATAAAGTCTTTTAAGGCACATAAACATTTATGAAGAACAGTTGAAATATGCTCGCTAGGAAGAAGGGACATTTTAACTCATGTGAGCTTTCAGTCAAGTGAAATACGTGGACAGCAGATGAAAATGCCTGAAAGAAAAGATGGACATTAATTCCTACTCCTGAACGCTTGCGTCTGCACATGGTTAGAAACTCAAGACAATGAGCAGGACACAGAATTCTCTCAGAGTATACCACATAGATCACAGTTACACAGTATTTCTGGCTTTAAAGCTTTGCTGAAAATATTTTTCATCATTAAATGTATATTATTAAACATACACTGAAAGCTAACTGAAGTGATTTAAATAATAAGATTCAGGCACAGTTTGTAACAACAATGGTTAAAGTCCATTCATTTTTTTTTCCCAAGAAAGGCAAGTGAGGTAGTTTATACTGTATAGACGTTGTAAATAGTTGATAATCCAGTTCGTTTAGAGATCATTGACTCCAAGAATCATATTTCCAAGTGAGCTGCTTAACAAAGGGATCTTCTTTTGCAGGATGGAGGAAAACAATGAATCAACTCCAGGATTTTTTTCTGAATAAGCATTCCTAAAATGTTAGTTCCCTCTAACACTTTCTCCTGGAGGACATTATTTTCCCAAGTGTATACCAAGAGCACTAGGAATGGGTGAGGGGGAGAAGCTCTTAAGGATAGCATGTAGAAGCCCAGTATCTGCCCTTCTTTTGTTTGCAAAGATATGAGTCGTTTTTATGAATTTATTAAATTTTTAAAAGACAACTCTTGATAAGGCAAAAATTCTTTCAATACTTAGATGACAGGCATCTTTGCATTTTAACTGTAGGGGTTTGTTTATTCTTAGGAATAAAATTGGTCAAAAGAACCTCCACACAAATATTAGTCTGTGTATCTACTAAAAATTCTTCTCTAATGAATTTGCCCTCTGATTAAAAATAAAAGTTATATCCAATGATATTAGCATTGACATGGCCTTCCATACATACATATATATGTATGGAAGTTGAAAGTTGTCACACATCCTTGAATAAACTAGAGTGATTATACTTACTGACTCAGTGAAGTCCCTGCCATTTAAAACCACATGAAAGTAGACAAGAAATTGTATTTTACTTGTTACCTATTGGGGATTTATTTGAAACTGGTGACAAGCTGAAGTAAATCTTAAAACCTTCAGAATTTACTCATAGGTTCTAATGTGTTTTCAGTCAAAAGAAATAAAAATTCTCAAATTAAAAAATTAAATGAACAGATTTGTGAATTTTCTATATAAACACAACAGAATTGAACCATTCAAATGCAACGAAATACACTGAGAAATATCACTCAGTTTTCATATATACGCAGAAATGTAAGGTAGCTATTTGAAGAATTTCTTCCATACGTGGTCATAAATTACTGCCGTTTTACATCTTGGGATGTGGCAATTACATAACGTAAAATGTTTACCCTTGTCTGAATTGCAAAAATGATAAAAGCATTTTTTTCAGAGTCTAGAAAGTCATTATGTAAAGTCACGTGCCACTAATTACCCATACATTAAAAATGAATAAAATGTAGGAATAAACATAAACTTATATAGAAGGCACGTTTTCTTTTAATGGGTTTTCAGGCAAAAAAAAAAATTCTCAGATGAACAAATCAAATGAATGGAACAAAATTCTAAATGCCAGAAAGTTATCTACATGTTTTAATATAAGCGATGTTTTGTATAGATATCAAGGTGTAATATAGTATATACAAGATTTCTTCTACAAATGGGCTTAAATATTATCATGTTTTGAGACTTGCGAAGGAGATAAAAAGATGTTTTCTGTATTTGTGAGCAACTTTGTCTACTGCTTGAATTGTTAAGAGAGAGTCATTTGGGTCTCATTAAAACCAATATAAATTCATCAAATTCTCAATCTGTAGATTCCAAAAAAGCCAATGTATATGTCTGGGATAAATGAGAACTCTGTCCCCATTTCCAGCTAATCCGAGAAGGACTATATCCATAGTCTCGAGGAAAGGCAGAGCTGTCCAATCCCTCAGCACCTTTTAGATTTGCTCCAAATTAGAAACGTGGGGACTATGTGTTCTGGGCAATCACAGGTCTGGAAAATGGCTCTGCAGGCTCTTGATAGTGAGACAGTGGTCATCTTACCAGACATGCATCTGATTTTAAGCCTCAGGCTAATCCACAATGCTCGGCCATGCCTATGATTAACAAACAAAAGCAAAATCTGCTTTTATAGTTTAGGAAACCTGGATAGAGCAGTATTTTTCAGCATTCTTGGATAAAGCAGTTCTGCATTTTTAAATTGGGACTGCAGAAGTGACTGTCTATAGTTGTGAAACATAAAAAATGGTATGTTTGATCAGAAAAGGAAGCCTGTGCCTGGCACTTGGAAAGATACTGAGCATCATAACCTTAATGAGAAAATGTAGGCTCTGTGAATGTTAACTACAAATCAGGTTAGGAAAGCATATGACACCCTTTGTCAAACTAAGCTTCACTAGGAGGACCTGTGCTCATAGAAGAATATGCTTTAAAAGTATCAGTTTTCCACAGTCGATGATGGAGAAAAGTTCATTTGCACCAGAATGCTGATAGTCACAATACACAGCCTGACATATATAACAATACAGTTTTCTGTAAACAGAAGTTCTTCCTCTTCCAATTCAGGAGTCAGTCAGAGCATAAATATTGCATGTTTCACTTTAGAAACTGATTCATTTTAGAAAGCAGATCTGGATTATTTTGCAGGGTAGAAATGAAGGCTATTTCTGGCATTCTTGCTCAAAAAGTCAATATATGTACATTAAGTATAAAAAAGGGTCTCTTTCACCTCTTTTGTTTCGTAGCATTGGCTACATAAAGAACATTGCTTATCCCTAGGTCTAGGGCCAAGTTCATTTCTGCTAGGAAGCTGAAATACTAGAAGTGATTAGAGTTCCATATTCTAGATTGGTCTTTCTTCTGGAAGGACCACATCATCTTTCCTTTACTTTTATAAAAAAAATGTCATGAGAAAGCTTCAGTTGAATTGGTGAACCAGCGCCTCTTCCATAGTTCATGCTTACAATGCCCACTGCTGAGGGCCAGAAATACTGAGAACGCTGTAGGAACAAATACGTCAAACACAGTGTTGTTTTTTCCCTACCAAAATGTAGGATCTTTTTGGCATATAATACGTGATAGCAGCTATCTCGAGGATATTTTAAGAACTTGGTTGGGGTTTAATCACCCATTCTGCTTGAGGATTTATACGATATACATCCAATATATAAGCATCTGGATCCAAGCAATGCTCCCCTAAAAGAAAGAGAAATATCAGAGAATTAGTGTACATTTGTGTGTGTGTGCGTGCGCACACATATGTGTCTGTGTGTGTTTGTGAGGTTCAAATAAGGTTAATATAGTTTTCTTGGCCAAAGTAAGTAGACATATGTTAAGGTTTCTTAACAAACTCTTCTTCCCTCTTCTCCCTCTCTCCTTTTTTTTTTCTTTCTTTAAGACTGTGAAGTATGGGTATATCAAACAAATCTCATGTGAAATTTTGGAAGAAAGCAGACATACCATCACAGGCAAATTGTTCCCTTGCTTCATGGCATCAATTAGAAAATTATGGCAAGGGCTGGGCGCAGTGGCTCACACCTGTAATTCCAGCACTTTGGGAGGCTGAGGCAGGTGGATCACTTGAGATCAGGAGTTTGAGACCAGCCTGGACAACATGGTGAAACCCCATGTCTACTAAAAATACAAAAATTAGCCAGGTGTGGTGGCAGGCGCCTGTAATTCCAGCTACTGGGGAGGCTGAGGCAGGAGAATCACTTGAACCTGGGAGGCTGAGGTTGCAGTGAGCCAAGATCGCACCATTGCACTCCAGCCTGGGTGACAAGAGTGAGATCCTGTCTCAAAAAAAAAAAAAAAAAAAAGAAAAGAAAAATATGACAAGAACTTGTTTCAGGTATAAACTCATCATTTATATGCTAATACATGTCCTCCAGTGGTTTTATAGATAGGTACTTGACCAGAGCTAGAGAAGATTCAAGTCAAGTTCATTTTAGGAATGGTCATTTTGTTTCTTTACTATGGATGTAAAGCCCATGGGCAGGAAATCCCAAAATGGTAACAACTAAAAGATCATTTCCTGGGGCAAACGTATTCGAAAGTCTTTACATGCAGTGTGCTTGAGATGTATGCTGAAGTCTCAAACAAAACTACCAAGAGCTGGCCGGGCGCTGTGGCTCACGCCTGTAATCCCAGCACTTTGGGAGGCCGAGGTGGGTGGATCACAAGGTCAGGAGATCGGGACCATCCTGGCTAACTCAGTGAAACCCCATCTCTAGCAAAATTAGCCGGGCGCGGTGGCGGGCGCCTGTAGTCCCATCTACTAGGGAGGCTGAGGCAGGAGAATGGCATGAACCCAGGAGGCGGAGCTTGCAGTGAGCCGAGATCAGTGAGCCGAGATCGCGCCACTGCACTCCGCCTGGGCGACAGAGCGAGACTCCGTCTCAAAAAAAAAACAAAACAAACAAAACAAAAAAACAAAACTACCAAGAGCTGTGTGAGTGCTCGGTTGCTTGATTCATTCACTTATCAAATATTAATAATGCGCCAGGCACTATTCTAGGGGCTGGGTTTACAGCCATGTCTAAGAGCAGCACAAGGCAACTAACAAACAAACATGATATCAAGTGAGTCCACTGGTGATAAGAACATGAGAGAAAGACCAAGCATGGAAGGCATGTTCGGGAGGGCGCGAGGAAGGAGGGTCTCGCTGAGAAGCTGATTTATCCGCAAAGACCTGGCAGAGACCAGGGACTGAGAAGTGAGGCTGTCTGGGGGGAGGGCATCCTGGGGAAAACTCAGAGCATATGCAGAGGCCCCAGATCCAACCCTGCCAGGTGATTGGATTTACAGGTTTACTGTTTAAAGGGACCCGTGGGATAGAAATCTCAGTGGCATCCACATACAGGTGTATTTAAAGCAGTGAGATGGATTGAGCTCGCCAAGGAAGGCAAGTGCAAATACAGGAGTTTTCCGATGACTGAACCCTACCGTTCTCCAACCTTGAGAGGCTGAGACAAGAAATAAGGGGCACAGGGTCTCCAGCAGCGCAGCTAGGAAAAGTGGGAAGACAGTCAGAAGCTTAGGGCATCCTTGAAGTCAGGTGAAGAAAGTGTTCTTCAAAGGAGGGAAAGATCAACTCAGGCAGTTCTAAAAACAGACGAGTTGTCTGGTGACCATGACAAGAGGGTGATTCTGGTGAAGTGCTGAGGGGCAGAGTGTGCCTGGAGTGGCTTCAAGAGATAACAAGGAGGAAGAAACTGGAGCGTAGACACTGATTCAAGAAGCTTTTGCTGTAAGGTGGAACAGAGAAATGGGAGTAGACTTAAAGGGGGGTGAAGAAATAATTTTATAAAGGTGAGGGAAATTGCCAATTTTTAAAATGCAGATGGAAATGCTACAGTTGGGAGGGAAAGGCTGATGGTGTGGGAGAGTGGAGGGTGCTGGTGAGAGGAGGCACTGCCCTCAGTGGGAGCACGGAGCACCCATGGGGCTGTGAGGATATTCACAGACCAAGCGGGGAAGTTTTGCTGATTCCTCCCCTGCTCCCCCAGGGAAATAGAAAGAATGAATTTGGGAGGAGAGTTAAAATAGGGAAGTTAATCAAAATGGTGTCATGCTTCTGAAAGTTCTTACAGTATTCTTTTTGTTTTGCATTGAGTCTCCAGAGAGACTTTCCAACTTCAAATCACATTGAAAAGACCCAAGCCAGCCAGGCGCAGTGGCTCACACCTGTAATCCCAGCACTTTGGGAGGCCGAGGCGGGTGGATCACTTGAGGTCAGGAGTTCGAGACCAGCCTGGCCAACATGGTGAAACCCCGTCTCTACTAAAAATATAAAAATTGTCTGGGCGTGGTGGCAGGCATCTGCAATCCCAGCTACTAGGGAGGCTGAGGCAGGAGAATCACTTGAACCCGGGAGGCAGAGGTTGCAGTGAGCCAAGATCACGCCACTGCACTCCAACCTGGGCAACAGAGCAAGATTCTGTCTCAAAAAAAAAAAGAAAAGAAAAGAAAAGAAAATACCCAAGCCTACTCCATCTCAACATTAAAATATTCTCATTTAAATTTTGAAAACATTTTAGAAAAGTTGTGCAACTGTTCCCACATGAGATAAAAATATCAGAAACCTACTGATTTTTAGTTTTTATCTGAGAAATTTATAAAATATACCTTTATGATAATAGCAACATATTTCTTTTAGAGTAATCAGAGAATTTAGCAGTAGAAATTATTACAGTATGCTTACCTATATTTCCTCCAATTTCATATAACCTTTGGTTCTGAATCTTAATACATTCTGATGAACCATGACTGAAAAAAATGAGAAAGTAATATAATTTTAGTACTTTTTCCTGATCTGAGGTAAAAATGCATGTTAAATAACCAGGTAACAAATAATTCATTCTGCCTTGACGAAATGTGTCCCACAAAATTGTATCATGACTGAAGTTATGATAAAAATAATTGTTTTTCCGTCTGACACAGACAAGAAGCTGAGGCCCAGGGAGGACGGGACTGCTCCCACCAGGATGGGCAGCCGCAGCGCTCCACTACATACAGCCCATTCAGGCCACAGCTGCCTGCTCCATTTCAGGTTAGTTACTGTTACTGACACATCAAGGCTGGCCACAGAGCAGCTGCGTGTTTAATACTGCCTTGTCATTGGCCATATTACTCTCAATCCAAAAGAAGTCAGGTTTTATTTCTGCATTTGCCAAAAAATTGAATGGAATTATCAGCCCATGTCACATTTCTCAGTTTGCCTCATGCTTTGCAAGGTGTCTAAGGCTGACTTCATTGCAAGTCTCTGCCCCATAATAAAAGCAAGTCACGGCCGGACACGGTGGCTCATGCCTGTAATTCTAGCACTTTGGGAGGTTGAGGCAGGTGGATCATCTGAGGTCAGGAGTTTGAGACCAGCCTGGGTAACATGGCAAAATCCCATCTCTACTAAAAATACAAAAAATCAGCCGGGCGTGGTGGCGTGTGCCTGTAGTTCCAGCTACCCAGGAGGCCGAGGCAGGAGAATTGCTTGAACCCGGGAAGAGGAGGTTGCAGTGGGTGGAGATTGTGCCATTGCACTCCAGCCTGGGCGACAGAGTGAAACTCCATCTCGAAAATAAAATAAAATAAAATAAAATAAAATATAAAATAAAATAAAAGCAAGTCACAGGAAACTATCGCTCAATTTAATTTTTCCACCCTAGACTAGAATGCTGGGTTAGAAGAGTCTGAATGACCATCGCTGACCTCCATCCCCATCAAGGAGTGACTTTCAGCTTGGTTACTTCAAATGATTGTCCTGGCCTCTCCACTGTGAGGAAGATGCAAGTGTGCCCTCTTTTTTTGTTGTTGTTTTTTGTTTAATTGAACTTTCATTTGAGGTGCTGTAGATTCACACGTAGTTGTAAGAAGTAATACAGGTGCATCCTGTGCACCCTACACCGATTTCTCTCAATAGTAACATCTCACAAAACTCTAGTGCAGTATCATGACCAGAATGTTGACACCCATTCAGGGAAGACGCAGAACATTTCCAGCCCCACAAGGCACCCCCTGTTGCCTCTTTATAGCCACATTCACTCCTTCTCCCCATCCTACCCTATCTCCATCCCTTACCCCCAGCAGCACTACCCTATTCTACATTTCTGTAAGTTGGTCAATTCACAAAGGTTAAACAAATGGAAACACACAGTATGAAACATTTTTGTATTGCCTTTTTTTCCCCACTTGGCATAAATCCCTAGAGATCTACCCAAGTTGCTGCATTTTTATTGCTGAGTAGTATTCCATGGTATATAGATGAGCCAGTTTCTGTAGTCACTCACCTGTTGAAGGACACCTAGGCTTTTTTTTTTTTTCCAGTTTTTGACTGTACAAATAAAGCTGCTATCAGCATTTGTGAACAGGTTTTTGTGTGAACATGGTCTTCATTTCTTTGGGATAAATGCCCAGGAGTGTCAGTGCTGGCTCATATGGCAGTTGGAGATTTAGTTTTTTAAGAAACTGCCAAACTATTTTATGGAGTGACTGCACTATCGACATTCCCGCCAGAAATGCATGAGTGATCCCGTTTCTCTGTATCTTTGCCTGTATTTGGTGTTGTCACTATTTTTTCTTTTAGCCATTCTCACAGGTGTGTAGTAATATGCAATTGTGGTTTTAATTTCCATTTCCATAATGGCCAGCGATGTTGAACATCTTTTCATGGGCATAATTGCCATTTGTTTATCTCTTTGGTGAAAAGTAATCTGTATCTCCTTAGTAAAGTGTCTGTTCATGTCTTTTGCCCACTTTCAAATTGGATTGTTTGGTTTTTTTAACTGTTGAACTTTGAGTGTTTTATTTATATATTCTAGATACTAGTCCTTTGTTGGATATGTGGTTTTGCAAATATTTCATCCCAGTCCTTAGTTTGTCTTTTCATCCTATTCACATGGTCTTTTAGAGTGTAAGTTTTCCATTTTGGTGAGGTCAATTTATCAATTTTATTTCTTATGGGTCACATTTTTTATGTCAAGCTCTAAGAACTCTTTAGTTTTAGATCATAAATATTTTCTCCTACATTATTTTCTAAGGGTTTTATAGTTTTACACTACACACTTAAGTCTGTGATCCATTTCGAGTTAATTTTTGAATAGGGGTGAGGTTTAGATCGAGGTTTATTTATTTATTTTTTGCCTATGGACGTCCATTGCTACAACACCATTTACTGAAAAGGCTTCCTCCATCAAATTGCTTTTGTACTTTTCTCAAAATCAGTTGCTGGAATAGCCAAATTCAGAGAGACAGAAAGGAGAAGAATGGTTGCCAGTGGCTAAAGGCAGGGAGAATGGGTATAGAGTCTCAGTGTGGGATGAGAAAAAGATTTTGGGTATGAATGACGGTGATGGTTGCACAACGATGTGAATGTACTTAGTGCCATTGAACTGTCCCTTTGAAATGGTTAAAACATACTTTTATGTTATGTATAGTTTACAATAAAAATCTTTTAAAAATCAGATGGGCCTATTTGTGTACGTCAGTTTCTGGGTTCTGTATTCTATTCCATTGATCTAAGTGTCTATCCTTCCACCAATATCATACTATCTTGATTATTCTACCTTTTATATAATCGGCCTTAATATCTAGTAAAGTGATTCCTCCTACTTTATTTTTCTTTTTCAATATATTTTAGTTATTCTAGGGCCTGTGCTTTTCCATATATATTTTTAGAATAAGCTTGTGCATGTTTACAAAGTATCTTGCTGGAATTTTGACAGGAATTGCATTAAACTCATAGATCAATTTGGGGAGAATTGATATCTTTACTGTGTTATCTTCCAATCCATGAAAATGATATGTTTCTCCATTTCTTTAGGTCTTCTTTAATTTCTTTCACCAGCATTTTGTAATTTTCAGTGTACACATCCTGTAAAGGTTTACTTAAGTTTATACTTAAGTATTTATTTTTAGAGTGACTGTAAAGGGTATTGTGTTTTTACTTTTGGTTTTAAATTTGGTTTCCACATGTTCCAATGTGATTGATTTTTGTGTGTTAATCTTGTATCCTGTGATCTTACTGAACTGACTTATTACTTCTAGGTCTTTTTAAATTTTTATTTTGTGAAATTTTATACGTAGATAATTAGGTCATCTGCAAATAGACTTTTATTTCTTCCTTTATAACTTGTATGCCTCCCATTTCTTTTCTTTCCCTTACTACAGTGACTTAATATTCCAGTAGTATGTTGAATGAGATTGATGAATGTGGGCATCCTTATTCGTGCTCTTAGAGGGAAAGCATTCAATCCTTCGTTGTTAAGGATGATGTTAGCTGTAGGTTTTGTAGATAATCTTTATCAAGTTAAGTTCTCCTCTTTTCTTAGTTTTCTGAGAGTTTTTATCATGACTCGGTGTTGGATTTTGTCAAAGGCTTTTTTCTGTATCAATTGAAATGACTGTATGGTTTCTCCTGTTGATATGGCTAATTACATTGATTGATTTTTTAATGTTAAATCAACCTTGCATGCCTGAAAAAAAATCCCAGTTGGTTTATGGTGTACGATTCTTTTAATAAATGCTGGGTTAGATTAGCTATTTTGCTGATAATTTTTAAATTCTAAATTTATGAGAGATACTGGTCTGTAGGGCTTTTGTTTGTTTTTTTTTATGACTTTTTTTGGTATCAGGGTATTAATAGAAGCTTCATAAAATGAGTTAGGGAGTATTCCTCCTTCTTCTATTTTCTAGAAAAGACTGTTCTAGATTAGTGTTAATTCTTTAAATGTTTGCTAGAATTCTCCAGTGAAACCATCTGGGCTTGGAGAGGTTTTAAAAACTTTAATATTATAGATTCAATTTCTTTAATGGCTATAGCACTATTCAGCTAGTCAATTTCATTTTGGTTGTATTTTGGTAATTAGTGGCTTTTGAGGAATTGGTCCATTCTAAGTTTTTGAATTTATTAGCTATAAAGTTGTTACAGTAATCCTTTTTATCCCTTTAATGGAAGTACTATATTAGTGATATCCCATCCTGTTTTTGATATTCTTGATTTGTGTCATCCTTTTATCTTTGTTAGTCTTTCTAGGAGTTTATCAATTTTATTGTTTTTTAAAAGAACCAACTTTTTGTTCCACTGATCTTTCTCGTTTTCCTGTTTTTAATTTCACTGATTTCTGCTTATCTTTATTTATTTGTTCCTTCAGGTATATTTTGCTCTTATTTTTGTAGTTTTTAGAGGTAGGAACTTGGACAGTTGATTTGAGATCTTTCATTTCTATCATAAGCATTTACTGCTATAAATTCTTCTCTCAGCACAGCTTTAGCTGCATCCCATATAATTTTATTTTTTTAATTTTATTTATTTATTCATTTTTGAGATGGAGTCTCACTCTGTCACCCAGGCTGGAGTGCAGTGGTGTGGTTTCGGCTCACTGCAACCTCTGCCTCCCAGGTTCAAGTGATTCTCCTGCCTCAGCCACCTGAGTAGCTAAGATTACAGGTGCCCGCCACCACGCCCAGCTAATTTTTATATTTTTACTAGAGATGAGAGTTCGCCATGTTGTCCAGGCTGGTCTCGAACTTCTGACCTCAGGTATTCCACCTGCCTCGGTCTCCCAAAGTGCTAGGATTACAGGCATGAGCCACTGTGCCCAGCCATCACATAATTTTATATGTTACAGTTTTACTTTCATTCTAGGTATTTTTTTTATTTTGCTTAAGACTTCCTATTTGACCTGCAGATTATCTAGAAGTATCTGGTTTAGTTTTACAGTGTTTAGAGGTTTTCATGTTCTCCTTCTGTTACTGATATCTAGTTTTTGATACCTTTATAGTCAGAGAAGATGCTTTGTATGATTTCAATTATTTTAAATTTGTTGAGGTTTGTTTTATGGCCCAGGATTTGGTCTATCTTTCCGGATTCTTTTTTTTTTTTTGAGATGGAGTCTTGCTGTCACCTAGACTGGAGTGCAGTGGCATGATCTCGGCTCACTGCAACCTCCGCCTCCCGGGTTCAAGCAGTTCTCTGCCTCAGCCAGTAGCTGGGATTACAGATGCCCACCACCATGCCCAGCTAATTTTTGTATTTTTAGTAGAGATGGCGTTTCACCATGTTGGCCAGACTGATCTCGAACTCCTGACCTCGTGATCCACCCGCCTCGGCCTCCCAAAGTGCTGGAATTACAGGCATGAGTCATCATGCCCAGCCTATCTTTCTGGATTCTATCTTGCTTTATTTACAAAATTTTTGAGTATATTGCTTTGTATGGCTTTGTTTGTGGTTTCTCTGGATATTACAGTACATGTGTAACTTATTGCAGTTTACTGGTATTGATGTTTTACTAATAAATGATGTGTACTTTCATTAGTTCTCTTTATCCTCACACTTAAAACATTAATTGTATTTATTCCTTTAAAAATGTTTACATTTCTATCATGGTAAAATACATATAACAAAATGTATCACATTAGCAATTTTTAAGTGTATAGTTTAGTGGTATTAAATATATTCATAATGTTGTACAAGCATAACCAGCATCTGTTTTCAGAACTCTTTTTATCTGTAAAACTGAAACTGTATGCCTATTAAACGATAATTCCCCATTTTCCCCTTCCTCTTTGGCCCTAGCAACCACCATTCTATTCTGTCTCTATGATTCTGACCATAACTTAAGTGGCGTCA
Organism: Gorilla gorilla gorilla; assembly: GCF_029281585.2. Lineage (NCBI taxonomy): Eukaryota > Metazoa > Chordata > Mammalia > Primates > Hominidae > Gorilla > Gorilla gorilla. The sequence continues at coordinate 43,360,931 of NC_073241.2, forward strand.
CATAGTGTTTATCCTTTTGTGACTGGCTTATTTCATCAGCATAATGTTCTTGAGTCATCCATGTTGTAGCATATGTCAGAATTTCTTTCCTTTTTATGGCTGAATCATATTTCATTATATGTATATACCATATTTTGCTTATCCATTCATCTGTTGATGAATACTTGGGATGCTTCCATGTTTTAACTATTGTGAATAATGCCGTGAACATGAGAGTAAAATGTCTCCATGAGCCCCTGCTTTCAATTTTTTGGCCACGTACCCACAGGTGGAATTGTTGGATCATATGGTAACTCTATTTGTAATGTTCTGAGGAATTACCATACTGTTTTCTACAGTGGCTGTAGCATTTTACATTCCCACTTCCCACCAGTGGTGCACAAGATTTCTTCTCATCTTCGCCAGCACTTGTTATTTTTATTTTTATTTTTTTTAAGATAGCCATTCAAATGAGTGTGATAGTTCTATTTATTATCAGTTCTTTGAATTCAAAATCACATAAGTTAAAGGAGGACCACTGATGTATGCATAGATTTCATTTTTAAAATAGAAAGATAATCCTGATATTCTAGCATAACTAAATTTTACCTATTTTACTCTGAAATTATTCTACCATTGAAAAGTGGTGGTTTTAAAAAAACTGGTAGGATCCTAGAAACAATTTTAAAATAAATATTTAATTTTAGAACTCTTTTAGATTTACAGAAAAACTATGACAATGGTATAGGCAGATCCCCTATGCCCCACACCATTCCCCCATTATAAATATCTAATATTAATATAGTACATTTGTTACAATTAATGAACCAATATTGATACATTATTATTAACTAAAGTCCATACTTTATTCAGATTACCTTCATTTTAACGTAATGTTCATTTTCTGTTCAAGGATCCTATCCAGAATTTCACATTACATTTAGTAATTGCACGGTGCTGAACAGTGTCCCCCAAAATTCATGCCCACCCTGAAGTTCATAATTTGACCTTATTTGGAAATAGGGTATTTGCAGATGTAATTAAAGATTGTGAGATTAAATCATCCTGGATTTAGGGGGCACCTAAAATGAGCGCCTAAAAGATGATGTGAAGATGGGAGAAGAGACTGAAATGATGTGTCTCAAGCCACGGAATGCCAAGATTGCTGGCAACCACCAAAAGTTATGCGGGAGGCATGGCAGAGTTTCTCCTCCTGAGCTTTTAGAAGGAATCAACCCTGCTGATATCTTTATTTCAGACTTCTGGACTCCTGAACTATGAGAGAATACATTTCCACCTTTTAAGCTACCCAATTTGTGGTAATCTGTTATGGCAGCACTGGGAAACTAATATAGTAGTCAGGTCTCCTTAGACTGCTCTGATAATTTATCATAGTTGCCTTAGTTTTGATGACCTGAACGGTTTCAAGGAGTACTGCTCAGATATTTTGTAGAATGTTCCTCAATTGGGATTTTTCTAATGTTTTCCTCATGTTTAGATTGGAATTATGTGTTCTTGGCAGGAAGACCACAGAGATAAAGGGCTGTTTTTTTTTTTTTTATCATATCAAGGGTGTATCTTGATACTATCAACATACTATCAACATGACTCATCACTGTTAATATTAACCCGATCACCTAACTGAGGTCAGATTTCTTGGCTGTACAGTTGCTTTTTCCCTTTTTACACACTATTTTTTGGAAGGAAGTCACTCTGCATAGACCACTTACGGAGTGGCGGTGCACCACCATTTTAAAATGTAATTGTCTTAAGTGTGTCCTCTACATACACTGAGCAATGTATCAGATGATGTAATTTTTGCTTCTCTCATCAAATGTGATTTTAAAAATGCATGAGAAGTAGGATAGTTTATAGCCCTGTTTGTACCCATTCTGATGTTCTCCTCTCCTTTTTGATGTTCTAAGCCTTGCTATAATTTCCTTTCTGTTTAAGAACTTCCTTCAGTCATCCTTTATGGGTCAGTTTGTTAGCAACAAATCTCTTAGTTTTCCTTCATCTGAGAATGTTTATTTCCCCCTCATTTCCAGAAGGACATTTTTGCTGAAGATAGAATTCACAGTTGACAGTTCTTTCCTTTAAGTACTTGACAAATGTTATGCCACTTCCTTCCAGCCTTCATGGCTTCCGAAGAGAAATCTGCTATAATTTGAATTGGTGTCCTCATTTCTCTCTGGATATTTCAAGGATTTTTGTCTTTAATTTTTACAAGTTTAATCATACTATTTTGGTTTAGATTTGTTTTATCCCATTTGGGTTCACTCAGTTTCTTGAAGATGTAGTTTGATGCCTTTTCCTAACTGGGGACGTATTTCATTATTATTTATTCAAATATTCTTTCAGTCTCACTCTGTATTTCCTTTCCTTTTGGGACTCTGATTGTATGATATTTAGCTCACCTGTTAGACTCCCGTAGGTCCCTGAGGCTGTGTTCATTTTTTTTTCCGGTTTATTTCCTCTCTGTTGTTCATAATCGATAAACTCTATTGACATGTCCTCAAGTTTGCTAATTCTATCCGCTGTTATCTTCACCCTACTACTGAGCCCATTCAGCAAGTTTTTTACTTCAGTTTTTGCATTTTTCAGTTCTGTAAATTTCCATTTGTTGTATTTTTAAAGAACATCTATTTCTTTGTTGATATTTTCTACTTTTTCATTTGTTTCAGGAGAATTCATAATTGCTTGTGGAAGTATTTTTTGTGATAGTTGCTATAAAATTCTTGTCAGAAAATTCTAAAATTTGATTTAGTTTAGTGTTGACTTCGTGGTTTGTTTTTTCTCATTCATGTTGTGATTTTGCTTTTATGAGTGATTTTGGGTTGTATTGTGAGCATTTTGGATATGATATGATGAGACTCTGGGGCTTATTTAATTTTTCATTTTTTGGCATGTAGTCTTCCTGTTGAGGTTTAGCATAAGGTCTGGGTGGGCAAGTATGTTCAGCTTCTTGCTGGGCCCTTTGAAAGCAGGACACCAACTGGCTCTGCCTCATTGTCTCCAATTGGGAGTGTAATATCAGCTCCCTCCTGGGCTCTGCTGCCACCAGGGTGGGGGAAAACAGAAGCTAACACTTCCTTGTTGCTGCAGGCTGAGGGTGAAGCTCAGCTCCTCACTGGGCCCCACTGACACCAGAAAAGAGGAGGGAAGGAAGCAGAGTGTCAATTGTTCCCACATCTTAACCCTTTCCACCAGGTGTCAGGTGGAGGCTCAGCTCCCCGCTGGGGCTTACTGGTACTAGTAAGGGCACCAGGGAACCTCTGCTTTGGCCTGCCTTGTTCAGTTTTGCTCATATGGTTGGGGGAAGAGGCTCAGCTCCCTCAGGGCCTTACTGACACTTGTGCTAAATGGCCTGCCTTGCACTGCCTCACTGCTGCTGTGTTTCATTGCTGCTGGGTGAAGGTGAAAACTTAGCTCACTGCAGGACCCTGCAGACATGACCCTGGTTTGGAATCAGACCACCCACCTGGTTGTGTTAGGTGGCAGGTGGTGGATGGCAGATCCATTCCCTGCTTGGATCCACTGAAACCATGGGGCGGTGGCGTGTTTTTTCTATTGGTGTTTGGCTGGAGTAGGGCAGATATTGCCAGAAAGGTTTTCTGTGGTTAGGCCACCTCTTTACCTAGTCCTTTGGCTAGGCTTTCCTTAGAGCTCTTTTTCATCTGTGCCTGTTGTCAGCTGCAGGTTGGAATTTTCCACAGTGCTCTGTCTGGGATACGTGGGAGGTGATAAGGAAACTCCCAGAACTCACCACCGTGTCATTTCTCAAGGCCTCTTCTTTCCACCTTTCAGAATCTTTCTCTGCTTTTTGTTGTGTTACTATCCAGGGTTTTCTAGTTGTAAGGGAGAGTACCTGGAAGGAATGGGGCTTCTCCCTCCTTTTTTAACTTAAACACACGGGGGTCTGAGTAGGCAGTCAGAAATAAGCCTCTAGTGAAAGATGCAAAATTGGGGCCAGTTTACAACACTTAAACTGAAATAGGCCATAGTTCTAACAAGTAAAGAGAATGGATAGGGCAAGATTTTTTTGTAATTATTATTATTTTAAAAGTTTTTTCTTTCCATAGGTTTTTTGGGAACAGGTATTTGTTTACATGAGTAAATTATGTAGTGGTAATTTCTGAGATTTTGGTGTACCCATCTCCCAAGCAGTATACACTGAACCCAATTTATAGTCTTTTATCCCTCACCGTCTTCCCCCTTTTGCCCCTGACTCCCCAAAGTCCACGGTGTCATTCTTAGGCCTTTACATCCTCATAGCTTAGCTCCCACTTACGAGTGAGAACATATGATGTTTGGTTTTCCATTCCTGAGTTACTAAGATTTTTTGAACAAGTTGTTATAAAAGATTTGAGTCTCTCTGCAGTCATTGGTTCTAATATATTTTTATTAGAAACATTTTCTTTCTACGAAAGGTCTACTTGAGAGTACAAAGTCAGTTTTGTAGTATATGTAACTAGAAGTCTACTGGATACCCAAATCCCTTGAATGATATTTCAAGTCTCTATATGACTGCCTATGTGGAGATGTCCAGGCCAATAGTGAAGAGGAATACATGTTTGGGGCTCCTGTTGGCCTCTGTCGACTCTTCTCTTTCTTTTTTAACCCATTTTCCATTTAGGAAGGAAAGTGCAGCTCGCTGCCAGTGCAGTATTCTTGGAGCAAGTGGAAAACGGGTTAATGTGTGTGTGTATATGTGTATATATTATATATAAAATGTACAAGTCAGAAGTATACAACTTGATGAATTTTCACAAAGTGAACACATCATATAATCTAATACCAAAAGGAGAAAAAAAATGTTTGAGGCCATCAGCATGCCTTCCTGGTCACTATGCCTTCCTCCACCCCCTACCTTCCACTACACTCTTTAGTGGTAATTTCTGAGATTTTGGTGCACCCATCTCTCAAGTTTTTCTCCTGATGGTAGAAAAACTACCATCCTTACCTCACACCATAGATGACTTTTACTGGCTACTTTTCTTTTAAATTAAATTTTTATTGAGATAATTGTAGATTCACATGTGGTTTTAAGACATAATACAGAGAGATTCTTTGTATTCTGCCATTTTCCACAATGGTAACAATTCACAGAACTACAGCATAATGTCACAATCAGGATACTGATATTGATACAACATACCTATCTTATTCAGATTTCCAAGTTTTACTTATACTCATTTGTGTGTGTGTGTGTGTGTGTATTAATTTCAGTAGAATTTTACAGAGGGTCAGTTATCCATCACCACAGTCAAGATCCCAGCACCACAAGTTCCAACACCATAAGGGTCCTTCATGTTGGCCTTTAGTGACCAAAACCATCTCCCTTCCAAATCATCCCTCCCAACCTCTGGCAACTAATCTAGTCTCCACCAATAAAATTTAATTTAAAAAATGTTATATAAGTGGAATCATGCAATATGTTAACTTTTACAATTGGCTTTTTTGCTCAACAAGGCTACTTCTTTTCAACATGATTGGAATGCTTCATTTTAAGGCCATCCATCAGTCTCACTAGAGACAGCAAATCATACATGCTCTACAATGGATAAATGAGTGCTTCACATCCTTTATAAACAAGAAGACAAATGTTTACTCTTTAGTAAGCATGTCCAGACAAAAATTGTCATGATCTGCTCCCCTTTAAGGTGATCATGGCAGATTTGCAAAAATAATTTTTGTAAGTATCATTCTGATTCTAAGAATTATTAGTAGTATGTTTTAAGGAAAGTAACAGCTATGGTATCCACTTAACTACATAATGTCTATCTGATACAGGCATGTTAAAGTCAATGCAAGCCTAGGAAAATGTTATTCCTGAAGGACTATCAAGATATCTACAAAACTAACTTGCTATATTTTCATTCGAATAAAAGGTAAAACTCAGCTGGGCTCAGTGGCTCATGCCTGTAATCCCAGCACTTTGGGAGGCCAAGGTGGGTGGATCACCTGAGGTCAGGAGTTTCAGACCAGGCTGGCCAACATGGTGAAACCTCGTCTCTACTAAAAGTACAAAAATATTAGCCAGGCATGTGGTGCGTGCCTGTAATCCAAGCTACCCAGGAGGCTGAGGCAGGAGAATCACTTGAACCCAGGAGGCGGAGGGTGCAGTGAGCCAAGATTGCGCGATTGCACTCCAGCCTGGGCAAAAAGAGCGAAACTCCATCTCAAAAAATAAATAAAATAAAATAAAAGGTAAAACTCACTGAATAAATGAAGCTACGAAGATAGACAATACCTATTAAGAATCCCATTTCTAGAAATTCCTTTGAAAAACAACTTTTGTTGTTAGCAATCATATATCTACTAACTTCATTCTCTTTTTATTCTCGTAATCCACTGGTAAACTCCCTAAAGCAACAGGTTCTATATTTTACAAAAGGTCAAATTTGTAAATGCCTAGAAAGTTATTCATCTGATAAAGGTTTTCCTTCTTGTGCAGAGACATTCATTCACATTGACTCACCTGTTTTCATATTGAAATTTTGCCAATATGTCTTTGGCTTTGGTTTGATTGTTGAGTTGAATGGCCATGGACACCTTGGAGAGAAGTGGAGCATGGACCCGTATGACTCCTTCCGGCACGTCAGACTGCCAAGGAGGAGAAATTCAGTACAGTCTGTCAAACTAGGATGAATATCAGCTCAATGATGCACTTAAGAGATATGAAAATCAGTGCTACTCTGAATTAGGAAAACACATCACTATGATCAACATTAACCAGAATGGAACATTACTTTCTTTCTCAGCTGGAGACTCACTCATGACTAAACTTAACCTGAGTTTTTACTTTCACTGCACATGGTCAGGTCTTGCTATAATGACTTAAAATCTTGAGGGGGAAAAACTGGGTTATGACAAAAATCAAATGTTTCTATTTATGCATTTCTTGAACAAACTCCTAACTGAACCTGCTTTAAGCATAATTCTGTACTTCAATATATTTTAAGAAGACCAACCTTTTGAAAATTTTGAGTCAATTAGAAAATATGGCTTCTCCAATACCCTCTTTCTTTAGTTAGCAGCCATGAATGGCTGGTCCAAATTCAATTCCACATGGACACTTGAAACGGGACCTCTCAAAGTGTGCTGAAAACACTGCAGAGCAGTGTAGGTGGCTGTGGGAAAGATAGTGTCTCTTAATTGTTTTAAATCTGTACCTTCTCAAAGGATGGTGATGTACACGATTTATATAAATGGACTCCCTAGAGTCACATTCTATCAATGTTCTATTGATATCCTAGAATAAATATGTTATGGTTTGAACTGTGTCTCCCCAAAAGACAAAATGAAGTCCTAACCCCCCAATACCTCGAAACGTGACCTTATTTGGAAATAGGTCATTGCAGATGTAATTAGTTAAGATGAGGCCATTACATATGAGGTTTAAACTGCAGTAGGGTGTGCCCTTAATCCAAGTGACTTGCATCCTTATAAGAGGAGAAGAGACATGGAGACACAAGAAAGAACACCATGTGAAGATGGAGGCTGAGACCAGCTGAGGAATGCTGAGGATTACTGGCATCGCCAAAAGTGAGGAGAGGGGCAAGAAGCAGGAGCTTCTCTCACAGCATTCAGAAGGCGCCAAGCTTGCTGACACCCTGATTTTGGACTTTCAGCCTCAAGAACTGTGAAAGAATCATAAATGTCTATTGTTTTATGCCAGCTCATTTGTGGTACCTTGTTAGGGCAGCCCTAGGGAACTAACAGAAAATATTTTAGAACAGAGTCAGTTCTTACAGTATTCTCCTAACATTACCAGCAAGGACCATGAGAGCAGGAGTTCAGGAAAAGATACAGAGGGATTTGGATCTGGGTGGGAGCCAAGTCCCAGGCTCATTGCAGCCAAGACTGTACTCCTAAAGTTCGCCTTTGATCATCTATGTCTTATTTCATCCAGCTCCCCAGAAGCCTCTCCCTATACAATACGTTGCACACTCTGACATTACTTACCGATGACTGCAATAATCTTATTCCTCCTATAACTTTCCACAGCATTGTAGCTGTGTATAGGAGGCCCAGGCACACATTCTGAATCATCAGCTGGTCAGGTCCCTCTACCATTCCTTTATGTGCCACATTGAAAATGTCAAGTTTGAAGGATAGTTCATGACCAACATTATACATAAATGTGGTGGATGTCGCCAGAGAAGACTATATAGGGAGTTAATGGAAGGGAAAATAAATTATTTTTCTTACCATTCGTCTTGCCGAGGGTGATTTTTGCAGTACCTTTGAAGTCTTGGGGCTTGCAGTCTAAAAGAAACACAGTCTTTAGGAATAATGTTGAGAAAACAAGCATATGTTGCTTTTGGAAGTGTAAACTGGTACAATCTTTATGGAGAACATTTTGGCAATATTTATAAAATTATAAAATGTATATGCACTTTAATCCAACAACTCCACATCTATGCATTTATCCTATAAATATACTTCATTTGTGAACAATGATGTATATAGATGTGTGTTCACTGACACACAGATTGTAACAGCAAAAGATCAGACACACACTGTTCACCAATATGAGATTGCTGAAATAACTTCTTGTGTGTCTATGGAATAGCACGCAAAAGAAGCAGAGAAGCAAAGGTGCTGGCTTTGTGGACTGATATAAAATAATCTCCATGATTTGTTAAGTCAGTAAAGCAGGATGCAGGACAGTGTTTCCTGTATGCTACATTCATGTTAAAGGGGAAAGAACATACATTGATATTTGCTGGTAAGCAGATAGAGCATCTCAGAAGGTTTATACACCTGCATGTTCCTGTACACACACCCTGCCGTTGGTGATACTATTTGTCTCCAGGAGGGGAAGTCAGAGGTGGCTGATTTTTATTCTATGGTCTTTCCTGACTTCTAAATTTATAACTTGTTAATGAACTGTCTATTCCAATCAAAATTAAAAATTAAAAACACAATATAGTGGCTGGGCATGGTGGCTCATGCCTGTAATCCCAGCACTTTTGGAGGCCAAGGTAGGGAGATCATGAGATCGGGAGATCTAGACCATCCTGGCTAACACGGTGAAACCCCGTCTTTACTAAAAGTACAAAAAAATTAGCCGAGCGTGGTGGCACATATCTGTAGTCCCAACTACTCGGGAGGCTGAGGCAGAAGAATCACTTGAACCCAGGATGTGGAGGTTGCAGCGAGCCGAGATCGCGCCACTACACTCCAGCCTGGGTGACAGAGCAAGACTCCAACTCAAAAAAAAAACAAAAAACAAAAAACAAACAAAAAAGCAACATAGTACAATAGTACGAAAGAAAAACTATTTCTTTGTCTTTAAGTGTTTGCTTTTATGGTATTTATAACCTTTATAAATACCATATCTTGGTTCTATTTACAATAAAACATTAAAGTGACATTGATATAGCAATGTACAGTTTACACACACACACACCATCAGTCCATCCTAATGACAGCTCTATGAAACAGATAGATCATTATCTGCCCTCCTTCCCAATTTATAAGATAAGAACATTGAGGCTCAAAAAAAGAATGTAGTTTGTCCAGGCTCTTACGGGTAGTAACTGACAAGGCGTGACCTGACCTCTGTTCCACACATTTAATTATACTGTTATGGTTTTCCAGAGTGAAAATGGCTGCCCCTCCATAAAAGCAATGGATGAACTGGCAAAAACTGTCAGTATTGACTCTTAGAATTCTGGATACAAATCCAGAGGCTTCAACTAGGGGAGTGCTTAAGTAAGAGGAAGAGCTGTGTGTCATTTTTACTTATGCTTTTCCATCCCTGCTCTCCAGTTCAGTGATAGCCTTGAAAATAACAGCCTGCATTTCTGGCATGGGTACTGGCAGGGAGCAGAATGGACCTCACTCAAGAAGTCTAACGATTTGTTCTCATCTGCCTGGTGACTCCCTCAAAGACTGGCTCAAAAGGCTTGCCTTTACCTTGCCTAACTTGGAACTTGATGGGTGCTAAAGGGGTGTAATGTCAAAAATATTTACAGGCAAGTGTTTTTGTCACAGCTGCCTGATGCAGTGGATCAGAGGAAATTGAGGAAAACAAGAGATAACTAAAAAGCTTGGGAGGCAAGGCTGGAGACTGAGATGCTTTGGAAAATAAAGGCTGTAAAAAGCCTTAACATATTCTTGAGAAGATAAAGGCCACATGATTGAGAAACAGCTGAAAACGTAAACTTCTGGCTGATCCTCAGGTTCTGTGCAAGCAGGAAGCGAGGGCTCAGGCAGAGTTAGAAACTGCTTGGCTGAGTGCTAAAGGTGTGCCCCAGCACACACACTGCTCATCTGCAAAGACTGGGAGGTTTTTTAGTTCCAGACATTTAAGAGAATCTCTGTCTAATCATTAGTTATCATTAACCTAATGGAACACAGACTTCCATAGCCACACAAAACAAAGAATAGACTTTACAAAATCAGTTCAGGAGAAAAGTCATGAAGCAAACAAACAATAGGTACAAGAGCAGAAGCAACAAACCCTGAGGAGGGAGAAGAATCTGATTTCCAAAGTTGCTACATTATAATACTCAAAATGTCCAGTCTTCAACAAATAGCTGTTAGGTAAAAAAAAAAAAGTCAAGGAAATATTGCTCCTACACAAGGAGAAAAAGCAATAGTTTCTAAAGAAACTAAGGAAGTCTAGACATTGGACTTACTAGAAAAAGTCTTCAGGCTGGGTGTGGTGGTTCACTCCTGACATCCCAGCACTTTGGGAGGCAGAGGCGGGCGGATCACCTGAGGTCAGGAGTTCGAAACCAGCCTGGCCAACATGGTGAAACCCTGTCTCTACTAAAAATATTTAAAAAATTAGCCAGGCATGATGGCAGGCACCTGTAATCCCAGCTACTTGGGAGGCTGAGGCAGGAGAATCACTTGAACCTGGCAAGTGAAACTTGCAGTGAGCCGAGATGGTTGCAGGACATCATGAATATACTCAAACACACTGAATTGGTATAATTTCAAAGCTTAAAATAGTGAATTTTATATTATGTGATTTTTTTCTCAATTAAAACAAATTTTTTAAAATTTCATTTCGAAATAAAAGTATTGGTTCTACTTGATATGAAGTCACTTTGCCTATCATGAGTCAGAGAATAAAGTCTTTCATCATGATTATGATAAATCAACAACACTCCCTCCTGCCTCACTGCCTTGGCATTTACTGTCCTTTTCCCTGGACTTTCTCTCTTCCTCCTTTCACAGTGGTATCCATCCTTCAAGATACAACTCCAGCCAGGCACACTGGCTCACATCTGTAATCCCAGCACTTTGGGAGGCTGAAGTGGAAGGGTCACTTGAGGCCACGAGTTCAAGACCAGCCTGGGCAATACAGCAAGACCCCCATCTCTACAAAATTTTTTTTAAAAGTTAGGCAGGTATGGTGGTATGCATCTGTAGTCCTAGCTACCGGAGAGGCTCAGGCAGGAGGATCACTTGAGCCCAGGAGTTCGAGGTTGCAGTGAGCTATGATCATGCCACTGCACTCCAGCCTGGGTGACAGAGCAAGACTCCAACTCTATAAAAAGAAATGTAGCTCCAGGAAGGACACAGTGGCTCATGCCTGTAATCTCAGCACTTGGGAGGCTGAGTCAGGCGGATCATCTGAGGTTAGGAGTTCAAGATCAGCCTGGCCAACATGGTGAAACCCTACTCTACTAAAAATACCCTGTCTCTACTAAAAATACAAAAATTAGGCAGGCATGGTGGCGCATGCCTGTAGTCCCAGCTACTTGGGAGGCTGAGGCAGGAGAATCACTTGAACTCAGGAGGCAGAGGAGTAAGACTCTGTCTCAAAAAAAAAATGTAGCTCCAATGTTGCATCCTCAATTAAGCCATCCACAGTCTCCCATGCTAGAGCACATTCCTTGTCCTCTGCATGGCCCTGGCACAGCTGGCCTGGTGCTTCCCTACTGGGCCCCTGGGGCTCTCATATATATTTGTCTCCCACATTAGGTGTAAGTTCCTTTGAGGGCAAAGTAAATTTCAAGTATCTCCACATCCTCCTCAAGGTTGAATGCAATGTCTGGCACTTGTGATCATCCTCAAGTTAGATAAAAGCAGTAAAAATAATTCTTCTAAAACTTGTTTCCATTATGTGCCTCCACACAAATAACTGTGTTAAAACAAAACTCTGAATTCCTTGGAATGCAATGAATTTACACAAAATAATTTAAGGATTAGCTATTCCTTTACTAACCAATCAATGAAGAAATCTCTTTTCCCAAGTATTAGACATTTGGATACTGGATTGCCCTTAAATCAAGTTGACAGGGACTAAAATGTTGACTTTCAGCTTTTGCGAGAACCATTTTAGCCTTTCTGGTGGGATATCAAACAATCTTCCCGACTGAGATATTTCAAGAACTTTAACCAAAAAGCACATAACTCTCAACAAGATGCAAAGACCATGGTACTTTGTTATGGACCCACTTTCCATGATGTTTATAGTTACAACACTCCCTGATCCTCGAGAATATAAAACGCTTGGTTCTAAATGACAAGCTACTTTGTGCCCCCCTTTGAGGAGTACAAACCTAGGCAGTGGACAATCGCCATGCCTCATTTGCTGTCTTACCTCCCGCTCGAGGGTCTTCCTCCTGAGCAGCTTCCTGACACTTGGGAGCTGCTTCTTCAACAGCATCGTGGCTTCATTCATTCTTCTTACTTGGGTGATTAAGAAAGACGGAACCTGGAGAAGAAAAATAGCTTGGACTGGATGGAAAACACTTGAATTCAACCTCCCTAGCAGATTCTGTCTTCGGGCATGGCAACTTCTCCCAGTCACTCGGTATCCTGGAGCCAGGAATGGTGGCATTGTCCTTATAAAGTTTAGAAAAAATTACGTGAATCCCTGTTTCAAAGGGAAACTGTGTTGAAGAGCAGCCCTTCCAGAAGGTGTAAGGCTGTCACAGCCACCTGGGGTTATCTTCTCATATTTCTTCCCTATGACCAAGGGAGTTGCCCAATCATGGAGGCTTTATGTTTCCTGGGGACATGGACTTCTGAGGAGGACCTGTCATCACTATGTCACTCACCTTCCACAAAATCTTCTGGTACTTAAGCATTAGGCGGATGATGTGGGCCGCAGTGTTTGCTAACAGTAATTCTTCATAATCAGAGTGTTTGCTTCTACTGAAGAAAAGGTTTGGTGCCATCACTGTAGAAATGTTCCACAGACTCATTCGGTTTTTTGATTCATTGGCAATCACTTTATTGAAGAATGTCATGAGGGCCTAAGAAGAAACAGCATCGTGTCATACAATTGTACACTGTCAAAAGTGCCCCTGACTGCTATCATTCATTCTATTCCCATTCACTCTGCTGCCAGAGAACTGTCAGAAGTATAGAATGGTTAAATGTACCAAGTTTCCCCTCTAACTGGTTAAAAGTACTGAGAAGAAATGTGAGCAGTATATTCAACTGTCTGCTTCATAAAAGTAGCCATTTTAATGGATTTTATTATATTGCAGTTTCTATAAATATGGTTTGCATTTTCTTTTCTTTTATCCTAAAAGAGTCTGACAAATGTTAAAATTAAATATAAACCGGGAAGAGAAAATGCTGCAGTTCAATAAACATGAAAGGTTGTTTTGCTGTGAAGGAAGAAAAGTAATTCTGAAAAATACCCTTAACTTAAAGCATTGCTGTTGAAAACTATTTACAATTTCCTAGGGAAAGGAAAATCCATTTAAACAACATAAGTATCTCATTCCTCAGCCCAAATGTAAACTCAACTAAACAATAAAAAAATTGAATTTTTGGGTGCTATTTTTCTATTGCTTTTCAACTTTGAAATTGACAGCTGACCAAAAGCAAATGTTTGTATGCAGGTCTTCTAAGCATTAAAAAAAATAAAGAACTGAGAAAGCTTAATACAAGTTTGCTGTGCTATCAAAGTATAAATACTAAATTCACCAAGATGACTGAAATCCCCAAAAGAAGTGCCCTTTGGTTTTCCAAGTTTGAATTCCACTGTACAGTATTTGCAATGAGAAAAACAGCACTAAATAGTAATAATAGTTAACATTCATTTGAGGGTTTGCTATGAGCCAGGCGTTACTCTTAGTACTTTATATATATTCCCTCATCATTATTCCAAACCCTGTGAGGTAGGTACTATTATTATTTTACAGATGAAGAGACCGAGGTGGAGTGCGGCTGAGCAGCTTTGCTCAGCTTAAGTGGCAGAGCCAGGATCTGAACGAAGGGAACCAATTCTTCAGCTAGAGTTCTTGACCTCTAACCCACACCAGCTGCAATCCTAGCTCCAGTCACAATTTAGAATAAAAAATTAGAGAGACACAGAGAGAGAGAGAGAGACAGTGCATGTGTGTAACATCCTCACCAGTCCCGTGATGTTCTGGTGGGACCTTTTGTTAGAAATGTATTGAATTATTTGATAATTGCTGAATCCTCAGTTGTATGAAAGGGTAGATGACATTTTGACTCAGATATTTGATACCAGATGAATTTTTTTTTGATAAAAGAACACTGTGTAGACAAAGCCAAAAAACAAGCTAATAAATTTTCAGTTTTTGAAAAATTATTGAATTATATTAGAAAAGGACATTTTTATGTCATAGCTGATCTCTGTCCTTGCCTCAAGGATATATCCAATATGACCGACATATATTATAATTGACATAGATATTTTCGCTGTGTAGGAGGAAGGTCCTTACCACACTGAAATGTCTGATAAGAGGCAGCACTAAGAACCATCTTTGTTTTCAGCATTATGTTTACTGGCCTCAAAATTACCATCTCTTTTCAACTCATCCTTATCTCAATTTCATTTCAAAGATTCCAAATACCTGTTGTACTTAAAACAAATCTCCTATTGTATATAGAATGATTATCCAGAGAGCAAGAGAAACTTTGATTTTTACCAACATACACCAAAGAATGAATGTGAAATAAAGAGAGAAAAATTGGGGATGAAACTATAGAATATGATTCTATCAAATGTTCTATTATATATCAGTGGAGAAACCACTTTTCTGCTTCATTTTCCTAATATGTAAAATGACCAAATTCTATCGGATGATCTCTAAAATTCTGAAATTCTAGAACTATTTAAATTGAATTATTTTCACAAATTTAAAAACGTGAACATGCTAGAAATTTAAACCAGTGATTTCAAATTCCTCCCTGAGGACGCTCATCAGAGTTTTCTTTCCACTTCAGTACACCAGACTAACATGAGTAGTTGAGGACCAGCAATAATAGAGTCTATTTTACAAGTTACATAATGGTCTTATTGACTTCTGACATTGTTCTATTTAAGCCTTCATTTTTGCCTCTTCTCCTACTCCTAACACCTTGCCCAATGCCTGACACAGGATAGACAGTCAACATCTCTGGGATGAATGGAGTGAATGAAACTTAACGTTTAAGAACATACCGCCCGGGCGTGGTGGCTCACACTTGTAATCCCAGCACTTTGGGAGGCTGTGGCAGGAGGATCACTTGAGCCCTGGAGTTGGAGACCAGCCTGAGCAACATGGCGAAACCCTGCCTCTGCAAAAAATGAGCTGGGTGTGGTGGCACATACCTGTAGTCCCAGCTACTTGGAAGGCTGAGATGGGAGAATCACCTGGCCCTGGGAAGTCAACGCTGCAGTGAGTTGTGATCGTGCCACTGCACTCCAGCCTGGGTGACAAAGCAAAACTTTGTCTCTCAAAAAAAAAAAAAAAAAACAAGATACCAAGATCTCCACTCTTTCTTGTCTTCCTCAGGAGAAGGGCAGTGGGAGCACAGAAAGGCCGTGTGTTTGCAGCATGCTCAGGTGGCTCAGTGAGCTGTCATCTCCACTTTCATTTTCCTATATGAGCCATGTCCTCTGAGCAATAAGAGCCCCAGGACAAGCTGTGAGGTGGACACGACGTACCTGAGCTGCATCTCTGTTGGCATCAGGCAGCGCCATGACCATGAGGTGTAAGGCTTGAAACTGTACTTTGACGTGAGGCCCTCCTAACAAGAAAACAGAAATAGTCATACATTTTAAATAACCCTGATGCATCCTGACAGCATTTCTTGCTAGCATCTGGTGGCACGGGAGGGCTCCTGACAGCTTTTGGTGGTAAAGACTCAGGTTTTGTGCCCAGCAATGTAAATTTGTTCACTTGGACAGGAGCCTCTGTCCATCAACTCCCTTTTCCCATCCCATGATGCCATTGTTGAGGCAGGTGGCCAGTGAGATCCTCAGAATAATTCTGGATTTGGATAGCACTTCCCTTTCAAAGTACTTTCGCAGACCTTCCCTTCCTTTAATACTATAAATAGAAGTGAAGCTCACTCAATACAAGAGAAAATAAACCTTGCTTCCATATAATGAGGCAGAAAAGTATAAGTATTAGGAACACAGATTTAGAACCAGGTTTCAATCCTGGACTACTATTTAGTCGCTGTGTGACCTGGGGCAGGTTATTTAATCCCTGTCGCATCTACTTTATTATCTGTAAAATAGGAATAGTCATTGTATCTACCTCACAGGCTGTTATGAGGATTAAATGAGTTAATATATGTAGAGTGTTTAAATCAGTACCTGTACATAGTTATCGTTCTACATATTTGCTCTTGTTTTTATGATCTATGACACTTATTCTAGATCTTCCATGGACACTTAGGGAAGGTGATGACTGTAGTTGGATCTTTGGAGATTGTTGAGTATTTTCTTCCTCAATAATGACACAAGATGGCGCCAGAGGGTTGGCATTTATACTCAGGGATTCCATCCACAGCTGGATAATCCACGACCAGCTGTGCTGAAAATTTAGAATACACCAGAGAATCTAGGCTTTCCTTTGTCCCTCTGTATTTTCTTCAAATTGGTGTCTTGGTGGGGAGTTCTTGGAGGAAAGCATTATGTTCTGGAATCTCTGGGGAGTTCTCAAGTTGAAGGAAAATCTATTTCTATTCAATGGCTGGAAGGCAGTCAGCTGCTGGTGAAGTTAACTGAGCTGTATAGCAGTGGAAACACTTGTGACAAGCTAGTAGGTTACTGGAGCTGTGTGTGCTAGAGTTCACGAGTAGATGACAAGTGTATACAACCAAGCAATATGGGGAGAGAGGGAGGATCATATTGTTGAAGAAAAATCCATGTGTGGATTTGTGGATAACTTGTATCAAATTTATAATGACGCAGGTCCAGGATGTTACTGAAAACAGCAAATACACATTGCTGTGAGCTTGCCTGAATAATAGAAACTTTAAGAGCAAGTCTCAGTGCAAAGCATTTAGGGGCAGACAAGACATTATGTTACTGCATAAACTGCAGGCTGAGGACTGTCTCTAATCTTCCAACGCAATTTAAAAAAAAAAAACAACTCTGGGGAAAAAAAAAACAAGAGATGCAGATGTAGGCTTGGGACCACTGTGTTTCCATTAACTTCAGAGAAATTAAGAAGCTCTTTTAAGTTAAGTTTAATTTGGCAAATAATCCATTTTCATTTTACTTAGGAAACCCGGCCCAACACAGTTTTGTGATTAATAGTTTTGTAGTTAATTCATTTAATACATCCCAGTCACAAGTATTCTCTTTCCTGAGGTCATTATTTCCCCAGAAAGTTATTAAGCATGTAATGAAAGCATCTGAGGCTTGATTGATGATGATACTAGTCCTTTAATTTTACGGTCAAGTTTGGGGCCAAGTTTGAAAAGAGAAAGTAACGACATTAGTGGAAAAGGCTCTGTGTTCTCTGAGCTCCATTTGAGGGTATTGAGAGGGACAGCTTAAACACACACGCACACGCGCTTGTTCACAATCCTCCCCTTCAGAGAATCTTGTTACAACTAGAGCTTACTTAGGTGGCAAAAAGGCCGTTATTTCCTGCTGGTAGCAGGCCAGAACTCTGGGTTTCCTGCAGGGTTTGCTGGTATCAAATCAACCACCTGCAATATAGTATTTTTCACTTTCAAAGTCATACGAAGGAATGTGGACTCTTTGTGAACCCTTTCAGGATATTTCTCAGAACCTCTCCCTTCAGTGAAATGTACTGGCTGTAGTCAGATAGGCAGTAATGATGATACAGCATGCAGTAAATGCTACACAGAAGATAATTGGTCTCTGAAAATTACAACATCACACAGTGTTTCTGAAAATTACGAAGTCATACAGATTAGGTCTTTAGTGAAGTATTTGGGTAAAAGCACAAAAACTATAAAGTATGTTTTGTAACTGACAGTCAGGGAATCATTTGGCATGGTTTGAACATAAGGATTGAATATTTTGGAGGATGAAAATTAATATATTCATATACCCTTCTTAAATATGATTCTCTGAACAGATCTGGAATTAGAGGTTTGAATCCTCCTTGCATAATTCAAACTACCAAAAAACAAAAACAAATGAGTGATCCAGAGATGGAAGGTCCTAATTCTGGTATAAACTTCACCCAAATCTCTGGCTGACCCACAAACCATGCGTGTGTGGGGTAACACGGCGAAGGATTGAACAACTGAACAGACAGTTGAGCTCCTGCCCAAAAGACCACTGGCAATTTGAGCCCAGTCAAGCAAACTGCCGGCTTAAAAGAGCAACAATAGTAAAAGAAACCAAACAACATTCCTTGGAGAAATACTTCAGAATCCATAGTCTCCAAAGACTATATTCATAATGTTCAGAATAAGCTTTAAACTTACTTGACATACAAAGTAACAAGGAAAGTGTAACCCATCCTCAAAGAAGACAGAGACCAACCCTGAGATAACCCAGGTGTTGGAACTGCCAACAAGGACTTTTTTTTTTTTTTTTTTTGAGACAGAGTCTTGCTCTGTCGCCCAGGCTGGAGTGCAGTGGCACGATCTCGGCTCACTATAAGCTCCACCGCCTGGGTTGACACCATTCTCCTGCCTCAGCCTCCAGAGTAGTTGGGTCTACAGGTGCCCGCCACCACGCCTGGCCAATTTTTTGTATTTTTAGTAGAGACGGGGTTTCACCTTGTTAGCCAGGATAGTCTTGATCTCCTGACCTCGTGATCTGCCCACCTCAGCCTCCCAAAGTGTCGGGATTACAGGCATGAGCCCCCGCGCCTGGCCGCCAACAAGGATTTTGAAGCAGCTATTGTACCTGTGCTCAATGATGTGAAGGAAAATATGATTATAATGAATGAAAAGATAGGTCACCTCAACAGAAAAACAGAAAGTATTTTAAAAGCACCAACTGAAAATTCTAGAACTGAAAAAATACAATGTCTGAAACAAAAATGAATGAAGGAAATTAGTAGCTCTTCTCTCTTTTTCAGCAAGTTTTTCTCATTAAAAAAACCCAGTAAGCTTACAAAGAAAATAGATACTGGTCACAGACAGCATGTGAATTAAAGCTTACAAAATGACTGCCTTGCCTACAATATTCTCTTCTTTCAAGACACAAAAGATTGTTTTATGAATCTGGTTTAGTTAAAACATTCAAAGATTTAGAACCTACATAATTTTTAGGACAAATTTTGCCATACAACTTAGGATCTATTATTTTCTTTCATTGTAATTTTTATGATTTTGTAGTTCTGGCCAACCTGAGAAGGTTGTACACTGGCAGATACAGACATCACCTGTTAAGTTCACACAACATTTTAAAATTTAAATTAGTGGCTGGGCCAGGTGTGGTGGCTCACGCCTGTAATCCCAGCAATTTGGAGGGTGAGGCAGGGAGATCACTTGAGGCTTAGGAGTTTGAGACCAGCCTGGCCAACATGGCGAAACCCCGTCTCTACTAAAAATACAAAAATCAGCCAGGTGTGGTGGCGCACACCTGTAATCCCAGCTACTCAGGAGGCTGAGGCAGGAGAATCACTTGAATCCTGGGGGTGGAGGTTGCAGGGAGCCAAGATCGCGTCACTGCACTCCAGCCTGGGCAACAGTGCGACACTCTGTCTCAAAAAAAAAAAAAAAAAAATTAGTGGCTGACACTCTCAAATTAAGAGTTTTCGCATTAAAGCCTGGATTTGGCTCTCAGTCTGGCACAGCAACCATTACGGAGAACCAAGCAGTGGTCAATGTCTCTAGATGGGGTGTGTCCTCTCAGTTTGGACACAGACCTTTTTGGTCCATGTAGAATCAACATTTACTTAGCATGCTCATACATATTTAGATTTGCAATGCCTGAACTCCCCAGGTTAACAGTTAAAGCCCCCACTATGTACCCCCATTCTACTTTTCCAAACTTTTCTCTTGTTACATCCTCCACAATATTCAACCTTTATGCTCAAACCATGCCAAATGATTCCTTGTCAATTACAACACACACTTTATAATTTTTGTGCTTTTGCCCACATAT
Source organism: Gorilla gorilla gorilla (assembly GCF_029281585.2). Taxonomy (NCBI): domain Eukaryota; kingdom Metazoa; phylum Chordata; class Mammalia; order Primates; family Hominidae; genus Gorilla; species Gorilla gorilla. The sequence goes on from NC_073241.2 coordinate 43,381,179, forward strand.
TTCACTTAAAGGCCTAATCTATATGACTTTGTAACTTTCAGAAACATGATGTGACTTTGTAATTTTCAGAGACATATTATCTTCTGTGAAGTATTTATTGCATGCTGCATCATCAGACTTAGGACCTCAGATTTAAGAAAGGCAGTGATGTTGTATTTTTTGATGCATTATCACACACCAGGCTCTATTCTAAATGACTTCATTCAATATCCACGGCAACCCTGACAGGTAATTATTATCTGTAATTTACAGATGTAGTAACTGAGGCTCAGAAGGTTTGATTGCATGGCTAACAGATGGTTGCACAGGAATCCAAATCTCAAGAGCCTGGTCTTTCTGCAAACCCCTCTGCCTTTTAATGATTATAAAACCCTAAACCAGGCTTAAGTATATAAGTATGTAAGTAGGTGACTGCTTTCCATCAAACTTAATATTCCACCAAGCACTGTCAGGACACAGCAAATCTATACATGAGCACATTTGATTCAGCATCTCTCTTCTGCTCTCACTTTATTGACATTATATCTTAGCGTATTCACATTTAACATCTTCCACCTACTTTCCATTAGACTGATGAAGGCAGGTATATATTCCACAGGGAAGAGAGAGGTGGGTAGTTCTCTGAAAAACGCTTTCAACATTACTGCAGCTTCTCTATGGCACATTTTGTCCCATTTAAATTTATCAGCATTAAACTTGGCATCAAGTTCTTCACGGTATTGCTGTAAATCAAGGAAAACAGTCAGTATTCAATGCATTTTTACCACCTGACCCCATTTTCCCCTTCGAAAACTGTTCTTATATAAACTGTTTTTGTAAACAGACTGGTAAGGTAATGTCTACCAAGAGTAATTTTTTTCAACATGATTAAGGTAAATAGCTATGTGAGGATGAATTTTTAAAAACAATTTTCTAAAATATTTAAAAAATAATGTTGATCTTGAAATAATTTTCTAATTCTACACAAATATAGAAGTTCTCTACTCTGATCACAGTTTCATTTCTGTGGTTTTGGCAGAATACCACTATTCCCACATGATAAATACACTGTTAGATTCTGACAAAGTCTCTGTTCCCCCTCTTTTCATAATCCCTTCTGCCATCCTCTCTTCTATTTCTAAATTAGATCAAGAAGGTTTGCCTCTCAGCCAGTTCACAAACAGAATGAGAAATATCCCAGTAAAGTAAATCTGACCTCGCTGCAACATGCAAACCTATGACATCTTCCTGGAGCAGTGACAGCAAAGTTTTATTCCAAGACAGACACATGCCTTCCACATGTTTGCATGCTTGCCCAATCCTTTGTAAGGTTTGGAACACTGCGCAAATACTTTTAAAAAAACCTCTAAGCCTCCGTAAGTTCTACTTGGCTAACAAATTTTACATTATGAATTCATCTGATTATCAATGCCACTCAGGCTTCATGTTTCTTTTCAAAGGCAAACTCATTTTTTACTGCTCCTTTGAACTACAAGGTTTACCTATAATGCCAGCAGTTATAGTCAGTCTCCCAGCTGACACTAACTGCTCCAGAAAAGATACTTAGAAAGGGAACTCTAAAAGCTCTGTTTCTTTAAGACCTCTGCTTTATTCTCATGAGAAGCCTAATTCTTCTGGCCTTGAGCATGCACAGCCAGAGTCAGTGTGCACATCTGACCTTTTCCTAATAAGGATTAGCTCATTAACCAGCCAGACATAATCACTCTCTTGGCTCCCAGAGCCTGAAAACTGGAGGTCCCTGGCAGCACAAGTTTCTTGCAGAGATACACATGATTCTGATGCACCCTCTAACCTCTACTGATAAGATCAAAAGGAGATTTTCATCTTGTCCTGGAGAAGCTTTCAATCTTATAGGAATACTTTGGCTAATCAAGAAACCCTCTGGTGATAAATACACTTTACAAAACCTTAAGCATAAATATAAAGTTCTTCCTAAAATGAAAGAGATAGAGTGGGCTCTGAAAAGAGGATGCATGAGATCCATTCTTTGCCTTTCGGTGTCCTGTAATCTAGTGGGTGGGACTATTTCATGAGCTGATACGACTAATTTAGAGTGCACATGCTATAAGAAAAGTCATGTATTGGTGCTATGCAGCCAGGAAAGAGAAGAGTCAAACTCTGCTAGGGGCAAGTCTTGAGGATTACAGGGAATAGGAAATAGAAGGGGATCCTGCTCAAGCAGTGATACAAATGCCAGCAGATCCAGTGTGTCTGGGGAACTCCAGTTCATTCAGCCTTGCTGGTGCATCTAGGGCAAGGAACAAGGCTGGAGAGCAGCGAGCGCCAGTGCTAAGGGGACTAGCCTTCACGCTGTAGGCAATGAGGCAGCCTGGAACATCTCTAAGCACGGGAATGGCAAGGGTAGATTTGTCTTTTCTGACAGCCAGATGGAAAAATGATTTGGGGCAGCGTGGAGCTTGGCATAGGTCGGGTGGGTGGAAGCAAGTGACAGGCAAAGAACCCGGTTATCAAGCCACAGCACCACTTCCAGGGAGGGATAACTAAGGACTAATCTGGATAAACAGTTGTAGGATAGAAAGGAGAGGAGGCATTGAAGAAATGCCCAGGAGGGAAAATTCTCAAGAATCAGTGATGGATTGAATATGAGACTCAAAGAGAGAAATAATCATCCGAGATGATTTTCCAAGACGATTTCCATCTGATTTGTAATGGGCAGATGGCAGTGTTGTTAACAGGAAAAACACAGGAGGAGGAGTAAGCATTTCCCATCAGTCGCCTGGTACCACTGCAGTAAAGCAAAGGGGACATTGTTTTCCAAGTGCACAGGAAGCACCAGCGAGAGGAGAAGAATTCAAATTCATTTTCCACATACCTCTGCAAAGGAATCTATCTGAATCACAAATGTGGCCGTCCTAACCTGTGAGTAGTTCCCAGTCACCTAAGGGGCAACAGGGCACCAGGGTCAAGGGCAGGTGCTACAACCAGATCCTTTAGGCTTTTATCCGAACTCAGCAACTGACTAGGTTATGGTCTGTGCTTCAAGCTTCTCAATGTACAATGGAATATTAAAACGACATTCCGAAGATCAAAACAAATAATATCATGTAGAGCTCACACGGCAGGGCCTGCCATGCTGACAGCTCTCAATAAACACCGCACTGGCTGCTCGCCCCTCCCCCACTCTCAGGTCTATTCTAACCTGCAGTGTCATTACTATGGGAATCCCACGCGTATGCGGTGTGACTGTTTAGGGAATAATACCGCGTCATATTGTCTGGATGGCTAGTATAAAGCAACACTGAGAGAAATAATGTCTTTTTTTGGTTCTGAACAGAGCTGACATTTCTGTGGTGGCCCCAATGTGAAACCACGTCAACCGGGTATGAGTTTACCTTGCCAAAGATGGGGAGCACTTAGAGGTTCAGAAGCCCTGTTTTTCTGACCCCTGTTACTGAGAGCACTAGGCAAGGATGAGAAGTCTTGTCATTAAATCTCCCTTCAGCAAAAATGCAATGTGCCTCTATTTTGGAGGTAGTTTTATACAAATGCAAATGACCAGCCTAAATAAGCCAGGTGAGGTAATTATAAAACATTTAGAACAGCCTTGGAATGATTCAAACTAGTCAAAAAAGAAAATCTCGCATGTCAAACAGTCTGCCTCTTTCCATAAAATATATTCCCCGGTGTTTGGCTCAAATTTCTGTCATTTTTGAAAAGAAAATCATTGCAAACACCAACCAAAGCATTAAATTGGTTCCAAATGAGCTGAGGCCTCAAGTCTGGGACTTGGCCCCACAGCTGCGTGTTCCCTGTTTGGCTAAAACCAGCAGCTTCCTCCCAGGGCTGCTCCCCTGTCAGCCTCCCCAAGCATTTAAAGCACAAAGCCAGGCCAGACCGTTCACAGTAATGATACACTAGCGGACCACAGGGCTGGTATCATCGACTTGGTTCAATCCGAGGATAATTATAATGGAGTTTTTAGTAGTTTAGTGGATGAATTACAAAAAAGGAGGTAGTTTAAATAAAAAGTTTGAATAAAGGAGAGGAATAAAGAACCCTTTAATGCATCACGTTTCAATGTCTTTCTAACTGCAGTGTTTCCCGGTTTCTGTTCACTTGCCCAGATTTCTTTCATATTGGCCTTCCTAGGGCTCAAACCATGAAAACATCTGGATTACATTTTCCACTAATAAGTGATGGAATAAATAGGCTGAAACTACATAAAACTCGGTGGGGGAGAAAAAAGACTGACCTATATGTGGTTCAGGAATGCATGTGCCTATAATAACTTTCTGAAGGAAGGATTAGCCTTTGAGAAGCATTTTTCAGTGGAAGATTAGCCAAAGAAAGGTAACTGCTGCTATGACGTTAAACTTTGTGCACATAAGAAATGCCCTGTAATGTTTTTTTTCAATTATACTTTAAGTTTTAGGGTACATGTGCACAATGTGCAGGTTAGTTACATATGGCTACATGTGCCATACTGGTGTGCTGCACCCATTAACTCGTCATTTAGCATTAGTTATATCTCCTAATGCTATCCCTCCCCCCTCCCCCCACCCCACAACAGTCCCCAGAGTGTGATGTTCCCCTTCCTGTGTCCATGTGTTCTCATTGTTCAATTCCCATCTATAAGTGAGAACATGCGGTGTTTGGTTTTTTGTCCTTGCAATAGTTTGCTGAGAATGATGATTTCCAATTTCATCCATGTCCCTACAAAGGACATGAACTCATCATTTTTTATGGCTGCATAGTATTCCATGGTGTACATGTGCCACATTTTCTTAATCCACTCTATCATTGTTGGACAATGCCCTGTAATGTTTTCTCCTTTCGGTGATTTAGAAACAGGACATTTAAATCATATGCATTATGCATGTTATACACCCATGCATGCATGTGTACACATGCACATACATACACACACACACACACATACACACACACACACACAGAGGAACCAGTAAGAATATGTGCAAATACAGTTTCCCAATTATGGACAGAGGTTTCAAGAGATGGAATCTGTTTCTGTTTAGGAAATTTCTTTCTTTCATTTTGGTTCTCTGACTCTGCAGATATAACCAAAGATTTAACCAAAATAAGTAATGGTTTTCATCCTTACTTGTAGGATACATTTTTTTAGAAGAGTATGTAAGAACCAAACACACGAGAAAAGGAGACAGAAAGCAGATGCAACCTAGAAAGCATAAACCTTAAGGAGCCGTTGGGCATTTCCCTGCCTTCCACAAGAACTTGTGCCAGCATTCAGCCAACTCCACTCTCAGGGAAGTCGTAACCCCTCAACATGCCCGGAGCCCTGATGCCCTGGTGCCCTGCTCCGACCTCGCTTCACGGAAGACCTTGCCCTCACATGCAAAAGCCCAGGTAGCCGACTCTCCCAGCTGTGGGCCCCTTCTGGATGTGGCTCAGCCATATTTTCTGCAGGAAGCCCCAGCCCACGACGGGGTGAGGCATGGGTACCAGGGCCTTGCCAATTCTGCCCAGCACACGGCTCCTCCATGGTTAGGAATTGTCTGACCTTCACCGTGGTTGGAGCCTCACCCCAGCCAATCCTGGTTCCTGCCCCTTTCATCCTGCAGAAGCAGTACCGCCGTGACCCTCCTCCGCTCCTCACCCATCTCAGCATCTGCTTTCTGGAGGATCCAATAGACACAGCCTATCTATTCTCAGTTTCCACTTAGAAAAACCTCTTGTCACACTTCTATATAAAAACTCTGAGACTGATACAAATAGAATTTCCCAAAGCATGTACCAAAATGAATTAATGAAGAGATGCTGTTTTGCCTCTACAAATGTCTTTTTGATAAACATTACCGCATTGGTTTTCCCCTGCCCCTGAGACTGTTTGCTCAGGGATCCAGCTTTTAAAACTGCTCAGGTTTTCACATCTGCAAGCCAGGGAGTGATCCAACCACAGGAATGAGCTCTCCATGGTGTACTGCCTACCCGCAGACACAGTGGGATGTTTTGCTGGATTTTTATGAGAAAAGCTTTTCTTTTCTAATAGTTCTTTGCTTTATTGTACTGTAGAGTTTGCCACCTCATGGAAGTAAGAAAGCAAAAGAATAAGATTCACACTGAACAGCTGGTTTTAGATGTGGACGTTAACGTTACTGTAAGTGGAACTGGGTTTTGGAACTGCTGAGTGAATATTCTAGTGGTTATAGCCATTGCCACAAATTCCTGTAAGAGCTTTCACTAAAGCGAGAGCCAAAGAATGTTTAAACCAACGAATGATGGAAATAAAGGCTCATATAACATTGGCTTAGTGAATTCCACGGCTGAGAGGAGCACAACAAACTAAGGTGTTTAACCTCCAAAACAGCGGTGAGACGTTTCAACTTTTCCAAACTAAACGCAAGCAGCAGTTTTTGATGGTGAATTGATGTGCTATTTCATTGTTGTTTTTGGTTTTTTAATGTTTCTGTTTTGATTTTTAAAATTCTGGATCATGAAAAAACTCTGGAACAAACATTTTACCACAGGTACCAAGGAATACTAGGAAAGACCAAGTGATAATATCTAATAAACAACAACAAATATCTGGATCCCCGATGCTTGTGTGAACTGGGTCTAGCTAGCTTAGAACTCTACCTAGGAAGAGACAAAATGTTCGGTACCTTGACTTTAGCAGTACATCCTGAAAGTCGAAAAATTCCTTCAGATTCCAGACCTGATTCCTCAACTTTCTCAAAAAACTAGAAAGCAATGATATATTACCAGAATAAGTACCTCTATATGATCATAAACATATAAAACAGTAACAATGATGACATGAATCAATAAGTTACCAAGCATATATATATTTGCCTGGCACTTGAATGCTTTGTTAAATGTTCATAACCATCCTATGATGTCAACGTTATCTTCCAACATGCAAATGAGAAAGTAGAGATTCATAGCAGTTATACAACTTTCCCAAGATCAACCTCGTAAGTAACGGCACTGACTCAAGTTCGTGCTCTTAACCACTCTAAAATTATACATGCCTCTTAACCATTTTTAAGATCTGATTACTATAACTCTTTCTGCAGACTGATCAGTAACAAGAGATTCTAAATCTACTGTCATTGGTTGCAATCACTCTGACTAAGAAACTATAGGAACTCTAGATGTCTGATCAAGGAGTTTAGATGGGGTAAAGATTAATAGCTTTCGTGAGTTCTCAGGATGGTGATAGGTGTTAAAAAAGTAATAAACACTACCATTTATTGTGCATTGATTATGTGTAAGTTCCTATTCTCAGTCCTTTACCTGCATTAACTCATCTAATCCTCACAATAACCCTATTGTACTGCTAAGGAGACTAAGGAGAACAGTTTGATTCACTGTAATAAAGCACCTCACAGTGCTTCTCTGGAAAGGATATAACTTGGCCAAGTTCACCCAGTAAGAAGGGGATCCAGCATCTCTGCTATTTTCCTTTCAAGAAATGATGGTGGATGGTACCTGGAACTAAGGTAATTCTTCTAGGTATGGAGGCAAACAGATATTTAGGAAGAAGAAACATGCCTGTAAGAAAAGCGTCTCTTGTAGGAGTGGGAGAGTACTATCTTGAGGTGTCGTAGCGAGGAACACTTAACATCCAGTAGTAATAACAGCTAACACGTTGCTAATATGATATAAATCCATATTTAGTTTAACTAGCATTTATTGAGTACTTTCTATTTGCTAAGTTCTACGCTAGATTTTTGTACCTACACAGTACTATAAACTCATGTGCTGAATCGTCTTTGATTTTAATATTTTAAACTCTGTCCTTTACATACAGGACAAAGACAATGCTGGTTTCAACTCAATGAAGGAAAGAAAATCTCAGCGTCACCATGGACTCTGGATTTTGCTACTGCTGCTTTTCCCACTCCACCTTTTGCTGACTGTGTGTCTTGGCTAAGTTTTCTCACTCTTCTATCCCTCAGTTGCCTCATCAGTAAAAGGGCAGTGGTAACACCAGCCTCTTTGGGCTGCTCCGTGCTGACTAGACGTGGTATTACATAAACAGCACTGGCACAGCCCTGCCTAGGGAAGTCACCCAGAGAGGGCCCGTGTGTACAAAGGTGTTGCTTGTATCCTCTGGCCATCTCGGTGCCATCTTCCTGGCTCCTATCTCCAGCCAATCAGTCACCTGACTTGAGAAGTATCTCAATTTGAGGCACTGGTAGCAAAATATAGGAAGCTAAACAAGTGATGTATGATTATCAGTGTCAGGTAAGTATATGTTTCCTTAGACAATATTTTTAAATATCATTTAAAAACTCAATTTAAAATTCCACAAAATTTGTGTTAAGGACTAGGAATTTTAATTGTGCCACTGGATGTCACTGTTGAATAAATGCACACTTAGGTAAAAACCAGTATAAATTGCTGGCTATAAAACAACATGACTTAAAAGCAAATCAGGTATTCAGCAACAATAGTCACAGAGATATTAGCATTTTATAGTTCAGATAATATCATTTTCGAAACCTCCTTCCACCAAAATTATTCTTTTTGTCTAAATGTATCCTATCTGCCCAGACACACCGGAAAATGACTGGAACATGCTGGTTTTTAGATTTTATTAAACTTGGTTTGGAAAATTGATAAAATGATTACACATATACACATTTTTAAAACCCAGCCTATGCTATATCTCAGCAAATATTTGCTGAGATATAATCAAATGCACACACAAACACATTCATATGCGCAAATAACATTTGAAAAAATATTGGAAAAAAATGTAACTGTTCGTGCCCTGGGTCAGACCATCTGTGTCTGTCACCTGATGTGTTATAGGCAAACAAAATGTAACAGGCTCCAAAAGAATGCAGCAAGGCCAACTGGTCCAGGCGCCATGGGCCGTTATGTGGTGCATGGAATAAAGCTGAAAATCACCAGGGGCCTGAGTCCTAATAGGGCAATAGTGTCTTTAAATATAAAAGAAAATTCATTTGTGGGTTTACAAAGCGCCAAATCATAAGCATGAGGCTCTGTGAATTCCCCTTTCATTTGCCTGCTACTCACTTTTTGTAATACCAGGGGAACTTTCACTCCAGGGTCTTTCTTTCGGTCACTGTCCAGGAGGACTGTAAGTGGAACTCCAAAAATCCCATTGTCTTCATTGTGAGATAGTAAAGGGGGAAAGAAAAAAGAATTAGAAAAGCATTATCTTATTCCACTGTGTCAAAGTGTTAAAGCCGGAAGCAATCAGTCTTCTTAGTTACCTCGTCCTTTTACTTTCTCTGTTTTGTTTCTTTTCAGTTGAATTCCAAAGGCATCAAAAAAGGCAGTCAATTCAATCAGAGAGAGATGGCGGATTTTCTTCATGTCTTCAGCAGACAGATCTCCTGCTTCAGTTAAGCCAAATCTGGTTTTCTGAACAATAAATTTCTAAAACACACAGTGAAGGTATTTAGTTTTTATGTCAAAGGAAAATTATTATGCGTTCACTCAAATGCCACCTGGACACTCTAAATCTATGCAGTAGAACGTGTTCTTTGGAAAACATCTCTAAGGAGCATGCTGCATCCTAGAAATATGAATATGTGGTTTAGAACAATGTGCAGATCACTGCTATGCTAATTAGAAGCAAAACAGCAGTCTAAAGTATATGATAACATTGCCATTGCAACTGCGGCAACTGCCTTCTTTATAAGGAACACCCAATATTGTCAAACAACATACATGTCAGACACCACATGGAATGCACACACCATGGTGCTTAATTGGAATAAATGTGACACACACATACCAGGAAACACACCTAGGTATATCCCAGGAGAGCTCTAAACGTATGTTTTTTTTTTCCTTCTTGGGCAGTCAATCTTTAAATCAAGGTTTATCTATCTCATACTGCACACTTTAAGAGACTTTTAGTAATCTCCCAGTTTAAACTGATTATATATGCTTGCTGAGACAACAGTTATTCTACCATAAAAATTAAATTTAAATGATTCCAAATTCTTAAAAAAGCAAATACAGAGAAAGTGCAAACAATCCTACTATGATTTTGAAGACAATGATACTGACATATTCTTCATTTTCACACAAGAAACAAAAGACACTAAAACAACAACAGCAGCAAATCCTTCAACAATCCAGAAATATTGTGAAGAATTTCAGCAGCAAGACCTTTTAGAAGCAAAAGATTATTCTTATATAATATCCACAGGTTCACTTTGCCCTCAGAAAGAGTGGTATTGAAAAAAAAATGCTGAAGTAAAACAAAAAAAACCCCATAGATTAAATTATAAACACTTAAATTTAAATTATAAAGCTTTAAGTTCACATTTTCCTTAGGAGTTTCCTAAACTGGAGCTTCCTTGGGGTAGTCAAAGTATCTGCCCATTCATTCATTCTTTTATTCATTCAATAATTGCTCCTTGGAACCTCAAGTATTTAAAAATGAAACAAAATATAGGATGTGGATTGGGGCATGCCTTGTGCTATTAAATGTTTAGCTAGTTTACCTTCTTTCTGAGGCTAAGTCCTCATATAACAGTAACACATAACAATAATATAAACAAAAATTGCAATCGCTTATTGACCAACTACTATGTGCTAAATCCTATGCAAAGTTCTTCATGGGAAGAGCCAAACCTCAGAAGGAGCTGGCTTCGATGAGGAGATGCAGGGGCCAGCATCCTCTCTTGCATGCCTCTCTTTAAGATAAGGAGGGCCTCCCCCTGAAACCAGAGTCCTGCAGGCTTCTCTCTTTTTCCTCGACCACCACATGTTGCCCTCCAACCTGCAGACTGCTTAGGGACCAGGAAGGGTTTTGAAGTTGGACACACTTAGTTTCAAATCCTATTTCTACTTCCCACTAGCTGCGGACTTTGGACATGTTGCTTAGCCTCTCTGGGCCTCAGTTTCCTCAGCTGTAAAATGGACGTAATCACTAGGGTCCACCTTACATTATTAATAGAATATCTAGTATAGTGTCAGGCCCGTAGAATGCACTCAGTGAGTCCTAGAGTTCTTCCTTTCCTCTTCCTGTCCTCTGTCATGGGATGGTTGTTTGGGAACGGTCCAAGTCACCTGGTACAAAAAGTCTGTTTCTGGATGACTCAGTTTTTTAGCTCTGAAACTGCCTGGGCCCTGCTCATCACGCATCCAACCCTAATCAGCACAGAGTATTCAGGACTCCACAAGATAAACTTTTCACACATGCATTGGTTGAATGGCAAACAGACCAATGTTACATAGTTCTCTATTAGGCCTCCTGGATATAACATTCTGGATATAAATAATGAGACTTTGTGGGTAACAAAGTATATAGCTCTCTTTGCCCATCGTGTACTAATAGAAGTTCTTGAATTGGTTTTGATGTGTTTTTATTGTCTGTTCCATGAGCTCTCACTTCCTGTCATGACTGTGACTTTTTGCAGTCCCCTCTTCTGATATGTGGCTTATAGAGGCACAAGTGTGTAAAGGTAGGGTCTGCATTGATGTATAAGAAAAGTACGAATATAAAGTGCAAGAAAGCTCACAAGCCAGACAGGTAGAATCCTATTTCATTTGTAAAATAGTATTCAAGCCTACAGCCTCACAACTTTTCCTCCACACAGGTACAGCCAGGCAGGCTGTGCACTGCACAACAAGTGGTGCCCACATAACACCCCCAATGGTAGTGTGAGCAGTGTGATGCCTGGCCGCTGAAACCCCCGTGCACACACACAGATATTTAAAAAAAGAAATCTTGGCCGGGCACGGCGGCTCACACCTGTAATCCCAGCACTTTGGGAGGCCGAGGCCGGCAGATCATGAGGTCAGGAGATCGAGACCATCCTGGCTAACACGGTGAAACCCCATCTCTACTAAAAATACAAAAAATTAGCCGGGCAAGTTGGCGGGTGCCTGTAGTCCCAGCTACTCGGGAGGCTGAGGCAGGAGAATGGCGTGAACCTGGGAGGCAGAGCTTGCAGTGAGCCGAGATCGCGCCACTGCACTCCAGCCTGGGCAATAGAGCGAGACTCCATCTCAAAAAAAAGAAGAAAAAGAAATCTTAGTTTTGTCCTATGAAGTCACAGGAAGTTCCTGGAATAATCATGAAAGGTTTTGCTTACAGTTAAAACATAGTCTTCTTTCTTAATCTCTGATTTCTTAAGTTTATTTCTTTTTAGAGCCTCTGTAACCATTTCTGAATAAGACACTTCAAATGACAGCTCCTCAGCCTCTGGTGGAATGTTCTTTTCCAGATAATCATCATCTAAAGACAAAACAAAGAATACAGACTATTTAATATGCCATTTAATCAATCAATACTATTTGCTATAAAACAAATTCAAAATATTTACAAGTGAATCCACAAGCACGTTATAGTGTTTATATGCAAGGAAAAGCAGCAGACTCACCCCGAGGAGTTCGGTTAAACAATAGTGTCACATCACAGACCTCCATATGGACACATTTTTATCATCATTGCCCAAACTATTTACTCTGATTTTTAAAATTTTAGATTTGTATGTCTCATGAAAGTTGCTGAGGATTATTAAAAGAAAGTCCAAAATAGGGTATTTCTACATATTCTTATGAGATTAAAATTAAGCTCATCTAGACCCAATGTCACTGTTACGGGTAAGCAGAAGCTTAAAGCAGAGGAAGAAAGGCTGGAATCTGCTAGAATTCCTCTCTACTTTGACTCCTCTTGTTTCTTCCCTCACCTGTGGAATATCTGCCTCCTAAGGTTTGTTCAAATTCCATTTGTATTTCATGGCTAAATTTGTTCAGGTGAATTAATCGGAATTTCTGTTATTTAATATTGGTTACCTGATCTTGTATGACATACATTGAGAAAAAGCTGAATGGGTTATATGTAGTACCCCTTAAAAATGTTTTTCTCAAGCTAATTTGAAAATTAAGACAAAAGATTCATTGAGCAAAAACAAGTGAATCCACATTTGAGCGATCCTAACCTGATTTCTGATTCAGATTTCAGCCTGTCATCTGGTTTCATTGCCTGGCAAAACTGTTCATATGCAAAGTGAATAATTATCTTATTATAAAAAGAACTCATTCTCTTCTGCCCTCTGCTGTAGGCACTGACTAGGGGACTACCAAGTATAACAAAAGGAACAACAGGCAGAATTAAAGAAAACTTGGTTAATTTTACATTAAAATTAGGTGGAGAAATTTGTAAGTCAACAGATATAAAAATTCTGAATAGTGATGCTAATTAAAAACACAATAATAAATGAGTGCAGCGAGAACTTAGAAAATAGCAAAGGGACACCAGGCACAGTAGCTCACGCCTATAATCCCAGCACTTTGGGAGGCCGAGGTGGGCAGATCACCTGAGGTCAGGAGTTTGAGACCAGCCTGGCCAACATAGAGAAACCCCATCTCTACTAAAAATACAAAAATTAGCCGGGTGTGGTGGCAGGCACCTGTAATTCCAGCTACTCAACAGGCTGAGTCAGGAGAATCACTTGAACTCAAGAGGCAGAGGCTGCAGTGAGCTGAGATCGTGCTACTGCACTCCAGCCTGAGTGACAAGAGCGAAACTCCATGTTAAAAAAAAAAAAAAGGAATGGCAAAAGGAGAGCTATGATGTTCCCTTGTTATACAGGGGCTTGCATTCAAAACAGAGGAAGATAAACAAATAGAACTCTAACTACCTACGGATCTATAAAGAGCCTCTTTGGAGAGCAGCAATTAAACAGGCCAATGCTCCAAACCACAGGACAACTCCACGTAGAAGGCTAGTTTTTAGTGGCATGATTTCAACTAAGTCACAGTATGGCAACAAATAGAATGATGTAGAATACTAATGTCTGGCAAGTCCCTTCTTTTTTATTTTTATTTTTTCTTATCAGCTTTATTGAGATACACTTCACATGCCATTCAATTCACCCATTTAAAGTATACCTGCCAGTGGTTTTGAGCATATTCACAGAGTGGTACAACCACCACCATGATCAATTTTAGAACATTTTCATCACCTCAACACCTTTATTTTTGAAGCCAATGCTGAAAAAAGCACGGGATCCATTATTTACAAAAAGAATGCACATATTTTGGGAAAAACTGAGAAATCACAAAAGTATGGCCAAAAGGGGCCTATTTCCTACAAGGAGGATCTGAGATTCCATACCTAGCCCATCTAGGGAGCCCACCTCTCAAGCGGAAGAGGCGCAGATAGAAGCCTCCCCAGCAGCCTTGTCAGGGGCAACCTGCTCTGGTGCTGCGTGTGCCTGAGCAGTGAGTAGGGATCCTCAGAAGTGGCCTACTTCCTGGCAGACCACATCACTTGGGAAACAGCCTTTAAAGCAAAGACACTAGCCATGTGAGGAGTTTCTAAATGATGAGGTGGTCGTGAAGGAGGAAAAGATTCTGCTTCCAATCTGGCTCTATTAATTTTGTCTTGTGTGACAGAATGGGGTGTTTGGAGTTGGGTGGGAGGAGTGAGCGATGGAAGTGACAGAATCACAACAGGGAGAAAAGCACACTTATACTTTGCTTTTAGAAATTCACTGCTAACTGTATTGAGTGCCAGAACAAAAGCGAGAAGACACAGCTGAAGTTCAACGGGAGGCATGCCGCTCACCACTTATTGCATTCTGAACTGGCTGTCCAGGCTCCGGTGATCCATTGGAATGAACTGGTAGAACTGGAATGGTCTCAAGTACAGCCTGCCAAGCAAAGGAAGATGAACACAAAACATTTTACCATAAATACAGTCCACCTCACATTTCAGCCTGACTTATGTTCTGCAGTATACAAGAGTCATTTTCACACAAAAAAAGCCATTCTTGATTTCATAAAGGACCTGCATCTGATTTCCTGTTTCTGCATTCAGTTTGGATGTGTGCAGCTTACACATGTTTCACAAAAGGGAACAATGTAAGGTCCATATAACTGTGCTTTCCTAACTCTTAAATATTTGCTGCTTATACCTTTGCTAAGATGTAGAGATTATGATTCCTGACATCACATAATTTGATATTGCTGCTTATACCTTTGCTAAGATGTAGAAATTATGATGCCTGATGTCACATAATCCGATAATTATAATATCATTTGTTAATTAATCGTCATGCATTTTTGTCTTACTTATATTAATTATATTGTTAATATAACATTAACATATTAATTCCCTCACAGCAAAATACAGAGTGATAGTAACTAACAAAATATTAGGTATCTTTTCTAATTCAATTTCCCCTCTTAATTAATTTGGTATTTTTTAAATCGAAATCCTGCCACAGCACTGAACTCCCCTTCAGTATTATCAGAAGTTGAGTATCTATCCTGGTAAAGGCCTGTGAAGCAAGCTCCTGCCTAGGTCTGGATGGATATCAGTAAAAATTTACACACAAATCCTACCAAAACAATTTACATGCAAATCTTACAAATTTTAATATGGGAGTTCTCTGTGAATATGTGTGATAGTGAAATCTGCTACTCCATCAAGAATCTTTTATATGCTATTCACACATAAAACGCTTTCCCCCAGAGCCTGATTTCTTTTTTTATTCTCGTATTTCTTTAGCAATAACTGAACACCTGCTTCATGAAAGGTCTTTTATCATGTACTACAAGTTGCGCAAAGGGGTCTTGAATTCTGAGCCTCATGATCTCCTTTTATTCCTATTTTATTTCAAAACAGTTGGTACAATTATAATTGTGTAAATGGTGTATGAATAGATGTCCAATAATTAAAACATAGATGCCCAATTACTGTAATTGGTGGAAAAATGACAAACCGAAAAAAGGTCTAGGGTCATGTAGGTTCATTGTCTGGCCAATGTTTGGTGGCTCTACAAGTAACAATACGGAATAAAGATTACCCAGACACTCAAATCCTTAAAGAGATGCGGACAACTTTTCCCTTTTTAAGTTTTCCAACAAAGAAATGCTTTGTCAGACTTTGAAATAACTTACCTATGGGAGAGAAGACTCTTCTGAAAATTGATAAGACTTTTTTATTTATTTAGGGCTTGAAACTGATGGTTTGGGATACTTAAACCTACTGAGTGTCATTATCTTAATTTTCTCTGACAGTTTTACTGGCCCCTAGCCAGTTAATTGTACTGAATGAGAGCCTGCTCTTTGTAATGTAAATAATTATGGGACTTTCTTGGGGGAAGCAGAAATTTGAGTCATAATCCCTGCTCTTGAGCTACTTACAATGAGAAGAACAGAATAACACTTACAAAGCATTACGAAAATGAAGCCACTGTTAAGAACTAATTTCTGTAATACCAACTGCAAGTGTTATTGGAGAGCGATTGAGAGGGAAGAGGTGCTGCCCAGAAGGTTTCCACTGATGAGGTGGTTGGACTTGAGCTGGAACTTAAGGAATAATGAAAAGGACTTCCAAAGGCAAGAGGAGACATGCAGAAGCATTCAGGCCAGATGGAGATGGAAGCAGAAATTTCAGGCATGGAAATATCTGAAGCATTTCAGCACCAGGGATCATGAAGAGACTGCGGTACCAGGAGTCAAGTCATGGTATTAGAAAAACATAAGAAATAAATTAATCAGGAGAGTCAGTGCAAATTATGGAAGGTTTTGAAAGCCACGTCAAGGAGTTGAGACTTAGAATCCTAAAGGTTAGAAACAAAACAGAGCAAGACAAACAAATGCACATCTTTGCGTTACAGCAGGAGAACGATTCATGGTGGAGATGAAGGAACAGTGGCAGCCAATAAACGGTACCTGAGTTGGGATGTAGGTTGAGCAGGAAGGCTAGATGCTTGACATATATCATTTTAAAACATCCGTTCCTCATTAAGGATTATATTACGACTAGCATCGTTTTTGATTTGTACTAGTGATTTTTAATGTATTTTAAATATAAAGACCACCCCCATTTAAAGCAACCTTCCCCAGCTTGTTCATAACTGAGCCCACCGTTTCCCTAATGTGATCAACCACATGTGTTTCTCACCAGGGCTTTCACTGCTAAGGGAAGTGACAAAATCACAATGGGTGCTTTCCCTCTGCTGAAAGTTGCTCTGCTGCCCTAGTTACACCAAGCTAGGATTGGAAAGTAGAGTATGAGGGGTTATTATGTTAAATTTTAAATTGTAGGAGCCTAGTACTATCTGCTATAGTTTTCTCCTAGACTTTGACTAAAGTTATCTGGTATGTCCTCCATATTCAATAAAGACCATACGAAACATTTTCAATGCTCTGTTCACTACTTAAAATTTCACTGACTCAAAACATGTTTATGATCTCTCTGACTGGCTGTTTGGTTTTTGCCCATGGTTTGAGTTTCTGTGCCATATGACTCCATGTACTAAAGCCACCTGTGCTTGATTAAACAAAGACAGTAAGGCTCCTCATCTTCTTGTTCTGCAACCAAGATCAGAATGGACAAATCCACAACTTGCAAAAAACACTGTGCCAGAGTCCCCAGAGACCAACTTAAGGAAGCCACATTCACTGACAAATATGCAATGCATTTTACAGCAGAAGATACAACACTTGCAAAATCTATTCAACATGAATTTAAAGGTATTCTGATGATGTCTTGAATTAAAATATTGTTCACATCTGAAATTATAACCTAAATACCTAAATATTAAGACAATGAGAACATTAAATACCAAATATCCATGAGAATAGCCAAAGTTTTATTCAGAGATTCTTAACTTTAATGCAAATGACTAAAATTAAGTGAAATATCTTCATACTCTAAGAGATGAGAAAAAATTATCCAAGTAGAGCCAAGAAAGAATGTAAAAAAATAAGATTTGAATAAATTATTGCAATAGGAAAAAATAGGCACAATTAAATAAAGTTAGTTATCTCTTTAAAAATATTGCTCCTGGAAAGATTAGGCATGCATAGGAATGGAGGGATATGGGAAATCGCTGTACTTTTCCACTCAACTTTGCTGTGAACCTGAAACTGCTCTAAAAAATAAAGTTCAGCCTGGGCAATATAGCAAGACCTCATCTCTACTTAAAAAAAAAAATTTAGCTGGGCATGGTGGTGCACACCTATAATCCCAGTTACTCGGGAAGCAGAAATAGGCCAACAGCTTGAACCCAGTCATTCAAGGCTGCAGTGAGCCATGATCATGCCATTGCACTCCAGCCTCGGTGACAAAGCAAGACTTTCTCTCAAAAATAAATAAATAAATAATAATAAAGTTTATTAATTTAAAATATATTGCTGATACGGGCAACTATTTACAGTCTGATTAAGATATAACACACACATTTTAGAAACAAAAATGAATAATATTTACTATCACAGATAATTTAAAATTATAATGTAAATAAACATTTGTGTATGTGTATGCATGTATATGTGTACACACACAATAAATTTATAACAACATACCTTGTAATTTGAAATAAATTGCATATCTTGATAAAGCAAATACACATTACCAAAATTCATACAAATTGGGGTAGAAAATAATCTAACCCTTAAATTACATCCATTAAAAAATTAAACAGGCCCAGTGTGGTGGCTCATACCTGTAATCCCAGCACTTTGGGAGGCCGAGGCAGGTGGATCACGAGGTCAGGAGTTTGAGACTAGCCTGGCTAATATGGTGAAACCCAATCTCTACTAAAAATACAAAAATTAGCCAGGCATGGTGGTGTGCGCTTGTAGTCCCAGCTACTGGGGAGGCAGAGGCAGGAGAATGGCTTGAATCCAGGAGGCAGAGGTTTCAGTGAGCCAAGATCGCACCACTGCACTCCAGCCTGGGCGACAGAGCAAGACTCCGTCTCAAAAATAAAATAAAATAAAAATGAAAATAAAAATAAACAAGCCAGGCATGGTGGCTCACGCCACCTGAGGTCAGGAGTTCAAGACCAGTCTGACCAACATGGTGAAACCCTGTCTCTACTAAAAATACAAAAAAATTAGCTGGGTGTGGTGGCGGGCACCTGTAATCCCAGCTACTCAGGAGGCTGAGGAAGGACAATCGCTTGAACCCAGGAAGTGGAGGTTGCAGTGAGCCGAGATCGTGCCATTGCACTCCAGCCTGGGCAACAATAGCAAAACTCCGTCAAAAAAAAAAAAATTAAACAAAGCTTTATGCCTATAATGATACCAGGCTTTGGAGGTTTCATAAACAAATTATTAAATACATCAAAAATATATACAAATTATAAACATGTGTAGATTTATATATTGTATGTTTATATCATAGTTCGATAAATGGCTCCAAGGTACAGAAAAGAACCCAGAGTTTTCAACATATTTGTACAAAGGTTAGCATAACCCTGGTAAACAAATTTTAATAAATTGTATGTGTAGACTAATCCCGTTTACTAGAATACAGGTTAAAATATTAAAATAGTAGTGAATCAAATTCTACAGTTTAATAAAAGAATAACATAACACAATAAATTGGGTTCATCCAATTTTATTTTATTTCTTGGATGAACCCAATTTATTGTGTTATAGTTCAATATAAGAAAAACCTATCAATGTAACTTCCTAAAGTAATTGATTAAAGAAGGAAAACAATACATTCATCTTAACAGATGTTGGAAAATCATTTGATATAATTTAAACCCCATTCCTGATTAAAACAATTATAAAGCTCAGAATCTTAGAATAAATACTCTCCTTAATGATGAAACATTAGAAGAATTCATAAGAAAAATCAAGAACTTATCAAAGGATCCTCATAATTATTAATCAATGTTATAAGTGATTGTGGTCAGTCCTCTAAGGGAAAAAAATGAGATAAATAATTATTTTACATACTGAGTCAATAAAATTTTCAGTATATGCAGATGATTTCTGAGAAAAATCATAAAATTAAATGAAAAATTTTTAGCAGCAGAAAAGCTTCAGGAAGGAAGCTAAAGGAGACACTTATAAGAAACAAAAAATCCTACTTTCCTTATATATCTGCAAAACAAGCTAGAAAATATCATTAAAAATCTTACAGTTTAAATACCAATGCAAACTAGTATGTGTGAAAATGCGTGTAAGACTTAAAGGAATAAATTATAAAACCTCACTGAAGGATAGAAGACATACATAAATGGAAAGACACAATTATTATTCCTCAATGGGAAGACTCAATGTTTTGAGATGTGGATTCTCTCTCCAATATTAATCTTTAAATTCAATGAAATTCTTAATAAAGTCATAACAAGATTTTTTATGAGGTAGTCATAGCCTTTTTCTATGTTCATCTGGAAGAAAAAATTTCTAAGAAGGGCCAAAGGAAATTTTAATGCAGACTGTGATGAAGGGGAACTTACCCTAACAGATTTCAGAAACAAACCATAGAGACAGACATCTGCAAACCTGGTGGATTTACTTCTCATAAAGTTGGCATTTCAAACATGAAGAAATGATTAAAGACTGGGGGAAAGATACGGGTTAGGTCATGGCTATCTTATGGAAAAGATAATTTAGGTTACCTTCTTTTACCATTTTACAACATAAATTCCAGTAGGGCAAGTTGTTGGGGCCCCCTGAAGTCTTGGGGATGACAGTAAGTTGGCCCCGGGAATTTAGCCTGGCAGGAGAGGTTTATTTTTACAGGTGTCACAGACAGGACCCCTGAAGCCCTGGCCCCTGCTTCATTTGATTACTGGATATCCCTCCTTCTAGAAGAGACTGGGAAACCAAACTGGGGTCCCTGTGGTTCCTTATAACCAGAAGCACAGGGCCCAAAATGTAGTTACCAAAGCAATAACTTGGCATCAGTGAGCCACTCTAGCAAATAACCATTTTGTTTAACTTTTCTAAAAGATACTCTGAGTAACAAACAATCCAAGGTAAGTCAAGTCGAAGGCCAGTGCCAGTGAGATATTTTTTAGACCCAATACTGCTGAAACTTTTATTTATGTCATTACTGGCATTCAACCTGCCTTCAGAAAAAAACAAAATGAAAATAAAAATAAAATCTGGGTGACTAACTTACCCTGGACAGCTCTATAACTGCCACACAAGACCCTTTTCTTTCTCTTATACCCTCAAACTTGCAAAAAGCCTATTTGTAGACAATATGTGCTCAGTAAGAATTTGCTGAATGAATGACTGAATGAACCAATGATGCGAAGAAGTTCGCAGCTAAGAATAAAGAAATAGAAAAATATGACCAGCAGTCTTACCAGAAATAAAATTGTGGCCATGGAGCTGCCATGGAAACACCTAGAAAGGAAGGCATGCCTACCATCCTCTCCTTTGGCAACTCAATCATACAATCATCCTCCTCCAAGTTCTGGTGGTGTGTGCATAGAACCACACGCAGTCCTGTGCTGCTGCTTGTACAAAATGCTGGGGGTGTTAAAGCCAGCTACAGAGGCCGACAAGGGGTCCGACCATGTCAGGAGCTTCCAGGTTAACTAGAAAGTTGGAGAACCACCGCAGGCTGTAAGCAAGACTTGTATTTTAAATCAATGACTTGAGGCTCTGGGAGGGATGAATTTGAAGGGAATAAAGCTAAAGTCTGGAGATCACTTAGGAGGCTACTTCAGCAGTACAGAAGATAACGAGTTTCTGTACTGAGAGACTGTAAGACAGGAGGGGAGCAGAAAGATTTTACAACCATTAACATGATGAAATTCACAGGTCTCAGAGATGCACATGAAGAGGGGAGGAGGGAGGCAGAGTTGAGGCTGCCATGCAGGGGTGACTGTTGGGCACATGGGTGCCACAAGCTGCGATGGAAAATAAAGGATCCTGGGTAAGTCCTCAGAGCACGAGTCCCCAGTCACAAGGGAATAGCACCACTGTGTAAGATCTACTGCAGGTCACTCCTTATTCGAACAGTTACCAGACTTTGTGAATGACTGACTTTGTTTTCATTAATAAGTGGGATGAATTTGAGATGACGTCTAAAACAGAGACACTCTCACTTATTTGCATCCCAATGCCTGGTCTTGAATGGGAAAGTAAGAGCTGATTTACAATCAGTGGGTCAGATATTGTGGGTAACCCTCAACCTATTTATGCCATAACCTACAGAGTTATTAGTAAGTTAATCAATGATAAAAGTCACTCATTTTATTCCTTTTACATGATCACTGTGCAACAAAACAATACCATAAACAAAAATCTAAAAACACAACAGCAAAGTTAATTTATGTGGGGCTAACAGCATTATCTCCCTAAACAACAGGGATTTCCTAGGAACGTGTCATGCATGTAAATGTCATCAGCTCCTTGTTTCTCGAAATGGACAGGGGTTGAAAAAAAACTGCCCCAGCAGAACCTTTGAATGTGCCACCTCCATCTGAGTGGCTATTGTGCTAACTGCTGCCTTCCATCAACCTGCCACTGGAAAACCATTGCCTCATCTGATGGGGTCTCTCAATGTCTTCTGTGGAGGGTCTATCATATTCTCCCTGCAGAGCTCCTGCTCAGAGACAATGAGTGGGGATTCGCAGTGGGGGTGACGGGAGGGGGAATGACAAAAATTTTTGACAAAACAAAAGTACAAGTTCTGTTACTTAAGACCAAGTGAATGAATTCATCTGAAGGTAAAGAGTTTGCATGAGTGAGTCCTGAGAACTAAGGCATAGTGGAGAGCCTTCAATATCAAGATGAAGGTTTTGAATTTATCCTGTGGGTAAAAGGAACTTCTGGGTTAAGATGGTAGTTAAGCCACGTCATCAAACCTCTGGGATTTTTCTGAGTGTGCTCAGCTGAGAACACCAAAGTTAACAAATTCCTCCAAATTGATACACATAAAAAACATCCTTTGATTTCTGGCTGCAGTGACATGAATCCATGGAGTCCTCATTTATTCTGAGCCTCTTTCTTCCTAATTTTTACAAAGTTAGTAGTTCTACCAGCAGCTGTGGTTTCCTTGCAATCTTAGTTCAAGTATTTTTTAATGTTTTAAAGAATTGCTTCTTCTTACCTTCCTACATTAGTTGCTTTGACTTGCAACTGTACCTTGACATGTAACTGTGCTGACATGGATGTCTTACCACAGAGTCACTCCTGGGAACTGCAAAACTCCCTTCTTTATCCTGGGATGCGTCAGACAGGGTAGTACTGTTGAGAGAAGCATCATCTGGCTAAATGGAGAAATAAAAGTACCATTCTTATTCAGGCAAATACTTTCTAATGTGTTTGTGTATTCTGCTCTGTGTTCATACTGAGATATGTGTGGCAATACATGCAATTATGACTGCCTGTGCATGGACAATTGCATCCAACTGGTAGTGCAGCAGTATTATGTGCCACGTAGGTGCCCAGCCCTCTAAGGACACTGGCCTCTGTGGCAGACACTGATGTGCCTGCCACAAACTCCATTTGCCTTAACAGTATCTTGGTTTTGTTCCAGGGAATTGGGGTAAATCAAAAAACCTGATTTCCAGGCTCATTTGCAGTTAAGAGGGGTCACGTGGCCGACAAGGTGTAAGTGAAACTTTACCAAGTGTATTTATTAAGAAAAAATATAGGTTCATTCGATACATGCTCATGACAGGACCACAGACGACAGCCTGGAGCTGCCAGGCATGTTATACAAATGAGGACAATGGGCACCAAGAAGAAGTCAGGGACAGAAGAGCAAGCCTGGCTGTGTCCATGCGGCTGGCCTATCAGACATGGGCCACCCATCTGAAGGGTCTCCACGTGAAGCAAAACAACTCCAACTTTTTGATTACATGTATCCAAACACAAACTTATCTGGACTAATCTCATAATTTTTTTTTAGCAGATTCTATGACTGTTTTTTGTAGTGAATAGAATTTAGTAGCAATAGTACCAAATTTTGTTTGTTGTTGTTGTTGTTGTCGTTTTAATAAAGCTGGAACTAAGAGATTTTTGTTGCAGTGTAGTATGGTGCCACTGAAATTAAGATGTGAATATTATTTTCTTTAGCAAGGAAACTTATTGCAAAATTTAATGCATTTGATTGAATGTATTTTGCTCGACTATATTTTCTCAATTTTCTAGAGATATTATACATTATTTTACAAAATGAACAAAGATCTTTTTTTTTTTTTTTTTAGAGAAACAAATAAGAAACAAGAACTAGTACAAGAAATTTAAGTCAGCTGGGCATGGTGGCTCATGCCTGTAATCCCAGCACTTTGGGAGGCTGAGGCAGGAGGATCACCTGAGGTCAGGAGTTCCAGACCAGCCTGGCCAACATGGGGAAACCCCATCTCTACTGAAAATACAAAAATTAGCCGGGTGTGGTGGTGCATGCCTGTTGGGAAGCTGAGGCAGGAGAATTGCTTGAATCTGGGAGGCAGAGGTTGCAGTGAGCCAAGATTGTGCCATTGCGCTCCAAACTGGGCGACAAGAGCAAAACTCTGTCTCAAAAAAAAAAGAAAGAAATTTAAGTCAAGATGGTGAACTGACAATCTACCTCCCCTGCCACCCAAATAACTACAAATGGCAGAAAAATATATATTTCTTAGAAGAAAAGGTTTTGAATAGCACTGGAAACCAGCGAAGAATTCCATAGCAGGCCAAATGAGAAATTTGTAGGTGTAAAGCAAATGGGATTGGTTTGATAAGATAAAAATCTCTTCCTAAATGTAACATAAAATAAAATTTCTACGAAGGGAAGAGAAAAACAAATAATGTAGAATGAACAAAGAGTAAGAAAGGGCCGCAGACAAATAATTAAGACATGTTTAGAAAAATAGGAGCCAGGCAGACCTCTCTTGCCGTAAATATGTAGACAGCAACTAAATATAACCCAACAAAAAAACACCAAAAAAATGCGATCTAAATTAAATGAAATTGTTGCCTTGGGGATGAATGAATTCCTAGTTTGAGTACAGAAGTCTAAGAGAGAAGGAACTCCAGATGCCACAACAAAAGACATGGAGGGGAGAACAAGAAATGAAATCAGCTTTTATCTCCCTCATTAGTTTGGTTTTGCATTTGAGGAGCCTGCATGCTAACCAACCTATCCCCTTTACACACATTATTAAGCACCCCCGACTCACACAAACACACAATCAGCAATTTTGGCCTTTCTGGAAAACAGATCTACTCAACTGCAAAGGAAACATACAATAATTTCCTATACAATCGGAAAAATCAATAAAGTCCAGCTCTATGCCTCTGCAGAAAACTTTAGAGGCCCAGTGAGCTGTAATTCCTTCTATCTGCAATGTACCGACAGCTTCTGCCTTGCAGAACACCTTTCACACACTGTGTCCTTAGGTGAAGGCGTAGGGTGAATCCTATCATCCTCCTGCTGTAAAAGATTCTGATAGATGGGACTGGGGGAGGGGCTGGGGAGGAGGACAAGATGAAACACCTCAGATTGATAGTCATGGTCAGAAGCTCTCCCTCCACTGGAGGCACAACCTAAAACCTGAAAACACTCGCTGCCACCCAGCGGGAGGCGTGCAGTTCCCTGACCACATGGTACTCACTTCACTGTGCGCATCACAGATTGCCACACATTCCAAAAGCTAACGTGTTCTCCACACACGATGTTTACATTTCCAAAATCACTGGAAAAAACTAAATGTTTATATCTATGTTGATACTGAAAAAAATATTTATACAGGAATCTGTTATTTTTTCTGTGTGAACCCATGAAGACCCAGCTTTTGTTGACAACATCCTCCACACAGGATATGCAACAGAAAATGATTTTTTGTTGTTGTTTCTGCCTGTAGATCTTTTTTAATGATAGAATTTAGTTATTTTAGATTTACCTATTAAATTATTTCTTACTAAGTTTAACAGCTATGGGTGATGGGGAGATGTGGCTGTGTTTGCTGACAATCTGAATTATGTAGCATCTTTACCTAAGGGAAATGAGAATGTATATACTTTATTCTACATTTGTACTCATAAATGTTCTGGGCAGCATTATTTGTAATAACTCCAAACTGTAAACAATCCAAATGTCCATCATCAGGTGAACATCAATAGTGGTATATTTATACAATGGAATATTATTTAGTAATGGACTAAATTTTTAAAACAACAAATGGATGAATCTCAAAATTATTATACATTAAAGAAGCCAGACATAAAAGAACATACTATAATTAGACTTCTATGAAATGGGAAACCAAGCTAAGGTGTTAGAAATCACAGCTGGGCTTGCTTCTCCAGGATGGGGGGCCTGCTGACTGACAGGGCCCAGGAGAAATTTCTGGGTGATGGAGATGTTCTATATTTTGATTAACTGTAATTACATGGGTGATAACGTTTGTTAAAATTAACTGAAGCTGGGTGTGGTGATGCACACCTGTAGTCCCAGCTACTTGAGAGGCTGAGGAGGGAGGATCATTGGAGCCCAGGAGTTTGAGGCTGCAGTGAGCTATGATTGTGCCAGTGCTCTCCAGGCTGGACAACAGAGTGAGACCCTGTCTCTAAAACACAAAAAAACAAAAACACAACCCAAATTATTGAATTATACATCTAAAATGTAGGCACTTACAGTTTGTAAGTTATACTTCAATTTCAGAAAACATAAAAATTATTTGATTCCCTAAAAAAATGTAATTCTTACCTTCTGAGAAACTGAAAAGGGCCATTGCTGCTTTGAATTGAGATTATATTGCTACAATAATGGGTATATTAGAGATTTAAAAACTGCTTTGGGAAATAATTTGTTTGCCAAAAATTATAAAAAGAGTGAGACAAGCTAAATAAAAATACAATAATGACCAAGAAAAAATGTTCAAATCTGGAGCATAAAGTTGAAGAAAACTAGAAAACAGAGCAAACAGACTAATATGAGCTAATTTCACAGAATCCTTAGGGTGTCGCTTTTCTAGCCGGAAGCCTCTTTGACAGGTGGTGCCTTTGTCTGAGTTTTGCTCGGGCCTACTGGGTTCATTCTGCCCACTTGGCCCAGCAGGCTGCACTCGGCTTGTGCTACTGGCCCAGATCCCACGCCTGCCAAGGGCAAGCTAGGTGCGGAATGGCAAGGGGTGTGTGAGCAAGCGCAGGGTCCAGCCACAGCACAGAGCCAGGCACGTCAGCTGCAGTGAGGCAGGCAGCTCCAAGTGCCAGTACAGGCACTGGCTCTGTACAAGGCTACGGCTGGACCAGGTGTACCACACGTGGCTTCCACTGTGGGCACCAGGGAATGCGGTGGTGCCTAGAAGCCTGGAGATCCCCGGAACTGCAGAGTTCCAAAGAGGGTGTCACAGCCCTGGCTCAGAGAGCCCCTAGGTCTAGGCTCCCCAAAGGGACACAGCTCTTCTCTCCTTCTAGTTGCCCACAATGTGGCAAGTGGGAAGCATGTTTCAGCCCTGTTTATGTTACAGCTCTTTCAGTCCCACCATTTGGCGGGTCCAAAGTTCCAGTCCCAGGTCCAGGAAAAATGAGGTACACGGACAACGGGAGGGTGAGCAAGATAGAGAGGAGCTTCACTGAGTGACAGAACAGCTCTTAGGAGACCCCTGGTGGGTAGCTCCTTTCGGCAAACAGGTCATCCTGAAGAGACCTGAAATGGGTAGCCCTTTCCCACAATTGGTAGTCCCTGACGTCTGTGTGACTGGCTGAGTCCAGGGGTTTTTATGGGCTCAGAAGGGAGGAAGTGCATGCTGATTGGTCCATGAGCAGCCATGGGTGGGCCTGGAAAAAGCACCATCCAATTGGCTGAATGGTCATCAATGGAGTCCTCACTCTGGTCAGCGGACTTCACCCAGAACTGGCAGCCCATCCTCCAGGCTTCAGGCTGTTCCTGGCTTGAAGGTGGGGTTTCACCAGGTACCTGCCCCTTTCTGCCCAGCAACCTGTCTGCCTCCCACCTTCAACATGCCATCCACAGTGCCCAGGCTGTTCCTGCTGAGGGCACCTGCAGGCCTGTGCCGAGCTGCCCTCAGCACCCACCTCGGCCTCCCTCCCATGCTGGTTGGTGCCCAAAGTTCTGAGGGGGGCCAAGGGGGCAGGGGGCTGGAATGTAAGCACCGCCCTGAGCATGTGCACACCCTGGGGGGTTGCAACAGCGCCCGGGCTGGGCCACAACTTTGCTCCACACTGGAGTGGGAGCCAGGAGCGGGGAGATGCCAGGGAGCATGAGCAGGCACTTCCAAGCCTATGGGAGGAGGGGTTTCCCAGGCCACCAAGAGTACAGAGATGCCCGGGTCCCGAGCTGCAGGTGGGCAGCTGCAGGTGGGCGGCTGCAGCTGTGCCTGGGAGAACAGGACTCCCACCCTGCCAACTCAGCAGGGGGCAGGGCTCCCACCTGTTCCTGGCTCCTGCTGGCCCCATGGAAGGCACAACCCTGGCTGCACCTCCCTTGCTTAGCTGGCATCTTCACAGAGGCAGCTCCAGAGAGGCCTGCCTTCAATAAAATTTAGGAGTTATTCAATTGAAGCAAAGCATCCAATATGTGCTCTTGAAAGGTGGGAATGGGGAGAAAAAGAATTTAAGACATAATAGAAGAAAACATCCAGCAATTGAAGAAAGAAAATTATTCTTAGACAGAAAAGACCCACTATGTGCTGACCAGGATGAAAAAGATAAAAAGAAGATCTTTGTGAAAGTTAAGAATTCCAGCAATAAGTTCAAAATAAATTCAAAACTTATAAAATTTAAAAAGTTGCAGAGAGAACAAACACAAAAACCTAGAGAAGTTTATTTATAAAGGAATGAGGTCCAGGCAACTAAAATAAGAATAGAAAAAACATACGGTCACGCTAAGGGTGTAACAGTTTGTCAAAAAAAAAAAAAAAAAAAAAAGAGAGAGAGAAATTCTACTGTATAAGTTTTCCAGGAGAGTGAAGGTTTCCTGTTAAAAATGGACAGTCAGTTGTCATATGTTCCTAATATAACCCCCCTGAGACCAACCTGGTTCACCTTTCATGTAACTAAGTGGTGAGCTGCTTTTTAGTTGCCATTGTGAACCCAAAATAACTGAGAAAGGTCTCAGTCAATTTAGAAAGTTTATTTTGCCAAGGTTAGGGACGTGCCCATGACACTGTCTCAGGGTGTCCTGACAACATGTGCCCACGGTGGTCAGAGTACAGCCTACTTTTATACATTTTAGGGAGACATAATACATCAATCAGTACATGTAAGATTTACATTGGTTCGATCTGGAAAGGTGGAACAACTTGAAGGTCATGGGTAGATTTAAAAATTTTCTGAATGGGCTGGGCACAGTGGCTCATGCCTGTAATCCCAGGACTTTGGGAGGCCGAGGAGGGCGGATCACCTAAGGTCAGGAGTTTGAGCCCAGCCTGACCAACATGGTGAAACCCTGTCTCTACTGAAAATTCAAAAAAATTAGCTGGGTATGGTGGTGCATGCCTGTAATCCCAGCTACTTGGGAGGCTGAGGCAGGAGAATCACTTGAACTCAGGAGGCGGAGATTGCAGTTAGCCGAGATCGTGTCATTGCACTCCAGCTTGGACAACAAGAGTGAAACTCTGTCTCAAAAAAAAAGAAAAATTGGCAATTGGTTGAGTTATTATTAGTAGAAAGGAATGTCTGAGTTATGATAGGGGTTATGGAGACCTAGGTTCTATCATGCAGATGAAGCCTCCAAGTAGCAGGCTTTAGAGAGAATAGACCATAAATGTTTATCAGACTTAAGGTCTGTGTTGATGTTAATGCTAGAGGGTATAATGAGGCATGTCCAACCCCCTCTTCCATCGTGGCCTGAATGAGATTTTCAGATAGCTCTGGAATACCCTTGGTGAAGAGAAGGGGTCCATTCAGATAGTTGAAGGCCTTAGAATTTTATTTTTGGTTTACACCATGGACCCCCAGGTTGAAGGTCACACAACCTGAGCATGCCAGATGAACCAGGCATGCAACCATGGGTGGAACCTAAGTGCTCAGAATGAGGAACAGGGACTGAAGTAAGAGGCAGACACCATATGGCAGGATCTAGGATCTAATCAGATTGAGCCCTGGCATCACCCCATGGCAGGATCCAGTCAGAGTAGGCCTCCTGGCATCACCTTATTGCAAGATCCAATCCGATCACACCTCATTACCCTCTGACTATAAAACTTGCTCCAAGCCCCAGCTCAGTGAGACAGATTTGAGCATTTCCTCCTGTCTCCTTGCCATTTGAGTTGAAATAAACCTTTCTTGCTGCAAAACTTGGTGCTTCAGTGTTCTTTCCATTTTGCATGGGCAAACCGACCCAGTTTGGTTTAGTGACACTAACGGGTATCAAGAAGGTATCAGAGCCTCCTAACCATCCTGTAAGAATAAGGATTAGGTCCACGTGCTAAGGCAGCAACACGAAAGGAAAAAGTTTTAGTCCATGCTAAGGCTATTACTACATTGTTTTGCAGTTGTACAAGCCTTGGTTAACTCCCCATTAATTTCTTAGTTTTGTGATTTAAAAAAAAAACCCTACTTGCTTAAAATTAAGTTCCTTAGATTTTCTTTTATATGAAGCAAACAGATATAACTGATAATTTTTAACAAATGGTATGATTGTATTTTACAGTAAATTATGAATCAATAGCAAGTATAGCTATTTGGTTATCATTTAAGACACTGGAAATAAACTAGAAGGATTATTTTACATTTTCAATAAACCAGCACCTTGACAGATTATTTCATTTATGTTGACTGCACATAAGGAAGATGTCTTCTTTTATCTATATAGGAATTGATTTGTAAGGTAGGTTTCTGATTACTGTAGATTGGACTGTAAACATTTTGTAAGTCCTTGGGTTTAGTGGTGTGTGTGATTAGAGTCAAAGGTCATTCATATGTAACACACAAATAGACTGTTTATTGTAAGTAGCTTAGTGAAAAATAAATATGTTGTCTATTAATGAGATTATAAGACATTCAATGGACTTTCAAAAACAGGATTATTGAGATATACCATATATGCAATTAACTGTACTAAAGTATAAGTAACATACAATTTGATGAGTTCTGACAACTATATAGACCTATGAAACCATCACCACAGTCAAGATAATGAACAAAACAAGCACCCCCCAAAATGGACTCATGCCTCCTTTGAATCTCTTGTTCTCTCCCCTCCTCACCCTCCCTCCTGTCCCCAGGAGCCAATCAATGATTATCTTTCCCCCACTATAGGTTAGTTTACATTTTCTATCATTTTGTGTGAATCAAATATTTTTGGCTCTGGCTTCTTTCACACAGTATAATTATTTTGAGATCCATCTGTGTTGTGCATATCAACAGTTTGTTGCTTTTTATTGCTGAGTAATATTCCATTTTGTGGATATACCACTATTTTTTTATCCATTTACCTGCAAATGGCCATCTGGATATTTTCAGTTTGGGGGCTATTACAAATAAAGCTGCTATAAACATTGTGGATAAGTGTTTGTGTGTATATATATTACTTATGAGTAGAATGGTTGGGTCTTATAGTAGGTATATCCTTAATATTTTAAGATGCTGCCAAGTGGATAAAACATTTTACATTCTTAACAACAATATATGAAAGTTCTAATTGCTCTGAATCTTTGGCACTGCTTGGTATCAGTCTTTTTAAGTTTAGCCATTCTATAGGGTATCTAGAAATATCTTATTGTGGCTTTCTTCGCATTTCCATAATCATTAATAATGCTGAGCACATTTTCACGAGCTTAACTACTCAACTTGAGCTCATTTACTGCTGAATATTTTCCTTAAAAATTACCTAAGGTAGATAAGTATGTTGAAATCTGTGGTTGTCCAGCCATCTTAATTATGTTGCACTTTTTTCAAGTTTTGCTCAACCATCTTGAAGAAATGGCTTATTTCATGCCTACCACCATCCCCCCCCAACTATAACTTACCATGGAACCACTTGTCTTGATAACTCTTGGAAGCTCTCTTTCTTCCTTGGTGCCATCCAGCTGATTAGTGTGGTTGCCACAGGTATCACGAGGCTAACAGAAGAAATGAAAGCCACGTTTATCTAGGCATATCTTTCCAAATATGACTGCGTATTCACACATGCATTACACTAGAGTTTTTATATATATGTACAGCTGCCTGGAGATATATACAATTAATGACTACCTGGGCATTGATAACAGCACTTACCAATTCATTCATAATTATATTGATCCTCATAAATGCCATGTACTGTAACAGAATTCATCTCAGAAGCAAACTGCTAGCTTCCTGCCAAAACCCACTTTCTTTTCTTTCCTAACTTATGAATATCATGATTTTGCTCCAAGATGGTATGTTCTAACTAAAAAGACTGAGTGTGATCATGTGATGGTTCCATACAGCAAGATATGAATGTAATTCTACTTGGTGGAGTGTCTGGGAAAGCCAATGTTTTCTTGTGAAAGTGGATGAAGTCAGTGTCTTTCAGAAGCATGGACATGGTGCATGTGATGTCCAGACATCCTGTAGGTATTAACAATTGGCCCATACACTAAGGGTGGCAGAATGGAAAGAAGAAAAAATTGATAGATCACTGCCAGGGCAGCCATACCAGCCTTGGCCTTCCTCCTTAAGCTTCCTGTTTTGTAAGAAAAGTAAACCTCTAATTGTCTAAGTCTGATCTAACTGACAAAACCATGCTATTTTAAAGCCAGACTTCGTGATTGTATTTTGCAATGGTTTGTAAACCAGTATCAAGAGAAAACCAACATCATGAAAAAGAAGTACAGTGATAAACATTCTACAAAAAGCAGATAATTGAGGAAAGAGAAGAACATTTATAATTATTTAATAATTTTAGAAAGATTTCAGAGGCAGTTGTAACAAGAAGTCAGGAACTAAGTATAACAATAAAGGGGAAATCAGTGAAAAAAGAGGCATTCTTGTGAATTAACAGTATGATTGTTGAATTATAAATGCAACAGGGGCCAAGTTATAATTATGCATGATAAACATTAAAATTAAGTCTCTACAAGAATAATGCAGGCAAAATCTACTAGCATACAAATAGAAAAAATATATGGAAAATAAGTGACAATTTAAGATATGTGAGTTTAATCCAAGCAGTGAAAGGAAGAATAGAAAAAGTGGAGAGAAAGAAATAATTACAGAAATACTTGGAAGAGAATGTTCAGAATTCAAAGGAAAGCAAGAGTTATCAGAAACAAAAAGTGAGTGCTGATGATGATGGAAAAAAAAAGATTTCATATCCTAATGATATTCAGTTCTCCAACAATAAAAATACACCTACAAGGTTTCCAGAAATATAAAAATGAAAGCAGGATATAAATAAAGGAATAAGTTTTAGGGAGGCATCAGACTTCTCAACAATAACACAGTATGAAAAAGCAGATGGGCCAATAGCTATACATTACTGTAGGAAACCGATTTAGGGCCTAGCATCTTGATACTCACCAATTTAGGATTTAAGTTTTTTGGATTATAAAAATTTAGTATCCAGAGACATTTCTTGCCAGATTTGCTCAAAGAGTAAAAGGCACAATCTGCTAAGAAGATGTAACATTCTGTAATATATGTGATTATGTAAGTTGGTATTTTTACTGTTCTACGTAGTCATTTCATTACACTCTCCTTCATCATCCTTCTGCAGGACAGGACAGTGCCTGCCACCTCATTCCATAAACTGCCCAGCAGCTCACAGGTATGGCTAGAATAACTTCAATGTTCTCTTCTATCTCAGTGAGAAGTTTCTTCATGTGTTTGGCACCACGCTTAGCCCGGTTAACTTTTTTTTTTTTTTTTTTTTTTTTTTTGAGACAAGGTGTTGTCACCCAGTCTGGAGTTTAACAGTGAGATCATAGCTCACTGCAACCTCGAACACCTGGGCTCAAGGGATCCTCCCGCGTCAGCCTCCCAAATAGCTGGGACTACAGGAACATGCCATTGCATCTGGCTAATTTTTTAATTTTTTTTTTTTTCCTAGAGACAGGTTCTCGCTTTTTCGCCCAGGCTGGTTTCAAACTCCTGGGCTCAAGAGATCCTCCTGCCTTGGCCTCCAAAAGTGCTAGGATTACAGGTGTAAGCTGCCACACCTGGCCCTGATTAGCCTTTAAAAGGTGGTATGACCTTCAATTATTTGAAATGAAAGGCATAGTGAAAGCCAAGTGAGAGAATATTTTGCCCATGGGGAGACTGGGAAAGAGAAGGGACAGAGGAGACTTGCTGTAATCATGCTTCTGTTTGCATGTCCTGAGGATGCCTGAGATCCTTCTGGTACTTCGATTATTCACTCTTTCACATGGAGCTCAAGACAGAACTGCTTTACTTACCCCAAAGTGACAGCCAATGGGTTTGCATAGCTTAGCTGGTTTGGGTGGGTGGCAGCCAAGGGGAGACAAACGCAGGATGGGTTAATGTTCCCCTTTGGCCGATGTAAAATCATTTCATAAACATTCCATTCAAAGGCCAACTGTTACCTTACCTGATAACTGTGAATTACCATGTTTCACCTTCTAACCATCACCATTGCTTTTGTTTGCATTTTAAATTCACTTTTAAGCTAATATATAAAAATCCTGTACGCAGGGGCCATGTCTCCTTATTTTACTGCTGTTGTCTAGAGTGCTAGGCACTTAGTGAGTGTTCACTAAATACCTACAATTGTTTCATGGTGATTACCCTATAAACCTGACCCTGATCATCACTTTTTAAGGGAAGAAGAGAAGATAAAGGCAAAATGAAGGAAGTTTTACTCCCCATACACCTAGAAATATATTATATTGAGAGCTCTGCAGAAAAGAGTACCATAGCAGGGCTGACATACTCTCCCCAGGAAGGCCTGTTTTGCAAGGCAGGCCCCTGGGCTGGCAACTGAGAATCTGAGTTTCAGGAGGTTCCCACTATTTCCTCAATGTTATGACTGGCTCATGGATCCTAAACTGTTTGTGCAAACAATATGACTTATACTGAATACCTGCGTTCCTTCTGGGAGTCTGGAATTTTGTTGCATACTAGGTAGAGGGTGCCTACATGATCAACCCCCAATAAAAACCTGGGGCTCCTTGGCTTAAATGAACTTTCCTGGTAGAAACAGTTTGTTGCTGGAGGAATTAATCTTGTCCTATGTTACCTCCCAGAGAGAGGACTCTCGGAAGCTTGCATAGATTCCCTGGACTTCGCTCCATGCACCCTTCCCTTTGCAGATTTTGCTCTGTATCCCTTTGCAGTAACAATTCCAGCCATGGGTAGGACTATTTGCTGCATCCTGTGAGTCCTTCTAAACCACTGAACCTGGGCATGGTCTCGGGAATCCCTCACCCACGGGCAAACCAGATTATGTATTTTTGATATTTAAGCTAATATATTTTACAATACCATATATAAGTGTTTGAAGATTACCACTTGTCTAACCTACGCACACACACACACACACACACACACACCCACTCTCTCTCTCTCTCTCATCCTTTCATGATTATCTACATTGTTATCTTCTGCTTCATATGGTTAGATTCGAAAAAGGTAAGAAACATATTTTTGAGGCCTTATTGGCCTCTGCTTGCCTGATGCAACATCTGCAGTCCAATTTAAAAATCTACTCACAGAGGATGCAACATACCATTCTAAAATAGAAGTCCCTCTCTAATATACTGAGAGAGAAGAAGTTCTGTGAAAACTCACCATATATTTTTCCTCTAGTTTGGAAGAAGGCAAAAGATGGAACATAAGGATAAAAAGGTACAAGAGAAAATAAATAAAATAAGCCCAGAACAATGAGAGTCCCTTGTTAGGGGTGGGGGTGTGCGTATGGTGTGAGATTGAAATTAGGGCTCCATAAGATAAGCTGCCTGGAAGTCTGGTGAAATCAGGTGGTAATAGCAGGTTCTCCCTGCCATACTCCTGCAGAGAAGGTCCCCCAGCCAAACAACCCTCCTTATCCAGAGGACAGTTCTTGTGTATCTCTGAGTAGTATTTCAGTTCCCTGCCAGCCTATGGAATTACTCAAAAGCCAATCACCTCCTCCTGTGGGAGCCAGGGAACAGCCTACCCCCTTGATGCTACAAAGCCTGCAGACCCCACTTGCTCACCCTGTTCCCAAGAGCAGCCTACATGTGGCCCTGTGTGGCATGCGGTGTCCTCCTCTCCCAAGCTGTGAGGAAACATGACTAATAAACTGCTGTTGATTTCATGTGACCAGTGCTGTGT
The DNA here is from genome assembly GCF_029281585.2 of Gorilla gorilla gorilla. NCBI lineage: Eukaryota > Metazoa > Chordata > Mammalia > Primates > Hominidae > Gorilla > Gorilla gorilla. The sequence continues at coordinate 43,417,020 of NC_073241.2, forward strand.
GTTCAGCCACTCTCATAATCCAAGGGTGGAAAGCTTTCCCTCACCAACGGGGTAAAGAGAAGACAACCAAAATAGAAGGCAGAGCCAGGTGGGACACAAGGCTCACAGAAACCCATTTTTTGGAAAGGCTTCAGTGTCTGCTCTGACTTGCCCTCCTCTGCCGAGGGGTGAGACACTGGCTGCAGCAAGGGGAATGGGGACAGCAGAGAGGAGCAAACACCTCGGGCCAAGTGTCCTGGTGGGAAGGAAGGTATGACTGGAAGGTGTTAGCACACTTCGGAAAAATATAATAAAATTAGAAAAATGATTGAATTAGAAAAAAAAATAGAGACAAAATCTGCAAAACAGGATTGCTCACAGCACCCGCTGACTACACTCCACGTCCAGACCTCAGTCTACCTTCAGGCAACAGAAGAGCGGCCAGAACACAAACTGGCCACATCCAAACCACTCAGCAGACTCTTAGGAGAGACCAAGAACCTGCTTCCAGATAGAGTGCCCCACATGAAATCTATGTAACATAAAAAGAAACTGTACAGAAACAAAACACCATCATCATCATCATCGCCATCTTCATCACATCAAGGGTGGGAAAAGGAATTATTCTTGGAACAGCAAAGAATCCTTCTTCCCTTAACAGGAAGGAAAAAAACTAAAGTTAAAGAGAAGGAAACATACTGAAGTATAACAGAGGAAAGTCTCTCACTGTAAATGGTCTGCCACCATGAATCCAGGTGGAGGCAGGTGTCAGCAAACCCCCGTCCTTCTATCGCTCCTATTCACGATGCACCATTTCAAAAGGTGGACCCAAGCTTCATGACACGTGGTATAGATCATGCATGGGATTCATCTCATAGAAATAAAGCCTTCTACTGAGACAGATTCATTGGCAGTCATGAACTCAGATTAGCATTCTTTGAAACTCTGTACTAAAATGGACAAGATGGGCTCTGATGTAACGTGTTCACTTCCTGTGCTAGATAGTGTACTTTTTCCCACTTATCACTACACATTTAAGATGACATAGTGCTGCTTCCCATGATATTTACATTTAGAGTGGTACATATATACCATGGAATACTATGCAGCCATAAAAAGGAATGAGGTCATGTCCTTTGCAGGGACATGGATGAAGCTGGAAGCCATTATCCTCAGCAAACTAACACAGGAACAGAAAACCAAACACTGCATGTTCTCACTTATAAGTGGGAGCTGAATGATGAGAACACATTATGGACATATGATGGGAAACAGCACACAGTGGGGCCTGTCCAGGGTCGGGGGAGGGAGAGCATCAGTAAGAACAGCTAATGGATGCAGAGCTTAATACCAATGTGATGGGTTGATCTGTGCAGCAAACCACCATGGCACATGTTTACCTATGTAACAAACCTGCACATCCTGCACATGTACCCCAGAACTTAAAAGCTGAAGAAAAAAATGCAATTCTAATTCCAACAAAGAAAGATATTTACCTTTATAAAATAACTGATCTGGGCATGGTGGCTCATGTCTGTAATCCCAGCACTTTAGGAGGGAAGAGGCTAGGAGTCTGAGACCAGCCTGGGCAACATAATGAGATCTCACCTCTATAAAAAATTTAAAAATTAGCTGGGCATGGCAATGTGCAGTTGTAGTCCCAGCTACTAGGGTGGCTGAGGTGGGAGGATTGCTTGAGCCCAGGAGTTCCAGGTTACAGCGAGCTACGACTGTGCAACTGCACTGCAGCCTGGGTGACAGCAAGACCCAGTCTCAAAATGAAAAGAAAATAACTGAAATGTCAAAATATTTCTTATGGTGGGAATTAAATTAATACTAAAGGATACATGGAGGGTAGCTCAAGATTTTCCATTATGAGCTCATCCAAGAGAACAAAATTGATCTGACATCTTCCCCCACACTTTGACTTCTGGCTGCAGCTATTGCCGTGGGTGTTGTTACTTTTGTTATTAAAGGTAGGGCATATAGTTATTTGTGAATTTAACTATTTATTTATTCCTGAGTTTAAGAGTCTCCTTTTTTCTTCATTGTTTCCATATAAGTGGGCATTTTTTTCATTAGTTTTTCTAACTGTCTTGAAATAATTATTTTTTCTAACCTCCTTACACTCAGTTTCCCTTGCCTTAACTTACCAGTTGACCGTTTCTACAGGGAATTGATAATACCTCCTCTTTATCCAGAGTCACATCCAAAAGATGAGTTGGGATACAAAAAATCATCTGGCTATTGAAAAAAATGAAAGTGCATTTTATTTTATTTATGTTTCCCAAATTTAATTGTGCAATAAATCACTTGTTATGTATAATATGTGTACATTCATACAGATTTGTGGAGATAACCATAGCTATGATTACCTATGCACTCGTCATTGCATTTAGCAATTTATCAACCCATACTGAGCACCTACTAAATGCCAGGCACATTAATAGACACTATTCTCTGTGGAAGACACTACCAACTGTGCACCCCAAATCCAGTCTGTTGTCTTCCTTAAGTGTCCTGATTGTTTTTATGAAAGCCAAAAAGAAAGACAAAAAGAAACTGGATTCATGGTAGGGAAAAACACCACCTACATCATCTTCTTCAGAGAGAAAAATAAACTCATATTTGTATAACACATTATTTCTTGTGTTTTCTGTTATGTGCAGCCAAATGTATATATATGTTATATAATCATTTTTACAGCATACTATATATTTATATAGTCAATTGTACATCAATTCCACTTTTAGCTAGTTGCTTATCAATTATGAAGCTGGAGATAAATTAAATCGACTATTTTGCCCAGTTAAATGTGTTACTGAAAGGATCATTTAATTCAGATCTTCTGAATGTTGGAAAATGTATTTGGGTACTGGAATTCTGCTCATGATGAACAGGACTGTAAACCATGCGTGATGTATCCGGAGACTGATTTAACATTTTTGAATTAATATACAACTAAAACAAGGGTTAAATGTCTATTCCTTTCTTATAAAAACTTCATTGAAAAACTGAATGTATTAGATATTTAGTGAAATCATAACATTTCTTTGAACCCATAGAAATTGTCATTCTTCACCTTGCCTGTCCATATTTTCTAAGTTTCCAATAACAATTATGTATTACTTTCATTGTAAGAAAAAACACATTTATTTTCTGAAAGGAATAAGTACTACTGAAAAATCAGCACAAGAAAATTCAATCAAGATAGCAAAATGCACAGGCTACCTTCTCCTGTCCCTGCAAATTACTCCAAGTGTCAAAAGATATGTCTTTTTAAACGTGCAGTTCTAAAGACCACTGAACATTTCTATTAACAGAACAGAAATTGTTGGAAGTTCCTGGCAGATAAAAATCAGGCAGGAATGGTTTGATAGGGGTAGAGGAAAACCTCAGCCTGTAAAAAGGCACTAGAGAAAAATGCGTAGAAAGTAAAGGCTGATCCAGAAAAAGCCCATTTCCAGAACCAAAATAAAAGGATCAGGGAGGCACCCCACACTCAGAAGAACCAAAGTAACTGGAAAATATTTTTCAGAACAAAGAGGCCAGGCAGACCCTTCCCTCCCAGACACTGAAGAGCAGGCAGTAGTTAACTCTCGGTGATGAGTGGCACCTGCCTCGGTGGCAGTGGCGGCTGTCCCAGTGAGGGTGTTGTAGGCAGAAGGCTGAATTGCATTTCACTTGGAGCCTTCTAAAAGGAAATATAGCAATTTATCAACCCATGCTGAGCGCCTACTAAATGCCAGGCACATTAATAGACACTATTCTTTGTGGAATAGTGTACAAAAAGAGAAGTTCAGTTTGCTTGAAAAGGAAATAAATTAGAGTTCTTCAGGACTCCCATGACTTTGGCATTGATACCATATGTACATGTCTTTTAAAAAATATTTTACATTTTTTAAATTTTTATATTATCAACATGGAATTTTTAAACTTAAAAATATGACTCATACAAACATAAAATGGGCACATGTCAAATGTTATTTTTTAATTTCTAATTTTTGTGGGCACATGGTAGGTATATATATTTATGGGGTATATGGGATATTTTGATTCAGAGGTGTCATAATCCCGTATGTATGTGTCTTAAGTGAAGGATGACAGTAAACACACTTCACCATTCAAAAAGGCCCAGACTCCTATTCACAGGAGAGTTCTGGGAGAAAAGAGGACCATACAACTCCCATTACCATACTAATCAGTCTGTCAATCTAGTCATTTCTTAATTAACATAAATCAACACCCAAGGATCAAAGTCAACAGAGCAACAACAATGGAAGAGAAAAACAACGATGCTAAAATAAACACATGACTCTGAAGGGAGCAGAAAATTCAAGGAAAAGAAGAGAACTTGAAATTTAAGGTTTAATTTAGTTATTACCTTCAGAGTGCTGAGAGGCTACTGCAGTCAAGAAACAACAACAGATGCTAGCTATAATGAACGGGAAGTCAGAGCAAGGGGAGGGGCTTCAGTAAATTAGCAATATGACCATTAAATTTTTTTTCTTTTTGAGACAGCATCTATCATTCTGTCTTCCAGGCTGGAGTTAAGTGGCCCAATCATGGCTCACTGCAGCCTTGACCTGCCAGGCTCAAGTGATTCTTCCACCTCAGCCTCCTGAGTAGCTGAAACAACAGGCATGGGACAGCAGGTACGTGCCACCACAACTGGCTAATTAAAAAAATTTTTTTTTGTAGAGACATGGTCTCGCTATGCTGCCCAGGCTGGTCTCAAACTCCTGAGTTCAAGCCATCCTCTTGCCTTGACCTCCCAAAGTGCTGGGATTACAGGTGTCAGCCATCATGCCTGGCCAAATTTTTAAAGAATGAAGGCATAAATGTTAAAACAGCCATGGCCAAAATAAGCTTGGAAAATATAAGAACATTTAAGAGACACAGAGGTTCAATCCAAACAGTGCAACAATCATCTAACAGGAGTTTCAGAAGGAGATAATTGAGAAAATAAAGTGAACAAACAAATACTTGTTTTAAATGCTAGAAGAAAATATGTAGAACCTGAAAAATGAACTAGTTCTCAGATTGCAAGGGCTCACTTAGTACTGACCAGGATGAATTTTTTAAAAAGATAAAGTTGGTGAAATTTCAAGTTTCCAGCAATAAAAATAAAATTCAAAAGCTTCCCCATCTGTTATGTAAAGGAACAGGATTGATGCAGACATTGTACTTCCCCATAGCAATGGTACATAAGAAAAGCTAATGCACCCATATCTTACAAACTCTGAAGTCAAGTGATTTTGAGCATGGGATTCTTTGTACAAAAAAAAATTAAGAGAAGAACCAGCATAATCTACATATCTATTTTCTAAATTACTGAATTTATAGATAAATATAAGATAAATACTTATATCTTTATAAGTATTTTATACAATATAAAGATATAAGTATCTTATACTTATCTATCTTACTTATATCCTTACTAGATAAGTATATTGGGTCAAATTTATACATCTAAGATTAATGCAAAATCTCCTTATGAAACTGATTATAAGACTTCACTAAGAAAGTGAAATGGAAAATCTTAGGTAATTATTCAATTAATGTAGGTCAATGATGCCAAAGAAAGAATAAGAAGGGATAGGGAGGGAGACACACAATTGGTGGGGGCGGGTTGTGGGGAGAGAGAGAGAGGAGAGAGAGAGAGAGGAGAGAGAGAGTGAGAGAGGAGAGAGAGAGAGAGAGAGAGAGAAGAGAAGGACCCCAGAGACACAGGACAGGAGGAGGAACAGAGGAATTGGTGTTTATGTTGTCAAATTCAAATAGAAAACTGAAAAAGTTCAGGTACATTCTCTAGAAGCTTCCAAATTTCTTGCAAAAACAGATGCCGAATTTTTTAGGAAACAACATCTGTGAAGATGTTTCTTAGGCCTTATATATTGTAAATATTTTTTCAAAAGTGAGGTTTATATAGCTTTTTACATCTCTGACAAGGAACAATCTGAATTTTCTAAGCAGCTTATACAATGCCAAACTTACTCTGATTTCATTTCACTGACTGCGCTGTCTTCCAAGACAGCACAAGCCCTTTTGACTCCCTAGAATACATGCTCTTTCTTTCTCCTGTGCCCACCCACTTCCTTAGTCCCCATTCTCAGTTCTCTCTAGAACTGAGACTTCAGCAGCAGGACTGGGAGGAAAGAGAGGAAGGCAGACGGAAGGAAGAACCCTGGGCCATTCCTCACTCCTCACCACAAATGCACCCTGTTAGGCCCTCTTTTGGTCTTTCCAGGAGTTAGACACCAGTTTATTCCATTTGCCTGTCTCAGTGAAGCAAAAGAAATTTCATTTTGAGGAACTGAGCACTATATCTTTCCCTTCGTGGTCTAAATGAAAGAAGAAGAAGGTGCACAAAAAATACCCTTTACCTTGCTGTTTTTACATTACTAGAAGTCCAAAGTCTTAGGAAATCTGAAGAGAATAGTTATGCATTCTCTAGTAATGCACTGAGTAAATGGAGGATTTGGGAAAAGCCTAGGAATGCAGTTTCCTAGAGAAAAGCAAAATTCAAAGTCTGAAGCATCTGGAAATAGAAGTGAGAAAGGCAGCATGGATGCAAAGATTTTAGGACCCTCTCAAGATGATCCTGGACACAACTGAAAAATAACCCAGGGAATTTTTGTTTTCAGAAGAATTCCCAGGCCCAGGCCCTCCTTTTATTTACAGTAATAGCAAATCACCCACTTGCAGTTTTTCTAGTCTCCCACCAGCTGGAGTCTACTAGGTACTGTGTATCTTTGGGATCCACTTTGGGGGATACAAGAAAGGAAGAAAGAAGCCACCAGAACAGAAGGGTAACCCAGTGCTCCAGCTAGAACCCAGCAGAACATCTGAGCTTGCCATATCTGAATGCTTAAAAGTGGAAAGAAGGAGAGTTGCTCTTCATTTATTTTGAAAGAAAATCCATTTGAAAGATGAATTTCGAATGAATATGAATGATCATGACAAGTCAAATGCACATCATAAGTCAAATGAACATGAATGACCATCATAAGTCAAAGGTATTAATCAATTAGACCTTCAGCCTAGGAAACAAAGTTTTCCTTTTTCTAATATACCACCCTGAAACAAATTTGTCAATAAATCTCGAAGATTTAGTACAAATAGTACAATTCATATTTGCTTTCCTCTTTCCTTTCTTCAAACACCAAATAAAATGCAAGTGAAGGGGGAGGCTGACTTAGAAACTTGCACTAACTCTTAATCTAAAAAGATTATGGCCGGGCGCAGTGGCTCACACCTGTAATCCCAGCACTTTGGGAGGCCGAGGCAGGCGGATCACGAGGTCAGCAGATCGAGACCATCCTGGCTAACAGGGTGAAACCCTGTCTCTACTACAAATAGAAAAACAAAATTAGCCGGGCGTGGTGGCGGGCGCCTATAGTCCCAGTTACTCCGGAGGCTGAGGCGGGAGAATGGCGTGAACCCGGGAGGCGGAGCTTGCAGTGAGCCGAGATTGCGCCACTGCACTCCAGCCTGGGCGACAGAGCGAGACGCCGTCTCAAAAAAAAAAAAAAATTATGCTGGTTAATGTGAATCTAACTAAAACAAAGCATTTGAGTACTGCTTCTCAAGTAGAAAGTCCCTGAAGACTTTCAAAAAGATTGTTAAGAAGTACAATAGCCTTTTCAAAACCCACAAGACACGTTACTTGTCCTTCATTTATTTGGTTGTTGTGGAGTCTATCCCAATTTCCCATAAAATCATCCCTTGGTACTGCTGCAGTATCATAGCATAAAGGACTCTAAGTGCCACTAGACATAAGGACCACAGTTGCTGATCATAAACCATGATGCTGCTGGGTGATGTCTGAATAAGAACATCTGATACGGATGGTCAGATGAAAAATACCAAAATGTCAGGCCCAAAGAATTTAAACCAGCAAGGCAACCTTTTACTACAGTAGGCATCTTGGTCAGGACACCTGTAGCTAATGTCCTTGCCTCACATTGTGGAAGTCACCTTTACTCAGTTACAGCTGTAGACAATCCCACCATCCAGAAAGACACAGGTTTACACTAGGTTGAAAGTCCAAATAGCTCAGAACTCAAAATGCACTTACCATAAGTTATATCATTATATATGGCAGAAGATGCTAGAACTATGTTATTCAATACATAAGCTACAAGCTACATGTGACTGTTCATATTTAAATCTATTAAGATTAAGAAAAATTAAAAATTCAACTTCTCACACTAGCCACATTTAAAGTGTTGGTAGTCATATGTATCTGGAGCTACCATACTGGACAGAAGTAGACTATTTCCATCACTATACAAAGTTCTAAAGGACAGTGCTATTCTAGGACACTGTTAGCACAAATGCAAAGGTTAACTGGGCCTATACGAGCCGCCTTGGCAACTACCCGATGTGATTACTTTATCTAAAAGAAGATATGACTTACAGACAACCTTAAGTAATTCAAATTGGAGACTGTCTTCAACCATGATTTCTACTCAATACCCCTGAAGTTTTAATGTATGCCATTACTGATATTATAATTAATCAGACAAGAAACCTAAATCAGAGTGATTAACTAGCTTGCCCAGGTAACTTATCTCTAATTGCAGCTGACCATCAAATTTCCTTTTTTCTATATACTAGTTATCCCAAATGTTTCAAGAATCCCATCTGCATAGAATCCAACCTAGGATCTTGCGCAGATAATGCATCTGTCGCATCTGTGATGCAATTATTGTAATGTAACATTGCAATTGTGCAATGAATAAATGAACAAGTAAGCTATAAGACAGAGCTAGCAGTAAAACAAATGTAGACATAGGAAAACATGAGTAATAGCCTTAGATGTAAAATTGTGGACATGAAATTGCTAAGGGTAAGCTAGAACTTCAACCAGCCGTTTATCATAAAACATGGGATGTTTCCCTTATGGTTTTCTGAATCATTCTCTTGCCCACTTAATTAATGCTGGTATCTTCCATTTTTTGACCATTTTAATTTATCTGAACATAAAGGCTACCCTACCCAATCTCTCATCCCCACCCCCCATTCAACCAAACCACCTGGTCTTGCTTACTTCCCTAGGACTCCTTTGCCCGACCACAGAGTTTCCATTCAGTGCTTAAATTTAAGTAAAGGGTCCCTGGATCCTACCCACAAAGACTTGTTCCACTGCCAAAGAAGTCACTCTCTGATTTCAACAAAGGGAATAAGTTTAGTATTGAGGGAGATTGCAGTACAGGAGATAAGAAATGATCACTTAAGTTCAAACTTGTAAAAATTTGCACTGTGCTGTCTGCTTTAGTTTTCTCAAAAAGTTAGAATGGAACCACCCAACCAGACATTTCTGATATTTTTTCCACTCCAGCCCCACCCTACCCCATCCCCAGTCAAACTAGGCACCTTTTGAGCCATGTTTGAGCCATTACTTACAGGAGATTCACTGACTCCAAAAATGTCTCTGACATCCCTGATAGATTGCTTATTCTTTTTCCTCATGGTTTGGGTATAGGTATTGTATCTCTTTTCCACGGCAGCTGCTTGGGTTCGAGTCAATGTAGAGAGCAAGGCTTTGCCATCTTCCTCTTCATCACCTGAGATCAGAGTTGATAAACCCACATCTTGCAGCCATTCTGCTTCAAGTTCTCCTTCTGTGAAAGAACATTACCAAGAGAGGGTTAGAATATTTTCTGTATGACTGGATGCCATGTGAATATCAGACAAGAAGTATTGGTAAATAATATTTGTATTTTTTTCTACAGTAATTATAGGAAAGAACTACAAGAATGAATGAAAGTCTGCACTGTATTTTTAAAATAAGTCAAATTTTAAAGTATTTTCTAATAGAGTAAGGTAATTGGCAGACTTGGTAAGGTAAATTTTCCTGCTAGAGAGTTAAACATGAGCCATATCTGGCCTACTAATTTCAAAAAGTGATAAAACATGAATATTTAAAGTAAAACTATAATAGAAAAAAACCATTAGTTAATAGAATACAAATTGGTTTTTCAATCACTCACATGGAGGTTCAAATGCCAGGGCCACCATTCACCAGCTGCCTGATTCCTAAGTCTTAACGATATCTCGAGGCCTCAGTGTCCTCTCAGCAAAATAAGTATAGTGAACCTCTATAGTTTTATGTTGTCTTGGCATCCCTTTTGAATATGGGCTTAACTTTCTCATACCAGAAGCAGGGCTTAGTCACTCTTGATGTGGTTTCCAGGTGTCCAACTCCTCCCAATTCCTCCATATAGCAGATCCAGGTATCTGCCTTATACAATCACCTCTTGGTGATGACTTCCTATGAGACAGCTGGATACAACCTGCCTGACTCATCCCACCAACCCACACCCACTACATGAACTGCACAGATAAGGTGCAGTGACCACCTCTCAGTCACAGAGTGACTCCCTGCTTGCTCTAAACCCACCAATTAGGACTCCTGGTGGGAAACCTGCTTGGGTAATGCTTGGATCCTAATTGAGGCTCTGGTCCCCAGGTCCCTCACTCACTCTCACTCTTTCCTGTTCCCTGCCTGCTTGTTGATTGCAAGTGTCCCGGATGGCTGCTCCTTCCCATTGGCCCTGAGAGACGAGCTGCCGTCTTCTCCCTGGGATCTGTTCTTTCTCTTATTTCATGTGTTTTGCTGAGTTGCCTCCTCTGTGTCTCACCTGGCCAACACACCTGAACCTAGCTTATTTCCAGTCAGGGCTCTCTTATAGCATCTGCCAGTACAAATGAGTTTCCTGTAAGAAGGACACCCAGTCATGGGTTGAACACGAAGGTTTTAGGCCACCCACCAGGATAAAGAGGTATCCTGTGAAAGGCAAACATCAGTGACCAAATCCCCTGTAGCTCCATCAGAGCAGGGTTAGTTTATAGCCGCTCACCCGAGAGAGACCTCAAGACCAAATTAGAGAAAAATACAACAGTGAGAGTAATAATAACAAAAGGATTAGGTGCCTATGAGGATTTTTTTTTTAAATCAATGTATTTATGACAGGTAGCAAAGAATCTGGAACAAAGTCGGTACTCAATTGATGTTCATTCTCCCACCTTTCTCCTTATTCTGAATGTTAATCTCTTTTTTCGGAAGAAAATTCAAAAACCTAAAATTCCTCAATATATAGAAATATAAGGAAATCAGAATAACAGTGTCCTGTAACAGAAAATCTACTACACATATGTTTCTGTGAACTATGCTAAGGAGGCATTACCCAAGTGAGGGTTGTTTAAAGAGCAGATGAGACTAATTTGTAAACAGCATGCCAAAGCATTAGTCTAGGAGTACTGGATTCTGCTTACATTATTGCATCACTGGTGTATAAACAAAGCCTTTGATGTGTATTACAGGCCCAGTTTCTTAGCTAGGCAAATATTTAATTTGCTATCTTAATTGTTCATTTGCTTTGTAAGCTATCCCTTTAACAAAAAAATGAAAAGTGAATTGATGATTGGCAGCCGTAATCTAAGTAGTAAGCCCTTTAAGTTAAGAGTTATGACATGGAGCTCTTCCTTAAGCTACGGATAAGCTTTTAATTTCTGAAGACAAAATTTACAATTTAATATTTAATATGTTAATATTAAAATTTTAAAAAGTTGTTTTTCCCCTCCACCTATGTAAGGAGTAATGAAAGAGTGGGAGGAAAGAGTACTTGGTAGGACTGGAGTTGACATAAATCAGAGGTGAGGATGGTCTAAGTCCTTAAACTGCAGCCTAAGTAGGATGTATGTTTTCCATAGGTAAGAAATGTTCAGGGCAGATACCAGTATTACTCCTGTTGGCTGCTCACTCTAGTTGTCAAATGTATAACTTCAACACAAAGAACTCCTTTGAATTTCAGTTCCATATATCTGACTGCCTATTCAATATCCACTTGGCTCTGTCATTCATATGTCATATTCACTGTGTTCAAACCTGAACTCGTATTTCTCACTCCCAATTCTAGGCCTCTTTCAGGATTCCATATTTCAACACACGAAACCCACCATCCAATGTAATTAGGCAAGAGAATAACCAGGAGGCATTCTTGACATCTCCCTCTCTTTCACACATCAACTCCAACACATCCCCAAGGCCTTTTCATATTGCCTTATTACTGCTCAAAAGGTCCACCTTCCTTTATCTCTTCTGCCGTGACCCTGGTCAGAGCTACATCCTATCTCTTGTGGATTGCTGTGATAGACTCGCGACAGTTCCTCCTATGCCATTCTTGATCCCCTTCTAATCTATTATCCATATTATAACTAAATGAGCCCTTTCAAATGAAAACAAAAATAATTCTAGTGTGAAACTGCTTACATTTCTGGACATGCTTATACCATACTCTCCTCCTCTCCTGTTCTCTGGCAATACTGGCCTACTTTGGATTCCTCAAAAACTCAACATTCTATTTTGTCACAAGGTCTTTGGACATGTCAGTCCTTCTACTTGACCTCATAATTACTGGCCACCCATCTTTCAGATCTCAGTTTCTACATCTTTTTCTCAGGAAACCCTCTTTTTCCCTGAACTCATCAAGATAAGGTCATGTCCTATTGCTATCAATCCTAACACTGCTGTTTCTTCTTCCTTCAAGTAATTTTCTCCTCCAAATATATTTATATTATTTCATTAATTACTTTCTCTTCTACTAGATTATCAACTCCTTGAGAGAAAAAAAATTCTGCTTTTTTTTAAATCACTCTAACACCAACACCTTCCAGAGTGCTCTATTAGAGAGGCTGTATTCCTTATCCTGCTCTAAAGGGAGTTCATTTTAGTTCCCACAGTTAACTTGACTGGACTCATAACCTCCACTGCTTGCCCTGCTCTATGCAACATCTGTAATCTTGGTTAGTTAAAAACAGCTTTCAGCAGCTGTTTTTAAATGGGATGCTTAGAGTCTCCATATATATTCCCTAACTGACTCCCAGATAAAATGTGGGGCAATCTGAACATCAAAATAAATGACAGTAAAAGATAAACCCACTAAATAAACCAGGAGTCCATTCTGATATAAAGAAATAACTTGGTGTAGAGTGGGATGTTTATACAGTTTGAAGGTACCTCCCGAGATAACAGTAATTACAAAAATGAAATGACTAAGTTCACACTGGAGAAACCTTGCATGTATATATCACCTTAAGTAAGTGATTGAAGTGGACATCATCAGTGACAGAACAAATTAAAATTATGAGCCACCTGACAGGATGCCATGAGAAGAACACAACATCACAACTTGTCAAAGATGTATAACCTGAGTCTAAGTCATCAGGAAACATCAGACAAACCCAAATTGTCTGATGTAGAGGAGCATCTATAAAATTACCTGCAATTTTCAAGTGTCAAGGTCATAAAATTCAAAGAAAGGCTAAGAAACTGTTCCACACTGTAAAGGGGAGAGAGAGAGAGAAAGAGAGAGAGAGAAGAAAGAGAAACACGTTTTCAATTAAATATAACAAGTGATTTTAAACTGGAGGGTTTCTTTTTTTGTCATAAAAGGTAATCTAGAAACGACAGCAGTCTGAGGACTGGATGATAGTAATATAATAAAAATAATGTATTAATTTTAATAGTATTCTGTGATTATACAGCGAATGGCTTTCTCTCTATATAAGTGTGTATGTATATATACATATAATACCTAAAGTACTTGGGAGTGATAGAGCATCAGGATGGCAAGTTACTCTCAAATGGTCCCTGAAACAGTCTTTAAAACTGTACTTGTGACTTCCCTATATGTTTGGAATTATTTCAAAATTAAAAGAATATAAGTACATATGACAACTTAAAGCAAAAATGACAACATTGCATTGATGTATGTACAACATATGCAGATGTTATACATAAAACAATAGTACAAACCACTGGGCATGAAGAAGAATGAAATTCTACTGCTGCAAGATTCTTATATTTGATATAGTGAATGAAGCATAATATTTATCTAAGTAGACTATGGTAAGTTATGGATGAATATTAAAATGCCTGAACAGCAACAACACCAATTAAAGCAATATAGCTGAAATGTAAGCATAGAAACTATGAAGAAATTGTGAAGAAAAACACAGACAGATAGGTAGAGATTAAATGGATGAAATAAGATATATCTTGCAAACAATAACCCTATAACCCTAAGAAAGCCAGAATGACTATATATTATTAGACGAAGCAGACTTCAAGACAGGGAATATTACTAAGAGTATTGAGGAAGCTCATTTATAATGATAAAATAAGTCAATTCAACAAGGAGTAACAATCATAAATGTATATGCACCCAATAACATAGTTTCAAATTATAAGCAACAAAAACTGACAGAACAAAAGGAAAAAATAGACAAATACACAATAAAAGTTAGAGATTTTAACAACTTCTCGCAGTACTTGTTAAATCAATCAAAGATTAGTAAGAACATAATAAATGTGATTAAAGTTACCACCACCTTAATCTAATGAGCATTTACAGAACACCACACTAACCAACAAGTAAAACACATTCTTTTTAAGTGCACATGGAACCTTGACCAAGACAGACTATATTCTGAGCCATAAAATAAGTCTAAATTTCAAAACTGAAATATATAAACTATGTTACATAACACAATTTACTTAGAAATCAATAACAACATGTCTAGAAAAAAACCCAAAGTTTTGTAAATTAAAAAATACACAAAGAAATTGAGAAAACATTTAAAACTGAATAATAATGAAGATATATCAAAATTTGTGGGATGGAGTGATAGCAATGCTTATAAAGAACTGTACATATTCAAAAAGATGAAAGATTTAAAATTAATGGTCTAGGTTTCCATCTTAAGAACACAGGAAAAAAGCAAACTAAACACAAAAACATAAACAAAAGGAGATGTAGATTTTACTAATTTGTTTTCAAAGAACCAACATACTAGAAAAGCACATTATATAATTCAACACCCATTCACATTACTGCCAGAAAAACTAGTAATAGAAAGACATCTCGTAAAGAGCATTTACAGAAAGTTTACAATTACCATCATGTTTAATGGCGAGTACTGAACCCGTTCCCTGTAAAACTGGGAACATGACAAGGATATGTAAGTGCTGTCACCACTTCTATTTAACTTGTACTAGAGGCCCTAGCCAGTACAATAAGGCAAGATAAAAAATAAAAGCACAAAATATCAGAAAGGAAAACTGTCTCTATTCATAGATGACCTGTTTGCTTATGTAGATAATCCTAAGAAATCTAGCAGACAACCACTAGAAAATCATTTTAGGAAGGTAATAGTATATAACATCAAGATACAAAAATGAACTGTATTTCTATATGCCAGCAACAAACAACTGAAAAGACAGAGGCAAACCCAATTAAAAGATCCCATTAAGAATATGAATGGACAAGTCACAGGCAGTGAGAAAATATCTGCAATACATATATCTGACGAAGGACTTGTATCAAGAATATACAGTAATAAAAAGTTTTAATAAAAAGTCAGTAATAAAAAGTTTTAAAAAATAGTCAAGAGTTTTCACAAAGCAAGATGCATGAAAAGACAATAAGCACAAGAAAAAAGTTCAACATCGTTAGTCATCAGCGAAATGTAATTACAACCATAATGAGATACCCCACATATCCACTAGAATCACTCATATGATGGAGACTGAAAGCATCAAGTGTTGCAATGATATGGAAATGGAACTGTCTGTCATACACTGCTGGAAGGAGTGTAAAATAGTACAACTACTTGGAAAAATGCCGGCAGTTTCACAGTTTCTTATGTAGTTAAACATTCTATGAAAAATACATACATCCAAGAGAAATAAAAACATCTATACAAAAAGACTTTCACAAGATTGCTCATAACAGCATTATTCATTGTAAGCAAAATTGTAAACAATGCTCAAATTAAAAGTAGATGGATAAACAAATTGTGGCATATTCATAAAATGGAATATTACTGTTATGGGTTGAGTTATGTTCCCCAAAAACGTATGTTGAAGTCTTAAATCCTGGTATCTATGAATATAACCTTATTTGGAAACAAAGCTTTTGCAGACACAATTAAGATGTAAATTGAGATGAGGCTGGACTACTATGCAGCCATAAAAGGATGAGTTCATGTCCTTTGCAGGGACATGGATGAAGTTGGAAACCATTTTTCTCAGCAAACTAACACCAGAACAGAAAACCAAACGTCACATGTTCTCACTCATAAGTGGGAGTTGAACAATGAGAATACATGGACACAGGGAGGGGAACATCACACACCAGGGCCTGTCAGGGGCTGGGGGGCTAAGGGAGGGATAGTCTTAGGCGAAATGTAGGTGAAGGGTTGATGGGTGCAGCAAAACACCATGGCACGTGTATATCTATGTAACAAAATTGCACGTTCTGCACATGTACCCCAGAACTTAAAGTATAATAATAATAAAAAAAAGAATAGCATTCACATTATAACATTGTAAAGAAAAAAAAAGAAAGAGTGAATAAAATCCAGAATTTGGTAGCACAGTAGGGTGACTATAGTTAACAATAATCTATGGCATATTTTATAATAACTAATAGAGTGGAATTGGAATGTTCCTAACACAAATAAATGATAAATGAAGTGAAAAAAATTGAGATGAGGTCATACTGAAGTAGGGTGGGCCCTTAATCCAACATAACTGGTATCTTTATAAGAAGAAGAGAAGAAACACAGACAAAAATAGGGAGAATGCTATGGACTATGGAGACAGAAAATGGCACAATGTGGTGTCAACAGCCAAGGAACACCAAGGATTGCCAGCAACACCAGAAGGTAAGAGATAGACATGGAACGCATTCTCCCCTAGAAGTTTCCAGGAGAGCATGGCCCAGCTTGACACCTTAATGCTGGGCTGCTAGTCCTGCTGTTTTAAGCCACTAGTTTTGTGGTACTTTGTTACAGCAGCCCTAGTAAACTGAAACAAACTACTTAATAGTAAAAAGAAATAAACGATTGATATCCTACTAGAATCTCAAAAATATGCTCAGTGAAAGAAGCCAAACCCCAAAATAATTAATGATGCAAAAACATGGGAGCCATGGTTGTCTCTGGCCAGGGTTGGCAAGTCATTGGGAGGCATGAGACTGGGAAAAAGCATGAGGAAATTTTCTGGGTTGACTGAAATGTTATCTATCTTGATCAGTGTGAGATTATAAGAGTGCATGCATTTGTCAAAGCTCATTGAATCGTATGTTTAAGATCTGTGCAAATGCTTTAAGGAAAAAAAAATCTGCAAATAAATAACAAACTGTAATTAGTAGGTCTGCTTTTGTAGCAGTTAGGTTAGCAAACCTGAAAATATTTCCTGTGTATTCTAGGTTTGAGCAAATGAGTAAATATAAAGTACAGAGTGGGAGCCAGGTTTATCATTATTGGAGAAGAGAGTTACAAACACAGTAAAAGGGAAGACAGCAACAAGCCCTGTGGAGCTCGATTGAAATTGGAGGTTATCATTGTGAACTTGTGGTGTTTAATATGAATAGCTAGCTAGCTGGATAGATAGTAAGAAAAAGGGGGTAAGGGATGACAGGGATTTTCCTTTATGTGTCTTCCTGTCTTTCTGGATCTGAAAAGGCAAAATCTAAGCAAGCAAGTAATAGGAGTAAGAATACATTTCACTGAAGGAGGATGGTTCCCTTGAATGGATTCTCGTTACGTGTGTGGTGGGGCGTTTTATTTCAACTAATATCAGATGTATGCTAATTGTTGTACATCTTAATGATTTCTTAGTCCTGAGAAAGAGACTCAGAAATGGGAATAAAGAATGAAAATACTTTCTAAAGTTTCAGTTTATCCTGCCCACTGTCTTGAAGTTAATCACTGGCTAATGGAAACACTCTTAGGTGTATACTTACTAAACTACCTTTAGTCTTTTTTGGATGTCTTACATATTTGCTTGTTGACAGACAGGGCCTGGAAGAGATGACTGACCTATGTATGCTTTTAATCCACTATGAGTAGTTTTGCTCTTTTTGAGAACTAAGGACAATTATACTGTTTATTGGTGCTTATTCCCCACTATTCCATCTTCTGTTTAGTTTCACAAGCAATGAGTAAAGGACTCCCTATTCAATAAATGGTGCTGGGATAACTGGCTAGCCATATGCAGAAGAATGAAACTAGACCCTTACCTTTCACCATATACAAAAATTAACTCAAGATGGCTTAAAGATTTAAATGTAAGACCTCAAACTATAAAAATGCTAGAAGAAAATATAGGAAATATCCTTCCTGACATCAGTCTTGGCACAATTTTTGGCCAAGTCCCCAAAACCAATTTCCATAAAAACAAAAATTGACAAGTGGGACCTGATTAAACTAAAGAGCTTCTACACAGCAAAAGAAACCATTAACAGAGTAAACAGACAACCAAGAGTATGGGAGAAAATATTCACAAACTATGCATCTGACAGAGGTCTAATATCCAGAATCTATAAGGAGTTTAAACAAATCAACAAGCGAAAAGCAAATAACTCCATTAAAAAATGAGCAAAGGATACGAACATATACTTTTCAAAAGAAGACATACAGACAACAAATATATGAAAAAATGCTCATCATCACTAATTATCAGAGAAATGCAAATCAAAACCAAATTGAGATATCATCTCACACCAGTCAGAATGGCTACTATCAAAAAAATAAAAAAAAAACCCAAACAAACAGAAAAAAAAAAAAAACACTGGCAATGCTGCAGAGAAAAGAGAATGCTTAAGTACTGTTGTTGGTGGGAGTGTAAATTAGTTCAGCCACTGTGGAAAGCAGCTTGGAGATTTCTCAAAGAACTTAAAATAGAGCTACCATTTGACCCAGCAATCCCATTACTGGGTATAAACCCAAAGCAAAATAGATTATTATACTAAAAAGACACATGCACTTGTATGTTCATCGCCAAGCTATTCACAATTGCAAAGATATGGAATCAACCTAGCTACCCATCATTGGAGGACTGGATAAAGAAAATGTGGTACATATACAAGATGGGATACTATGCAGCCATAAAAAAGAGTGAAATCATGTCCTTTGCAGCAATGAGAATGGAGCTGGTGGCCATAATCCTAAACAAATTAACACAGGAAGGGAAAACCAAATACTGCATGTTCTCACTTGTAAGCGGGCGCTAAACACTAAGTACCCACGAACATAAACATGGGAACAATAGACACTGCGGACTACTAGAGGGGGGAGGTAGGGAAAGAGGAATGGGTCAAAAACTGCCTACTGGGTACTATGCTCACTACCTGAGGGCAATATACCCATGTAAGAAACCTGCACATGTACCCCTTGTATATCTAAAATAAAAGTTGGAAAAAACAACAACATGACTTTTATTTGGTGGAATACAAGACAATCTAATATAGTAATAAGAGTAAATGCTTTAAGGTCAAATTTTTCTTCTTCACAATTATACCGCTAAAATTTCTCTCTCTCTAGTATTAATTACTCTAATTAATAATAACAAATGAGTAGACAAATGTAAAAGCTGTCAGAATTAGAATACTCAATCTGCTTGATGGTAATGAATCAAACCAATAGACAGGCACAGCATCCCTAAGTAGCAGTATATAAGGCATCAATTTGTATTTTTGTTGAGGTCCAGCCCTCCTCGGGTCATGTCACCTGGGATAAAAGCCACCCTGAGCCAGTACAGTAGATATAAATCAATCAGTGGGAGTAGATCATCAATATGCCAGATTCTACTGATCCATTGGTTAAACTACTGGTGGGATGATTTCTGCCTATGAACAGAGTAACAGAGGGCAGAGAAAGAAAGCCAGTCAGCACATAGGAAGACAAATCCAGCAACTTACCATCCACAGGTGTGACCTCAGCTGGCGGTGGCTCTTCTTGCCCTCCCATGCTGCTGTCTTTAATACTTTCTATTTCCCGCCAGAAATCCTCCATGGAGGCGCTGTCTACGGAGGCTTCTGAGTTGGAACGGCTGAAGGCAGGAGGATGGAGGGATTCATTGGAGAGCATCCTGTTAATTCTTCGGCAGCGAGGAATGGATTTTCTGAGAAAAGAATAATATCTATGAATAAAAACGGGTTATGTTTTTATGTTATAAAGTCACAAAATTAATTTAAGTTTAATTAAGTTTAATTAATTAAGTTTAAATCAAATGGAGAAGTGGAGTTACCATGGTTGAGATGGGTTTGAGGGAATAATCTCCACTCAGTGGTGGCTCTTTTAAAAAAATTCTCTATACTTTATTTATTTTTTAATTTTTTAAAATTGTTTTTTGAGTAAGAGTCTTGCTCTGTTGCCCAGGCTGGAGTACGGTGGCGCGATCTCAGCTCACTGCAACCTCCACCTCCCAGGTTCAAGCAATTCTCCTGCTTTTGCCTACCGAGTAGCTGGGATTACAGGTGCCTGCCACCACGCCCAGCTAATTTTTATATTTTTAGTAGAGATGGGGTTTCACCACGTTGGTCAGGCTGGTCTTGAACTGCTGACCTTGTGATCCACCTGCCTCAGCCTCCCAAAGTGCTGGGATTACAGGCGTGAGCCACCACACCTGGCTAAAAAATTCTCTGTACTTTACAATGACTCTGTGGCCATATAGGAATTAACATGAGAATGTTTTTAATAATTTTCACACACTCATAAAATACAAAGTTACTTATACTAGTCAAAATATGCACAGTAAAAGTTTGTTTCTGTAACCTATCTATGGTGATGGCAGAGAAGGACATAAGAGTTGCTGCTCACACCCATTAGGGTGGTTATTATTAAACAAACAAACAAACAAAAAACAGATAATCACAAGCGTTGGTGAACAGGTAGAGAAACTGCAACCCTTGTGCACTGTTGGTAGGAATGTAAAATGGGGCAGCTTTCTATGGAAAACAGTATGGCAGTTCCTCAAAAAATTAAAAATAGAGCCACCAAACATGCATCTGTAATCCCAGCTATTCGGGAGGCTGAGATGGGAGAATCACTTGACCTGGAAGGAAGAAGTTTCAGTGAACTGAGATCATGCCACTTGCACTCCAGCCTGGGCAACAGAGCAAGACTGTTTCAGAAAAAAAAAAAAAGAAGGAAAATAATTTGCCTTCCTTACAAGTCAGTTTTGCTTTAAAATATAATTTTGATTGTAGGTAATACTAGAAAATATGTTACCGGCTTAAGAGGTTTAAATATGTCCCTAAATAAAATGTTCTTAAAGCAAAAAAAAAAAAAAAAAAAAAAATTAAGAGCCACCATAAGACCCAGCAATTCCAATCCTGGGTATATACTCAAAAGAATTGAGAGCAGGGACTCAAAGTAATATTTGTCCCTCCATGCTAATAGCATCCACATAATAGGTTTTGGCTATTGGCCATTCACAATAGCCAAAAGTTAGAAGCAACCCAAGTGCTATCAGCAGATGAATGGACAAGCAAAATGTGGTATAAAGGAAGGAAATTCAGACACAAGAAACAACATGGATGAAACCTGAGGACATTGTGCTAAGTGAAAAAGCCACTCACAAAAAGACAAATACTAGATTATTCCATTTACTTGTGGTGCTGAGTAGTCAAATTCATAGACAGAAAGTAGAATGGCTACTTCCAGAGGATAGGAGTGGGATGGGGCGGGGAGGAATGAGGAGTTCGTGTTGGTATGGGTTTGCAACTCCTTTCAAAGAACCTTCACCAAGCTTGCCTTCTTCTCTTTGGGTTCAGGTGGAATTGGACAAAAAGACCAAGACTAACTCTTAAGCAATGTATGGTTTGAGCTGTTTCACTCGAACAAGAGGTCCCAGGTGGAAAGAGGTAACTAGACCAATGGCACAGTAATGTCCACTGTGGGTTTTATGACGACTTAGGACAATTATATGTTGACATGCAGAGCAGCAGCAGATTGTTATCAAATTTAGCCATGGCTAATGTAAAGCACACTGTATTCATGAGAGTACATAGAGGCAAAATAATGTTTCCATAATAACACCAAAAAAATTTTCATTTGCTCATATGCTGTACACATCTAGGAATCCTCGTGGATTTCTAAATCTCATCTAAATTTAGTAGAGATTTCTGGAATTTTATCATTGATCTTTTCATAGTATCTGACTCTAGTTCTATTTTTGAACATTAACTGACACCAAGATAGCCAATTTATTTTTTAAACCAAAACATTGCATAAAAATATGAAATATCTACTTTTATTTTTTATGTGTTGTGTGACAAGAATTTTAGCTAGTTTTGTTTGATAACTGGGTGATAATTCTCACTGAATTCTTTATAGTTCAACAAGTCAGACACATTCTAGCAGTTGAAATACCTATGAAATTGACAAGATAGTAAGACAGTTATTGTTAATTTTATTATTTGTAGGCTTTGAAGACTTTTTCCTTTTGCAATAAGACTAATACTGAAAAACACCCACAAACTCAGAGTACTAGTATATAAACACCTACTTCTTTTAAAACTGAAATCAGTTACCACTGCTCACACAGCCTCCTGCCCTCCATGTACCAGACTCAGAAAGAGTATATGGATATCTAAGACTTTTCTTAGTTCTAGGTTTTTTCGGCTAATTCCTTCAAAAAATAAATATGCTTGACTTATTAAAAAAAGACAGTCTTAATAGTAAACATGGACCATATTTAAAAAATTATAATGCAGTATAAGTGTTTACGTCTAATATACAATTGTATAAAGCAAAAATGGAAGGTCTTTTCCTCCCATCTGTACCATACCAATATTGTTCTATAAACTGCTTTGTTTTCCTGACTCAAAAACATGCAGACACTTTTTTTCAAGCCAATACGGTAATACCACCTCAATGGCTGTACCTGGATATCATCACAGATCTTAGAAATTAGACAAACAAGCAGATATATCCAAACACTGAAAATATTTGAAGAAGTATGAAATTTGTGAAATAATAGGTAAATCACAGAAGACAAGGGGAAGATACATTTAGGGCTAATAATGATATTTCAATTATGGTACATAGTTTCTTATTCATGCAAAGGCTCTACTAATGGAATCTCAGGGAAGAGACCCTCATAAAACTCTGCTGGGGACAGGGAGAACAGATGTGAAATATTATTGGTCATGAGCAGCTAAGTAACACACTGGTTCCTTCTGAAACAGTCCACCCAAAGAATCCTTTAATCACAATGATCAGCTTTTTTTTGGCAAAGAAGTCAGACAGCATTTTTGGGGATAAGAGCACTTGGAAGAGCTCTCACATTTTTGGTTAGAGATACAAATGTTTTTCCTTCACCCCAGGGTGGAGAAGGAACCATGAATTTCCACTCTTGAAACATTACGTAATTTTGACCCTCAGGCCCATGCAACAGTTTGATGAGCCTTAATGGCCAGCTTCATACCTCACCATATTAGGAGAAAATGGAGTTTAGGCTTCATCAGCTGTTTTTGCCTTTTTATTTCCGAACAATACCAGGAAAATATTACATGACAAATTGAATGCAATTGTGTTACACAGAAACTTTTGTTGGAAAAACACCACAAGGTTTAAAATTAAATTTCAAGTGTACGATAATTATCATAAATTCAAAGTGGCATTAAGAAAAGATTTTATTATTCTATTTTTTCTTCCATTATCTTTTTAGCCATAACTTATACTATATTTTAGTAGATACCAGAGATCTTTATTACTATTCACATGGAATTAGTATTTTATAACTTCACAACAGTGTAAATATCTTACAGAATATAATTCTCCCTCTACCCTTTATATTACTGTTGTCATCTATGTTGCTTCCTCAGATGTTTACATCCCCCAATAGTTATTATTGTTGTTGCTTTAAAATAGTAAGTTTTTTGAAAAACTAAATACATGGTCTTTTAAATTTATCTTTTCTAGAGTTTTTCATTCCTCCCTACATACCTGTGTTTCCACAACAGATCCTTTCTCTTCATTTTTGAGAACTTCCTTGAGCATTTCTCTCGCATTCCTTAGCATTTCTTGTACTGTGGATCTGCTGACAACAAATTCCCTCAGCTTCATTTCTGAATATGTTTTTAATTTATTTCCATTTTTGACAAATATTTTTTACTGGGCATAGAACTCTAGGCTGGCAGTTTTTGTTTAAATCCTTTTAAAGAAGTCATTCCATTGTCTTGTTGAGTCTATTGATTCTGATGAGAGTCAGTTACAATTCTTTGATGTTCTTTTAAATATAGTATCTGTTCTATCTGCTCATAATAGATTTTATCTTTATCTTTTGCTTTTAGCAATTTGAGTGTAGTTCTCAATTCTGATTGAGGTTTACTGAGCTTCAATCTGTGGGCTAATGTCTTTCATCAATTTTGGAATATATCCACGTCCATTTTCTCTTCCAACATTTCTTCTGTCACTTTTCCTCTCTCCTCTCCTGGAACTCCAATAACATGACTGTCAGGCTGTTTGATGTTGCCCCAAATGTCCTTCATAATCTGCTTTGCTTCCCTCCCCCAACTCTCTCTGTGCTTCAGTTAAAACATTTCTATTTCACTGTCTTCATTTTTCCTCACTTCTACTGTGTTCAGTCAGCTAAGCCTTCCAATGAATACTTCACTTCCAATATTGTATTTTTTCATATCAAGAATATCCAATTAGTTCTTTTTTAGAGATTCAATTTCTCTGTTGACATTATCCATATTTTTATCCATTTTTGCCCATCTATCCTCTAATTTCTATAACATATTATAATTGTTATTTGAAAGATCTTATCTCTTAACATCAGTATCTATGCTGTTAACATGTCTGATTAAATATTGATTTAAAAACGACCAGTTGCTTATAGGTCACGTTTTCCTTTTTCTTCACATATTTCATAACTTTTTATTAGATGGCAGATGTTGTTTTTAAAGGAACTCTAGAAAACTGGAGTAAATAAAGGTTTCCCCCAGAAAGGGCAAGGCTTTTCCTCTATTTGGTAGATAGAGTGAGAGGCAGAGCATGTCAATCCAATCAGGAGTTGAGCTGGGTCTGGGCTGGGTTGCAATTTACATTAGTTTTCATTTATCTCTGGTTTCAAATGCTTCAAGGGGGAAATCTGTCCTGTGTGTACTATAGGTCCCTCCTGCTAAAAGCGTTTTGAGATAAACACCATGGGACTACAGAGATCTCTCTCTGCTTTACAGCCTGGTCCCCTGTGTTGCTGGAATCCTGTATTGCCAGGGCTCCCAGCAAAAATCCTAAGGGGCAGAGTTGTTGAGTGGGGAGAACTAGCTCTGCATTTGGAGCTTCTACAAATTCCAATCTCTTGTGCTAGTGCAGGCAGCCATTAACAGCTCCACTGGTGTCTCCTCACCCCAGTAGAGTCCCTCCACCTAGACAGGTATGACCTTTGGCCCAGAACTGCAAAAACTCAGGGAGCAGACATGCCCAGGGAGGTAAACGACCACTCGGCTCTGCTCATGTCACAAGAGTTCTTCTTCCCTGGAACTTGGCTCCTTTAGACTTCTTTGTATCCACAGCTCTCCAACATAGTTTTTAAAATATAGATTTTTATATTTATTCCTTTTTTTTTTCTAGCTGCTACAGTGGGAATGGTAGTCTGTCACAAACTAGTCTACATCCTAACTGGTAGCAGAACTCCCACAAAACATTGTAAACATAACAGATATTTTTAAAAGTTGCATTTGTTTATGCACAGCTTGCTCTGTGTAACCACAAGTTTAGTTGTTAAGTATATTCCAAAAAAATATTTTTAAAAGACATACTTCTTACTATGAAATACTCTATGGGCCTTTATTATCTGTTATTTTATGGAGAGGTTTATACATAACGAGTTACTGTCATACACATTACATCATTTGATCCTTATATGCACCCCATGAAGTAGCCAAAGCCAGTATCGTACGTCTCATTGCACAGCAATGGAGAGAGTTACTGGGAGTAAAGTGGGGACACATAGCTTCCCCTTGCAGTTATAAGTAAATGTGAATTATGTTCTGTGACTTCAAGGCTCAGCACCTTCTGTCCTCAAAACTTTGCTAGTCTTACCTTACATCACTCTCCCACGGCATTAGCACTGGGCATGCTAATCTTTCCTCAGCTTCTCTAAAAAGCCAAGTTCTTTCTTCCCTTAGGAAATTTACTCTTTCTGCTCTTTCTTCCTGCAACCTTCTTTCTCCCCAAGCAATTTCTGCAGCAAGGTGCGTCTCATCATTCGGCTCGCAATGTAAATGCCACCTCTTGGGGGATCCCTTTCCAGGCCACTCTAATGTAGCATTCCTCCAGTTATTCGCTGTCTCAGCTCTCGGGGTTCCCTGCTTCTCATTCATCAATAATAAACACTTCATGCACTCATTTGCTTACTTTGTTTTGGGGGGGTCTATTTTCCCCACTAGAATATAGAGGAACCATGTTTGTCTTATTAACACAGTGTGTGGCAAAGGAAAACAACACAGAAATACTTGCTGAATGAATGACTAGTGTCAGGGGAGCCAGGACAGGAATTCAACCTTTCCCCATCTGGTCCAAATGCTCTCCCTCCTGTAATTGTTCTCAATTTCAAAAGCCCCCTCAGGTATTTGTGGAACTGCTTATAGCTGTAAATATTTTTATAGCAGAGAAGTGATATAGTGTGGTGATTTAGACAAAAACTCTGAAGCCAGCTAGCACAGGTTTGAATGTGGGCTACAGCTCTATAATCTTGAACAAACTACTGAACCCCTGTGACTCCATTTCCTGAAGAGTAAAATGGGGATATTAATCACATGCACTTCGAGGGGCTGTTACGAGGAGTGAGTTAATATATGTAAAATGCCTGGCACATAGTCAACCCATGTGTTAGTGATTGCTACAATTTAATTAATTTGATAGCATGTCCAGAGCTAGATTTAGGGTGTGGCTATCATGGGTGCTAAAATATAACAAGTACATAAAAATGTCCCTAGAGATATCATGAGATAAATAAAACTGTATTTATCAGAATTGCTCCCTGACCCAAGTCTATTCCCAACCCTGTTGTCCCAACTCCCTTGGCCCAGAAGTGGCCATCTGACACAATTCTGGCCAAAGTCACATAAGTAAAAGTCTTCTCCAGGGTTTCAGTGAAATCCTTTGTTTTCCTGATATAGGTGCCACCCCTTTCTCTTTCCCGTTCTCCCTCCTTGGAATGTGGACAAGATGACTGGTGCTGCAGCAGCCACCTTGCCCATTATGAGAGAAAAGTCAAGAAATTGTAGCAATTGGCCTTGATATTACTGAGTTTTGGAAATAACATCAGATGCTGCCTATCTCTGGACTTCCAGAAATGTGAGAAAAATAAATGCCTATTTTTAAAACCTACTCTCATCTTTGTTGTGTTTGTTATTTGCAGCCAAAATCATTCCTAACTGATAATAGGAAGGAATATTCTAATAAGTCATCTGGGGCAGAGTGAGATGAGACACCCTCTGTATCCCACTAAGGGGAATATTCAAGTAACAATTTATAGTCAACACAACCTGCCTTGTAAGGAAGGTGGGTGGCATCTAACAATTCTCTCTTCTTTTGTTTTTGTTTTTTTTTTTTTTTTGGAATGGAGTCTCGCTCTGTAGCTCAGGCTGGAGTGCAGTGGCACGATCTCAGCTCACTGAAACCTCCGTCTCTGGGTCCCAGATCAAGCAATTCTCCTGCCTCAGCCTCCTGAGTAGCTGGGATTACAGGCATGCACCACCATGCCCAGCTAATTTTTGTATTTTTAGTAGAGACGGGGTTTCACCATGTTGGCCAGGCTGGTCTTGAACTCCTGACTTTTTTTTTTTTTTTTTCGAGACAGGGTCTCTGCCACCCAGGCTGGAGTGCAGTGATGCAATCATAGCTACCTGCAGCCTCAATCTCCCAGACTCAAGAGATCCTCCTGCCTCAGCCTCCCAAGTAGCGGGGACTACAGGTGTGCACCACCACACCTGGCTAATTTTTTTTTTTGTTTTTAGTACAGATGAGGTCTTGTTATGTTACCCAGACTAATCTTGAACTCCTGAGCTCAAGCGACTCTCCTGCCTCAGCCTCCCAAAGTGCCGGGATTACAGGTGTGAGCCACCACACCTGGCCTTCACACAATGATTCTCAATTGTAAGGGCTACCAAATTATTAGCCTAACCCCATGTCTTGGTCTGGCTTTGATCAGTACATTATGGAGTTAAACTTCCTGCTGAAAATATCCCCACCTACATGTACAGGGAATATCTTCACGTTGCTCTTAAACTGAACAGATTCCATGAGTTTTGGGAAGAATATACCAAAACCAAAGATTTCGCCTTCCCTCTACTAGAGAAGAGGAAGACTGAGTTCTCCATTATTTGTCACTGCCGTTGAATGATGCTGGTGGCAGCACAGTGTGGACATCTAGAGAAATTCCCGTGGATACTGATTGCAGTGAGCCTGTAGCAGGACTCTTTCAAAAGAAACCACTGACTCTCTGGAATAGACCCTGGCACAGTCCAGTTCCACAGCTGTCTGCCCTTTTAGCTTCCTCAGAAGGCCGTTCAGATAGAGCAAGAGGACAAATCCCTTGTTTCTTATGCTCTGGCTTCTCAGTAATCTTTGGATTCTAACATGTTTATAAACAACTCAACTTGGATGTCCTGCAAAAAAGCACTTGAAAGGCAATAATGATAAAAAGAAGCCATAGTTTCAGACTAACAGGACCAAGAACACAGAAGGGGTTTCTGCCTTCATTCTCAGGCTCCCAACTCTCTTTTTCTATCTTTCTGCCATCTCATCAGTTTTCTCTGTTACTTGCCTGGCTGGCCTCATCCCTCTTAGGGGAAAAGAAGAAAGCGAACAAAGATTTCATCAACAGGTAAACAGGTCTGCCTGAACTTATCTGTTGGCAGCAAAGAATACAGAAAAATGTGTTTGTAGATTGGGAAGGCTTAAAACAGCAAACAAATCTTTACTTATGCAGCAGGGAATATGGAGGGTTGGATTCTTCCTTTAAAAAAAAAAAACAATGACACATCAGTAATTAAGTTGTTAGGCATTTATGGATAACCTCTGAGTACAGCACTATGCAAGTAATGGGAACGGTGGCAATGGAAGAATGAACAACTTCAAACCAAAAATTCACGTGACGTACTTTATTGTGACGTTAGCTTTATTGCAGAGGTCTAAAACCAAACCCACAATATATTGAGGTATGCCTGTACATAAATTATATATGTGTGTGTGCATGTGTGTGCTTTATATATGACAAACCGAAATATAATGTTTCTTAAATTTCCCCATCTTTGTCTGAGGGAGGGAGAGATGGAGAGTGACTGCTAATAGGTGATAATATCTATGTTCTAATATTAATCAGTGGTGATATCCCAACTTTGTGAATACACTAAAAACCACTGAATTGTACACTTTAAAGGAGCAGATTTTATGTTATATGAATTGTATCTCAATTTAAAAATGTATGAGAATTACCCCTGCTTTCATTTTTTTAATTTTGATAATTAAAAGCGCTTTGAGATTTCAAATATTCTTAAGGAAAGGCAAAAATTTTCCCAAAGGGGCATGGGTTGAGAAAGATTTAAAGACACTTCTATGAAAGGTTACTGGTTGCTTTTAGCAAAGGCTAACAGTCAGAGGTAGGAAATGATCTTGCTCCCTGTTTGGCTAATAATCATCCACGTAACAACAGGCTAAAATGTCTGCTTTGCAGGCAAAGTAAATCACTAAATGTGAACGTTTTATGTTCTGTCTGTGTTAAAACTAATATGCAATTTATAAGCTTGACATATATATTGATTTTGTTAATGCTCAGTCAATCCCACAAGTGACTCTTAACACATTATCCTCAAAGATAAATTGAGGTTATCAGTAGAGAACTAGTTTGGTGCCACCTAATCATTGCTCAGGGGCTCATATTTTTTATCCAATTAGGGGCTACTCAGGAAGGAATCTATAAAAGAGAATATGAGCAAGAAGAAGCTTTTTCTGGCTCTTTACTAACATTCTACCCACTGTCCATTCAGCGACATGTCACTCTAAGAGTCTTGGTAAACTCTAGGTTTTGTGCTTCTGAATTTACACTTCACCAAGTAATCTGGATAAACATCTTTTTAAAAATTGTCTTTTTATATCAAAAGTAAGTACATATTCTCTCTATTGCTTAATGCCAAATTGCAGTATATATTTTGATTATGTAGTTTTGAGGGGCCTGCTACAGCTAGCACTACTGTGTATGGCTTTCAAAGCAATTAAAAGTGAGCCCCCCATTCCAGCATCATCTAAGAATTTACCTTGACTTTCTAGCTCCCTCCTGCCTCTCCGATGCTGTGATGTATTTGCTGGAATGCAGCCATTTAGCCCCTGTTTCTTCTAAATCTCTGGTCTCCATTTATTGCCATTATTACCTAGTCATTAACCTTCAGTCAGGAAATGTGTAAATTCTGCTTGATTGTATCCTCGTATTGCTTTTCAGTTTCTTTTGTCTGTTTTCTCGCTTCAGCTCCAAAAATTCAATAATAGCAGAACAGAATCACAAGGTCAAGGGTATTATCCGGCAATCTCTCTACCTGCTTGGTGTCCCATGTGGGCATTCTCAGGTGGATGGGCTTTACAGAGCTTGGTCCAGCTTCACAGGCTTTCCCTGAGTGGGACTGGCTTTCCTCCTCATGGGCCCTCACTTCAGCTCAGCTTCAAACTATTCCGTACAAAGTCCACAGTGAAACACAAGTACAAACTTATTAAATTCTATGAGGGGTGAGTTGGCCATTTGAATGAAGGCGTATCAACCTTCCTTATTCTTCTTCTTTCACAATATGCTTTTTCCACACTTAGAGTCACTCCATGATAGTTTTAACTCTGTAGGGTCCCCTGGAGAATAACCATTCTGTGCTCCATCAGTTGTCATTGGCTGACTTTGAGAAGGCTGCTTCCTAAGTTCCACATAAACAGCTTTGAATTGGAAAGCCATAACTAGGGTTTCCAATGAAACAGAGGATCCCAAGATTGGAGATCCTCTGTTTGAGAGGGAGATCCTCTGATTGAGAGGGAATTTCAGAAATGCCTGAATAAATCACCACATTTTATAGATACGAAAAATGAATCTCAGAGGGGCAGTAAGTTGTCCAAAATGACACAGCTAATTATTGAGAAATGGAACTACAAATTTGGTCTCCTGGTGCCTAATTCCATGCTCTTTCCCCCATCACCCGTCTCCTGCCTACTTATACTTTATATTCTTCACTAACTTAAAAAATATAAGGCTTCACACTTTTATAGTAGAGATTA
Source organism: Gorilla gorilla gorilla (assembly GCF_029281585.2). NCBI lineage: Eukaryota > Metazoa > Chordata > Mammalia > Primates > Hominidae > Gorilla > Gorilla gorilla. The sequence goes on from NC_073241.2 coordinate 43,448,121, forward strand.
TCCTTTTTGTCCCCTTAATGTATTTCTGAAAGCATATGACAAAATAAGTTATCAAATTGAGTATATTTTTACTATAAAATATGTTGAGAAATATATCCCCAGCCAAAAGTTTTATTAAAGATCAAAGAGAGCTATATGCATAATTATCATAAAATATATGGATGTTTAAAAATGTATGTAAAGTTCTCTAAAAATCTGAAAGTGAACCAATAAAATTGGCAGGTGTAGCAGACCAAATACACTGGCTATGTAAGTTATATAGAGAGAGATAACTACACATTAAAAAGCAACTGCTGTATATTTGATCTAAAAGGAGTGTATCAGCACTATTCACTATTAAACATGAATGACATTTTAAGTTTACCCATAGGTTAACCTATTAGAATGCATGGAGTTTCTTGAAATGGTGTCAATAATTCATGTCTTCTATTTTAAAATCATTCAAGAAAGAAGAAGCTAAGACTTCCATTTTACTCAGCTTTCCCTGTGGTAGGTAGAGACATTTCCAAAGTATCATAGCCAAGTTAAAATATGATAAATTCTAAATCCACATTCTTATTATTCACATCATTGACAATAATCATCGTCCACCCAACTGAAAGCATTTGACATTAGTTCTCTACCTCACCCTCTCCAGTTTACTGAAAACACTGTTCATCATCAGATGAATTCCTTGAGAAAACTGCAAAGCCAGCAGTCAGAGCACTTCATGCTGTTTAAAAATGCCATGAAAACAACAGTCATAATTAGGACCCTCAAAATCCCTCTCACTGCATGACAAAGAAAGGCACAGGTCAGTAATCTGAATGCCAATGGTCAACATGAACGTTAGAAAGACAAGAGCTGTAAGTTCTGTCAAAGGAGAATCAAATAAATAATTTGATAGTGGCTGACACTTCACACTGTGGGGTTCTTGTCATCAGTATCTCTGAAGCTCTTCCACAGTCGAGGTGAATGGCTTTAAGGAGCTCAGTATCTAATCCCTGACAGCAGACAAAAAACTATATGTCTCTGATCAATAGCTGATGCCATGGGGATGGAGAGTAATTTATTTTCTGTCTTCTTAGTCAGGTGACGCTCTTTCTAAGAGGAATAACCCAAATCAGGAAGGTTTCCCTCCTAAGCCTTCCTGTCCACTCATTTTCCAGTAATGTTACTGCCTTACTCTACCACTGGCCAGCATTCATCATGATAGCCATTCCTTGAATAGACTCTTTTGTGAGCAAATCTGTTGAGCTTTCATCCAATTTTTAAAAACACAGAGAAATAAGATCTTGCATTTCACTTATTTACTTCTAATTATTTAAAACAAGAAGCTGCCTAGTAATATTTTGATTTTGATGGCTAGCCAAGTGATATTGGAAAAGGGTTTTAATTTTGCTTCCATTTTTCATTCTAAAGCTCACTCTTTAAAACAAAAATTACCCATATTCTGCTTACCAGAATATCTATATTTCAGTAGAGTTGTAAAACAAAATTCTACCAAGGCTCCCACTAGTCCAAACAGCTCCTCTGTATGAATTAAATAAAGACTAGCCTCTGTGGGAAAATATGGTTTGGCTATTGGAGCAAGGCTGCATTCTTAGTCAGAAAACAACCTGCAAAAGTATTCATTGACCCTGAATTCTGCTCAGTGACTCACAGTTTCCCATTTATTTCCATTATAGAATTCTTCTCGAAAAATGTCTGTCTCCAGCCAAACTTTTGGAATCATATAGTTGAGAAAAAAAGTTTTATTAATTGAATGGTAAATGTGGATTGATATTAATTCACTGACAAAAATTAATAATTAATCGGAAAGATTGTGAATATTACATATGGCTATTTGAGTAACCTTTTGAGAAATATGCTTTTACAAAAGATTTTCTGGTTTTATTATCCCAGGAAGAATTAAAAAAAAGAAAAAACAGCACTACGTATTTCTCTAAAGGAGGCACAAAACTAAATACATTGTAGTAGAAAAAAAAAATAGACGTGTAGTGTTAAAAACTCTAGAAGGAAGGTAAGCGAAAGTTTCTAGAGCCCTCCCACAGCCCTCTGCACTTCTGAACACAGTGAACACGACTAGTTAAGGTCTACTGTACTTAGAAATATGTTTGAATGTACTTAATAGACATATAATAGGTAACCTGTACATAGCAAACCCTCAAAAATGTTTACTGAAAGAAGTGAACAGACTTTGAAAAGGAAGAGTGGCTAGGTCTATTTCCCACTTTGGTAGGTGAATGCATGACAATCAGCAAATTCAATGCTGGTTCAATGAAGATTCTTGTCCTTCTTCAGCCTTTTCTTCTGTCCAGTTTACCAAATTAGTTATTAATAATGTTCATATCAATGATTTTAGATGTTTTATTCATTTAGTCAATGAACATTATATTAACACATCAGTAAGTTTGTAGAAAGTTGGCAAGGGTGACCCCAGTTGCAGCAGCAAGATTAAGAATCCAGGAATATCCTTCGAATGGCCACATACTGTAGATACTTTTACAATCAACTGGACTAGAACTCTGTAATATTTGACTCAGCTGATAGGCCCTCCTTCTTGAAACTGGTGCAGTGGCTAGGAGTATTCATTTTGCTAAAAATTTCTTACAGAACTTTATAAAACACAGATATTTGGGCCCTAATCACACAGAAATTTCAATTCAGATTTGGGGAGAGGCCCAAATATATGTATTTTTATTAGCATCCCACCCCCACGACCACTATGTAATGCTAGTGCCACTTATTTGTTAGACAGACTTTGAGAAACACAGATCTGTCTCCTAGCAGAATGAACACTCTCTCCTGATTCTCTAAAACTCTCTGAATAGGCTCCTCTGTCTACTTTCTGAATGCTCTTTATCTACCAATCTTTATCTACTGGCACCTCACAAAGTTCCACCTCTAGCACACAGCTCTTCATACTCTATATAACACCCTCTCCCCAAAGCTTTTCCTACCTTAGAGTTTAGCTTTAACCTATATGATGATACATTTCCAATCCTTAACCCCATCCTTAACTACTCCCTCAGACTCACATCTAACAACCCACTGGGCTGGGCCCATGCCTATAATCCCAATACAGGGATTGGGATTATTGGAAGGTCAAGGGGGGCTGATTGCTTGAATCCCAGAGTTTGAGACCAGCCTGGGCAACATGGTGAAACCCTGTGTCTACAAAAGGAAAAAAAAAAGCCCACTGAACATCTCTATCTGGATGTTGCAATGAAACTGCTCAAGACAATGGGATGTAGTTACTGAACCATACATCCTACAGACTGATGACTAGGTGTCTTTGTTCATGCTTTCCCTGGGCTTGGAATCTTTCCTTCCACTGCTATCTGACTTAATGTAAGATTCATTTTAGGTGCCCTCTCCTGAAGGCAAGAACTTCTCAAATCCATCCTTCATTCCTTTATACATGGGCTGATGCAATTCTGAGCATACTTCTGTCAATACACTTACTGGTATCTCATAAAAAATATAAAAATAATTTGTAGGTAGATGCTTTGGAATTCATACAGAGATAAAGGCAGAAACTTATATTGAACTTTCTCAACAATTAGCTGAAATTTTGGCTTGATAGCAAAAAGGAAAAAACTAAATTTCTCCAAACTATCCATTAATTCAGAGGTGAAGGTGAATTAGGAAACACATGCAAAGAGAAGACTAAAAATTTATTTCTGAAGAAATTTACTGACTATAATATAGTGACAATGATTAGTTTAACAACTGTTTATTGAGTACCTAAAAATACTAGGTACAAGATTCAAGATGCCAGACACCATTCTAGGTACTGCAAATCTAGCAATGAACAAAAAGGCCTAGCCCTTTGATATGGTTCGGCTCTGTGTCCCCACTCAAATCTCATGTTGAATTATAATCCCCAATGTTGGAGGTGCGGCCTGGTGAGAGGTGATTGGATCATGGGGGTGGTTTCTAATGGTTTAGCACCCCTAATAGTTTAGTCTCCCTAGTGATGTTTCATGATAGAGTTCTAATAAGATCTGGTTATTGTAAAAGTATGTAGCACCTCCCCCTTTGCTTGCTTGTTTTCTCTTTCTCTCTCTCCTGCTGGCCATGTAAATATGTGCCTGCTTCCCCTTCACCTTCTGCCATGATTGTAAGTTTCATGAGGCCTCCCCAGAAGCAGAAGCCTGTACAACCCACAGAACCATGGGCTGGTTAAACTTCTTTCCTTTATAAATTACCCAGTCTCAGGTATGTCTTTATAGCAATGTGAGAATGAACTAATACACCCTCATTATGGTTTCATTCTAGTAAGGGCAAATGGAGCCAAAGCAAATACTTTATATGGTCATTTGTGCAGGTACGTAGGTTAAAAATATATAAAGTGAATTTCCATTTCCAACTATGACAGCAATGGTGATCAAAATTACTCTCCCACTGTAAACAACTAGAAACTGGACAAATAGAGGAAGCAACCATTTTAAGATTTGACAAGACGCAAAACAGGACTATGATGCCAGGGAGAAAGAAAACAAATTAAGTTAGCCCTCTAATCAATGTGGCTTTCTACTTAGAGGAATTTCCAAAATAGAGCACATGGAAGGAGTTCCTGCACAGAGCCCAGTAGTCTCACTGAGGTGAAGAAGCAGAGATCAAAGCTCAGGAAGGCGAGTTGGCTAGAATCTTCTGGTCAGAGCACCAGAAAAAATAAAATCAATGAAGAGATATTGCTTTAGGAATTGGCATGGGGGTCCCCTTGACTCTGGCTGAATGCCCATCAGGGCTGCATGAGTTGAACCTTCTCAAGATCAGGCAAAAATTAACTTCTACACAAAGAACCACGGAGCTATAATCCAAAAGTTCCCACTGCTCATACAGAGCTAGGAAAACGTATGTACACTGGTATGTATACTAAAAATATATATACCAAGTGGACTTATGCTTTAAACCATGACAGAGTAAGACTTCACACTTGCCAGAGTAAAGAGACATGGTCAAATACACAAGATATACAATGGAAACCTTAGAAGTCTCATGCCTTACTAAGAAGGCTAAATTTGCTCTAGCTAGAGGCTGCTCTAGAATGTAACCCCCGAAAAAATATCCACAAGAAACTGAACTAGCTGCCAAAATACAGCTGTACACTCTTTAAGGAAATACAACAAAATCTAGGACTTGACCACTTGAAATTGACAACTTCCAAAATCCAATGAAAATTACTTAATAAATGAAAAAGAAAGAAAAAGGAACAAATAATGAGAAGAAAAATCTCAATAGAAAGACACAGAGATGATGGAGTTAGCAGAAAAAATGTTAAAACAGCTATAATAAAAATACTCAAAGCCTTTAAAGCTTTAAAATACAATATGAATAAGGAAAAAGAAGACATAAATGATGAAATTTCTATACATAAAAAATACAATATGTGAAATAATACCTCCAATGAGTAGAATTAACAATACATTAGATACTGGTGAATAAACAGAAACACACAGAGAAAGAAGAGTGAAAAAATAAATAAACAGAGCCCCTGTGACCAATAGGAGGATGTCAGATGGCCTCATAAATGTGTCAGCTTCCAGCCAAGATGGAGTAACAGGAACCAGACTCACTTCCCACTTGAAATGAAAAACACACACACATACACACACAAAATATATGAAACGATTCTCAAGATATTGAATGTCAGGAAGCTGAAAACAGTGATCCTGGAGGAACAGGGAATAAACAAGTTGAGCCCTACAATAGCCCCAGTTTATTGCTTAGGGAGAGCTTCCAGGCCATGGGGCAGAAGCAGGGAACCCAGCTGAGCCTGAGGGTCTGAGTTTAGGAAATGGAGCTGGGAATCAAGGAAGCCCTGGAACTCACAGAACAGGATACTGGTGAAGAGAGATCTCCAAAGACAGAGAACTCTGGAGCTCCTCAGAGGAGCCCCGTCAAGCCTTCAGCTGAATAGAATCAGCAAATTCATATATGGAAACTACCCTCAGTCAGGGAAAATCACTGGAAGAATCAGATAACAGGATCCCAGTAATCACCGAGGGTCAGGAATAGTTTGTGTTCTCAGCAGCTTAAGTGGAAAAGTTCATAATTTATAAGACCATGGATACAGTATTCAGAAGAGTTTTGCCTCTAGAGTGGGGAAAAGCTTTTTCTTAGACTAAATGCTCTGGTCTTATCTGACAAATCTTAAAAGTAAGATATGAAAGGATCAAATAGTTTTCAAGTGGCAGAACAAAGCTCAAAAATATTTATAGAACTATAAAAGTATCCAGCCCCTAATAAAAAAAAATCCACACTGCAAATTCCAATAAAAAATGACGAGGCTTGCAAATAAGCAAGAGAATATGACCCATAATGAGGAGAAAATGCAATCACTACAAATGAACCTTGTAATGACAGGTGACAGAATTAGTAGACAAGGACATGAAAACAGTTATTACAACTTTATTCTGCATGTTTAAGAAGCCAGAGAAAATACTGACATCTTAAGAAAACACAAAGAAAATTTTCTAAACACCCTAACAGAATGATGAAAACACAAAAACCACAGATTCAAGGAGTTCAATAAACTCAAAGGATAAGAAATATGAAGAAAACAACACCATGGTGCATAAGTAATCAACTTATTTGAATTAGCAATAAAGAAAAAATCATAAAATCAATTAGAGGAAAACAAACAAAAAAGCCTGTATGTACAGAGGAATAAAGAAAAGGATGCCAGCAGATGTTTTTGTCAGAAACAATACAATCTGAAAGATAGCATAACAACATCTTTTAAGTACTTGAAGAAAAACTATCAACCCAATGAAAATATCCTTTGAAAATAAAAGAGAAATAAGGTTTTTTTCAGACATAAAAATGATGAAAGATTCAGCAGCAGCAGATCTTCCCTATAAGAAATGTTACAGGAAATCCTTCAAGCAGAAGGAAAATGATACCAAATGGAAATATGAAGCTATAATGAGAATGAAGAGCATAAGGAACAGTAAGTTCAAGGTTAAATATAAAATTATTTTCCGATTACTTAAATGTCCTTAAAATTGATTGTTTAAAACAAAAATAATAAAAATGCATGACAATAGCAGAAAGGCCTGCAAGGGAGAAGGAGATACAGAAGTGGACTGTTATAAAATTTTTGTCATATATATACATAACAAATAAAAATATAGTCATATTTGACTATATGACTATTCTCTTTGCATATATATATATTTCAATCTTTTTTTCTATTTTATTTTGGAAAGTTTCTACTGCTTTTGCCTACAAATTCACTAATCTTTTTCTTGTGCTATGTCTACTATGCCATTAATCTACTTAGTTTATTTTTAACCTCAGACAATTTACTTCAAGGTAAACTGATAAAGATTATAATACATAGCTTAAAGGAATCACTAAAATAACACAACAAAGAGATGTTAAGCAAATAATTGTCAATTAAACCAAAAGAAGCCAAAAAGAAGAAAAAGAAGAATGAAAAAAGGAAAAATAGTCGGGCACGGTGGCTCACACCTGTAATCCCAGCACTTTGGGAGGCTGAGGCAGGCGGACTGCCTGAGCTCAGGAGTTTGACACCAGCCTGGGCAACATGGTGAAACTCCGCCTCAACTAAAATACAAAGAAACAAAAAAATTAGCCGGTCCTGGTGGCGTGTGCCTGTAGTCCCAGCTACTTGGGAGGCTGAGGCAGGAGAACTGCTTGAACCCGGGAGGCGGAAGTTGCAGTGAGTCAAGATCTTGCCACTGCACTCCAGCCTGGCGACAGAGTGAGAGTCTGTCTCCAAAAAATTTTAAAAAAAGGAAAAATATAAAGCAAATAAAAATAATATTTAAATGCAACCACATCAATAATTACATTAAAGTATAAATGGTCTAAACCTCTCAATTAAAAAGAAAAGGTAGCCAGGCACGGTGGCTCATGCCAGTAATCCCAGCACTTAGGAGGCTGAGGTGGGCGGATCACCTGAGGTCAGGAGTTCGAGACCAGCCTGGCCAACATGGTGAAACCCCGTCTCTACTAAAAATACAAAAATTAGCCGGGCGTGGTGGCAGGCACCTGTAATCTCAGCTACTCAGGAGGCTGAGGAAGGAGAATCGTTTGAACCCGGGAGGCAGAGGTTGCAGTGAGCTGAGATCGTGCCATTGCACTCCAGCCTGGGCAACAAGAGTGAAATTCCGTTTCAGAAAAAAAAAAAAAAAAAAAACAAAAGGCAAAGGTTATCAGACCAGATTAAAAAGCAATACGGAACAGTATGCTGGACATAAATAGCTTAAAATTAAAGGATAAAAAAACCATGCCATGCTAAAACAAATCAAATGAAAGTTGTAGTGGCTATATTAATAGAGGAAAAATTTTATTATAGAGCAAAAAGATTCCTGGAGATTAAGCAAATCATTTTATAATAATCAATAAGATCAATGAAGACGAAATAACAATCTTCAAACTTTACATACTAACAAGAGCTTCAAAACAAATAAAGCAAAAACTCAGAGAACAGCCAGGAAAAATAGACAAAAACCAAAATTACAGTAAAAGATTTCAAAACCCCTCTTTCAGCTGGGCATGGTGGCATGTGCCTGATGTACCTGTAGTTCTGGCTATTCAGGAGACTGAGGCAGGAAGACAGTGTTAGCCCAGAGGTTCAAGGCCAGCCTGGGCAACATAGCAAGGCCATGTCTCTAAAAATATAAATAAATAAGTAACTTTTTCTAAAAAACCCTCTTTCAATAATCTATAGAACAGGTAGATACTAAATAAATAAGTATATAAAAGACAACTTATTTGACATTTATAAAACATTTCACCCATTAAGAGCAGAATACACATTTTCAAGTACACATAGAACATTTACCAATATAGATACTATTTAGTCTACACAAAAAGTGTCAATAAATTTAAAAGGATCCAAATCATTGAAATATGTTCTTTGACTACAATCAAATTAAATTACAAATCTATAATGGAAAGATATCTGGAAAATCCTGGAATATTTTGAAACAAAATAATATACTTCTAATTACCCAATGGGTCAAAAGAGAAATAAAAATGAAACCAGAAAGTGTAAAAGTATTAAAAATGTACCATAACAAAATTTGTGGGACATTGCTAAAGCATTAACATTAAACACCTATAATGTCCAAGCAATGACTTCAGCTTTGATCTTAAAAGAGAAAAATAGCAAACTAAATCCAAAATAAGCAGAAAAAATTGGAAATAACAAGTACCAGAACCAAAAAACAATGAAGCAGAAAACAGAAAAAAAAAGAGTAAATCAATGAAACCAAATGCTTGTTTTTAGAAAAGATCAATACAATTAATAAACCTTTATCCAGATGGATCAGGAAAAAGAGAAGACATAAATTAGTAATACCAGCAATGAGAGAGGTGATATCACTACAAATTTTACTGATATTAAATGAAAAATACTGGAATATTACAAATAACTTTATGCCAACAAGCTCACCAACTTAGTGTAAAAGATAAGTTCCTTGTAAAACACAATCTACCAAAGCTCACTTGAGAAGAAATAGATAACCTGAATAGTCCTTTATCTATTAAATAAATTGAACTTGTAATTTAAAACTTTTCTACCAAGAGGCTGGGTGTGGTGGCTCACGCCTGTAATCCCAGCACTTTGGGAGGCCGAGGCAGGTGGAGCACAAGGTCAGGAAATCAAGATCATCCTGACTAATACAGTGAAACCCCATCTCTACTAAAAATACAAAAAAATTAGCCAGGCGTGGTGGGAGGCGCCTGTAGTCCCAGCTACTCGGGAGGCTGAGGCAGGAGAATGGCGTGAACCCGGGAGGCGGGCCTTGCGGTGAGCCAAGATCGTGCCACTGCACTCCAGCCTGGGTGACAAAGTGAGACTCTGTCTCAAAAAAATAAATAAATAAAAATAAAAATAAGAAATAAAAATAAAAACTTTTCTATCAAGAAAACTCCAGGTCCAGATGGCTTCATCAGAGAATTCCTACAAACATTTAAGAAAAAGATAATTTATTATTTTTCTTCTTAAAAAAAGGTTCTCCAAAAACTCTTTCAGAAAATTGAAGGGGAGGGAACACTCACTAACTCATTCTATGAGGCCAGCATTACCCAAATACCAAAACAAGACAGACATAACATGAAAAGGAAGCCATCAGCTAATGTCCCCTACATACACAGACACAAGTATTATTAACAAAATTTTAGCAAATCAATCTACTCTATATAAAAAATATAATGCATCATAATCAAATGGAGTTCATCCTGGGACTACAAGGATGATTTAACGTTTGAAAAATAATCAATGGAATTCATCATATTAACAGATGAAAAAATAAAAACCACATGATCATCACAATATATGGGAAAAAAGTACTTGACAAAATCCAGCATCCTTTCCTGTAAAAAAATTCTTAGCAAATTAGGAATAGAAGGGTACTACCTCAACCTGTAAAGGGAATCTAGGAAAAACAGTAATATCATATTTAATATGAAAGACTAAATGTTTTCTTCCTAAAGTCACAGATAAGACCTGGATGATTGCTCTCACCACTTCTATTCAACATTGTACTAAAAGTTCTAACGAATGCAATCAGGCAAGAAAAAGATAGAAAAGGTATCCAGATTGGAAAGAAATAAATAAACTAGCTATCTGTAGATATCATTAAAAATTTATATTTAGAAAATCTTATAGAATACATTAAAAGAAACTAAAATTAATACATGAATTTTGCAAAGTTATGATACATGAGTAATATAGAAAACAATAATTGTATTTCTATATATTAACAGTGAGCAACCAGAAAACTTTAAAAACAATGCCATTTACAATTGCATAAAATATTCTAACAAAAGATGTGCAAGATCTGTACACTGAACACTGCAAACATTGCTGAGAAATTAAAGAACACCTAAATTAATGAAGAGATAAAACTTGTTCAAAGACTGGAAGATTTAGTATTTTAAGATGTTATGTAAATTAGTACAGTCACTATGAAAAAGTGTATAGAAGTTCCTCAAAACACAAACACAAAAAAAATAGGCTGGGCATGGTGGCTAAAGCCTGTAATTCTAGCATTTTGGGAGGCCAAGGTGGGCAAGATCACTTGAGGTCAGGAGTTCAAAACCAGCCTGGCCAATGTGGTGAAACCCCATCTCTATTAAAAATACAAAAATTAGCCAGATGTGGTGGCAGGCACCTGTAATCCTAGCTACTCAGAAGGCTGAAGCAGGAAAATTAATTGAATCCAGGAGGCAGAGGTTGCAGTGAGCTGAGATTTCGCCACTGCACTCCAGCCTGGGCAACAGAGTGAGACTCCATCTCAAAAAAAAAAAAAAAAAAAAAAAAAAAGAAGTACCATATGATCCAAATGATCCAGCAATTCCACTACTGCACTACTGCACATATATAAAAGGAAATCAACATATCAAAGAGATATTTGCACTCTCATGTTTATTGTAATACTTTCATGTTTATTGTAGCACAATAGCCAAAATATGGAAATCAAGCTAAATGCTCATCAATGGATGGATAAATGGATAAAGAAAATGTGGTATACCTACACAATGGAATATTACTCAGCCATTAAAAAGAAAGAAAGCTGGTCATTTGCAGCAACATGGATGGAACTGGACGTCATTATGTTAAATGAAATAAGCCAAGTACAGAAAGACAAATATCTCATGTTTTCACTCGTTTGTGGGAATTAAACCATGAATCTCGTTAAGATAAAGGGTAGACTGGTAGTTAGTTACCAGAGGCTGAAAAGGGTAGAGGATGAAGAGAGGTTAATCAACGGGTACAAATTTACAGTTAGATAGAGGAAATAAGATCTAGTGTTTGATAGATCAGTAAGGTGACCGGTGGCCTATTTATAATAATTTATCATACATCTCAATATAGCTAAGAAGGGAATAATTTGAATGTTTCTGGAATAAAGAAAAGACAAATATTTAAGGTTATGGATATCTCAATTAGACTGACTTGATCTTTACAAATTATATCAATGTATTAAATTATCTTAGGTACTCCCAAAATATGTACATTATATAGCAAATTTTAAAAGTCACATTAAAAAAAAGATGTCAATTCTCCCCAAGTTGATCAATATATTCAATGATTCAAATGAAATCCCTACCAAAATCCTAGCAGGCTTTCTTCATATAAATTGATTAGCTTTCTAAAGCTCATATGAAAATGCAAAGAACCTGAAATAGCCAAAACTACTGTGAAAAAGAAGAAAGTCAGCACACTTATATTATGTGTCTCAAGACTTGTTATAAAATTATAGTAAGAAAGCAATGTGGTACTACCATCAAATAGACTCAGATTAGAACAGAATAGAGCCCAAAAATACACTAACACATATGTTGTTAATTAATTTTCAACAAAGGTGCAAAGGCAGCTAACTGGGGAAAAGATCATCTTTTCAATAAATAGTACTGGAACAACTAGAAATTCACATGCAAAAAAAATTTAAAGGCCTTCCATCCATACTTCATACCACACACCATATACAAAAATGAACTCAAAATGGATCATAGACCTAAACGTAAAATCTAAAACCTTTTAAAACTTCTAGAGGAAAACACAAAAGAAAATAAAAATCTTTGTGACCTTGGCTTAGGTATATTTGAAAGATAGGACACAACAAGCACGATCCATGACTTACAATTCCTCTGCTCTTCAAAAGACATTGACAAAAGAATGAAAAGATAAGCCACACACTTCAAGAAAATAATGGCAAATCATATATCTGATAAAGTACTTGTATCCAGAATACATAAAGAACTTTCAAAATTCAGTAATAATCAAACCACTGTATTTGTGAAATTATACTTTAAGTTCTGGGATGCATGTGCAGAACATGCAGGTTTGTTACATAGGTGTACACGTGCCATGGTGGTTTGCTGCACCAATCAACCCCTCATCTACATTAGATATTTCTCCTAATGCTATCCCTCCCCTAGTCCCCCATCCCCCGACAGGTCCCAGTGTGTGATATTCCCCTCCCTCTGTCCATGTGTTCTTATTGTTCGACTCCCACTTGTGAGTGAGAACATGCAGTGTTTGGTTTTCTGTTCTTGTGTTAGTTTGTTGAGAATGATGGTTTCCAGCTTCATCCATGTCCCTGCAAAGGACATGAACTCATCCTTTTTTATGGCTGCATAGTATTCCATGGTGTATATGTGCCACATTTTCTTTATCTAGTCTATCACTGATGTGCATTTGGGTTGGTTCCAAGTCTTTGCTTTTGTGAACAGTGCTGCAATAAATATATATGTGCATGTGTCTTTATAGTAGAATGATTTATAATCCTTTGGGAATATACCCAGTAATGGGATTGCTGGGTCAAACGGTATTTCTGGTTCTAGATATTTGAGGAATTGCCACACTGTCTTCCACAATAGTTGAACTAATTTACACTCCCACCAACAGTGTAAAAGTGTTCCCATTTCTCCACATCCTCTCCAGCATCGGTTGTTTCCTGACTTTTTAATGATCGCCATTCTAACTGGCATAAGATTGTATCTCATTGGGGTTTTGGTTTGCATTTCTCTAATCACCAGTGATGATGAGCTTTTCTTCATGTTTGTTGGCCACATAAATGTCTTCTTTTGGGAAGTATCTGTTCATATCCTTCAGCCATTTTTTGATGGGGTTGTTCTTTTTCTTGTAAGTTTCCTTAGGTTTTTTGTAGATTCTGGATATCAGCCCTTTGTCAGATGGATAGATTGCAAAAATTTTCTCCCATTCTGTAGGGTGCCTGTTCACTCTGATGATAGTTTCTTTTGCTGTGCATTAGCTCTTTAGTTTAATTAGATCCCAATTGTCAATTTTGGCTTCTGTTGCCATTGCTTTTAGTGTTTTAGTCATGAAGTCTTTGCCCATGCCTATGTCCTGAATGACATTGCCTAGGTTTTCTTCCAGGGTTTTTATGGTTTTAGGTCTTACGTTTAAGTCTTTAATCCATCTTGAGTTAAGATGCGGTCCAGTTTCAGTTTTCTGCATATGGCTGGCTAGTTTTCCCAACACCATTTATTAAACAGGGAATCCTTTCCTCATTGCTTGTTTTTGTCAGGTTTGTCAAAGATCAGATGGTTGTAGATATGTGGCGTTATTTCTGAGGCTTCTGTTCTGTTCCTTTGGTCTATATATCTGTTTTAGTACCGGAACCATGTTGTTTTGGTTACTGTAGCCTTATAGTTTGAAGTCAGGTAGCGTGATGCCTCCAGCTTTGTTCTTTTTGCTTAGGATTGTCTTGGCTATATGGGCTCTTTTTTGGTTTCATATGAAATTTAAAGTAGTTTTTCCTAATTCTGTGAAGAAAGTCAATGGTAGCTTGATGAAGATAGTATTGAATCTACAAATTACTTTAGGCAGTATGCCCATTTTCACAACACTGATTCTTCCTATCCAAGAGCATGGAATGTTTTTCCATTTTTTTGTGTCTGCTCTTATTTCCTTGAGCAGAAACCATTGTATTTTTTAATGCGCTAAAGATTTAAAAAGACAAGTCACCAAAGAAGTAAACACATTGTTGAGGGAAAAATGAGGCACTGTTATAAACCAAGAACTGAAGTCAGTAATACTTCCTCTAGGATATCGTCCCTGATCCTACCAGATGAAAAGGTTCTGCCAACACATACCACTTATCATCTTGTAGTTCACTGGCTGGAAGACATGATTCATCTCAATTATTGAATTTTAAACTACTTGGAATCAGAAATGACATTAGATTAATTCTGACATCCCTCAGTCTGTCACAGGGTCTAGCATGATGCATGCTTCACATGAGTAAATATTAAATGCATAAACACAGAAGAACTGTAAGTATATATAGAAATGCTTTTATTTTTTATTTAAATCACTTTGGTGGTACGAGTGGTATTTGATTACACGGTTGAATTCTATAATGGTGAATTCTGAGATTTTAATGCACTAGTCAACTGAGCAGTGTGCACTGTACCCAATATGTAGTCTTTTATTCCTCACCCTCCCTCTGAGTCCCCAAAGTCCATTATATCACTGTGTGTGTCTCTGCATCCTTGTTGCTTAGCTCCCAGTGAGAACGTACAGTATTTGGTTTTCCATTCCTGAGTTACTTCACCTAGAATAATGAGCTTTTTAAAGTGAATGCTGTATATTGAAGAAACGTATTTCAGAAAGTCATTGTATAGGTTTAATAATTTACAGGCTGGGCATGGTGGCTCACACCTGTAATTCCAGCACTTTGGGAGGCCGAGGCGGGCAGATCACCTGAGGTCAGGAGTTCGAGACCAGCCTGGCCAACATGGGAAAACCCCGTCTCTACTAAAAATACAAAAATTAGCCGGGCATGGTGGCAGGTGCTTGTAATCCCAGCTACTTGGGAGGCTGAGGCAGGAGAATTGCCTGAACCTGGGAGGCGGAAGTTGCGGTGAGCAGAGATTGCGCCACCGCACTGCAGACCAGATGACAAGAGAGAAACTCCGTCTCAAAACACACACACAACCCCAATAATTTATAATTAGTTTCCTTCTCTGATTATATGTAGATGGAGGTGCTTTTTTGCATATGAATCTCCAATTGTTCCACACTATTTAATGAAAAGAGTCTTTTCCTTTTTATTTCCTATTTTTATCATTAGTGTTCTAAAAAACTCAATTTTATTAAAATAAATCTTTTCAAATTTATGCTTTTCCTTTAAACTTAATGTTTTTAAAAATGTGTTTAAAAAATTGTGTTTCGGCCGGGCACAGTGGCTCATGCCTGTAATCCCAGCACTTTGGGAAGCCGAGGCAGGCGGATCACAAGGTGAGGAGATCGAGACCAGCCTGACCAACATGGTGAAACCCTGTCTCTACTAAAAACACAAAAATTAGCCGGCTGTGGTGGCGCGTGACTGTAACCACAGCTATTCAGGAGGCTGAAGCAGGAGAATCACTTGAACCCGGGAGGCGGAGTTTGCAGTGAGGCGAGATCGCGTTGTTGCACTCCAGCCTGGGTGACAGAGTGAGACTGCGACTTAAAAAAAAAAAAAATAGCGTTTCTAAAAACATCATCTAAAGTTAATCACTGTTCTCTAGTTCCCCTTCTCATAGGCCTCCATATTGTAGAAAGCTGTTCCAAGCAGTGCCAGTTCTAAAAAGATAACAAAGCTCTGCTATTACAGAAGACAAAAGGAAACAGAAGACTGGAAAGAGGGAGGTGGGGGAGAAATATCATATACAGTTTCATGAAGATCCAGACTCCTTAAGTTTTAAGTACTGTCCAAGAGACAACTGCCAGGACAATTCTAGCCTCAGACAATGTTCTGAAGCGAAGACAGATGCTCAGACTACGCGGCCTCCAGAAGGCGGAAATCCCTGAGTTGGCAACCATCTTGTCTTTTTCAGTCTCCAAGTGACAGAGAAAATACTCCAAAAGCAACAAAGTGATCCAGTTTTTTTCCATTTCTGAAGTCTTGCTTCAGGTGGGGAGTTACTGATTAAAAACAACAACAACAACAAAAACAAAAAACGCACCTCTTCACAAATCAGGGCAGATTTTATAAGTGGATACACCTGACTCCAGAAAGTTAACGTTATATAACACCTGGATGACAAGAACAGGAAGGAAACAAATAGAGCCCCAAAGTCTATTTACTTTCAATAAATAGTTATTGGTCATATACATATAAATTTCTCCCTCTGGTGGGTTGTGAAGTTTGTCTAGACTAACCTAATTTCAATTGCCATCCCCAGTTTACAGACCCCTCCACCTACCAGACACCTGGCTAATGTTTGCTTCTAATTTTCCATTTGTTATTTCTTAATTTAAGAATCATTTACAATTTTTCAATTATTTTTGAATAAAATATAAAACCACAGAAGTGTGTGTGTGTGTGTACACACAAAAAGGAGAAAGAAAAACAAGTAGTTCATTTTCGACTAATAGGGAAACTTGCTCCTTTAAATCACCAAAGGTTTTATGGGAATTTGCCAAATAGGTTCACTTGCCAATCTCATTATTTCTAAGACCCATAGGATGTTGTAATAATATATTTTTGGAAAATAACAACAAAGCTGAACTTACAATTCAGAGAGGAAAGAAAAGAGAGCGAGACTAACTTCAGAATGACTGCAGTTTATTGGTTACCCAATCTCGTAGCCTGCATGACAATGTATCTTTTCTGAAGAAAATGACCTACACATCAAATACAAAATATTGTATTCAATAAAACGGCTATTGTTACAGAATGAAGACGATGTTGGCATCTTTGAAGGCAGGGGCCAGGAAGCTTTTAGAAATGGGCAAGTTGATGTGTGGGAAGGAGAGGGGGTATAGCAGGGGTGCTCGGGGGGGGCAGGTGAGGGAAGCTGAAGATTTGTAATGTAGAAACACATGTTGAGAAGCTCAAGTGGTCTCAATATGCTCTGAAAAAAATGTATGCATGTATAGATGTGTATATATTTTTATAAATACATGAATGCGTGTGTGCATGCACTCTGCTACCATTTATTGACAACTTCTTTTCAGCGAGTGCTCACCGGTACAGAAATCAGGCTGGTTGTCTACTGCTAAGGCCTGTTTCTCTTGGTACGTTCCTGGGCCTTCTTAAGAGTTATTAAATATTTGGAATAACACCCATGTATGTTGCTATACATTTTGTTAGGCACATTCATTCATCCATTGGCCAGACTTTGCTCAAAGGCAGGAGAAGCCTGTAGGCTTTAGATATGATGGTCTGGCTTTTGTCATATGCTGTAGTTTGATTTAGGTTCCAATGTTACATATGAAATGCAAGGATCTACATGTTACCTGGCTGTATGTTTTAAAACTTCCCTTGGGATGTCCCAGGCCATATCCTGGTTAACACAGGGACTTAGGGAAGCCCAGCCTCTAAATATCTGGTGACTCTTTCTGCAAATGGGAACTTGACCATTCACATAGGGGCTACACCCAGCTTGCCCAGTGAGAATGTCAAGTGTGACCTAGAGCAGGGATCAGTGAACTACAACCCACAGACAAATCTGGAGTGCTGCGGGCTTTCTGCTGCGGGCTAACATATAGACTGTGTTTCTGGAAACACAGCCATAGTGACATAGAGCTCCTCTCACTTGCTTATGCATAGTCCATGGCTACATGCCAGCTGCCAGTGTAGAGTTAGTAGTTACAACAGAGATCATATGGCCTGCAAAACAGAAAATAGTTACATTTGGTCTTTTACAGAAAAAGTTTGCCAATCCTTGGTCTAGAGCAAAAGAATGTGTGTGAGGCCCAGGCTGCAGCTGTGTGCCTTCTTGGGACACACAGAGAAATCCTCTCCTTTCCCCAGCCTAGGGGAACACACTGTTCCCCGAGGAAGGGTGACTATTAGAATATCCTCCCATCTCGTCACCAACAACACAGGCTGTGCCCTCCTGGAGCACTCTTCTTTCTTGTAGGGACCCCTCCAGTTCTCTTCCTTGCTGGATTTCAGAAAGAATAGGAGAATCAATGAAAACGCATTGCTTTTCATACTCTGAATCTTTGTGTAAAGATCCACTCCCTCAGAGAGAAAGTGCTCTAAGATCCACTCCTGGATTTAGAAAATTAGTCTTAATAAAATGAATACCCAGGAAAATATTCTAATGATAATCTGTGAAAATAAAACTTCAGTGCTTCAGTTGATTTCTCCAGAAACTCTGTTTAAATCTGTTTAACTTTTCTTCATGCATCTAAGAAAAATTGCAATTAAAAAATTAGGCCAGGCATGGTGGCTCATACCTGTAATCTCAGCACTTTGGGAGGCCCAGGCGGGTGGAGCACTTGAGCCCAGGAGTTCGAGACCAGCCTGGGCAACACAGTGAAACCCTGTCTCTATAAAAAATTTAAAAATTAGCCAGGAGTGGTGGCGTGCACCTGTCATCCCAGCTATTTTGGAGGTTGAGGTAAGAGGATTGCTTGAGCCCAGGAGGTCGAGGCTGCAGTGAGCTATGATCTGTGTCACTGCACTGCAGCCTGGGCAACAGAGCAAGACCCTGTACCAAACACAAAAAAAATTAAATTGATCATGTGATTTTAGAATTCAGAGTCTCAAGATCTATTGAACAAACAAAAGGCAAGATCAGAAATAAATGTTTTAGACCCTAAAAGCAAATCTAAAAGAATTTATAAGAAAAACTGAAAACCACTGGGAATTTTTAAAATCACAAGTCAAGGGAGACAAGGCAGTGTCCTGTGAGGGATAGAGCAGTAATGCGCATTGTTACCTGCCAGGGGAGGCCCAAGTTCCTCCTGCTGAGGATGGGCAGTTCCAAGGTTCCTCTGCAATTGACAGGACTGTCTCCCCATTTTCCTGCTACATGCTCAAGATCCATGAGCCCATTTTCAGAACGGACAATCTCTCTAGTGTTTTTGAAGTCAGGCAGAAACATAAATCAAAGCCACTACAATTTACTTGTTGTATTATGACGGAAAAAAAGAATATGAACTAGAACAAAATGTGGTAGTCTGTTATGAAACTTAATTTGTGGGGAGGATCAAAAGAGGTTGGGAAAGAAGAATTTATCATGTTTAGTGAGGTATGTGGTAGAAAACAGAACAAATGTGGCAGTTATTTTAAGCACAATCAATTTTCTGTGCATCTATTTTGCAACATCTTAAGCCTAGAACTGCACGCCATACACTTTTTCTTAATGAGAAATATTGTTTATTTTTAACTGGAAAAAGTTTAATGGTGTTTGTTATCTAATATTTTTATTTTTTTCTGACCAAAAATGAATAAAGCACTCATTTTATTAACATATAGAATTTACAAAGTATAACCTCTCTCTCCTCTTCATACCCATTGCATGAATGATCTAACAGAGCCTCTAGCAAGTAATCTCGGACACTTCCATATTGATAAATGAGTCTGAGTAGAATATTTTCTATTTACATTGTAAATCATCTAGTATCCTTTTTGACTACCCTTAGCCTTCACGGGTCCCTCTGAATGAATGACAAATCTAAATCAAGTCCTCAGCATATTAGAAGCCAATACACATCTATTACTGATGAACACAGAGAGTAACCAACAATCTTTTAAACGTTACTGCCAAGAAACACTTTATAATTCGCATTATAACTTTACATATGTATGAAGGTGAAGGGAAAAGGGTGAATAGGGAAAGACATTCAAATAGTTTCCTGAAAATCAATTGTAATTCTTTAGTTTTCTTCCACTTAGAGCATAACCTTAGAGCCGTAAATTTAACTCTCTTCTTACACCCTATCTCTGTCCACCTCAAAGCTGTCCATTCCCTTTGGCTGTAGGAAGACAGAATGCAGAAGAAGAACATAAACATGAAACAAAATAGAGGTACACATAAGAACAGCGTCCATGGCCTGAATCCTTAAGACAACAGGTCAGAGAATTATTAGAGGAGCAATGTTCCTCATCTGTCCTTATTTTGAGCATAAAAAGACCTTACCTATTGTTACATACCAAGGCCTTCTGTAGTCAATTACAGCCCATTGCAATGATGGACCTTACAATTGTACAGCATTTTAGGGTTCCATATTTATTGTGTCTCGTAAGTGTGTTAATTATGAAGAAATAGCAGCTGTAGATGTCAAATCACTTGCCCCAGTCATGACTTAAAGAAAAATAGTCTTTTGGGCAGAAATGTGGAAAACTTTTGGACCCAATATAATCAGTATAAAAGCCACAACAAATCATGCAGAATAATAAGTTGTTTCTTTCAAGGTTTTCATTATGTTTTGCTTAATGTTTGAAATACAGTTTGAATGAGGCAAATGTGAGCATCATACTGGAAGTAGCTTTAGGGAACAGATTTCATTTGTAAGTAGGCTGGAAACCGGCTAGATGAGAGCTATTGCTAAGGGGAACAGCAACATTCATATGTCTAATGAGTTAACCTAAGAACCTATAGTTCTGAGGAAAAAAGGGATTGGAGCAATTTATGTAGTCACAGTGGAACAACTGTATCAGCCGGCGGGAGGGAGAACTACAGAGTTCCACAGAGGTCACGATTACCGCGCCATTATGTTATTTTCCCCGATTTCTTGCTTAGCCAGAACTCTAAGAATGAAGGAGGGGCACTTGATGCTGTGAACACTTGCTTCCCCCTCGCACTGTATCACTCCATAGGGAGTGTTCTGGAATGCTGTGGGAGCGCTTTCTGATTGTTGCAAGGACTAGCATTTAATTGGCAGGGCCAGGAATGCCAAGAGTCCTAAAATGCATGGACAGTACTGCATAAGAAAGAACTGTCCTGTGTCATGCAGGACTTTCAAATCCCTGCTGGACACTCACCACAGGACAAAAACCTGTTTATAACTATCAGAGGTTAATGCAGTTTTAAATATAGATATACAATGTATTTTTTTGCTCAGCTTTATTAAACATTTATTGAAAAAATTTATTGAGCATAACTGATGAACAATAAACTGCACATGTATTAAATGTACGACCTGATGAGTTTTGACATTTGTATTCACACATGAAACCATCATGACAGTCGAGGACACATACACCTCCATCAGTTACAAAAGTCTTCTCACACCCATTTGTAATTCTATCCCTTCCTCTACGTCCATCTCCAGGTAACCACGATTTGCTTTCTGAATCTACAAATTAATTTGCACTTTAAACCAGGCACAGTGGTCCACATCTGTAATCCCAGCACTTTGGGAGGCCGAGGCAGGTGGATCACCTGAAGTCAGGAGTTCGAGACCAGCCTGGCCAACATGGTGAAACCTCGTCTCTACTAAAAATACAAAAATTAGCCGGGCATGGTGGTGGGTGCCTGTAATCTCAGCTACTCAGGAGGCTGAGGCAGGAGAATCCAGCCTGGGTGACAGAGTGAGACTCCATCTCAAAAAACAAACAAACAAACAAACAAAAAAAAACCACATAAATTTAAAAAAAAAAAAACTGGCACTTTATAGAATTCTAAATAAATGGAATCATACAATAAGGACTCATAAAATATGTTTTTATACATGGAACTTTACTGCAATACAACCATAGTGTAATTTGAGGGAAAACTATACTTTGTTTTGTTCAAATACTCACCATTCTGGAAATTCAAGTCATCTGCGGCACCACAAGCAATACAGCTCATGTAGACCCCTCTCCATTTGTAGCATGCATGGTAATTCTGCACATCAGACCAACCAAGTGACTCCTTCAATGTGTTCAGTCAGTTTTAGTCATGTCCCAATGTTTACATATTTAAATACTTATTATATAAAATATACTTTCCTTTTACTTCTTCCTTTATGTGATGGTTAATTCTGAGTGTCAGCTTAATTAGATTGAAGGATACAAATATTGATCCTGGGTGTGTCTGTGAGGGTGTTGTCAAAAGAGATTAATACTTGAGTCAGTGGGCTGGGGAAGGCAGATCCACCCTTAATCTGGTGGGCACAATCCAATCAGCTGCCAGTGAATATAAAGCAGGCAGAGGAACATGGAAAGGAGAGACTGGCCTAGCCTCCCAGCCTGCGTCTTTCTCCTGTGCTGGATTTTTCCTGCCCTCGAACATCGGACTCCAAGTTCTTCAGTGTTGAGACTCGGCCTGGCTCTCTGCTCCTCAAGCTTGCAGACAGCCTATTGTGGGACCTTGTAATAGTGTAAGTTAATACTTTATAAACTCCCCTTTATATATATATATCCTATTAGTTCTGTCCCTCTAGAGAACCCTGACTAATACACTTTATATTATAGTTGGGGCATTATATTAATTTCTAAAATTTTGTGCACAAGTAGATTATATTATCTATAAATTTCATTATGGGATATCAAAAGGGGACAATGTGTCTGATAGTGCTGAGTAATGGATCTACAGACCATTCATTCTTTCATTCCTTCTTTTCTGGAAAATCTCACACTCCAGGCTTCCGTGACAACACTGTCTCCCGGTTTCCCTGATCACTCTTTCTTAGTCTATTTCCCTGGCTCCTCTTGCACCCAACCCTGAGAAGCGGCAGTGTTTCCTCTGTTTCATCCTCTACCCCTCTGTTCTTATCAACTTCTCTCTCCCACGAATTTCTATGACATTTACTAACAATTATTTGCCAGACTGCTCTCAAATCTAGGTAGGTAGACTCCCCACCCCTCTTGTTGATTCCACAGCACATTCTCACTTGTCCACTCTGTTCGACTTGGATTTTCTCCCAGTGCAGTATATCAAAGGCAGCAAGTCCCAAACAGAACTCCTTATCTTTTCTGCAAAATCTGCTCTCCCTGTATCTTCTGTTTTTCTTGGTTGGTGATGATACCATTTACCGAGTCTGGCAAATTAGAAAACTGGAACATTTTGGACTAATTCATCATTTTTTATTCTCCTAGGGCAAGTGTTCGCCAAATCCAACAAAACTATCTTATATCCTGCATATGTCTAAATTCTAAAGCACAAGTTTTGTACTTTTACTAAATATCAATATAGCAACATTAAAGTCTTAATGTTAAGTATGATTTAAATCATTAAGTGTACTTAAGGTATCTAGCCTATGAAAATAATTTTAGACAACTTTATGCCCAAAAATGTTACATAAAAAGTTATTTATGAAAATTTGGGAACAACCATTAAAGAAACAATTTGAGGCAGGGCACGGTGGCCCATGCCTGCAATCCCAGCACTTCGGGAGGCTGAGGCAGGCGGATCACCTGAGGTCAGGAGTTTGAGACCAGCCTGCCCAACATGGTGAAACCCCATCTCTCTTTGTGTTTTGTAAAAATACAAAAAATTAGCCGGGGGTGGTGGTGCACACCTGTAGTCCCAGCTTCTCAGGAGGCTGAGGCATGAGAATCACTTTAACCTGGGAGGAAAAGCTTGCAGTGAGCCGAGATCATGCCACTGTGCTTTAGCCTGGGCGACAGAGAGACTCCGTCTCAAAAAAAAAAAAACAAAAAAAAGAAACAATTTGATATTTTAATTTTGCATCTATACAAAAGTAGTTTTGAAGCCATCAAAAGTATACTAATAGAGTGTCTTTATTATAAAAAGAAATGCTTTTCATAGTGTTAAATTAAAAATTGGGAGGTAAATTTTCCTACATATGTAAAACATTCAGGGAAAAACAACCAGAATGAATTGTTAGTGGTGGTGATCTCTGGTGAAAGAAATATAGATTAGCTGTATCTTCCTTTATTTTGAGATGGAGTCTTGATCTGTCGCCCAGGCTGGAGTACAGTGGTGCCATCTCAGCTCACTGCAACTTCTGCCTCCTGTGTTCAAGCAATTCTTCTGCCTCAGCCTCCCGAATAGTTGGGATTACAGGTGTGCGCCACCATGCCTGGCTAATTCTTTTATTTTTTTTAGTAGAGACCAGGTTTCACTGTGTTGGCCAGGCTGATCTCTAACTCCTGACTTCAAGTGATTTGCCCACCTCGGCCTCCCAAAGTGCTGGGATTACAGACGTGAGCCACCGCAGCCGGCCTGTCTTTTCAAAGTGTACATCTGTCATGGAGGTAGCCTTCAGCTAGCTCCCTACCATGCAAAGGCTGAGGTGCCAACTCTATGCATGTCATAAAAAGGTCTCACATCCTCTCTCCCAAGTCTTGTTTCTTCAGCCTGATCCCCTGCAAATTCATCACCAATACACAGACCTTGCTACCTTCACTGGTACAAGTCATGAACTGCGGCATTTTTACAAGGTTGATTTCTTTGACAAAAATGTCCTTTTCTTCTGTGTTGTCAGGCCAAGTAATACATTTATCCTTTAATACTCAATTCAAATGTCACTACTCCTTTGAAGCCTTTGCTGGTAGAGTTGGGAGCCACTCACACTGTCTTCCCAAACACTGTTGTGGATACTCTGTTTCACACTTATCTCTTGATATAAGACAGAGGTGGCCACAGGAATTCTTCTTCCTGGGCAAGTACTGTATCTTGGTCATCTTTGTATCACTTGTCTCTGATACAGTCTGGCACACCATCCTGGCATTGCTATAAAGAAATGCCTGGCCGGGCGTGGTGGCTCATACCTGTAATCCCAGCACTTTGTGAGGCCGAGGCAGGTGGATCATGAGGTCAGGAGATCGAGACCATCCTGGCCAACATGGTAAAACCCCGTCTCTACTAAAAAAAATACAAAAAAATTAGCTGGGTGTGGTGGCGGGTGCCTGTAGTCCCAGCTACTCGGAAGGCTGAGGCAGGAGAATGGCGTGAACCCAGGAGGTGGAGTTTGCAGTGAGCCGAGATCACTCTACTGCACTCCAGCCTGGGCGACAGAGCAAGACTTCATCTCAAAACAAAAACAAAAAACAAACAAACAAAAAAAAACCAAAAAGAAAACAAAGAAATGCCCGAGGCTGGGTAATTTATTACATAAAGAAAAGATGCTTAATTGCTCACAGTTGCACAGGCTGTACAGGAAGCATGATGCTGGCATCTGCTCGGCTTCTGGGGAGGCCTCAGGAAACTTACAATCATGGCAAAAGGCAAAGGGGGAGCTAGCACGTCACCTGGCCGGAGCAGGAGGAAGGGGCTGAGGGAGGTGCTACACACTTTTGAACAACCAGATCTCCCGAGAACTCACTCACTATACAGTAACAAGGGTGGGTGGTGCTAAACTGCTCATGAGAACTCCACCTCCACAATCCAATCACCTCCCACCAGGCCCCACCACCAGCACTGCAGATTACAATTCAACATGAGATTTGGGCAGGGACACAGATCCAGACCTTATCAACTACAGACACGCAGATGCCTCAAGGCCAGGAGAAACTGAAGCCAACCTGTATTTTCTGACTAGACAAAAGGCAGAATGAGCCAGAATACATGGAACAAAGCAGAACTACTCAAATTAGTTAAAGAGAGGAAATTACAGTTGGAGTAATCCTACTGTCAATCCAACTGTGATGGATAGGAATTAGATTATTTAAAAAGTTGGAATTAAACTTTTACATTAAGAAATCTCTTGTGCCTGTATATTTAAATACAGTTGTCTTTGAGAGTTGTGTCTAACACTTTTAATAGAGAATGATAACACTGGTTAAAACTGTGTTTTTGAAAAGTGAAACAAAAAACACCCATGGGGACACCTATGGAAAGCCAACCCACCAGATTAAAATTCAGAGTGCCATTGCTTTGCCTGCACATCACAGCTTTGTAAAGTGTTAATGTCTGTGCCACAGGCATTATGCTATATTGTCTTAGATAAAAACGATCAGAATTTCCGGGGGTAGGGCCTAGATAGAGCTAATTTTTTAAAGTTTCTTCCATTGTTGAAAACCACCAATCTACATGAAAGAAGTTTTCCCCAGTTACAGACTACATCCCTGGAAAAAAATAAGTATCTTAATAACCATTCTCATTGATGATCTCTACCTAAAACATGAAAGCAAATGATATATTATTAGTATAAAGGAAAAGTAAATAATAACAATGTAGCTTAAAGAACTTTCTTCACTCAAGAGATGCTGATTCTTATTTTAGTTTTTTTTTTCTTATCCTCAAAATACATTTACAAGGGCAACTTCAATCCTTTTTTTTTTTTTTTTTTTTTTTAAATGGAGTTTCGCTCTTGTTGCCCAGGTTGGAGTGCAGTGGCGCGATCTCAGCTCACTGCAACCTCCGCCTCCCAGGTTCAAGCAATTCTCCTGCCTCAGCCTTCCCAGTAGCTGGGATTACATGTGTCCACCACCACGCCCGGCTAATTTTTGTGTTTTTAGTAGAGACGGGGTTTCACCATGTTGGCCAGGCTGGTCTCAAACTCCTGACCTCAGGTGATCCGTCGGCATCAGCCTCCCAAAAGTGCTGGGATCACAGGCATGAACCACCGCGCGCGGCCCCAACTTCAATTGTGAATGAATGATCGCATGAGAACATTTCAATATTTTTAGGCCAAAGGGAAAAGCCTAGAAAATAAAAAACTTTGCTGGTAAGAAGCTGAGCTCTGAAAAGAAAATTTGCTATTTTAGGGATTTTTTTTCCCCACAGCAAATAGCTTTTATAATTATTAATATTTATATATCAATAGCCATAGCAAATAGTTTTAAAAGCTTTGAATGGCAGTTCTTGCTGTGAGGATAATTTGTTTTGATCTTTTCATCAAATTTTAAATGGTACAATCTTATATGATTCTTTCAGGGATTCACCTATCAATAGCAAGGACATTGGAATAATAGTTTCAAAGAATGAAGTGGTCAGCGCACCCCAAAAAGGCATGCTGGGGGGCGTGTGGTTGGAAGGTTACAGTGGCACAATGATGGAGCCCAAATGGTGGGAGAAGAGAGTGGTGAGAGAAACTGGGCCCCAACTCTTCCTTCCTGAGGACTGCTCTTCTCCATTGGGTTCTCACATTTTTATCCTCATTGACACCAACTTATCTTGACCTGGGTATACACCTATCCCTTTGGGACTGGCATAGTTAGGAAAATTCTCTTAATTTTTTCTTTAAGTATATATGACAGGATAATTTGTCAAAAAATTCTTTACTAAAAACTAAAGAAAAGGAAAAATAAAATAGAAAAAATAAAAAAGGTGTAATATATAAGCTTATGACCCAATAGGACTAATGTCTAGTTGCAGTTTAGCTTGTACAAATGAATAACTCTGGAAATCACTACGCTGGTCACTCCATGTCAAAATATTGTTTTGTTCAACTGACGTTTCTTCTCCCATTTAAAGACATAAACCTCCCTCCCAATTGTTCCTCCCAATAGAACTTCTCCTAATTTCAAACAGACATCTCCTCAGGGAGTGTTTTCCAAAAAATGTTTAATGTCAACCCATATGAAGAAACACAATTTAGATCTCTACCCAGTACACACACATACCTCATACATGTAACAAAAATTTCATGAAACAGTCTCATTATGTGTGATATACTCTGACCTGTTTCCTTTCCTATTTCATTTTTTCAAATGCAGATATTGACCAACTCAACTAATTTCATGCACTATCACCGTATGGTATTAGCCACTGGAAAACTAAGTAAAGCCTGAAAATGTCCATCTCAGTCTAGTGCTCATATCTACATGGAAACTCATTTATACATCACAGGCACAGTAATACCTTTCTCAGTTTCTCAACTGCACCCACTTCCTTGGAATTCTCAAACCTGCTGGTTGGCTTAGTCATTTATCATACAATAAGGGTTACAACATACCAGGGGCCCAGGACCACAGTCAAGGCATCAATTCCTGCAAGTATGCACAGATGCCAATCCAAGTCCCAGGTGCTTACAAACTAAGGAAGCAAAGAGGAGGAAGCAACTGTGCTGATCTAAGGGACCACTGGGCCAAAGAAGGACTTGTTGGAGGTAGAAAGACGCATTGGAGGTGGAAAGAAGGAACCCAGAGTGATGGAGCTATCTTTAGCACTGAGTTATAGTGCCAGGAAGGAGTGAGGAAAGAGTTAAATTTTGAGTGACACACCTGATTCTCTTGAATGAATGAATGAACAGTTAAATCAATATTCAAAGCCCTAAGCCACTATTTCTTTTTTAAAAGTTATAATGATATGAAAAAGTGTTCTACTACTCTTGCTTAGGTAATCTGGAATCTGTGTTATTTCATTTATGTGAACTATGCAGGGACTCAAATGGGGAGTATTCCTTACAGATGATAAAAGAAGAGAACCTAATTAGGAAGTTATTGGAGAATCCTTCTGAAAGAGGGATTTAGGTGTTTTAACAAGCACTGAAATTAATTCCAAAGACAGCTTATGAGGGAATCTTTTGGTGTTTTCTCCACGAATTTCCTTCTGGAAAAAAAAAATCAGCTCCTCAATTTCCTCAGACCCTGGTTGTCCACAGGCATTTGCTGCTCAGGAGCTGCCTCAGTACAAACAGCTCTGACTCCATGGACTGCTAGCTGTTCTTGGGAGAGATACTGCTATTTGTCAAATGTAACATTCAAACAAAGCTTGAGGACAGGGGATTATAATCAGATATCTTTACTCAATATTTTCACATGTGACTAAAATTAGAAAACACAACACAATTCAAAGGATTTTACAGAGGGACTTTAAGTTCATCAAGCAAAGTAACTTTGGATAACTTTGGCCTTTGTTTCCACATCATTTTGTTCCCATCTCTGTTATGTACCTCCTACTGCGCTGAAATTGACTATGATCATGTCTTCATCCCTTCACTAAATTGAATGGAGGGCAGTAACATGTTTCCTTATTCTTTGAATCCCTAACATCTGCCCCCTTGCCTGGAGTTTAGAATGGATTCAGTAACACTTTGTGGAATAAATAAGGAAAGAGGTAAGAGGAGTGTGAGCTTTGCTCTGTAGTGGAGGGTAGGAAAGTGGTTGGAGACAGGGCAGGAGAAGCAAGAAAAGTTGTGGGCTTTCCCCAGAAATGAAAGCGATTACATTCAGAACGCGTAAACCCAACCAGGCTCCTGGCTACTTGCTCCCTAAAGCAGTGCTTCTTAATCTCTAGGTGGATATAAATCACTTGGGAGTCTGGTTAAAATGCAGACTCTGATTCAAGAAGTCTGGGGCAGAATCTAACATTCTGCATTTCTAACAAAGCTCCCAGGGGTTACAAATACCGCTGGGCTACAGTTTAGACACACCTCCAGGAGCAAGCCAGCCCAGAGACCTATGCTGAAGGGATCTCCAACTGCATGGATTTGACTGGGCTCCCGGGATCTCCAACTGCATGGATTTCACTGGGCTCCCGGGAGAAAGTAGATAGTAAACTCAAAGAAGTAACTGAGGAGGTTTTAATAAGAGTCTGCCTGGCTATTTGCAAAATGTGAGCAGCATGAGGGGAAGAAAAAATTAAGGAACTTAACAGCAACCAGGAGGATGAGGCATCACCAGCCCTAGACTGGAAGCCCAAAGGGAGGGAGTGGTTACCAGAACCAAAGAACTTTAAAGCTGGAACAGGAGCAGTAGGCCAGGGTCATGAAAAGAGCTGTGGTCTTGGGTACAGAATAGAGGAACACAGTTTTCCTAGGGATGGAAAGGGGAATAAACATCCCAGTCTCACTTTCTTCCCAGTCCCTGATTGCCTCTTGTGCCTCCCATTGGCCAAACCCAACTGGGAACTAGAGGGCAAGGGGGGCTTGTGGATAAGCTCCCCGCACAGCGTCTCAAAGTGTAGGAGAGTAAGAGTGAACTTCTGATTAATTCAGCAATGTGTTATGTCCTGTGGTTAAAAGTAAATACCCAGGCCGGTCATGGTGGCTCACGCCTGTAATCGCAGCACTTTGGGAGGCTGAGGCAGGCAGATCACCTGAGGTCAGGAGTTCAAGACCAGCCTAACCAACATGGAGAAACCCCGTCTCTACTAAAAATACAAAATTAGCTAGGCCTGGTGGCACATGCCTGTAATCCCAGCTACTTGGGAGGCTGAGGCAGGAAAATCGCTTGAACCTGGGAGGCAGAGGTTGCAGTGAGCTGAGATCGCGCCATTGCACTCCAGCCTTGGTAATAAGAGCGAAACTCCATCTCAAAAAAAAAAAAAAAGTAAATACCCTTAAAACACAAAGAGTCTGGACTTCTCGAGGGGGGCGACATGGAAAAAAAACTGCAGTGAGTCACTGTTTATTTCTATAGGTAATCTTCAGGAAGAAAAGAACCCCAAGTGGGAAAGTAGGGGGAGCATTAAAGATAAAAGAAAAACAAGATGAATGCCTGAGGCAAAGTGCTGGGAAGCCATCAAAAGCCCAGCTCAGAAAGTGAAGAACACAGTGGCCTCAACAGGTTCTCTTGGAGAAACAGGACTAGCAGGTTGGAGCTGGCTGTGGCAGTTAAGGGAAGACCAGCTTTCACTTTGGTCTCAGGAGCACATGGCCCAAAACCCTCCTGCTCCTTTTTAGAATTCAGATACAATGTTACTGATGGATTTCCAAGATTTGGGAAAGAAAGTAGACCCAAAGAAAATAAGAAAGAGTAAGCACCAAGAGCAAATAGCCAGCTCCTAAAAAGATCCAATCAGAAGTTTGTTAGAGAAATATATATGGGCACACATTATATACAATTATATAATTGTATATAAAATATGATATATAATTAATCTCTCGGCTGGGTGTGGTGGCTTGCGCCTGTAGTCCCAGCACTTTGGGAGGCCGAGGTGGGTGGATCACCTGAGGTCAGGAGTTTGAGACCAGCCTGGTCAACATGGTGAAACCCCGTCTCTACTAAAAAAAAAAAAAAAAAAAAATACAAAAATTAGCTGGGCGTGATGGCAGGTGCCTGTAATCCTAGCTACTCAGGAAGCTGAGGCATGAGAATCACTTGAATGCAGGAGGCAGAGGTTGCAGTGAGCCGAGATCGTGCCACTGCACTCCAGCCTGGGTGACAGAGTGAGATTCTATCTCAAAATAATAATAATTAATGTCTTGACATTATATATAACAGATAGTGACATATATGTATATTTCAAGGGATTCCTCATTAATACTCTAATCGAGGCTGTTAGGAATAACATTAAAAGATGGAAAGAGTAACCTCATATTTGGATTTTCAACGTGCTAAAAAACAGTGAACACTCTTCTACCCATTCACCCTAGAAAACAAGGTTATCTCACCCCCTCAACCCCCCACTCCCTAAACCAAGGACATGCTCTGCTCCTCATCAGTTGCAGTGGCTAAGCACAGCAGACCTTCCCAAGGCTGGGGAGGCAGCTAAAAAAAAAAACCAGTTGGAATCTCCAGGAAGTGAGAAATTGGCTTGGGCCTTGACTGATGAATCAGATCTGGGTGCTCTCTGCCAGGATAATATGATAGCTTGTTGACTGATGTGCCCCTCTCTCCACTGCCCTGTCCCCATCCCTAAACCCATATTCCAAGAGATATGGGCTGGCCAGTTTACCACTTGCCCCAGGGAGAATTGTCAGGAAGAAAAATAAAAACAGCAAACAGATTCCAGAATCTTGGCTCTAGTTCAAAAGAGAGACAAAAATAGTTTTGAAAAGAGATATCAACTGGCAAAACAAGTTTTTTTTACCACCCCATCCAAACTAGGGAGAAGGAAAGAATTTGCAGAGGAAAAAATCATTATGAGCAATTAGAGGCCATGTGTTTGGTGTTCCACCCCCAGAACAATGCCACAGTGTGTCAGGTGGGAGCTGGGGCCCTCACAGGCTTCTCCACGAAGTTTGGGAGGATCTAGGAAGACACTTGCTTCCTGCTTCCCTTCTTTTGTGATTAAGGAAGCAGCCTCAGAGACACATCCCATGTCACCAGGGCAAGAAGAATGGGCAGAGACAGCAGCTCCCGCTCCCGCTGGGGAGTGATGGGGTCAGGAGTTCCCTGCACAGCCTGAGGGGTGCCCACTTTAGCTGAGAGAGAAAAAGAAGCAGACAGAGACTGATTGATTCTCAGAGCCTGACAGACGTGCCTGGCTGGAGATAAGGATCCCCGTGGCAGGGGCTGCAGAGTGAACAGTTCCTTCCAGAAACTGGAACAGGCCGAAGGCTCAACTCATATCAGAGAGCCAGGTGGGTGCCACCCCATAGATCCACTCTTGCATCCCAGCAGCACTGTGTCCAATCCCCTGGGGTCAAAGCTCAGACAGCAGAGGAAGGCTGAGTCACCAACACAGGTCCCCCTGACTGTCCCGACTGCCTCTACAGATGCAATGGCTTCCAGCAGCAATAGAAGGAAAGGAGGGGAATCAAAGGGAAATATTCTGAATATTCCTGAATTTTAACCAGAAGCAACTTAGAAGGTGCTAAATTGGATCAAGTCGACTGGCTGTGGCTGTGACTAGACGGAGTTTTTCTGCTGTCTGTCAGTAGTGGGGGCTCAGAGTTAGAATATAAATTTTATTACCAGAAATAAAGAAAATTACATTCTGTGACTGTGAAATTCATGGGCATTACAAGACTGATTGAATTTTTTTTTTTTTTTTTTTTTTTTGAGACGGAGTTTTGCTCTTGTTGCCTAGGCTGGAGTGCAAATGGCGTGATCTCGGCTCACTGCAACCTCCACCTCCCGGGTTCAAGCGATTCTCCTGCCTCAGCCTCGTGAGTAGCTGGCATTATAGGCGCCTGCCACGACCACGCCTGGCTAATTTTTGTATTTTTAGTAGAGACGGGGTTTTGCCATCTTGGCCAGGCTGGTCTCGAACTCCTGACCTCAGGTGATCCACCCACCTTGGCCTACCAAAGTGCTGGGATTACAGGCATGAGCCACCGCACCTGGCCTAAGAGACTGATTTTTTTTCTCAGCCTCCATTGCTTAAATGTTATACAGGCATCCCTCAGCATCTGAGGGGGATTGGTTCCATACCCCTCCCCACAACTAATACCAAATTCCACCGATGCTCAAGTCCATTACATAAAATGGCGTAGTGTTTGCATATAACTTAAGCACATCCTCCCAACACTTTAAGTCATCTCTAGATCACGTATAATACCCAGCACAATGTAAACCCTATGTAAAGAGTTACACTGTATTGGTTTTTCAATTTGTATTTTTAATTGTCGTAGTTAGTTTTTATTGTTTTTTTTTTTCCCAAATATTTTTGATTCAAGGTTGGTTCAGTCTGCCCATGCAGAACCTGTAGATACTAAGGGCTGACTTTATGTGAATGCTTGGTTAAGATCCAATTCTATCCAGAAGCAGCAGCTCAGTGGTCTCGCTTCTGCATATGACCAGCTGATTCTGGTCAGCCATCTGGCCTTGTCACTGAGCTTCCCTGAACTCCAGTTGAAAGCTGGGGTGGGCTTGTAGGTCCAGCTCATGTCCAACAAGCAACAGCCCTGCCTGGAAGCACCTGGACCTCTTCTGCTCTCCTCTCCTTTCCAACGTCTTGCTGCAAGCCTCATATTTCCCATGAAGTTCCCTTAACTGTTCTAGTTCATAGGGATCATTCTTATGTAAGCTAGGGACTCTCAGGTTCAAAGTTAGTGACATTTCGAGTTATCTTTGATTTACTTTTGTAGCAGGATGGTTGAATTTCTTTCAGAAGCCTGTTAGAAAGATGCACGTAGGTCAGAGTAATTTTGAAGCAATAAAGAATTGTCAGAGGCCTGCATGAGTCTTGACAAATGGATTTGTACCATTACCTAACACAGCTTCTCTGATAATGAGGAAGATGTTTAAAATGCTATACAAAAATAGGCAGATGTTTCTGCTCTCCATAAGGACAGGCAAGCACTTGAATGTGACCTCCAACCTAGAACTGGGGCAGATAGTGGTCATACAACGGCTGTTAAGGAGATCAGGGTATACCTGTACCTTGGAAACTACATATTGAAACTTTGTAGAATTCTGATGAAAACAAAACGGAAAGCCTCTAATATAAACACAGTGTTCATGTTCAGCTTGTGAAAACCAAGTAGATGCAATGATAAAGGCTCCTGCAATTTTGTTCTGCCCAAGGAAATGTGATAAATGTATGCAGTTCCTGATAATGTCTATTTTGCACAGCCTATTATTCCTTTCTCTACCAGGTAAATTCCACAACCCTAATCAGCAGATGGAGGAGGATTTCACTGCTTACTTTGCAGAGCTTCAATATCTATCTTAATACTGCAATTCGGAGTAATTTTCCAGATAACATGATGCAGGATTATTTTCATATGCAGTACACAGTGCACCCTTCAATAATATCTGGACCCAAACAAAGTTGGATATGTATAATGGCCTATGAAAAGGCCTAAGCTCTGCACGAGTCTATGTAATTGACATTAAAGGAAACACTTCTACTACAATGCTGACTCAGGCAAGCATTCTTGTGATCTGGTCTGGAGAACAAAGAAAATGAACATACCAGAATATCTGCAGGTCACTTCAGATGTTCTGACCTCTGCTTAAGCCACAGAGTTAGCCAGCGCTCTGCTTACAGATGTGAAGTGGTGATTCTGTAAGACGAAGGGAGGAATACCCTGAAAAAGTATAGTCTTCCAAATCCAATAGAATGAACTGCTGTGATAGCCCGATATTCCCTAATATCAGATCTTCTACTATTCACAGTACCACTGAGGTATTCAGGAAAGTCAGATAAAAACATTTCCAGACAGTCACTCATAAAGGTCTTTAAAAGAGAATAAAACAGCAAAATCAACTCTAATCAAGATGCACTAATGCTTGTTAGTCACTTGTAGCACTCCCTAGCGCCCAATATTAAGTAAAACACCTGTTGAAAATCCTCAGCAATTCCATGAGAAATCCTATAGGTATTATTTACAGATAAGGAAATGAAGGATTAAAGAGGGTTTGCCACTGGTCTGAAGACACATTGCTGATTAAGAGGAAGAGCTAGGATTCCAACTCAGGCTGTCAGACCTCAGAGCCAGGACTCCCTACCCTGTGCCTTGGGTATTTTCCCATAAGCTACTTGCAGTATTGTTTCTGATGCAGTGACCATTGCTAAAAAGCTGCTTATGAATGGACAACATGACCAATTTCTTCTCTTCGTTACTGAAAGAGGGCACCACAAGAGAATGAAGAAACTCATACATTTTTAGGATATAGGAGGCTGCCAGTAAAGTTTCCAGGACATTTTACATGAAACTTGCAGCTCATTAAGAAGTTGTCAGTCATTTCATGTGGATCCATCTCTGCACTAATTTCAAAACTAGAAATGCAACATGCCAACTTCATGGAAAAAATCCTAGAGAAAGGTCGATACAGATAATCAAATGATTATGAATAAGTTATACACATCTCCAGACTACACCAATCCTTAGTCAATTTCTAAAGGGCAAAACTTTCCCAAGTTTGGAGTTAATCTTCTGAGAATATTGGAAAAAACCAAGAGCTAATGGCTTTGCTAGTGCCTAAGGGAACCACCCTAAAGAATGGCTGGTAATCATACTGATGAAGGCTTGGGAAATACCTATGTCCAATCAGAGTCCCCAGTGTAGCCACCAGATCGGAAAAATGCTAAGGAGGGTCAGACCTTCAAAACCAATGGTGTTCTTGGATGTTTTCCTTCATACTCTGTCAATATCTTTCTACTTGAAGCAGCCCCAGCCTCTCCCCACAACCTTGTCCATTCTTTTCACTTACAGGCTGAGGGTTCACAACTGTTTTATTCATTTATTCATTCATTCATTCATTCATTCATTGAGACAGGGTCTTGCTCTGTTGCCCAGGCTGGAATGCAGTGGTGCAATCATAGATCACTGCAGCCTTGACCTCCTGGCATCAAGTGATTCTCCCACTGCAGCTTTCCAAGCAACTGGAACTACAGGCGAATGACACCAAGACCTGCTAATTTTTAAAAACTTTTCGTAGACATGTGGTCTCACTATGTTGCCCAGGCTGATCCTGAACTCCTGAGCTCAAGTGATCTTCCCACCTCAGCCCTCCAAAGTGCTGGGATTCCAGGTGTGAGCCACCACGCCCAGCCTCGCAAATCTTTGGGCTAATTGCTCTTGAGCTCTGACTCTTCAGGATGTCAAGTTGTGTTCTGCATGTTCTCCTTCACTTGAAACCCATCTTGTCCAAAGCTCACCCCCCTCCTAACTGTAATCCTTTTTCCCAGTCTCAGTAATGGCATCATTACATACTTGTCATTTTGTACTACTCCCTCTATATTAGATAGATTCACAAATCCAGGTGAGTCTCCCTTAAACATATCTCTCAAATACATCTTTTTCTATTTTGTTGTATACCCAGTGTTCAAGTTTATAATATATCTAGGTTATTGCACCACCTAACTGGTTTCCCAACTCCTCCCATTTTAATATTCTTTACATACCCTTGCAAGAGTCATGTTGACAAAACAAAAATTTTATATGTCATTCTCTTATTAACAATCATTTGGTAAAAATTCCCCAATTGTTGGGAGGATGTTCCAAACTTGTTAGGTTGTATAAAAATTTCTTCACAACCTGCCTCAGCTTACCTTTTCAAACTCACCGCTATCCCCCCTCCAATCGTATATGCTAAAATTCATCCATAATGATCTAATCATGGATCCTTTAAGTTGGGCTGCTGAATAGGAGTCAAGGGGGACAAGATATTATAGCGGTTAAGAAAGAGGGCTTTGCAGTTGAACCAATGTGGATTGAATCTCCGATCTACCACTGACTGAAAGAATAACCTATGTACCACTCTGACACCCCATTTCTCCTTGTCTCAAAAAGGTCACCATCATAACTAAGTAAGATGTGTTAGCTATTATAATCCTCCTCCTCATCAGGTGTACTTACATCCACTACTTCATATACAGCAAATTGTCAAAGAAACACTTTGGGCCAGGCATGGTGGCTCACGCCTATAATCCCAGCACTTTGGGAGGCCAAGGCAGAGGCAGGCAGATCACTTGAGCTCGAGACCAGCAGTCTTACTGCCAGCAGCACTGCACCTTCAGGGAGAGTTGAATGGCTGTGATACTCAAGCCGGTGGCCAGCTGCTGCAGCAAGCCTTTACTGTATTAATACTGTACATCTTGACTGAACTGTTTTCATTCTCTACTTTTGGAAAATATCCACATTCAGTCTGTGTTTACGTCAGCAGCACTGATTCAAAACACCACCGCTGGGGTTTGAAACAGGCATTAAAACACATTCCTGCACTCGGCTCATCTGGAGTCAGGAGGAGGCCTTCCAGTAAATCCTTACTTCACTTTACTTTGTCATTCCACTTATCATAGAAAGGCATTGATTTCCTTTTAGCTCATCTCAGGGGCTATTTTAGCTCATCTCAGGGGCTATATTGTTATTTTTTTCCTAAAATTTCAGCCAGAAATTTGTCTTTAGAACCTTGTATTACTGTGTCCATTGTCTTCAGGGTTCCTTATCTGTAAAAGTTTCTACTTGCTTGGGTAGGCTAAGTGTTGTTCATTTTCCCAATGTTTTTTCCCCACTTTGGCTTTAAGATCATAAAAATGAAGTCCTTTGTTTGTATTTTCAAATCTAAACATGAGCCCTACCTTGTTAAACTTGTCTTTAATTAGTGCAGCTGATCTTCAACTAATCCCTTGGCTCAGAGTTTAACAAGGGCCTCATAAAATTTGTCTGTAAAAGACAGGCACACGTACAAAGTGAGCATGGGAGGGGAGCGGTAATTATACATGGGAGCTAACAAAAAGAAACCATAGAATGTGAAACAATTTCTAAATATAATGCAAATTCATTATTACTTAGGAGATTTAAAGTTAAGGAAAGTCTCCCTATTTAGTAATCATCATCAAAGCATGTGTAAAATTTTATTACTTTCACAAATGAACACATCCAGCAAATGTCACATCCGAAGCATCACGTGGCCTATCATTGCCCTCGGTTTTGCTTACACCACCTGAAATTGGAGGTAAAACTAAAAACAAACAAACAAAAAACTCTTACCCCTTCCTCCACACACTATGAAAACAAGCAATATTTCATCGAAGGCTTCCTTAACACACTCTAAAACAA
Organism: Gorilla gorilla gorilla; assembly: GCF_029281585.2. NCBI lineage: Eukaryota > Metazoa > Chordata > Mammalia > Primates > Hominidae > Gorilla > Gorilla gorilla. Next base: position 43,486,294 of record NC_073241.2, read on the forward strand.
TCTAAAAATCAAGTTCAATAGAGTCAAAGAAGACTTGACTTTTTGATTACAAAATGCTCTAGTAAAAACACTTAAGAACAATAAGGAAACAATAAACACACTTTGTAAATATACAGATGACACTGCTCAAGGAAAAGGAATCCATAATGCTCTGATGCAGATGATTGCAATCTAATTTCAAAAAGGAAATTCAAATAAACAGCAAGACCACCTCTCTTAACGCTCCTCCTCTCCAACCAAACCCATCACAAAGGACAAGAACAAGAACAAAAATGAAATAGAAGACAAACAAAGAGTCATTGACAAGGTAGCTGTATGTATGACAATGCTTTACAAATTAAACATGAAAAGAGGTTAATCGATATTATGGAAGCCTTTCTGGGAAGAGCACACATTTGTGTTTCCCGAAGAAGAGCCTCTGCGTGCTATTGATCAGACTAATTAGGTCCTTGGCTTTGAGACTACACTAACACAGGTGCTAATTAATTTCTAAGAAGGTGCTTAAGTGAGGGGTAGACAGAGGCCACGGAAAGATCAGAAGAAATGGACAGATGCAGGTCACACAAATCCCCCAGCAAACCTCTTTCCTGTAGAACTCCTTCCCCACCCACCCATACGTGTAGGACCAGGGCAACACACAGCCACTTCTGGTGGGTGCCCTCTGTCCCAGCGCTGACAGCAGGAGGAAAGGCTTGGTAAGCCTGCCCACAGATGTGCATTAATTCCATTAAAGAATAGAAGAGCTTGCTTGGCTAATGAACTCTATCTACCTCAGTAGATTTTTCTAAAATTAGGTAATTAACTGGAAAGATTGGGTTAGTTTAAAGGCTCCAGCACACAAACAGAAATAGGAATCAAAAGACTTCTAAGCAATTCATTTTTAACCATCTATTAAGAACACATTTTAACTAGTCCTCTCAAATTACTAATAGGACTTAACTTGTATATTTGAGGTTTAAAAATCCATATCCATACCATGACAAAAATCTGCTGTGAGAGGTTAAAAAATGGCAATTTACTATCAATATGATGCATCTATAAACTAATAATAAAACTATAAGCCCCTAAAAATAGATTTAAAAAAAGCTATCACAGCTATCTGCACCTTCCTTTCTCTTTTACATAAAAGAAAGAACCAGTCTGCAGAAAGAAGTCTGTGGCCGAAGTTATTAAGAAGTGCTTAGAACCTTACCTTTTAGCAGGTTAAAAATTTCAGGGATGATATTCTTGAGGAAGACCCACAAAACCCCTCTGCAAGTGTGTCTCCCCATGGCCCAAAGGCAGGGAAGCCATCCCCAGCCCACATTCAGCACCCCACACACATTAAAGTTGCTTCAACCAGGACAGGACAGTGCTGGCCGCCTCCAGCCGCGCAGGGCCAGAAACAAAGGGCAATGGAGTTTCTTCTCTAAGTGAAGAACTAATTCCACTGCACAGAAGCTATTTAAGGAGGTGGTGCCTGTGGGACAAATGCTGCCTGGAGCCTTCCTGTTTGTGTCTCAGCTCAAACTTCCATCCATTTCCTAAGGAAGACTGCAAAGTGTAATCAGCCTCAAGAAGGCTGAGATTAATAGAAACCCAAGCCGTATGTGAGGACAATTTTTACAGTTTTTCCTTCCTTCTTTTCTCCACTTAACAAATGTGGAGCTTTATTCAAAAGTCAGAAGCAAAAACCATAACTGTTGTGATTGCAAAAAGTTTTCCTATTCCCGAAAGATTTTTTTAACCTGAAATGTAGAAAGGAAAGAATTCATGGATGATTAATTCAATAAATATCAAGCAGCAATGCAGAGAAAAACCACACAACTTATGGTCAGAAGGCAAGGGTCTGATTTAAAAAACTTTGCCATTTACTAGCTTTGAGCCCTTCTGAAATTCACAGATTCTCTTTGGGCCTCAGATTTTCCATCTGAATAAATGGCATTGATAATATGCACTTTACAAAGCTATTATGAGAACTGCATAAGATGACTGTAAAAGACCCTATACTTGGCCCTCTATAAAAGATCATGCTATCATTATACCACATTATCTGATTTCCCAGCTGCTGTCACACAATATCAGACATTAGTAAAAGGAGCTAATTTATTTCTTCTCTTCTCTCCAAAATTACATTATGTATGCATCTGTTGCTTGTGTACTGTCTGACTTCCTCATTGGCACCTAGGTCACAGGTGGAACAGAAACTTCATTTGCTATGCTGATTTAACATTTCCAGTGCCAAGAACTGTTCCTGGCATACATTAACATACAATAAATATTTGCTAAATGAATAAATGGATAAATGCGTAATTTCAGACAAAGTACAGCATTCTACAAACAGTGAAACTCAAACAAATACATATTTAATTAGTGAATGAATACAGATACTTCTTGACTTATGATGGAGTTATGTCCAGATACAACCTTCACAATCCCAGCACTTTGGGAGGCTGAGGCGGGTGGATCACCTGAGGTCAGGAGTTCGAGACCAGCCTGGCCAACATGGTGAAAACCCATCTCTACTAATAATACAAAAAGTAGCTGAGTGTGGTGACGCACGCCTATAATCCCAGCTACTCGGGAGGCTGAGGCAGGAGAATTGCTTGGACCCGGGAGGCGGAGGCGGATGTTGCAGTGAGCCGAGATCGTGCCATTGCACTCCAGCCTGGGCAACAAGAGCGAAACTCCGTCTCAAAAAAAAAAAAATAAATAAATAAAAAGAAAACCCATCACAAATTGAAAATACTGTCAAATAAGTCAAAAATGCATTGAATAAACCCAACCTACAGAGCATCACAGCTCACCCTAGCCTACCATAAATGTGCTCATTATCTTACATTATCATACAGTTCGTTAAATCCTCTAACACAAAGCTTATTTTATAATAAAGTGTTGAATATCTCATATAATGTATTGAATACTGTACTGAAAGTGAAAAACAGAATGGTTGAATGGGTACTCAAAGTATGGTCTCTACAGAACACGTATCACTTTTGCACTATTGTAAAGTAAAAAGATCCTAAGTTGAACCATCCTAAGTCAGGAACTGTCTGTACCGTTTTTCTATAGAGAAACATCCCAGGGAAAATGCAATGTAGTAAACTTTAAGACAAGTTGGAGCTCCTGGAAACAAATGTAATAAATATGACCTTACATTCTGTTAGAGCACCCAGTTGAAACATACTATTAAGATGGTTAATGTACAAATGAACTTCATGGAGTGTGACTATTAGGTACAATATTTAGTATGAATTAATTCACTGAAACAATTTAGCTTAGTTTAGAGTATACCTAAAGTCCTTTTTTGGGCTTGTTTCCCTTAAAAATGAAAACTCCCCATTGTCCTTTAAGTCCTACCTTGGTGGCAGTGGGATTCATTAATGGTTTTGTGGGGTTTTATGGATTTGAGAGGATTTTGTACTGATACATAATATTTTACATATTTATGGGGTATATGTGATATTTTGTTACATGCATAGAATGTGTAATGATCAGCTCAGGGTATCTGAGGTATCTACTACTTTGAATTTTATCATTTGTATGTTGCCTCTCTTCCAGCTAGTCACCCTAATATGCTGTTGAACAACAGTCCTAACCTTTTATCTAACTACATAAAGAGCATTATCCAGACAAGGAAAATGACATGTGTTTTCTTGTGGTTTTTAAGATCCAACTACTAATGTTTAACATAAAAACGTACTAGGCAACAGGATAGTCTCAAGGATCAGAAACAACATATGGTATTTAGTGTTGGGCCTTCACATTATTGCTTGAATCCAGTTCAGGTCACTAAGGACCACAAATTAATTCCTTGATGAATGTTCATTAATTATGTGTAACCAAGGAAGTGACTTTAGTGGTTATTTGTCCATTTTATAAAATTACCAAGAGATGAAAGATCCTGAATCTCAAAAGATCATGTGGAACATAATTCCCTCTCACTTCTAAGGAACGCTCTTGCTTTGCTTGTGAAATACGAACCTCTCCCCATCTCTCTTCTTTTCCTCTCTACTCTCTCTTGGCTCCCACATTTTAGAGGACAAGAACTATCTTACTACAGATCTTTTTGTGAGCATTAATAATTGAAAATAAAGATTTAGGCCAGGCACAGTGGCTTATAACTGTAATACCAGCACTTTAGGAGGCTGAGGCAGGGGCATTTAATTGAACTCAAGAGTTTGAGACCAGTCTGGACAACATAGTGAGATACCCCACTCATCTCTACAAAAAAATCTAAAAATTAGCCAGGTGTGGTGGTGCACACCCATAGTCCCAGCTGTCCAGGAGGCTGGGGCAGGAGGATTGCTTGAGCCCAGGAGAACAAGGCTGCAGTGAGCCATGATCATACCACTGCACTCCAGCCTGGGTGACAGAGCAAAACCCTGTCTCAAAAATAAAAATAAAAACAAAACAAAACAAAAAAATATTTAAAGTTGCTCACTCTGAATGAAGACATTAGTTCCAAAATATGGAGAAGAGTTTCATAATTATTGAACCTGAAAGTTACAGATTTGGGCCGATGAAAAAGAATCTCTAAGAACAGAGTATGGTCAAATAAAAACAAAATTGACTGACTTTCACAAGTCTTCATTCTCTTTATGTTTTTCTGAATTCAAGGTTTCAAACACTGGGGCAATATGGCTCCCCACCCCCCACCTCCCACCTCTTCCCTCTCCCCTTCGCTCAGCTGCCCAAGGGCTGGAGGCATTTTTTAATTGAATAATTAAAGATTCTAAAGAAGTCTGATATCGATTTTTTTAACAGCTTCCAGCAGCCAGGCTTTCTCACCTTACAAGTAGCCTCTGGCTTGACAAATATCAGTCTATGTGGAGCAAGAGAGCTCAACTATAGAAGGTTATCAGATGTGGCTTAAATGCTGCCTGTGACAAGCACGTTTGATCCCAGGGGAAGGTGGGGATGAATTGTGGAAACTGCCATCCAAGAGTCAAGTCTTTTTTCTTCATCTAATGTAACAACACTTCGGAAGCACCCAAAAGCTCTGACATCCTACCCTGGGGATGCCAATGCACCGGTCAGCTTTTTCCTGTAGAATTGCTTTATTGCCCAGATTATTGACAGATTTAATCAAGACAGCACTGTGTATTTGGTTCACAAATGAAAGAATAACTTCAAGTTACTGATTACAGGGTCTTGTGCTATTTCTATCCTTATTTGAGCCCATATATCATATTTTAATAAATATTTATCTGATGCTACAGAAAACACAAAAATCAGTCTTGTAAGAGAAGATCATTTATGTCCATGACTAAAAGGAACAAATATCATAGAACACATTATCCCAAAGCCTGCAATTACTGCTTATGTACACTTTGCAACAAAACAAAAATGAATTTTTCCTTGCTGCCATCTGTTGTTTTATAGAAGGATAGCTAATTTCCTACCAGCTGATTCCAGTAACTATGATTTGTTAGGAATAAAATAAATAAGACAAAGTTACCTTGAAAGGAAAATATTCTCGATAAAGAAATATTTTGATGGCAAGTTAATTCTAAGAGTTTAGGGGTATTTGTTTTCTAAAATAAATAATAAAGGAGACATTTCTTCCCCCTTTTCTCTTTCCAGACTGCTGTGGGCAAGGGCCCTGATAAATGCCGTGAAGACACAAAATGTGTAAGTACAGGGTTCCTATTCTCAATCAATTCATAAACTACGAAGACAGACACAGAAATAACTGTAGTACAAAGGTAGTGTGCAGTATAAGACAGAAAGATAACCTAATATCAGGAATGTAGAGCACGAAATGAAAAGGACGTGGGTGCAAATCCTGGCTTTGGCACAACATAGGTGCATGATCGTGAGCAAATTTCTTAATCTTTCCAAGTCTCGCTTTCCTCGTGAATAAAATAGAGATCATACCAGTACCTACCTCATTGGGTCATAGTGAAAATTAAATGAGTTTATGAATGCAAATCCCTTAACAGAGTTCCTTGCTTTTGGAAGTCCTAAATGAATAGCATTGATGCAAAAGAAAAAGATTAAAGAATTATTTAAATTGCCATGGACATGCAAAGGAGAAAGAAAATTCACATCCATAAATGAAACGATAGACATGGAGCCCCAGTTAGGAAATTACTTTCTTGGAATAGTTTAGATGTACAGGTTGTCCCTGACTTATATTCCTTATGTGTGAAAGATGATTGGGAAACAGGACCTGGGAGGAGCAGGAGCCACAGCAACCCCTCAATCTCCCAGTTGTCAGACCCCCTTCCTATCTGGGATGCCAACTATGGTCCTGTGTCTAATATCAGCTTGTGTCAGTCCAGGGCACAATCAATGGCCCCGGAGTCTCTTCTCACCCTACCAAAAAGTTGCTTCTCTCTCAAATCTAAAGAGGGTCTGAAAGGCTACTTTAATGTCTAGAAGGAAACACCCAGAATATTTATAAAAGCTGAAATTGTTTCTGGCCATAAAGGATGAACTGATATTAGATTAGCCTTGCCACCATAAACAACTAGATAACTGCATAAACTACATAAAAAACTGTTTATAGACATTGGATAAGAGGAAGCACAACAGAAGATGTGATGCCTGAGAGAAAGGGAACGATGAGTGAGTCCTACAGGCATCCCAGCTTTCCACCCGGATGAACCGCACAGACCAGCAGTACAGCAAGGGGAAGCCAAGAACACTGGGGTCTCACTGAGTTAAGGGGACATGGAACAGAGTTCAGGGAGGATAAGGCAGATGGAATTTGGAAGAAAAAGTATCTGACAGGAAGAAGTTATAGAGACAAAGAGCTCAATTAATCCATATGGGGGTCTCCTTGAGTTTGTTGCTAAATATTAAGTCACTCATGTGCAGCGTCAACTTCATAGAGCAGCCCCTGACCCCCCAGAAAAAGATCTTCCATAAGTTAAGCAATTCCCAGAGCTCCTAAAGGGCTGGGAGGCATTTGACTTTGGACCAATCAGAATAGAAAGTCTTTGTTGAGAACCTGGGGTTTTAGTCAAAACCCCAGAAGTCTCTCACTTTAGTGAAACTAAATCAGCCTAAGTAAAGTCTACTCTAGACCTCCCTTAACAAAACTTTAAAAGAAAGGCAATAAAACCTTGCACTGAACAACAACAACAAAATAACAGTCCAGCATTAACTAAAAAACTACATACATGCAAAGAAGCAAGAAAATGAGGCTCAAAAACTTGACTCAGAAATGACAGAGTCAAGGGTGGCAGAATTAGCACACGAGGACATAAAAAGAGAAATCATAAATATGCTCAACTATTTAAGGACTTAAAAGAAAAATAAGAGGAGAGAAATGGGAGATAAGAAAATAAAACTTTCTGGAAATGAACAAAATATCTGAAATGAAAAATATACTAGATAGAATTATTAGCATATTAATCAACTGCAGGACAAGAGACCAATAAATTTGGAGAGAAAATATGGAAAATACTCAAACTGAAACACACAGGGAACAAAAGTTTGGAAAAATTGAATAGAGTCTGAGTGACCTGCGGGATGACATGGAGTAGTCCAACATATGTGGTACTGGAGTGCTAGGATGGGGATTGGGAGGGGGAACTGATTTAAAGAAATAGTGGCTGAAAATTTTCCAAGTTTGTTGAAAACTATAGATCACAGATTCAAGAAACTCAGTGAACTTGAAGAAAGATAACACAAAACCACAGACAGGCATATAATGATGTAATTGCTGAAAAATAGAGATAAAGAGAAAATATTGATAGCAGCAGAGTAGAAAAAAACAGACATATTACATACAGAAGAACAAAGATAAGAATAACTGCAAACTTCTTGTCAGGAACCACACAAGCTAAAAGTAGTAGAGCAACATCTTTAAAGTGTTAAAAGAAAAAAATGATCAACCTAAAATTCAATATCCAGTGAAGTTATCCTTCATAAACGAAGACTAGATAAATACTTTTTTAGACAAACAAAAGCACAGAGCCAGCTAATCTGCACTAGAAAAAAAATACTAGAACATAAAGTTTTTCAAGCAGAAAGAAAATAATACCAGATGGAAACTTGGACCTCTACAAAAGAATAAAAATGTGGGGAATTGCAAATATATGGCTACATATAAAAGAAACTATTTTCTTATTTTGATTTCTTTAAAATAAAATTGAATGTATGAAACAAAAATAATAATGTCTTTTAAGGTTTATGACATGTAATAAATAAAATATATGATAGCAGCAAAAAGGAGAGGATGAAAAAATGAAAGCAAAGATCATAAGATTCTTACACAGGAAATGATAGCATTACTCAAAGGTGGAATGTGATAAGATAGAGTGTCATGTTGTAAACTCTGCAGCCATCACGAAAAATAATGAACAAAGAGCTAAAAGAGTAGAGATAAAATAAAATACTAAAAAAAAACCCAGTAAAACTCAGGTAATATCAATGAGGGCCGGAAATGAGTGAGAAAAAGGAGAGAGAACAGATGGGATAAATAGTAGTAAACATATATAGCAAGATAGTAGACCAAACCCAAGCATATATGCTGTCTTCACACTTCAGAAAGACACAGGCACAGGAAAAGTAAAGGATGGACCAAGATATGACATGCAAGCGTTAATCATAAGAAAGTTGGGGCGGCCACATCATTCAGACAGGTAGATTTGTGCGGCAGCTTGGGTCCTGCATGAAGCAGTTGTCAATACTGAATCAGAAGCTCAGGAGATTTACTGCAGGGAAACAGCCATGAAAGATTAAAGTAAACAGGAGCCACACTGGGTATAGAAAAGCCTTCAAACATGACTGAAGATCTGAAACCTATGATCAGAGAAGGGGAAAAAGACTTGAGTAGGAAGAGTCTGGGACTTTTGGGTCCCCAAAAGTCTCAGCCAGGCCTACAGAGATCCCCCAGCAGAAACTGCCCATCAGAGGAGCTGGCATTGGCACTGTATCAGCCCAGTTTAGTACCACGCTGTGCTCAGTCATGGGCCAGTGGCATCCTGGGGAGAGCAGAGCCACTACAGGAAGACTGGCAGGTCCTGAAGTGTGGCAACTGAGGCTGTGGGCTAAGTATTCCACTCTTTGGAAAGGAGGTATCAGCAGCACAACTCTATGGCTGTTACAACTTCAGAAAAAGAACTAGGACTAAAGACAAAGAGGGATATTTACTTATGATAAATTATTGAATTCATCAAGAAAACCTAATAATCCTAAATGAGTATGCCCTGAAACACAGTGCTTCAAAATATTTGAAGTAAAAACCCTTCAGAACTGAAAGGAGCGACACATGCACAATTATAGTTGGAGATTTCAACACTCTTCCCTCAGTAAGGGATAGGACAAGTAGACAGAACATCAGGAAAAATAGAGAAAACAAACAATAGCCTCAGCCAAATTCACTTAATGGATCTTTATAGACTACTTTCATCCCAAAGAGTGGACTACACATTCTTTTTAGGTTCCCAGGGAACATTCCCAAGACAAATCATATGACAAGCCATAAAACAAGTCTCAAGAAATTTTAAAGGACTTAATTCATGCAAAGGATGTTCTTTGACCACAATGGAATTAAATTATAAATTGATTTTTTTTAATACCCAGAAAATCCCCAAAGATTGGAAATTAAGCAACACACTTTTAAATATCCTGAAAAGTCAAAGAAGAAATCCCAAGAGAAATTAGAAAATATTTTGAACTCAATAGTAAGAAAACGACAACAAACCAATATATATGGGATGCAGCTAAAGCAATCCTCAGAGGGAATTTTATAGCAATAAATGGTTATATTAAAATAGAAGAGAGATACAAAATCAATTATCTAAGCTTCCACCTTACGGAAGCTATTAAAAGAAGAGCATTAAATTAAGTCAAAAGTAAATAGAAGCAAAGAAATAATTAAGATGAGCAAAAATCAATGAAACTGTAAGCAGGCAAACAATAGAAAAAAATTTTTAAAAAGCAGAGTTTGGAAAAGATAAGTAAAATTAATAAATTTATAGCTCAGCTTGAGCCAAAAATAGGCAGTGTTGGAAAGGAAAAAAAGAGCCTTGTACCTAAAAATCCTACAGATCACAAACAGAAAATAAGGGAATATTTTGAAGAATTCCATGCCAAGAAATTCAACAGCTTATATGAAATGGACAAATGCCTTGAAAGATAATTTATTAGAACTCACAGAAGAAGAAATGAGATCGACCCATATTTATTAAAGAAATTGAATTCATAATTTAAAACCCTCCCACAAAGAAAGCTCCAAGCCCAGATGGCTTCACTAATACACTATTAAACATTAAGGAAGAAACCAAACTTGCACAGAAAAGAGGTAAAAGGAACTCTTCTCAATTCATTGTAAGAAGCCAGGATTATAATGATACCAAAACCATCTGTACAAAGACATTACCAGAACAAAAACCTATGGACCAACATCGTTTACAAACATAGACACAGAAATCCTCAGCAAAACATTAGCAAATCAAATCTAGTATTAGCTTGTAACATCTTGTGTCTGCTAAAGCCTGTAGCAATAATTATTGTTGAGCCTTTTTTTTTTCCAGTGTACGTCCTCTGTTGGAGATAAATACCTCAATTGTATTGGTCATTTGGTTTAAACTCAATAGTACAGGCCTTTTTGGTTAAGCGCGTTGTAAAGTAATGAAATAAAATGGCCAGACAGCAACTGCCCATAATTTCTAACATTAGCGTTTTTTAGCACCAAGGTCAGAGTATAACATGCAGAAAGTCCAGCCATTGTTTTCAGGCTTGAATTGATCAATCATAGGGATAAGATGCAGAATAACCTTACAAGAGTTTTGATTGATTTGAATTCTAAAGCAGGCTTAAAAATGGAATCTCTCTTGGCTCATTCACTGGCCTAACACATAGGTCAGATCCAATCAGTCAGAGAACTGACTGCTGCCTCAGGGAGGCTGGCAGGCTTTCAGCTCCTGAAGAGGGGTTACTACAACAATGTCAGGGCCAACTTAGTCTCTGGCTGATGACTTCCCTGATTCTAGGGAGGAGCCATCTTCCTCTGAACTCTAACAACACTTTAAGCCTCTCTTGAGACATAGGGTGGTCCCTGCTCTTCCTCAGGGGATATGCTCCAAGACCCCTAGGTGATGCCTGAAACCTCGATAATGCCAAACCCTACATACACTATGGTTTTTCAATCTGATCATCAAGACAGTTACTAAAATGACTAATGGCAGGTAGTGTCACAGTGTTGATATGCTAATATTTCCTTTGATCTCTTTGGACGTGGGCTTATACACTAATATTCATGCACCCTGGATTGTAGGAAGTGCCTGTGAAATTCTAGAAAAGGTATCAATTCATGTTCTTTTTTCTAATACCAAGCAATTCAGTAATTGAGCTACTGCCCTTCATTTCACTGAAATTACTACCTCATTCTTTCATGTCTACGAGGACTCCTTCCATGGACAACTTCAAGTGTGTGGAATTAGATTTTATCATCCATATTTCAAATTTCTAAAGAAAGCTATTTTTTTCTTTAGTTTGATAGAAGAAAACAGCCAACTAGATTGTACGAATAAAGATTGGATATAGCATATTCTTGATAATTATTTCTTGGCTTTAATACTTTCTTTTTCTAAACCTAAATAAAGAGAACTGCAAAAACTGTGGAGAGAGAAGAGGGAGAAGCTCAGAGCACTGTGCTCACTTAAGCCCTCTCCGCTGCACTTCGGCTCCTGTATCCTCCCTACCTAAAGAGCATTGCTGTTCTCCTTCCCCATCTATGGGCCAGGCGAGACTACTGGCAGCTCACTTGTCTCAGCACTGGAGCTGGGAGCACCCAGCACATATTTGTGGGACACACACTGTGCTGGACACTGGCTGATATGTCAGTGAAAAAAATTCCAGACATAGGCTTTGTGCTCCTGGAGCTTTGAGACTAGCAGAGAAGAAAATTAAACAAGTGTCTGCAGTAAAGTAGGATGACTGCTATGACACAGTAATAAGGCTAGTCTGGAAGTCAAACTCTAAAAGGTGTGCAGGAATATTCTTCCTTGAAAATAAGAACTGAGGAAAGAGACTGGGTCATCTGTACATGTCTGGCAACTCCTCTTTTCCCCAGTTTTCTAACTGGTAAATTTAGGATGATAAAATCATCTCTTGTGGCCAGGAGTGGTGGCTCATACTTGTAATCCAAGCACTTTGGGAAGCTGAGGCGGGAGGATCACTTGAGGTCAGGAGTTCGAAACCAGCCTGGCCAATGTGGTGAAACCCCATCTTTACTAAAAATACAAAAATTAGGCAGGCACGGTGGTGCATGCCTGTAGTCCCAGCTGCTCAGGAGGCTGAGGCAGGAGAATCACTTGAGGCAGAAGTTGCAGTGAGCCGAGATCAAGCCACTGCACTCCAGCCTGGGAGACAGTGCAAGACTCCATCTCAAAACAAACAAACAAACAAACAAACAACCATCCCTCTCATAAAGTTATTGTGAAAATTAAATGGGATGATACAAGGCATGGTGAATGGTCAGTATAGTTTTGGTGTTGTTATGCCAATCAGAGGGCACCTGGCCTGACCCACAGAGTACCCCAGAAAACATTATTTCTACGCTCAGTCCTGAAGCAGGGAAGTGAATTCATTGTGCGTATATTACTCTGCTTGAGCCGCCATAACAAAACGTCACAGACTGGATGGCTTAAGATTTTTTTTTCTCACAGTTCTGGAAATTGAAAGTCTAAGATCAAGGTACTGACAGCGTTGGTTTCTCCTGAGGCCCCTCTCCTTGGCTCATAGATGGCTGTCTTCTCCCTGCATTCTCACTTGGTCTTCCCTCTGTCCTAATCTTCTCTTCATGTAAGAACACCAGTATGGGATACTAGATTAGGCCCTATTTTCACTTAATTAACTCTTTAAAGGCCCTATCTCTAAATATAGTCACATTCTGAGGTACTGGGGATTAGACTTCAACATATAAATTCTGGGGGAACACAGTTCATTTCATAAAAATGGGGGAGGCACAGCAGACTATTTCTAACAGAAGGAATATCGTGCGTGAATTGAAAGAGGATGCGTAGCATGTTGAAGGGGAAACTGAATGAAATTACATCCTTTTGCAGTATAGACTGAAAAAGAGAAACAGCAAAATTTGAAGCTAGAGAGGGAAGTGGTGGCAAATCAGGCCATGTAAAGCCTTATAAGGTGGTATAAAATATTAAGCAGTTCAGGTTACCCTAAGGGAAATGAAAACCATTATAGAATTTCAAGCAGGGTGTGTGTGTGTGGCATGGTTCAACTTGTATTTAGAAAAATCACTGTCTGCATTATAAGAAACCTTTGGAGCGGGATGTGCACCTGGGAGGCATCTGAAGTAAGACCAGCCAGAAAGGCTGACAGCTTGAGTCATGCCATGGCGATGAAAGAAACTTACACACACTGGAAAGCTAATCAATGGGGTGATTGGTAGAGGGAAGGAGAAAAGGAGAATGATTCCTATGCTACCAGCAAATGGGTAAATAATGGTGAGCAGAGATGACAAAGTAAAAATTGGACTTGAGAAACCTGTGGAACTGCCTGTAGACCGCTGGTTATTGACAGCAACTACCCTTGCTATCTACCCTTCTTAAACCTTTCCTATATAACCACAGAGTGTGCCAACAACTCTATATTGTCATACATCTTCTTACAAATAAGGAAGCTCAGGCTTAATGAGATAACATAACTTGGCCAAAGGTTCACAGCTACAAAATGGCAAAGCTAAAAGAGGAATTGAGTCTTCCGAATTGCAGAGCCCAAGTTGAAAACCACTATTCAGGAAGGAGGCTGGGCTGAAGGTACATATTTGGAGGTCATTCGATCATTAACAATGCTTGGCTTGTTGGCTTTACTTCCCAATTCCCTCACTGACCACTGGCCCTTCCTGATTCTGATCCTTGGTCCTCATCCACACCTGTTAACAGATTATAATATGGCTGGGCGGCTGACGGTCCAAGCCTAGGGCCTAGGAGCCCAGATTCATGCTGTGGGTTAAGCAGTGGCAATGCCTGCCTCCATCAATACTGTTTCCTTCACTTAACACCGTGGGCTAGACTCCAAGATCTGTGAGATACATGTGCACATAAGCAGCCTTTCCAACTTGTATTTGGGTGAATATCCAAGACCCAAGCTGAGGAACCAAAATTCCATGTTTACTAATGCACATGCCTTTAAAAACATTTTAATGTAATATACATGAAGAAAACAGAACAAACCATAAGTGGATTGCCTAATGAGTTTCCACAGACAGAATACACCTATGAAATGTCACTGAAATCAAGAAAAGAAGAGTAACTCAGGAGCTCGCCCCATGTTCCTTGCACTCACTACCTGCCCCTGCCCTCACCCCCACCCCCATCTCTAAGATGCTACTAACCTTACTTCTGATACCCCCAATTAGTGTTGCTTATTTTGTACAATATATAAAGGGAATCGTATAATATATATGCTGTTTTGTGTATGTTTACATGCATTTTAAAGACTGAATTTAACTTGGAAAAATAAAAAAGGTTGTTGTATACAGAGACCTAAGTATAATACCATGATCTCATCTTCCCATATGCGAAGGACCCCTGATATGGAATTATACAACTTCTACATTTGTATTCGGAATTACACCCAGGTAAAATCAGTAACATGAAATGAATCCAGTAAAGTACAAGGCCCATTTTGGTGTTTCCTCCTCTTGAAGAGATTGAGTCACTGACCCAGACTAACTGTAACAAATCCCTTCCAATGAATTAAAGATCAGAATGTAAAGTAATAGTAATGGTGATGGAGGTTTTAAAGGGAAAGCTCTATTGCAATAGCTAAATTGAGATAAGCTTTGGATAATAATAAATTTGACATCAATGCTAATTATTGCTTTATCAAAGCAATCCATTTTCTTAGTGAGAAATCTTTTACCTTGCTAAGGAACTGAAAGCTTCTGTAGAAAGTGTTTTGAATGTGTTGTAAAAACAACAGAACCATCAGTAAAAATAAACTTTTCTGCTAGTTTAAAAATTCTTTTAAAATAATTTCACAGAAGTCATGCATTTAAATTTCATTATTTTACTGTATGTCCATTATACTATACTGTATAATTTTACAATGTACTTGCTGAATTCTGAGTTTGTTTCTTACCTGGACCTAAGAATTTCTTGGTGTGATGGGGATTGTAGTCTGGTTTTTAGGATAAGAGGATCTTGACTTTGAGAGTACTCCTACAAATTATACTTCTTTTGCTTTTTCTTCACAGCATCAGAAACTTACAATTTTTTTACTTGGAAAATGAAAATAATCATATTTGCAAATTTACTGTCACCAAACTTTTTTTTTTTTTTTTTTTTTGAGACGGAGTCTGGCTCTGTCGCCCAGGCTGGAGTGCAGTGGCGCAATCTCAGCTCACTGCAAGCTCCGCCTCCCGGGTTCACGCCATTCTCCTGCCTCAGCCTCCCGAGTAGCTGGGACTACAGGCGCCCGCCACCACGCCCGGCTAATTTTTTGTATTTTTAGTAGAGACGGGGTTTCACCATGTTAGCCAGGATGGTCTCGATCTCCTGACCTCGTGATCCGCCCGCCTCGGCCTCCCAAAGTGCTGGGATTACAGGCGTGAGCCACCGCACCCGGCCGTCACCAAACTTTTAAAGTGGCCCAATGTTTCTAAAGCGGAAAAAACCTACCTGTTCCCTGCACTTCTCCAAAACATGTAGTTTGTGCGTGTGTGTGTGTTCGACTTACATAGGCAGGCATAGTTAGGATATAATTCCATGACAGAGAAGATTCACTTCATTATTTTAGCACATTGAATTCTTTGTTTGAACTCCTGCTGCAAATGTTTTGATCACAAGTTTCTCCTAAAATTCCTGATTACAGTTTGATGTCCCTCTCCAAGAAAATAGCCAACAATTAGCATAGCCTTCTTGTTGAATCAAACAAGGTTCTGATACCGATCTAAATGAAGTGCCTTCTGAAAAAGGAATCAACCACCTGTGACCACAGTTTTTAAACACAGTGGGAAGCGGAGACTTGGGGGTGAAATTTAAAGTCAGGTTATTCTTTAGCAGGGGAACTTTGCAGCTGGGCATAAGAGCCTAGTTTCTCTGTTATTCTTTCATAGTTTTTCAAGATAAGATAGGAATCTGAAAGTGTTCCAATTTTAGCTACTATTTACCTTTTGTTTTTGCTATTGTAATTTCCAAATAGATGTGCTGTAGATTTCAATTTCTTCACTCATTTAATACTGATGTTCCATAAGCATATCCAGCATATTTTAAATTCTTAAACCTATTAGGTGCAAGGCTTAAGCTCTAAATATACATTTTAAAACGAACCAACCATATTTTATGCAGCATAACTCTGAATAAAATTAGCAGCACTTAAAAACAAATTAGAGAACCACCAAAATGAAGGTAAGTCCCTGTAACTTTACATGCTACAGAAAAGATATGAAATAATAAAAACTACAGCTAAACACAGGCATTTATTGATCATAGAATGTTCTAAGTGAAAAGCAGAATTTCCTTATTCATTTCTAGGCTTGCCTTTTTTGATTACACTTTACTTTTTGAAAAGCCCAGTTTTTTTTCCAAATTTTCCTACCAACTCTTTAATAAAACATTCTGAAATTTGAGTAACTGTGTCTAAAAGGATTTGAGATTAAGAACTAAATCCCCAGCTGCCAGTATATCTGAATTTGCCTCCTTTCCAACTATATGTAAGGTATCATCGGTGAAATAATGCCTATAAGAAAACACAGTGAGCATCTAAAAGGAAAAGCCTACTCCATACATACTAAGTATTAAATTTAAATTGATTTTAAACAAGGATTTTATTCAAACTTTATTTTACTGTGTCATATGTGATTAAGTATGATTTTTAAAGCTCATTAATAAAAATCTGTTTAATAGAGCAACAAGTTCCATATTATTTCAGAACAAATCTAAAGCAGTACTATGCCATTCCTGACTCTTACAATAAATAAATCACTATTTCCTGATTTGCCTTTGATCTTCTCTAATTGAAGACCACAGTTCTCATTTATCTGAGATAATAAGTGAATAGATAGAGAAAAAAATCATAAATACCATAAAACCTTATTTTCAGGTCTGTCTACCTACAAATGTTTAACTAGACCAAGCAGCTAGGAGGAAAACTGGACAATTTGTATTTCTCACCCTTTCCCTTCTGGTTTTCTGGTGCAATGTTAAAAGAGAAGCAAGTGGCTGGGCAAAGTGGCTCACGCCTGTAATCCCAGCACTTTGGGAAGCCGAGGTGGGCAGATCACCCGAGGTCAGGAGTTCGAGACCAGCCTGGCTAACATGGAGACACCCCATCTCTGCTAAAATTACAAAAATTAGCCAGGCTTAGTGGTGCGTGCTTGCAATCCCAGCTACTCGGGAGGCTGCGGCTGGAGAATCATTTGAACTCGGGAGGCAGAAGTTTCAGTGAGCCGAGATCATGCCACCGCACTCGCCTGAGCGACTTTGTTTCAAAAAAAAAAAAGACAAGCAAGCACCAGACTCCAGAGCAGAATCTCTGCCCTAAACCGAAGCAAAAAAGGACAGTCTTAGTTATGCTTTACGGCTTTTAACAAGTTCCCCAGCCCCTCACCCATTGCTCATCTGATGGTTTTATTATAATATGTTTGCCACAGGAATTTCTCACTTGGATTATCCTAAATAATATTGCTAGCAAACCTACAACTCCATGCAGTGACACAGGTCAAAAGAATTCCTCAGGCATCAGTTTGTTTCCCATACCCTTCGCCAATAAACTTGGGAAATAGCTATTTAATAACAGCACAAAAAAGGACTTAGTGGTACTTGGAAAATGGCTCTCAGAGCCAAAAATTTATAGCTCGGCTTAGGAATGCTGAGGCCAAGTCTCAGGGAAACCATGCTGTCTTTTGACTGGGCAGATAAGCTAAGGGCAGAGCTCATTTATCTTCTGGGGCAGTGCTGTGTGAGCTTGATCCATACTCCTGCTTGTGTGCCTTGAACAACTAACTCTGTGTTCAATGCTTTATTCTACTGGATGCTGGAAAGACCCTTGACTCCATCAGATTTTTAAAGAATTTACCAAAGTTGCTGAAAACACTGGATATTTGGTCTGTTTCTGTGTCTTTGATGTCACGGGTCCCATTAACTTTGCAATGATGGAGAGGAGGACATAGGGAGAAAGAGATAACAAAATTTTGGAAACATATATACACTTGTCACTGCTTAATTCTTAATTCAATAGGATAGGTAAGCTAGAACATTGACCACGACTTCAAATGCTCCTTTTACCAAATCTGTATGGATTTTATTTCTCTAAGAAAGTAACATCATAATGACTGTAAAATCCTGGCTTTGTATTAATCGTCGGTATGTTCCTAGAATTCCTACTTCAGATACGTTCCTTTCAATATGTAAAGCTGGTCAAGCTTCTGTTCTCATTTATCTCTGCCTCTGACCCATCTTTCTAGAGACATTTTGGTTCTTTTGCTTTATTTCATTTATTTCCCTTCTTTCTCTAAACACTGCCCTGCCCCCTATTTTCCTACATATCTCTGTGAATGTCTAATAGGGTTTTCTCCTGTTTTCCAAACTTCACCATGTGAAATAATGGCTTATTACACTAACCAGTTTCCATGTTTCCAAAAAATACTGCTGTTTGCCATTTGTGATAACTATTAAGCAGGTCATATTCTTTGCAAAGGGTTAGAAAGAGTATTTTCTTGATTTTTTAAGTAATGCTCTTTACTGTCAAGACCCAAGTGTGATGGTTAATATTAAGTGTCAACTTGATAGGATTGAAGGATGCAAAGTATTTTTCCTGGTGCGTCTGTGAGGGTGTTGCCAAAAGAGATTAAGATTTGAGTCAGTGGACTGAAAGAGGCAGACCCACCCTCAATGTGGGTGGGCACCATCCAATCAACTGCCAGCGCAGCTAGAATAAAGCAGGCAGAAGAAGGTGGGAGCAGTGGACTTGCAGAGTCTTGTGGTCTTCATCTTTCTCCCATGCTGGATGCTTCCTGCCCTTGAACGTTAGATTCCAAGTTCTTTGGCTTTTGGACTCTTGGACTCACACCAGTGGCTCTCAGACTTTGGCCACAGACTGAAGGCTGCACTGTCGGCTTCCCTACTTTTGAGATTTTGGGCTCGGACTGAGCCACTACTGCCTTCCTTGCTCCTCATGGTACTTCACCTTGTGATTGTGTGAGTCAATTCTCCTTAATAAACTCCCTTTCATATATACATATATCCTATTAGTTCTGTCCTTCTAGAAAACCCTGACTATACACCAAATAACAAACATTTTTTCAATGTAAATGAATCCTTCAGGTTTGATTAAATCATCATGATCAATAATTTGTATATTAAGAAATCAACCTCCACATTTATTAGGTTTGGAAGATCCCCCTTCTATGTGGTATCTTATTCTTCTAACATAAGCTGAAGTAGAAAGGATATTTTCTGATACGTTATTTCTGTGAGAGTTACTTTCCTTATTCAATTTGGATTTTTACACCTGAAAGGGATGGAGATGGAGTAGGAAGAGAGGGAAGGGGAAGAGGACAGGAAATGATCATTCAAAGGGCTGTGCAAAAAAAGAACAGTGCGCCCTGAGAATATAATAAAAGAATAGTTGGCTCTTCCATAGATCTATATTGCAGTCATCATTCTAAGGTCTTTACTTAATGTTTTTAATTCTCACAATAAATCTGTGAGATTAATACTATTACTATCCCCAGGGAGGAAACAGCCACTGTGGCTAAATAACCTGCCCAAGTTCCCACAGTCAGTAGAAGAGCCAGGATCCCAATCCAACAGTCTGGCTCCAAGGACTCCTACCCTTCCCCATAGATTTGTTTCTTTCAAAGCTAACAGAGTTGATTATTTCAATACTGATGAGACTGAAAGTGAAATAACAGTGACTTATAACCAAAATGCCCTGATTCTTTTGTGATTCTATATATGAACCAAAATATTTGAGACCTATATATTGATTTAATTGATATTTTGGTGTTTATTGATATAAAAGAAATTGCTCAAATGCTGGTCAGCAATGATACTTATTAGAAAACATAGAATACTACATTTTATGGTATTTGGACTCAGGCATAAGATGACCACATGTTCTGGTTTGCTCAGAAAACCCCAGGTTATACCTGCTGTCCAGGCATAATTGTTAAGTTCACTCTCAAAATTGTCTCATTTTGAATAATAAAATATACAGTTGTCTTACTTAGGCACAACCAGTGCAACTGGCACAAGTCAATTTAATAATTTAAATAATTACTGGTTTTCATATGGTTTTAATAATTCTGATGCTTTCATTTCCTCATCCTAAAATCAATTGTTCTTACCATCATGAGCTTGACAATGCTTTTCCCCGTTTCTCCTTTTTCTGCCTCTTCCTGCCTTTAAACACTTCATTTCCCTCTAGTCCTTTTGCCAAATCACTGCCTCTCCTGCTTCAGTGCCTTCTAGTCTATTATAACCACCCTAATGGCATTTATATCCTTAAGGATTCCATTGTCACTTTTTGGAAAGGAGCCACTACTCAACTTCACTCTCTCACGTTATGTTTCCCATATTGCCTTTGACTCATCACTTGCCTTAGGAGATCTAGGCTTTTTTCCATATCACATTAAAATTCTTCCAAAAATTTACTTTCTTTTTTTGCTTTAAGACAGAGTCTCACTCTGTCACCCAGGCTGGAGTGCAGTGGCGCGATCTCAGCTCACTGCAGCCTCTGCCTCCTGGGTTCAAGTGATTCTTGTGCCTCAGCTTCCCAAGTAGCTGGGATTACAGACAAGTAGCTGGGATTACAGTAGCTAGGTGTACCACCACACCTAGCTAATTTTTTTGTATTTTTGGTAGAGACGAGGTTTCACCATGTTGGCCAAGCTGGTCTCAAACTCCTGACCTCAGGTGATCCACCTGCCTTTGCTTCCCAAAGTGCTGGGATTATAAGCATGGCCCACTACTCCCCACCAATTTACTTTCTTTTAGTCCCCTTACACAAACCCCCTGACCTCCTTACCCTTGGATCAAATTCATTTATTCACTCAGACATATAGTCTACTTGGGAAACTTAGCTGGCAAATTCAGGTTCCCAGGTCCAGAGCTTCATTTCACAATATTACTTATGAAGATCCTTGGGAAATTGACCTGCAGAATGAATGGAGAAAATTCCTGTCCTATCTCTGCAGAAGAACAGTTTACATATGCCCTGAAGCATTAAGTTTCATTACTTTACCCTTATCTCAGTCCACCAAATTATGGATGCTGGAGGGCACAATTGGTCACTAGTTCTGGAAAGCTACTCCATGCCATCGGTGAATTAGTATCAGGGAGACAACTGCCAACTCTATTCTACTCAGTGATTTGAGAAGTTTGACAATGCTCTCCCTTTCTTAGCCAGCATGGATTCTTAAAATCTTAGTATTTAAATTTATCCTGCTTATGATACCCAGTATAGAGCTGTATTCATTTCCCTTCTTCTAGTACGATTTAACAACATTAAATGGCTCTACTTATCCAAATGCAGTTTAATCTCATGATGATAATGACATATCATTAATGGGTTTGCCATAATAGTTGTTGGATTTGTGGTACCGTTTGGAAGAAACTGCAATAAGGACTGAAGACCACATTAAATAGAAAGAAGTAAATATCACTAAAGATTTAAGGAAAGTAATTACAGCTGCAGAGTCACATGGCCAAAAATAAATTATATATTCCACTCTATGATAATGTTTTAAACAGTATTCTCCCTACCTGCTACCTTGTTATTTCATGCAAATGGTCGTATTTGAGATAAGCAGACTTCAAGAACAAATGAAATAATTGCAGAAATCAATTGTATAGTATATTTTAGAGCTATTGATGTAATACTGAAGAAGAAATGTGCTAGTGCAGACCAGAATTTGAGCAAATCCTAGTCACAAAAAGTGAGCATGGCTCTGTGTGTCAGCTTTACAATTAGATTCCTTTAAGAATTTCAGCAACCTCTTCTGTCTCTTATGGGCAGAGGCCATATTTACCAAGACAAAAATTGGTATGCGAGGGGTAAAGTGTTTGAAGATGAAACGCTACTAGAGAATTGGAACATACAGTAGCTACGCCTCTGGAAGACCATCAGAACTCAAACTTTAAAAACAGTGGCAAACATAAAATGCCTCAACCAATTCAGTCTAATTTCACCAAACACTATCTTTTCATTTAATTTGGAAAATACCCACTTTATTAAGAATAATCTTTAAACATCAAACTCAAATTTCACACTATGTGAGGTTATATATATTATGTTCTTCAAAGTGTGGTCTGCATTTATAGAATAAACTGAAACCTTCTTGTATGCTACAGAGTAAATCATAAGATTGCATTAACTCTGTGAATCACACACACACAGATAGCAGACAAAGAAGAAAAAATACAGTTGATCTCAATTTGGTCTCAAGAAAACACAGTATCTGTTCTTATTGTCACTTTGCATTCAATAAAATAGGAATATCCAAAAAAAATTTAAAGACTAATTTGAAGAAATTTCTTTTTAGACAAGTGCAGTGGCTCTCATCTCAAACTAATTTTCCTACTTTAAGCTTTTGCAATTACAATATTGTCCTGAAAATAAGCAGACATTATTTAATAGTCTCTTTCAACAACTCTTCCCTTAAAAAAATACAAAATAAATCCATTGGTACCATTTCAAACTGGGTCCCTAAATATTACAAATCCCTTTATTCTCTCCCTCCTCGCAAATTACATCTGGTCTAGACCCAGAATCACTCAACTAAGCAAAATTTCTGTAAGATACAAAACCCTCTGATTTATTAGGAAAAGCTTGAGGGTCTATTAATACTTCATTAAAACCCCTACGTAGTATTTATAGCAGCAACAGAAAAAAAAAAGTATTGCCAATTAGTGGGTAAAAAATGAAAGCAAATAAAATGCTTATGAACATATAAAGCAAAAACATAAACCCATGACTTGGTGCAACGATACTAGCTTAATTTCTTAGAAGCCCAACTTCTGCATTCCTGAACTGTGACCAGGGGTGGTCAGAGAGTGCTGAGCGGAACAAAAGGCCTCACTGTCACTGGTCCATACTCTTAAGCTGAGAGGAGGAAAAGCCTGCTGTGTCACACAGCACTCCCAGGCAAGAACTGACTTTGAGCCTGAGAAGCTTCCAGAGCCCAATTCACAGCATTCCTTAGACATGGTCTTTCTCATGCAGAGGCTGAGGTGGATTTAGCAATTCGTGGGTTTGCTGAGACTGGAATCTTTGTTATTCTCCATGAGGTTTGCACTGAAGACACAAATGACCTCAAATTTAGACACAAAAAGATTGTGAGAGACCAAGTTAGAGAAAGAGAACCAAGAAAAAGCTTGTAAGAAATTTTAAAGTGAAGCGCTAGACGTTTATTGACTTGTGAGGACAGTGATGCAATCAGAACAGGCAGGAAGGTCTGTTTTGCTTCATTGTTTTGATTTGGGTCTGAGTTCCCAATAATTTATAATAATGCTCACATTCTGTTGAAACAGCTCCAGAAATTGTGTTTATAGAACTCAATAGTGGAAAGAATTCCATTGGCCCTATTCGTGTCTTTTATCTGAGAGTAGCAATGAGGATTAATAAAAAACACGGCTCAGTAGAAACCTTATTAGTCTACCAAGGGTGAATGGGCATTGGCCAATTTGTAAAGGGAGCTAAAATTAAATTCTTAATATAATCTAATGTCAATTAAGTGCATATAATAATGACCACCTTGAAAATTATTTAATAGTTAAAATATAATCAAATTACTCTGTTCTACAAGTGTAGCTTCCTTTCCTTTCTAATTAAACATTATTTTATGAATTTGAATTTCCCAGATGCCTGGAATTTTTTTTTTTAAGTTTTGTAAGCAAGGCTTCAAAAACGGAAGGTACTTTGCTATTTCTTATAATAGAAAAATTGGCTTCTTGTCTTAGCAATCACCAATTATGTTTATAACCCTAGGAAATTTCAAGGACAGAAAATCAAGCTAAAATCAGAAAAGAAAATTATACAGCAAATGTTATGGCTTACACAATTACAAAGAGACAGCACTATTTTATTTTGTGATCTATGACGCTGCTAGCAGGGAGCAACTGCTGTTGCCGGGGCTGGCAGTTCTCTCTAGGGGTGGACACCCCCGTAGAGAACCAGTTTGTATGTGCCTACCAGTGGGACAATATTTTCTTCTTGTTGACGCAATTCGCACAGAGAATTTTGCCTTTCTATACTCCAGCTCCAATAATATCAATTTCCATGTATATTCCTCATGGCCATCATTTTCCAGTCTTTAAAATTATGTTTTCTGATCCCTTCTAAATCATCCTAAGTCACTGAGCCCTAAATTAAGATGCTACACTTTAACAAAAGACAAATTATTAATACCTCCAAGAAGAGCGATGGCCTCACAATGAGGTCATGGAAACTCCAGTTTCACAGTTGAAAAACAAAAGCATTTCCTTTCTCTTTCACCTCTTGGGATTTTTTTTTTTCTTTACAGGAGATAAAATCCGACAAAGGGAAAATATTAGGAGCTGGCTATGTGGAAGCTGATGTAGATTAACATTTCTCCGTGTTTCTTTGGTGTATCATTTTCTATGTTTCATTGAAAAATTTAAAAAATTGTCTTCTCTGAAAAATTTTAAGCAGTCAGTTATTTTGTTTTTCAATTAAAAAGAATCATACATTGCCTCCCTCTATTCCATAAATATTTCTAGGGTACATTGCTAGGTACTGAGATCAGAAAGATAAACCCTGACTTCTGCTCTCAGGGAGGCTGCAGTCCAGTGCAGGGGTAGGGGTCAGCTACAGAGGAGTAACATCATAATTACCTTTGGAAATAATAAATTTATGGCTCTAACTGGCCCAGGTTTTACTGCTAGCATAAAGGAAATAATCTAGACCCAGATAGGAAGAAAACATGAAAAGGTACTAAGGAAGGCTTTCTAGATAATGTTAAGGGCTATGTTTTAAATATGTCCCTTAAATTTTATGTGATGAAAAGTTAATCCCCAAATTCATATGTTGATGATATTTGGAGGTAGAGCCTTAGAAGGGTAATTAGGATTAGGTAAGGTAATCAGGGTGGGCCTCCACGATGGGACTGTGGCTTTATAAGAAGAAGAGAGACCTGAGCTGGCACACTCTTTCCCTCTCACCATGTGATGTCCTCCACCATGTTGTGACACAGCACAAAGGCCCTGGCCATATACAGCACCAAGCACTTGGACTTCCCAGCCTCTAGAATCATGAGCTAAACAAACTTATTTTCTTTATACAGTATCCAGTCTTTGACATTCTTTTATAGAAACAGGAAACAGACTAACACAGTAACATATGACCCAATCTCCAAGGACTATAGTACTTACCAGGTGAAGACTGGGGAAGAGGCTCTTCAGGCAAAGGAATTAGGATGTATAGAAAGAGAACAGAGTGTGATGGCTAAGAGGCATGAGCTGTATTGTGGAATGTATATTTTACCACAATTTTTAAAAAGCAACAGCAGCAGCATTGGGTTTTGGGCTGACATTACCATACTTCACTTGGGCTGATTAGTTACCCTGTATCTCAGTTTCTAAATCTGTAAAATTAGAAGCAAAAAAACACCTACCTCATAGGAGTAAACCCTAGGGGCTTTAATACATGTAAAGCATTTGGAATAGTGCTTGCTTTATAGGAAGCACTCAGTAGATGTTAGCAGTTAATACCACGCACGCAGACCCAGAGACACATGAGAGCAGGCACCCAGTAAGGCATGGGAGTTTAAGTTGCCTTCTCCAAAAGGAAAAGTCCAATAGACAGAAGGAAGGAACCAGAAAAGAAAACTGAGTTGGAGATCATCACAGATGCCATTTTGAAGATATCCCTTTTTCCTTCTTAGAATCCTCACTGAACTTTAAATGTGCACTGAGGGTATATTTTTGAAGCTACCTACACTTTACTATTTGAGAATAACCTGTAAGTGAAAATTAATTATGTTCTAATTTTTAATTTTAAAATAGAACACTCATTTTCATTAAAATACTCCTTTTCAAAGGGCAGACTGATTATATTACTACTCTAAATATGTCATCTATACCAAGGCCTGAGAAAGAGTACAATCCTGAATCTATGGATGCTAAGCATTCCCCAAAAATCTGTTTTTGCATACATATAAGCTATCTCTCGCTTTGTGGATAGAGTGATGCTATACTCTAATGCCACATATTATATGGAAGGAATGGTAAGAATACAATGTGAAAAAGCATGACGAGATCTTCCCATTTAAAAAAATGGTATAGAAATGTTAGAACATTGGAGACTTGAGTTGATTAACATCTCACCTTCTTCATTTGAAAAATAAGGTTAGATGTTTTCTATGGGTCCTTGGGGCTCAAATGTCCTATAAACTGATTGCTGGACAGGTTATATGCAATCAAAGCAGACTATAAAACCCTGGGTAAAGGAAAATATCTCTCCAGTCCAGCATTTTGTCAAACAATACTACCAAGGAATATTTGTAGGAGAGAGAGTAATATCTGGCTTTTACATTTCTAACTTTCCTATAAAGATATCCTATTAATTTGCTACCTATAATTTTAGCTAGCCTTTCTTGAATTTCTATTTTTAGTATACTATGGCCTACTGAATGGATAATATACAAACAGATCAGATCACTTGTTTGCACTGATTGACTTTTAGCTCAAACATTTTTGTCTGATGTTATGATTTTGACTTTTAGCTCAAACATTTTTGTCTAATGTTGTTATGATTATATTGGTCAGAGATGTGCTAGAAGCTTTATCTCCAATCTTAGAATGAGGATAAGCAAATATGCATAAACATATTGCATGCATAAACATTTACATAAACAAATATGTTTTGCCTCCATCTTGACACACAAGACTAGTGACTGACGGTCTCCTGTGCAGATCACACAGCCACAGGGGAATGCAAGGAAGGCACTAGAAACACAGACCAAACTCCCATTTAGGAAATGGGCCACAAACTGTGGATGTGAGGGTTAAAAAAAGGATTAATTTCCCTTGTTTTCCTATTAGTCAACAATTTGTATAATTTCCAGTAAACATGTGGGAAATACTGAAAGACTTTGGTTTCCTCTCTACCTTCCTTGAGAAATGACTAGAAGACAGTACCTTCTTGGGCCCTGACCTTGTTAAATGTTGATTGCCAACATTTTTCACTTCTGAAAACAGAAACATCCTATTCATATGGTATTTTCTGGTATGCCCAGAGTCCTCCCAGCCTCTCCTCCATCAGCTTTTTCACATCAGCCAGAAACATCCAAGCCACAGAAGTTGCCCATCATGGCAATGCTGCCCAGAAGTGTCCTGATTCAAGGAGACAACACAGATGGCAGCCTCCAACACAGCAGTCACTCGAGCCAGGCCCTATTTTAGCCATGTGCTATTTTTATATTGAACTTGCCCTATACTTGTTCAAAGCTAATCTCTACGTACCAGAGAAACACTCTTAATACTGTGAGAGCTCTCTCCAGGTAGACAATATAGTCATGGTATCTATAAATGTAAAGACACCCTGGATGTAAAAGTTTCCAGGAATAGGTATTGATGCAGTAACTGGTTCGTTGAACTAAATATTTGCTGATTTAGGTTGAATCTTGTTTGGGAATGTGGAGATTTCTATTCTAGGGGTGGTGTCATTCCAGAAAGGCAGAAAATCTCTAACTGGATCTCCTTCACCACTTTCACAGCAAACGGTACATTCCACAGCACCTGTGGCCATGAGCTTAAATGCAGCTGACCAGGTTTGAGATGGCCTCCACAATATGCTCTGTTATTAGTAATATTTTTGCATTCACATAATTACTAAAATGCCTAAGGCAAGCCAGTGTTTCATTAGTGTCGAGTTAAAGCCTTCCCCCTCTGCTTGCCCCATGTGCCTTTGGTGCACAACACTGGATACCCAGCTGGATCATCCAACCACAAGCCAAGGTAAACACAGAAAGTGTGAGTCACTGGGGGTAAGAGCTATGTATGTCTCTACTAAATGTGAAGTCCGAATACTGGCACTCTGGCTGAACCACTATGATTCCAGCATATGTTTATGATTAGTAGATATTAAATCAGCTACTTCCAATGTGTAAAGTAGTTCCTACCAGTTATTTGGGTATTTTTCGTGTGGGGAAGCATGAACTCTTCAAGAGCACTAAAAGAATTTTTTGCTTGAGTCTGATTCTTTCAAAATCAATGCTTTCATATTTAATTCAATATTTTAATTACTTCAAGAGACTATATGGCATCTATAGAGTTGAAGACACCCTCCCAAAGTGAGGCACTTTTATTAACTTATTTTAACTGCTTTGGCTGAAACAACTGACATCTCTTTGACAACTGGTCTGTTGAGCCAATCCCATCCCACAAATTAAACCCTGCCAAACATATCTACAAAAACTATCACTAGTTCCCTTGCCAATCTCTAAATACATCCAACCTGAATTATTGACTGAATTATTGACTCCCTCTCCCTACCGTCTACCTTCATCTATAGACCAATATACACACATCACACCATATCCACATGTCCAACTCAAGTATCATGTCCTCCATGAAGCAAACCCTGTTTCCTCTTTAGAGGATACAGTACTAAACAAGAAATGGTTCCCAGTTCTCCTGGGCTCCAATATAAGCTCCTCAAGCACAGGAACTCTGTCTTGATTAGCTTTGCTCTTTCATGGTGCCTTCAAGAGAAGATATTTGATGAACGTTTGCTAAAAAAAAAAAAAAAAAAAAGAAAATAAATGGATGAATGAACTGAATATCAGGGAATCTAGAGGTCTCTATTTTCTCAGTTAAAATTATTTATTATTCATTCATCATACATATATAATTTTAAAACAGACTTAGACAAAGTGTTCAATATACAGTGCTGTTTTTTGTTTCATTAATCAATCTACTTGCTAAATGTATAACTCTCATCCTTTCTTGGCTGACCCCTGGTTAAGTTTTCAGAACACTACCACATGAATTCCTATATCCGTTTCTCTCTCTTTCTCTTTCTCTTTTATTCCTTTAAAACACATGAGCTAAGACAGTTTCTCCAAATGTCAACATGACACTATATTTGAAGTAATGTGACTCATATCCATCAGAATCTGTTAAAGACTGAATTGTCTGGACTCTTCACTGATTCCTTGTGACCTTGAAAAGTTACTACTCTGAGATTCAGTGTTCTCACTTAAAAATGAGAGATTGTAACAGGTGCAACCCCGGGTTCCTTTCAGCTTTCTGTATTCTGGAAAACTAATTCTCTGTATTTTGCTAGGATAGGCTTGCTACACAAGCCTTATGAGTAGGCGGAGCAGAAAGCTGTCTAAAACAGGAGTCAGGCTAAATCCAGGCTACTACCTGTTTCTCTAAATAAAGTTTTATCAGAACACAATCAACTCTATTGGTTCATGTAATGTTTATGGTTACTTTCTCGATAACAACAGTAGAGTTCCCACAGAGAAAATATAACCAGTAAAGCCTAAAATATTGACCCTTCGCAGAAAAACTGTGCCAACCCCTGGTCTAAATTATGTGCACTGAGGTGTGTGACTTCCTGCCTAAAGAACATTCTGTTCTCTGAATGAGACCTGGAGTCTCACTATTAGAGGTTTAAAGAAATGTATATATGCTTTGGGAAGGTAAAACACCTTAAATGCTAAGAAGACTGTTCCTTGGTAGAACAAAATGATCCCTTCGTGGATCACTACAGGGAAAACAGAAGGGCTCCAGGAAGCCAAAGTAAATTGATCAGGCACAAAAATAAACTTGCTTACATCCCAATCTTGGCTGGGTCTACAATGGAGAAATGAGTCTCCAGATGCAGTGTCCTGGGAATAGAATCTTGAGTTCGGTTTTCTCACAGTGTGATGGGTTTTACTCTAAACCTGCTTCCTTGCCCAGCCCCTCTTAACCCAACAGCCAATAGCTGCCAGACAGCTGGATGACAATTGGGTACAATAATAGGATAAAACCACTAAATGGTCTGTACACATTATTGGCACTTTCAGGCTTCTGTGAAATGATGTGTGTGAACCTCAGAAACCATTGTGATGAGCAAAGGAGCCAGACACAAATCATACATGCTGTGATGGCTTCCACGAACAGGCAATGCTAACCTGTGGTGATAGAAGTCAGAAACGGGTTGCCTGGAAGGAGTAATTGAAGGAACAAAGTGCATGAAGAAAATGTCTGGGGCGAGGGAGATGTTATATATCTTGTTTTGGATGGTAGTTACATGCGTCAAAAATCATGGAACTGAATATTTAACAGTGCACTTTACTGTAGAGGAAGTATACCTCGATTTTTAAACTGACATCACTAAATAAAGCATTTATTTTTATTTGTTTGTGGGTATGGCTTCAGAAATCCTGGAGGTCTTTAGATTCATGACCATTATATAATTTTCCCTCCATGGTAATGGATAAGAAGATGAAGTGAAGATAGAAAGGTGAAGAAGGGAGAAAAAAATGTGAAGAAATGTTCCTCGGTGGAAGGAAATTCCTGTCAAGCCTCTAAGCCCATTTTCTTCCCAGGCACATTGTTGCAATATGTCATCAGATATCAGTTTTAGGGCCTAGCATGTCAGAGGACACTCAAAAGCAGAAAATGAGGAAAAAAAGTGAAATAGATTTTTCCTCTTAAAATGTATGTGTGTGTGTTTTATTGAATTATTAAAAACAAGGAAAATATTCAACAATATGCTCCCATGTTTCTTGGAACTCTCCACTTTAATTTAAATTCTATTAAATTTTTCTAATTTTGTGCCAAAAAGAGTATAAAGTATTTTAATTGAATGAAATATAAACATAGTTAAATTAAATATAATTAAATTAAGTATAAATGAAATTATTAAATCTAGCACATAAAATATTAATAAAATTTATCTTTCAAAAAAGAAGTTTTTCGTGAATACTCTCTTTAACTTTGAAAAACATAAATAAAATAAAGTGCCATAGCATTCTTAAACACTACCTAAAATTCCTATTAATTAAGTTGCCAATTCACAATCATCTGAAAAACAAAAATCAGTTCAGCTTATTGCACAGGCTACATTTTTCAAAGAAAATCTTAAACACAAGCATCTTACTAATATATTATCTGGACTTAGATAGCTTAGTTGAAATAAACCAAGCTCCACTTTGAGTAATTGAATGAACTAAAATTAGGTAACAATTTCATGCTACTGTACAGACAGCAAAAGTACCTGAGAGATCAATTAAATAAGTACAGTTCAATGAGAGGGGAGAAAGGTGTTATCATAAAATTAGCACAGGTCTAAAACTGTGTTTTAGTTAAAAATCTAGGATTATCTCATTACCCTCACTTCCAACTTAATAATAGGGAAAAATAGAATTTAAGCGTGAGAAAAGACCCTTGAGGTCAACTAATGGAGCCCCTCATAATCCAAATGAAGAAACTGGGTATGTCACTGAGTACAGTCTGACCCTAATCATTTTACTCAAAGTGCACATTAAATGGTCTCTACTCTCCCTCCCTCATCTCATATTTCAGGGTATCAGCAATACCAGCATCTGTGGTTACATGCTGCAACGCCTCTTCCTTACGCTGGTTCTTTGGCCAAAAACACTCTTCCAACTCTTAAAATCCCCCCTACTAACTCATGCTCACTCTTTAGATTTAATTGAGCTATCGACTCCTCCAAGAAGTTTTCGTTAACCCTTCTCTCACCAACCCGAGCCCTAAATGTTAGTTACATCTTCTCTGCTTTCCCAGAGTATCTTATGCATTTTTTTTTCAATCATTCATTCATTGAACCATTCACATACTGAGTGTCAATTCTGGGCCAGTAGGCTAAAATGCTAAGGATACAGAGATAAGAGACAGTTTCTGTCCTCAAGGAGTGGAACTCTGGATGCAGCTGAAATTAATCATGAATACATTTCTCACTTAAGGACCAGCTATTAACCATTTTTGTAGCCCCAGCATCCAATATCACATATGGCATAGAGAGGTTCAATAAACATTTGTTCAATTTCACTTTTTATTTCAAGAGTCAGAGCTTAAATTCTTCTTCTTTTAATGAGTGAAATGACTCAAGTAAAATTTAATCTTTTAAAACACTGGGGGATATATTTACTTTCTATTAATTATCTATCCATGCTGCACTCAGTTTTATGTATGAAGCTATGATTATTTACAATTGTTGCCAGTTTGATTTTTTATTATTCTTATTTCTATGCATGTTATCAATGGTATATACTATCCTATGAATAAAGGTTAATTTAGTGTATTTTCTCTCTCAGGGAAGACTTTGTAAAGGAAGGGATGCTCAGATTTTGGAAGACTTCCCTGGTAGTTTCCAACAAAGGAGAAATCACATTTCCACATTTCAGCCTCCACAGTTAACCATTTGTTAAGACTCTACTAAGTGCCAGGCCGTCTGATGAGGGAGAGGGGAAGGTAGTTAAGGATCCAGTAATGAAGAAAATAGACAATATTCTTGTTCTAGAAATGCTTCCATATTATTTTGAGACTAAGAATAAAGCTTTATCCTATAAGCAAAAACGTATTATCAAAGGATTTTAAGTAAGAAAGAAATGGGTTTTTAAGTTGTGCATTTTAGAAATGCTAGATTTCTTTCTCGACTTTGATAAGAATTTTAGTTCTTTTGGGTACATTTTTTAATGCTCCCCTCGTCGGTCTCCCTCTTCTCTCTCTTCCTTCTCACTAGCTAAGCTTTTAGAAGGAATCATATCTACTTTCTGCCTGTATTTTCTTATCTCATCATCACACTTCAACCTGCAGCAAAGTGGCTTCCACCTCTACAACTCTATTAAACCCACAGTAGCAAAGACCATCACTGATATCCACACTACTTAATCTGGTGGATGATTTTCTTTACCATATTGTTCATTTAGCTACTTTTGATGTGGCTCTCTGATCATTCTGAGCCTGCTGCCTTTGCTTCTGGAATGCTCTCATCCTGTTGGTCTCCGTCACAGGCTCCCAAGCCCTGTCCTTCCCTAGCTGGCATTACTCAAGTTTCCATCCTTGTTCCACTGCTGTCTCTATAGAGACTTTACTGTCTCCTGCCAGATCTCATCCAAGCCCAGTTTTAACCATCCCCAAAATGCTGAAGTCTCCCATGAATAAATAGCTTAGAACTTTCAGCCTTGATCTCCCTCCTAGGCTTCCAACTTGTATAGCCACCTGTCTGCTGAGCATATACACTTAATTATCCCATAAGAACCTAAAGGTTGAAATTTCACATGTCAAACTCATTGTCTCCCCATCCACAATCTGCTCATCCACCACAATTCCCAAATTCAATACCTAACACTCCCAGACAGAAAACCAAGTCATGGCCGGGCACGATGGCTCACGGCTGTAATCCCTGCATGCTGGAAAGCCGAGGTGGGTGGATCACCTGAGGTCAGCAGTTCGAGGCCAGCCTGGCCAACATGATGAAACCCCATCTCTACTAAAAATACAAAAAAAGTTAGCCGGGCATGGCGGTGGGTGCCTGCAATCCCAGTTATTCAGGAGGCTGAGGCAGGAGAATTGCTTGAACCCAGGAAGTTGAGGTTGCAGTGAGCCAAGATCACACCACTGAACTCCAGCCTGGGCAACAAAAGCAAAAACTCTGTCAAAAAAAAAAAAAAGAAAAAGAAAAAAGAAAAAAAGAAAACCAAGTCATGTGTTCCTAGTTCTCAGCATGCATTTAATCACCAAATTATACCAACTTATTTGCTTGTTTTCCCCGTGGAATCCTTCGGTCCCTTCCATCCATATTCCCACAATTCCAGCTGAGGCCTTCATCAGCTTTACTTAAGCTACTTCATTACCCTTCTAAACCATTTCTCCAGCTCTTTGTGGTCTACTTTAAAACCATCTTTTATACTCTAGAGGAATAAAGCGATTGGGGGATCCTGGAAAAGAATAAAAGCAAAGAGCTACAAGATTACAGTTTTGATTTTATGGATTTTGATTCAATAGCTTTCAAACCAGATTAAAATACTAATGAGCCAAACTGGATGTGGGCAGGGTTGGGGGTAGGGGAGTAAAAGAGACAAAAGCAAGAATAACCTAGAGTAAGATTTGGCTAAATGACGAATTCCTGTTTAAGATAAACTTCAAAAGTCCGCTAAAAGGCAAAGCACTTCCTTGAACTCTAAAGAGAATTGGTGCTATTTTTTTTCTTAACTCCCACAATGAGAACTTTTTTTATCATCTGGATAAGAGGAGTATCATGTTTGTTTAGGATTGGTATAATCGAAATCAGCTTCACTTGGGCTTCTTATAAGCAATGACTCATGTTATTTTAGCTGGTGTGGGATCGTTGCCTCATGAAGGATGACACAGCTTTAGACATGCAGAGCCTGGCCTGCTTTTTCCAATTCCATGCCTCCAGCAGCTGGAAGAGGTGGGAGTCCTCTAGCCTGCAGCTTTCTGCAACTCAGCACAATTCAGATTTTATGAAAACAGTTGCCAAGTCGACCTTGTAATCACAGAGCCTTATAAATGAGGAGGGAGAGGAGTTAAGTTGTGGTATGTTAAAAATCACAGGGCCAGGCATCCTCTGTTTTTCAAAACAGAATCTGTGGAAACTTACAGTCAGCTCTTTCCCTCATTAATTGCTTACTCTGTTGAGGTCAGTAATTTTTTTTTAAGATGCTAATGAAAAGTCACAGCAAATATGTTTTCAAGACTCCAACTTACACTCACTAAGATAATGTGCAAGGGTGGTTGTAATAGTGTTTGAAAGGAAGCTAAGGAAATGCCATTCTCATAATCGACACCACCTTTTCTCTAGCTCCGTACCCAGTCAGGGAGCCAGTTCTCCCCTCTTCCATGTTTTCCTTGCTGTTGGCCTTCCTGCTTCCCCGAACCCAGTAGCCCACATTGTGGGCCTGAGTGAACGCTGTGGTAATGGGAAGCAGGTGATCAAACCAGGCTCGACAGGTTGGTAATTCCCTGTAAGGCTCTAGGCAAGACACTTTTCCATACTTTGCTTTCCAGTTGTAGCACAGACATTGTTCCTGGCTGTCCTTACTCATGACTGGTCTTCATGAAACTTTGTTCTCATTAGCAACATACTCTGAACTCCTTAGCTGGTTAAAAATAATGAGAAGACACTCCTAAAACATGGCAGTTAGCAGAAAAGTCCAGACTACCATTTATCATATAATGAAAATGATTGTCCTATCTCTATAGTTCTGGTGTCCTAAGAACTAAAGTTTATTAAAATGAATAGCTTGAAAAATTAACACAAGGGCCCAGAGCCTGAGGGCCATTATGATTCTGACCTCTGCAGAGGATGCAGGTCCAGACTAAGACGGGCCTAGGATTCGTTTTCTAAATGGAAATGTCTGAGGCTCATCTGAGGTTGGCATCATCCATGGCTCCAAGGTCACTGAGGGACAAGGGCTGTACTCAAGCTTACAGGAGACTAGGGATGGCTCAGGAGTCTGAGTTTCCACAGCCTAAATTTTTGAGCACGATTTAGAACAGAACTGATCTCTACAATGTCATAGTCTAGGACCTGACTTGGTCCCCTGGTTGCCTTCAACTCAAAACAAGGTGAAAACTTGACTGAAAATTGGGAGAGAATAGAGGAAGAATTCATTAATTCTCATGAAGTGTTGTTTCTCAATGTTCATTATGAATTCTTACGGTAGGGCCGGACACGGTGGCTCATGCCTGTAATCCCAGCACTTCGGGAGGCCGAGGCAGGTAGATCACCTGAGGTCAGGAGTTCCAGACCAGCCTGATCAACATGGAGAAACCCCGTCTCTACTAAAGATACAAAATTAGCCGAGCGTGGTGGCGCATGCCTGTAATCCCAGTTACTTGGGAGGCTGAGGCAGGAGAATTGCTTGAACCTGGGAGGTGGAAGTTGCGGTGAGCCAACATTGCACCATTGCACACAAGCCTGGACAACGAGAGTGAAACTCCGTCTCAAAAAAAAAAAAAAAAAAAAAGAATTCTTATGGTATAAATCATACTGCAAGGAATGAAGCAAAAAAAAGTTTTTAACTATAGAAATATATTTTAGTTGTTAAAAAAGCAATTAATAAAACTAAAGTGAAAAATTATAAGATCTAGTTACTAAGAACATAAACCTAAAGATTAAAGGATTAAAACCTGCCCTCCTTCTGAAAGAAAGAAAGAGAGAGAGAGAGAGAAAGCTTAGTCAATTTGAATGTCTGCTCTAGAACATTTTGTCTAGTTTTAAATACTGTTAAATATAGTCTTAAATAAGTATTTCAGACCATGTGAAGGGTAAGAATATATGTTTATATATATATTCTTTATATATATGAAATATATTTCAGACTATGTGCAGGGTAAGAATATAAATGAAAAAAATCCTATTATTGAACTTCCTTCAAGTGATAACAAGAGTTCTCAAATATATTATTATATTTAAATCAATTTCATATATCCATTCATACCCACTTCTATGCTTATTCCATTAAAACAGAAATGTTTGCAAAATGTAAGACTAAATCAACACTGAATATTTATAACCTCTACTATGCGGAAGTTGCTCTTGCTGGTTGCTAATACTATACCAGTATTGTCCCTGCTCTCAATAATCAAATTGAGGCAGAGAAACAATAAATCCATAATATATTAATAATGTTACAAGATTTAAATAACAGGTTAAAAGCACCAGTTCTAGAGGAGATCAGGTTGGAATCTTGGCTCTCCTTGCTGTGTGATCTTGGGTTACTTCTCTGTGCTTCAGTTTCTTCCTGTGTCACAAAACAGTTTTAAAGAATAACTGGGGTAATGTATGTCAAGCTTTTAGTATAGTGCTTGCCTCATTTGTAAGCTCTGATTAAAGCTAGGACTTATTTTTAAAGAATCAACATCGCAGGACCACAGGGCATGATTAGGGCATGACTGATTACCAAATGAGCATTATGGTGGTAGATGGCAGCTTGTTACGGTAGGTCAGAACCCTTCTGGCTAAAGTTGTCGAGGAAACCTTCAGAGAAATTTAGTCCTCACTTCTTTGACTGCGTTTATTTATTCTCTCTCTCTCTCTTCTGCTTTTTATCTCTTGCCACTTAAATATAGATTTACTCCCAACCACTGACATGTAACTTTGGCTACTACATAAATTTTTGTGTTGTAGTGAGGGTGAGAGGAAAAGTGGAGAGAAAAGAAATAAATCCAATACCATAGTATGGGTTATAATGTCATTTTAGGATGTTGAGAATTTTTTCTAGCCGCTGTCAGATTTCTCTACTGATCTTCAAAAACCTAAAATAATTGATGGACCTTTGTATAAAGGTAAATACATTAATAAGTGGTTTCTTTTTAAGGCAAATGCATTGATCAGTGTTTTCTAAATTGATTTTCATAAATGAATACTCAATAGGAAATTTCAAAGGGATTCTTTTCCCTGTACATTATAAATGTATATAAGTAAATTTTATGTAAGTAAATGTATAAAGTATAAGTAAATGTATATAAGTAAATTATAAGTAAAGTATAAATGTATATAAGTAAATATATAAATGTATATAAGTAAATTTGTGGCTAACCACAAAGTTTAACAAAGATACAAAGATTTATCTTTGGTACAGAAAAGATAATCAGTACCCAAACTTACAATTGCTAAAATAGCACAAATAAATCTCAAGTGTTTGACAGTTCAAGAAACACTACCTACTACTTTTGTCCTTGGATTCCAGTTTCTCCTTCCTGTCCTTTGTATTGTGTGTTTGTATGCAGTCATCATCTATTCAACTAAGGGATCAGAAAAGGAATGCATAGATTTAATTAGCTTTTCAGAATAACATGACACAGGCAGCTGGTTTTCTAAGGGATACTTAGTATATGTTCTCCCACCCTTGGAATTACATGGCACTAACTGCCTGTCACATGGACAGTTTATCTATATTATTCATTCATTGAAGAGTGACATAACACATTTGATACTCAAAGAATGTGTCATAAACCCCAGATATTTAAGAAGACGCATATATAGAAAAACAATCTACTTTCTTTACTTCCCACTTTAGAGACTAATGCAACTTGAAGTTTTTGTACACTTTAGTATTTTGTTTTGATGCACAGCCTATAGTAATCACAAAGAAATAATGTATGAAACTTCATATGATAAAGAATGATACATTATGAAAAACTCACTAACTCAATAATCAGAGCACAGCAAGAGACAAAAAGCAAACAAGCTAAAAAGGACTCTCAAAGAAACCAAAATAAACGCTATCAAATTCTTCTACAAGAGTATACACTTTAGTCCTTTAAACAGCATTGCCTTTACATAGTTGTAACAAGCTGATTATCTAATCAAAAGTAAATTACAAAGCATGTTAAAAGTAACAATATTAGAAATAAAAGTACTGCTAAAGACTTTCAGAGCTGCCTGAAGAAATAAGTAATAATTTCAATTTTTAGGAAATAAAACAATATACCAATATAGACTATTTATTAGTAAAGCAAGCAAACTTACACATCTCAATAGGTACCTTTACTTTAGTAAACACATGCAGTTATGCTGTCTTAATGATAACAGTCATTAAGAAAAGGTTAATTTCTAACACTATTTAAGGGTATGCCTGACTTTTTATTTTCATCCAAAGAGGCTTAAAAACAAAGCAAAGTGTATTGCTTAAACAGATAGAATTTATTTCCAAAATTTTCTTCTGAAAAACATTCCATTTACCTCTTCTGCTTTGCTATATAACATTTTACTTTTATTCTTGGCTAGAACTGATATCTAGAGACCATATGGTTGAGAAATAAGAACATGGCAATTACCTCAGAAACAAAATTGTTTAGTTTGAGGATGGAATGAGAAAAAATTCTGATTACATGCAAATTAGAATGTTTACTTTAGTTAAAATACATCTGCAGATGTTCAGATAACATCTCCGGAACACTGGTAAGAGGAAAATGTTTTCCATCAGGTAAAAGATAATTCTCAAAGAATAAAAGATAGTTTCAGTAATACTCTCTAGGCAAAGTGGGATTTAAGAACAACTACACTCTCTTAACACAGCATTTAATTTAGCAACTTTCTGTTTTTTTTTTTTTTTTTGAAATGGAGTTTCACTCTTGTTGCCCAGGCTGGAGTGCAATGGCGTGATCTTGGCTCACCGCAACCTCCGCCTCCTGGGTTCAAGTGATTCTCCTGCCTCAGCCTCCCAAGTAGCTGGGATTACAGGCGCCCACCACCACGCTCGACTAATTTTGTATTTTTTTTTTTAAGTAGAAATGGGGTTTTACCATGTTAGTCAGGCTGGTCTCGAACTCCCGACCTCAGGTGATCCGCTCACCTCGGCCTCCCAAAGTGCTGGGATTACAGGTGTGAGCCACTGCACCCAGCCGATTTTTTTCCTTTGAGCCTATTAATAAACATTTGCTTCCAAAAAAATCACAGAAATTTAAAAATTAGAAAATCTATCTTTAGAGCTTTCATAAAGTCAGACCAGGTAAAATTAAACCATTTTTTATACTTTGTGTCAAAACTGAAAAAAAAAAAGAGTAGATTAAATGACTGTTGATGACTATTTATATTTGGCTGACCTTTTAAAAGCTAATGAGGTAAAAACAAAATCAGCAAGACTACTAGACGTCTATTTCATAGTATGTGAAATGAGTCAAATGTAGAAGAAATGAGAGAAATAGAAAGTCACCTTTAGAAGACCACATTAGTGAATTGTACTGACAAGATCCACAGATAAATGCTAAAAGTTTAAGGAGAAAAAGGATATTTCCATAGTCTCAAAGTATCTCTCCAAAGGTAGCTATTAATTAAAAAGAGGAAAATCGTAACTTTATAGTACAGAAATCTGGCAGACACCACCTTATCCCGAAGATCAAACCTAACACCAACATTAGTAAGATGTCAACATCGCATACCCACTGTATGATGCCCTCAGAGGGACCCAATATTACTTCCACAGATTTCTCATCGAAAATGCATAAGCTTGGTCAGGCTGAAGGCTCACATCTGTAATCCCAGCAATTTGGGAGGCCAAGGTGGGCAGATCACTTGAGCCCAGAAGTTTAAGACCAGCCTGGGCAACACGGCAAAACTCCATCTCCACAAAAAATACAAAAATTAGTCAGGCATGGTGGCATGTGCCTGTAGCCTCAGCGACTCAGGAGGCTGAGATGGGAGGATTGCTTAGGTCCAGGAGGTCGAGGCTACAGTGAGCCATAATCAGACCACTACACTCCAGCCTGGGTGACAGTGCAAGACCTTGGCTCAAAAAAAAAAAAACAGCATAACCTTAATTTAATCATGAGAAAACATCAGACCAACCCAATTTGAAGGACTTCCTATAAATCACCAACCAGTTCTCAAAAAGTGTCATGAAAGACAAGGACAGACTGTCAGATTGCAGGAGACTCGGGAGATACAACAAAATTCAGTGTGGAGTCCCACATTCAATTCTACAACAGGAAAATTCCAATTTTATTGGAAAACTGGTGAAATCAGAACATAGGTCATAGTTTAGTTTACAGTATTGTACCAGTTTTACTTTGTTTAGTTTTCACAAATGGTATTCTGGTTTTGCAAGATGTTAACGTTTGGGGAATCTGGGTAAAGGTTACGCAGAAGCAGAAACTTTCTGGACTACTTTTGCAAGTTTCTTAAGCCCAAAATTACATCAAAATAGAAAGTTAAAAGTTACGACTTTTTAGTCACCATCTTCATCTACATAAGGTGATTCTACAATACTCTAAATTCCCTAAACTTTTGTGCATACGTTAGAGATTAATGATCAGGGAGAAGTGAGCAGCTTAAAAATGGATAGAGCAACTGGCCAAATATTTAGCCATATGATACCATCAAAGGAAATGTACCAGATGTTTTCCAACAGCTCTGCATATGGAGGAATCTACGCTCAGCAGGGGTCCCACTGTAAAAAGAAACCAGAGACACCAACTCTGGTTTCAACCATAACATAAAGAATGACCTACAAATACCTATTGTCTAGTAAGAATCTTATTTCCATTACTATTTTTGAATCCTCTCAAGAAAGTATACCTAGTATCCCCCAGAATATAGTGTCCCTGTGCATGTGTACATAAGCTCATACGGGCCTACATAAATGCTTAGTAAGAGTTAGCACCTGGAAATAAATGTCTTCTTAATTAATTAATTTCAGTCCAGGAAAGTACCAATAAATCTATCACTAAAAGTTGCTAAATTTAGTTTTTCCTCAATATAAACTATTTACTTTCTAATCATCCATTCCATTTTAATCAAATTATCTTATTATTAAGAATAGTTAAGAAACAATAGCCCCCTCACAGAAGTTTAAACATTGCTGTAGAATTAGAATTCCTAGGATAACCTTGGTTAGCTTCTATATTTGTTTTCGAGGAAGAGTTGGCTGTTTCCCTCCTCTATTTTTGTCTTCTCTCGGGAAGTTTATGGTATAACTAGATAAATATCAGAAATAATCATGGCCATTTTCTACTATACCTTCACTAAAAAAATATTGTACTTCATTATTTGTATATACTCAGGAAACCCTTGAAAAACAAAATCTAGCTTTATCCTCAGCTACGTTTCATTTTATCAGTGAAATTATTTTGTATGTTTGTCAATAGTCTCACTCTGGATTCTGAATAGAAGCTTAGCCTTTCTAAAAATCATGATTCTAATTTCAACCATTTAACAGAACTGATAATTTATAGTTATTTTATTTTCTTTCTTCCTTTACAACAGGATGTGGATATACAATTTTGTGAAATAAAGAATTAGTTCTCTTCCTCCCAACAAATACTTATGACTTGTGAGTCTCTTTGCTGCATGAATAAATTTTGCAGTGGTTTGAATCCCCCATGATCTAGAAATGCACTGTAGACACCAACTAGGACTCCCTGCCACTGTTAAGCTTATAAAGGTGCTAAACACAGAAGGTAATTGGTGTTCCTCATTAGGAATAAGTCTAAACTGTCCAGAAGCGCAAGCTAAGAATGTTTTTTGTTGTTGTTGTAATATCAAATCAGTTGACCAAAATGGAAAATAAGTGAGAATGAAATATGTTTGCTAAAACTTCCTCTGAGAGAATTATGCTCTTGCTTTAAACTACCTAAAAGTTTGTGTGCCTATTAGGGACAGAAAGATGTTGTATCTTGATGGTTTTCTTGCCTTTTAGCCCCAAAGAAACAAATTAAAATTCATGTTACAAGTATGCCACGCTACTGAAAAGTAATAGCCAAAATAGACTTTGTGGAGTCCTTGAAATTAATTCCTAAGAAAACTTTAAAAGATAAAAGTAGTATGAGAAAATAGAATTAATTATGAGAATTAACAAGCAAGTCTATCCATCCTCACACTCTATTAGAATCAAGGAATATGGTGATAGAAATTATATATAAAAAAAGAAATAACTCTTAAAGAAACGGGGGGTGTGGGAAGGAATCCCAAAAGCTCAAAAGGAAATATGTATAACAGTATTTTAAATGCCACAGCAGACTGCCCCATGCAAATTTAAACAGCAAAAACAGAACAGGACAAGATGGACAAAGGATAATCTATATATTAAAAATAAATATATTAATTTATATATTCTGAATATTGATTTTAAAAAAAGAACTTAAATCTGAGGATTCCTTACTGTCAATATATCGCAACCTAGAATCTTTTAGGTACACACAACTCCCTCTAAAGGCCAGTGCATTTATGTGACTTCAGGTGGTTTCATTTATTATGCTCCATACATAGTTTCAACTATTTTATAAAATGAGGTAAGAATGAGTGATCCCTCTGATTCTTCGGAATTGCAAGATTGGAGCTATAAAACTCAGATATTTGAGTTTTAAATGGCCCCCTTTTTTTTTCTTGACAAACAAGGCTTTCTTGACCTTATTTTGTCCACTTCTGATAGTGATGCAAGTACCAAAAATGTTTGACTCTCCTCTTTACAGCAACAACACCTGATTAAAAGTGATAACAGTAGGGATACAGCTAATATATCTGGTGCTTCCTTTGCGTTAGTCAATATCCTAAGCAGCGGAAGTAAATTGCCCAAGGCCGCACTGTAGTAATTGGTGTAGAGTCAGGGTCTGCCAATCTGATCTCAAGCCTGAGGAACTGACAAGTACATTTCACTGGCTACTTACTTTATGAAAACAAAATAAAATAAGTAAAATAAAATAAAATGAGCAGCCCTAAAAGAAACTGCCTCAGTGTTGAAGGGAAACAGGGAGAGTGTGGCAAACAAGCACAGCAGCCCCCATGATGGAGCAGCTCAGCTTCAGCTAGGGACGGCAGGCAGCAGGGCAGGCCTGAGCTGCTGGGTCCTTCAATTTTTTTTTTAAATGGTTAGCTAAAAATCCAGATTTACATCTGAAGCCTCTTGATGTAGAAATATTCTCACTTATTTCCTCTTTTTTTCTCAAAGTCTTGCTGGTTTGAAAGGTAAAGGGCCACATTCTTGGGGCAGGGACTATGTCCCGTTTAACCTTGTAACCCAAATGCCTAACACATTGCTGGCCATGGAGGTGCAAACAGGTTGAGGTTGGCAGTTAAAAATCCCACCATTTTATCTTGGCTATTTTGTAATCTTGGCAGGAATTCATTAATTTATTCAACAAATATTTATTGGGCTACTACAATGTACCAGATACTGCTCTAGGGATATAATAGTGGAAAAAATGACCAAATAGAAAGATACTATATTCTATTTTACTGGGAAAAGGCTAGAAAAAAAAACCCTTAAAAACATATAAACTCAGGTGTAGTGGGGGGTCTGGAAAATAAAAAAGAATGGTTTGCTTTGAATTGAACCTATGCCACCAAGAGCTAAAAAACAACGCAGATACAAAAGTCTACGCTTTCTAGTGCCATTCTGGTCATTGCTCCACAAATAGGTTACAAATGTGTAAGCAATTTAAAGGAAAGGGTATTCTTGAAAGAGAGAGTGCTTTCTTCAGAAGTAGAACAATATGATCTTGCTTCTTGGCTTGAAAGGAAGTATTGATCATTAGTTAGTGAGTCAAA
Organism: Gorilla gorilla gorilla; assembly: GCF_029281585.2. Lineage (NCBI taxonomy): Eukaryota > Metazoa > Chordata > Mammalia > Primates > Hominidae > Gorilla > Gorilla gorilla. The sequence goes on from NC_073241.2 coordinate 43,530,199, forward strand.
GGTTAATAACTTGGGCCTGATTATTTCTGTTATCAGACTTATGATTAATGGTGTCCTCTGGCTCTTTGTAAATACAGGAACCTCTTTTTGATTGCTTTTTTACTGGGAACCAAGGAATTAAGCTATTCTCTTGTGATTGGGTTGCAGGGGGCCAGGGGGTCCTGCAGCAGAGGAACAATGGTACCAAGGCTCCCATAGACAGAGTGCAGGGCAGTCACCAAAAATGCAAACATGGAACAACGTGAATCTAATTGGCAACCTTAAGGTGAAATACTAGCTCTGACATGTAACGCTTGCTCTCATGTATTATCATTCCACAAGACCACATGCTGAGTTAATAGAACTTCTGCTTCTAGTTTGCTTTGGAAACGGATGTAGTTTCAAATCGCCCAAATGGCACAATCTGGCTGGCGTTCTGAGACAGCTGCTGGGAATTATAGACAGGACAGCTACACTAGAACCGTTTAAGAAATGGACGAACTTGGCGCATGCTTTTCATGAAAACACACACACACACACACACACACACACACACACATATATATATATTTAGTTAGTCATAATCTGAGTACTTACAGCCAATAATTATGTTTAGAAAAGAAAATACCCTAAAGACAAATGCCAGTTTATATCTTCAAGCAGCCTTTAAAAGTATATGCACAACTCCTAAAGCTGGAAAAAAAAGTTATTTTCCCACTGTCTTTATATAAAAATGAGATTTCACTCGACCTGCTGTTTTTGAAAGAAACAACATTTTCTTTGTTAGCCAAGCCCAACATAGATCTCTTGCCAATGTACTTTGTTCTTCTCATGGATACTAGCCAAAAAGATATTCCTTGAAATAAAGTCACAATCTGTTAATTAGGAAATCAATTAAAATCACAATCAATTAAATTAGGAAACAGAAGTAATTATCGCACAACTAAAGTTAAAAGTATGAGATAAAAGAAATGATTACAAATAAACATGATGAAAACACACCACTCAAACTGCCCCCTTGTAAAGAAAAGCACTCGTCAATGGATCAGATAGTCACATTTACACAAATAAAACTTCCTCCAAATATGTATCAAATATCTAACCATCTCACTCATCATAATACTTTTGGCTACCCACTTAAACGTTTTTGTTTTAGTTAATGAAAGTCTCATTGGCCTTGATCTTGCATCAAATGGATGATCACTGATAGAGTAATTTAACATAGATCCTTGATTAAATCTGAAATGTACAGGATGAGATGCTTATAGACTTCTTTTGACCAAAAGGAAATATAATTGCATTGACAGCATAGAGTTGACATTAGCAGTAATCAAATAACGACACCAATGCCTTTATACAATTGAAAGGTTTTAACATGTAGAAATAAAATTGTCTTTAAAAGTCTATTGAGGTGTACTTTTTAGAGAATTTCTCAACCTAAACTTTAAACCAGGCATGCAGTTACTGAACAAGCTCTCAAAAGGAGTATTCAGAGGATTTAGGGTTATTCATTTACTGTTTTCTTTTCATGTGCTGCTTGTGTTTCATTTGGAATATTTTTTAATTTCCCGATGTTTTATAGGCAACTTTGAACGAAATGAGGTATATATATATATATACATGACTTATCCTCAAATCGTATCAAGAATGCAATCCTGCTGCTAATCTCTGCTAGCCAACGACTTCAGCCCAGGCTGGTGGAGCCTTCGAGCGTTTCCCACCTCCAGTCAAAGACAATGCAAAGAACCCCAGGCTCACTCATCTAGTCCACCAAAACTTGAAACAACATCCAGTGACGGCGGTCGTGCGCCCAGGCAGAAGGCGCAGCTGCATGGCGAACCCCCCCCAAGCCCAGCGCGACTGCGCCGCCCTGGTGGGAGCGGCTCCGGGTACCTGCTGAGCGGGTGGCTGGCTGCGGCGCGGGGCGCGCAGCGCGACTCGGCGTTGGGGGGCTGGGCGCGGGCGTACGAGTGGTAGGCGGTCAGCACCACGCCGCCCGAGTCCTCCACCTCCATCGTCAGCCGCGCATGTCTCGGCGCCGGCCCCAGAACAAAGACTGGGACCAGCATGGACCGGCGCGCCGGGAGGCTGTCAGCAGCTGGGCGGCGCGGCCCGAGGTGCGACCAGCCGCTCTCTCCCGCGGCTGTCAGGGGCCCCCGGGCAGGCCCGCCCCGCCCCGGGCGCGCGAATTCGCAGACGCTGGGAACCACGCCCACGGGCTGGAGTGGGGGCGGGCATTGTACGTGCGTGTGTGTGTGTGTGTTTGTGTGTGCGTGCGCGCGCGTGCCTGTGTGTGAGTGCCTGTTTGTGTGCCTGTGTATGTGCGTGCGTCTGTGCCTGTGTCTGTGCGTGTGTACCTGTGTGTGCCTGTTTGTGTGCTTGTGTACGTGTGCACGCCTGTGTGTGTGCGCGCCTATGTGTGCGCCTGTGTGTTTGTGCCTGTGTGTGCGCGCCCGTGTGTCCATGTGTGTGCCTGTGTGCGCGCGCCTGTGTGTGTGCCTGTGTGTGTGCGCCTGTGTGTGCGTGCGCGCGCATGTGTCGAGAGTGCGCGGGGAGGTGTGATCCCCACTTCTAGGAAACTGGAAACCGGCCGGGATCCTTTGGGGCTCCTGCTAGCGGCTCTAGTAAAGTTTGTTTTTCTTTGTTTCTTTTTTTTTCCTTTTCTCACTCCCCCTCCCAGCCCTCTTCCAACTGGAGGCTTATCCTGTGGCTGGGAACATTTCCTGCCTGGCTGCGAGGAGTGAGACTAAGAAACCATACCTCAGGCTGAGGAGAGAGGCCGGGTTTGATATGTGTGCTCTGGGGAAGAAAAGGAGAAAATGTGACACTCTCTCATTTAAAGCATCCACATCAAAAATTGAAGAACTGGATTACATTGCTGTTTACTTAGTCAAGTTACAATAAACTTGATTTCCTTTTGGGTCAGGTAATCCCCTCTTACAGCAAGGGAACGCTTCCCTGCCACACCCTCAGTGCGCCACTACCAGACTCTTACCTCACTCTCACATCCCTTTCCTCCTCCCAATCATGATCACATTAACAGATACCGTTTGCAGCTTGTCTGAAAATTAGACTTTATTATTATAAGCCAAATGGATGTTATTTCCAGAAGTTACTGTTGGTGGGGGACAATGTAGGGACTGGTTCGAGGTAGATAAAAAGGGGCATCATTAGAAATCTTGAGTCTGAAGTATGTCCTTATCCACATAGGACTAATAGCACAAATGGAAAAACAACATTCTTACAGCTGATTAAAAAGTAACCAGAAGTATGCCTAGGAAGAGGCCCACATGAATGTTTTACTCACACGGACAATGTGTTTTATCTGCTGTCTCTTCCGTGCATCCCTAGGAGCTAGATGAAGTGGAAAGACAAGTTAATCTATCCCTTACTGGAGGGCAACTTGATCATGCTACTTAACATCTTGGAATCTCTGTTGCTGCATCTGTGAAATGGGGAAAATATCATTCATCTCGTGGGATTAAAGCAACAAGTACATATTAGGTTTTCAAGCAATGGGGGTACTCTTTACTCTCTACATTCAACAAGAAGGGACACATTTATTTTCATTGCACTTTCAGAGGTTGGGAAAACAAGTTTTTCATCCAAAATGCTTTTTAAAAATGTTTTATTAATTAAAGGGGTGAGATAATAATGACTAAATTTGCTAACATACTTATGTGTTAGATGGTGTACATTAGCTGTTTAAACAATTCCATGAGGTAGGTAGTATTATTATCCCAATTTTATGGACAAAGAAACTTACTAAGCATGAGTGTATGGAAAAGACACATACAAAGAATGCTTTATTCTCCAAAATTTTCAGATAAAAAGAGGCATCTGTTTATTTACTGTGCCTTATGCCAATGCATAAAACTAAGACAATACCTTCTTAAAATGTGAAGTTAAAAAAACCACTGTAGGTATTGATATATATATCCACAATCCTTCATCTAAAACCTTGGGAACAGATACATTTCAGAAATTATATCCACTTTTTATTTTTAAATGATAATTTGATACATGCACCATTTAATATAAAAACCCTCAGCCCAGTAAATTTGGGACAGTACTGTACATTTAAGTGTATTATTTCTGCAACAAAAAAAATGAATATTGACTTTGAGTAGGATAAAGTCTATAGATAGCCTCACATTTGTTCAGGTTAGGTTTATCACCCAATAAGTTTTGGCACCAAACCTCATAAAAGCTTGTAATTTTTATCTTACAGAATTTTAGAATTGCCATAAGGAATTATAGTAGTGGAACTTTTTCTGGGCATGGAACATTCTTCTTTTATTTTTCTAAACTACAAACTCACAATATGAAATACCTGCAGGGTCTTTTCTTGTAACCAGTTTGACCATAACACGGCCTCTAGATGCCCCGCATTGCAGTAACGCCCCATCCTGCCAGCTACGGAGCCCTCCTCCTCTTGTGAATTCACATTGTAGACACCCTGGTTTCACTTTGGACTCCTCCCTCCAATCGATGATCAAATCTGTCATTTCTTCCTCAAAATGTCTGCCAACCATTCTTTGAATTCCTACTGCTAACGTCTTTGCCTCCTCGTCACCATCTCCTGACTAGGTGGCTGCAATCCTTCCTTCACAAAGATTACTTTCCATCAGCTTCCTCTTAAGCCCCACCCCCTTTCAAAATGCTGTTTGGGTGATTTTCCTAAAATGCAGAACATCCTCTTCTCAAAAGCCCTCGACTGTAACTCACTTGCTACAAATTGAAGTCCAAACTCCTTAGTATGGCCTCTCCTTAATCTATTTTGATCACCTAGTACTTCATCACCCCAAAGGCCCTGTGGCCCACTTACACCAGCCTGTCCTGTGATCTTACTTTGTCTTTGCCCCTACCTATTATTTCTTGTCTGTAAATCCTGAAAAACTCTCTATATACTACTATAAAGCCTCTCAGGTGTTCCTAATTCAAAGCAACCTTCCTTCTGCCCTTCTGTGGAAATTGCTCTTACTTTCATTGTAATAAATAATTTCATTCGACCATGTAATTAAAGCACAGTCAGCCAAACACTGTGCTGTGTGCATTCTCCACGGCTGCGCCCACATCAGATGTTGCTAACAGATCTTAGCATTTTTTTCCACTGAGCCCAGATACGGCCATGAAAGCTACCTCAAAATAGAACCCCAAACCAGCAAGATAGCTTTGAGATGAAAACTACTTGCTAACTCAAGACTGTATTACTATTTTCCAACAAATTAGTGTCTTTTACTAAATTGTAAGCTACTGGAAGGGCTAGGGTCATTTTTGTCTTTATAGCCCAGAGCCTGTAGAGTTTTGCAGAGCAGGCATTCAATAAGGAATATTTGTTGAAAGAATGAACATATGAATCAATGAGTGAATCAATGAACGAGATAATACTCTTTAGTGCAGTAGTTTCAACCTTGCAGAGTAGGCAAGTGTAAGGGTCAAAGGGAAACTTCTTTACCCTCGGAAGTTTCACCGATAAATTAACTCACAGAAGTCAGATTAATTGGAGAAAAGGCATAAAAATGTATTTAATGTGTAAACACAGGATCCTTCAGAATGAAGACCCAAAAGTATATGGGAAATTGTCGATTCTTATGCTTAGTTTCAACACAGTATGGAGAGCCATGCAGAAATATGATCGGACAAAAAGAATATTATCTAATGCTAAGAGACTAAGTGGAGAAACCCAGCAAAGCCTGTCTGTCTTGATCCTTCTTGGCCTCTCTGAGCATGCATTTCTTCCTTCAGGGTATGAGGCAGGACTCTCTCTAGAATGGGGGTCTTATAAACTGCAGTCAAACAAGTAGGTCAGATAACTTCTTTATGGCCAATTTTTACACAGAGCAATGGAGGAAAAAGTGGGGTAATGTTTTCAGGTTTTATGGCCGTCTTTGGGGAAAGAAAGGTTCTGGTTTCTATGACCCACCTTGAAAAAGAGAGATTCTAGTTTCTATGGCTAGAAGATGAGACTGGGAGAGTAGGAGCAAAAAGGTCAGAAAAAAAAAACAAAAAAACAAAAAACAAAACTTTTGCCTCTGAGACTACCCCAAGACCCTCATTTTGTTTTCCGAGGCCCAATACCAAATTGTTTTCTGAGCCCCAATACCAAAGCATTATTATAAATGACTCATAAGTCTCTACGGCACTAAAACTGCAAACCAAAAAAAAGTTGACGTGTGGCTGGGCGCAGTGGCTCACGCCTGTAATCCCAGCATTTTGGGAGGCCAAGGTGGGCAGATCACGAGGTCAAGAGATCGAGACCATCCTGGCCAACATGGTGAAACCCCGTCTGTACTAAAAATACAAAAATTAGCTGGGCCTGGTGATGCGCACCTGTAGTCCCAGCTACTTGGGAGGCTGGGGCAGGAGAATCGCTTGAACCCGGGAGGCAGAGGCTGCAGTGAGCTGAGATGGTGTCACTGCACTCCAGCCTGGCAACAGGGCAAGACTCTGTTAAAAAAAAAAAAAAAAGCTGACATGTATGTAATAATATTTTTCAAATATATCTATATGCTGTTGACTTAATAAAATACAACTCTTTTAAGCATTCTCGAGTTTTTGGCTTTTAGAAAGATGGCAGAATGCATATATTGGACGTTATAGAATATGCTATGCAGGCTATTTCCATTGGGCCTCCAGATCCACTTGCCAACCTCACTACCCTGCTTGATACCCTGGGTGGCTCACCTTGTGGTCTGCATCTATGAACTCCCTTGCCTCTGGCTTCAGGGAGGGTTCACTAAAGAGAGGCACCAGCAGAAGATCTAGAGGGAGGGGGAAGTAAGGTTAGCTACTGACTTCCCAGGCTTCTTTGCTATTTTGCTGCACGTTAGATCCTTCTACCTACCACTCCTGACTGCAACCCTCTGCTATGCTGCTTTCTCCAAATTCAGGTAACTCCTACCTCTACCTGGCCCTCCTGATCCTGGGGTGGTGACAGCTCCTGGTGCATGTAGTACTCACTCCTTCTGCTGTTCTGCAGCATCCCTTATTAAGGATTCCTTCGCTCCAGCCATGCCTTTATAAATAGTCCCTTTAATAAACTCTCTTTATTCACCTGGGCTGAGTGCCCCATCTCTTTCTGCCAAGACCCTGACTGATATGTATCCCGCTGCCCCAGGATGTGGGGCAGTGTCCCTCACACTATGAGGGTCAAATACAAATTATAAATAGCCTCATGTCAGTTCAGATGTTTTGTCACTGAAAAAGTTCAGGCCTGAACAGGTCTTGCAGTCAAATGAGTTATGAAAAAGGATTCAAATTTGAGAGTTTCTGAATTTCAAAATTCAGGCTTGATAGAGTCTGTTAACATTTTTGGCATTCCAAACAATGCTGGAATCCAGTGTGCTAGGGGATGACAGCACAGGGCTGTGACAGCTGGCCAGGCAGTGGAGTAAATGGTGGCCCTGGAGAAGCTAAGCTTGAAACTTGCCCAACACTGGAGAGTGGACATGTAGACAGCATTTTCAGTTTATCTGGAGTAAGGGCAAAGATAGAGGGAAACTTACAGTTTCCTGTGCTGTCCTACTCTGGATGTCATACAGTGCCCAGCACTGAACTGGGAATTGAGAGACTTGGATGTCAGTACCCACTCTGCCACCAACATGACACCCCAAGAAAGTCACTGAACTGTAGACCTGTTTTTTTCACATGCAAAAGGAATAAAACAGCCTACATGTATTGAACATTTACCATGTCCCTGGTTCTGTTTAAGACATCAGAACATCAACTCATGAGAGGCTCGCAGCAGCCTTTGAGGTGAGATAAGTATCACTGCTGGCAGCTCCATGTTATAGTTGAAGAAACTGGCTGTAGTAACTTCCCAAGGCTACCCACGTCCTACGCAGGCTGGGACGTGGCAAAGCGAGGATTCAAACCCAGGAAATCTGGCTCCTGAATTTAGGTCCTTAATTATTATATTTCTCTTTTATGAAAGGTTTGATGAGATTCAAAATATATTCCTCTTGTAAAATGTAAAGAAACAGGTAGGATTTGATTTATGTTTCTTTATGGTAGCTTTACATAAACCTATTTAGTATACTAGAGGGTAAATAATCACTAGCATGTAATGATGATGATGAAAATAATAAGGAAGGGAGTCACATGTATTCTTAAAGTACAATACTAAGGTAGTTCAAAATTACTAAGGCAGAATTATTGTTTCTTAATATATGTGTGTGTGTATAATTATTGTCATCAACTACTCTTACAATGTGTTGAAGGATAATTCAGTTTTTCATTCTGCCTTGTAAATTTGTCAGTGGATACGTATAAATAAGGCATTAGAGAATAGTGAAATATGTAATCACAAGTGCACAAAGACTGCACTTTCTAAATAAACGGGAAGCAGAGTGGTAGACAAAAGAGAGTAAGACAGAGTTGAGTTTGAGCTTGATTATGATTTACTATTTACTGGCTGTGTCACCTTAATTTCTCTCTTTTTCCATTTCCTAATTTGAAAAACAGAGACCAGTAATATCTCCTCAAAGAGTTGATGGGAAGTTAAGATGAGATCACATCTTTAAGACACCTATCCCAGTACTAAGCATATGCTAGATGTTCAGTAGATGTTGGTTCCCTTCTCTGTCTTTCACTCTCCCTTGTCAGCTGTCCTCTGTCTCAGCCCTTCCAGAAGTACGATTTGAGTTCAACCCTCAAGAGTAAAGAATCTGGACCCAGGGATTCCAAAGGTTTTTCACAACCTTTGCTGAGAGATAAGTCACACTCAATTTATGTGATGAAACCTACCTGGGGAGGCCTCACAAACACTGGCCCCCAAGTGCCACCAGCTGCATGGACTACGAAATATGGAGATATTCCATTTAAACCCATCAGGAAAGGCAAGAAAACAAAACATTTATGCAAAACTTTAACATGGACAAAGGAAAAGTGCTTCTTGTGGCCTTGGCTGCTTATCTGGCAAAATTGCTGCTAGGATAATCATTTCATACCAGAACAGGAAAACAGCTGCAGCCTCATGAGTCCTTGCAGATGCTGACTGACATTCTCTTCGCAAGAAGGGTTGAGGGAACATAGTCACTGGCCCTATCTTGCAGGAAATGAAGGCACAGTTCTTACCTACCAAAGAGAACATGCGAATTCTGCTTTCAGAACTCCACCTGGCGGGGTGGAGTGGCTCACGTTTATAATCCCAGCACTTTGCGAGGCAAGAGGCAGGAGGATCGCTTGAGCCCAAGAGTTTAAGACCAGCCTGGGCAACATATGGAGACCCCATCTCTACAAAAAATTTAAAAATTAGCTGGTGTGGTGGTGTGTACCCTTAGTCCCAGCCACACAGGAGGCTGAAGTGGGGAGATTGCTTGAGCCTGGGAGGTTGAGGCTGCAATGAGCCATGATCGCACCACTGCTCTCTAACCAGGGAGATAGAGCAAGACCCTGTCTCAAAGAAGAGACCAACAAACAAAACAAACAAAAAACCCTCCATCTTACATACATTATCAGTGCCCTCAAGTCCTCTGGAAAGACTGGTTTAAATTAGAGGGAATGAATACAAAGTTGCATTTATTTTATATAAAGAGAAAATAATGAGACAAATATTTTAAAAGGTAGTGTGTAAATCTTTCATCATCAAGTCAGTTGGTAAATCTTGATCTGCTACTCTGAAATATTTTTCAAAATGTATTGGCACTACTTGAGTTAAATTTATTGTCTGGGTGCTCTCATGATGACACAGAATTTCTAGACTACTCTGATTTTCCTACTGCTTTCTTAGCATCTATTTTTAAAGAGAAATCAGGGCTTATTTTTCTTCATTAACTGTTTTGGGATCTTTGATCAATTTGGTAATTGGGTTAAGTAGATT